>NC_086447.1:624199402-624949402 GCF_028390025.1 Pseudophryne corroboree | reverse complement strand
CCACCTTTTAGGAGGTACTGGGGACTTGGGGATCAGAGTTCAGGAACCAGAGCAATCCACCAACAAAAATATAAAACTGCATACCAGGCTTGTGGAGTTGGAGCAGGGATCAGATGCTGGAAGGCTGATTTCTCTGGTTCTGGGCATAGTAGAGACAAGATGGGGAGTGTCACAGCATTTGGAGTACACACTAAGAAAAACTCAAAGTCAGACATAACCCGAGATATCTGGCTTGGAAGAACAATTAACAGGTTCGGATGGGGTCCGCTGCTTTGAAGTTGGATATCTCCGGTTCCCCAGGGCCGATTTTCAAAAATCTGGTACTCCTGGAAAGAGGGGACCCTCAGCTATCAGCCTAGGGCCCTTATACTCCTGGGGCCCTTGGGCAAGAGCCCATTGAGCCCATACGAAAATACGGCCCTGGAGTTACTCAAACACAGTCTGCATTAGACAGTAGCCTTAATAAAATAAATTTGTCAAAATATTTGATAAATGTAGAAAAAATGCACCTTTCTATCATGGTTGTGGGCACCAAATAATAGAAGGGACCACTGGAGTTAATACCTTGCAGATGACCCAGTGTTAAACAAGTTATATTAACCTATGAAAATCATGTACCAAATGGGATGAATATCCACAATAAAATGGTGTTTAGAGCTTAATATTTAGTAAAACTTTTACACATACAAAATTCATTGAACAAGTCCACAACCAAATTGGTCAAATATGTTGACTTTTTTAAACAATTGTTCCATTTGGAACCTTACTTACCAAAGTAAATATTAATCTTTTAACAATGGGTCATCTGTTAGGATTTTGCACCATTGGTACCTTCTTTTATTTGTCCTTCTATAGAAAGGGAATTGTTTTTTCCCACTTCCTATTTAGTGGGGTACCAAGGCAGTTATATTTTGATTCTGCATTCTGAGATCGTCTGACCATATCTCTGATCAGGATTATGGACATCCCCATAAACCATTGCATGCCCATTCTCTAATAATGTTTATCAGTCCGTATTTAAGTTTTTTTTATTTTTTTTTTAGATTTTGGAGAACATTGGGTTACTAACAGACTTGGTTGGCCTGTACTGGTTTCCTTTGTAACATATTGATATGTTTTGTACAGTGTCTGGTCTGGTTTGTTTCATATTTACATACTATCACCTTTGTTTCTAGTGGTCCTTTATGTGAGGATACCGAATTGAACCCAGATACTGTATCTATTGGAGAAAATTCATTACATGTGGGTGGTAATCATGGACCAGTGTCAGCCAAAAAGAAAAGAGCAAAGCAGCCAGAGAATCGTCTAAGATCTTATAAATTCACTAATAGTGAAAATGAAATCTTAGTTTCAGAGGTAAAGGAAAATTATTCCAGCCTGTTTGGAAGACACACAGGTGGAACATATTTGCAAGAATGTAAAGAGGCCATATGGAGGAAAATAGCCGAAAAAGTCAGCAGCGAGGGAGTTTGCAAACGAACTGCTATAGTGTGTCGGAAGCGATACCATGACTGTAAGAGTACAGTTAAAAAAAAACTTTCACTCGAAAAGCAGCATTCTAAAAAAACAGGAGGAGGTCCTGCTTTACAATTTGATTACCAAAATTGGGAACGGATAATACAGGACATATTAAATCCTGTGGCTGTTTATGGAATCAACGGAGGTCTTGATACTGGAAAAATTGATGAGTTTAAAGGTATTTTACTTTTCCAAATTTATTTATACTATGTTCTAAGATTGCAGAACTAGACCGGACTTTGCTTGGTAAATGTTTTACATTTTGGATATAGCTACATCGGGGAGCATTGCACCCAGGCCCGGCGCTACCCACTCAGCGAAGGGATGCAGTGCAGGGAGGCGCTGGGACAGAGAGGCGCTTTCCCTGCTCTGAATCCCTTCACTGCTGCGCCGTCCTGTCCCCCCTGCTGCTGCTGTGTCTGTCACTGTATGACAGTCACTGGCAGCAGCGCCTGCAGAATCAAATACCTCCTGCCTCCCCTCCCCGTGTGACAGCAGCTGAGTACGGGACAGAAGGGGGCGGAGCTAAACGGGCCGAAAGGGGCGGGACTAAACGGGACAGAAGGGGCGGAGCTACACTGACCAGGCTGCAGTACAGAGGGAGACTGGCTTAGGTAAGTGGTGTGTGTGTGTGTGTGTGTGTGTGTGTGTGTGTGTGTGTGTGTGTGTGTGTGCATATGGTGGGTGGGTGTGTATGTGTGTGTATATATGTGTGAATTGTGTGTGTGAGGTATGTCTGCGTACGCGCACTTTATGGACGCTAGTACTGGGGGGGGGCATTACGTATAATGACGCTACTACTGGGGGAGACCATTACATGCAAGGACGCTACTACTACTGGGGGGGCATTACGTATAAGGACGCTACTACTACAGGGGGGCATTACGTGAAACTACGCTACTACTGGGGTGGCCATTATTTATAAGGACGATACTACTACTAGGGGGGAATTACGTATAAGGATGTTACTACTACTGTGGGTGCACTACGTATAAGGATGCTACTACTACAGGGGGGGCTTTACGCGTAACGACGCTACTACTACTGGGAGGGTGCATTACGTATAAGGACGCTACTACAGGGGGGGCATTATGCGTAACAACGCTACTACTGCTGGGGGGGGGCATTACTTATAAGGACGCTACTAGTACTACGGGGGAATTACATATAAGGAGGCTTCTACTGGGGGTGCATTATGTATAAGGACGCTACTACTACTGTGGGGCATTACGTATATGGACGATACTACTATTATGGGGAACTACGTATAAGGACGCTTTTACTACTGGGGGTGCACTAGGTATAAGGACGCTACTACTGCTGGGGGGGCATTACGTATAAGAACGCTACTACTACTACTTGGGGGCATTATATATAAGGACGCTACTATTACTTGGGGGGCATTACGTATTACAATGCTACCACTACTAGAGGGGCATTACGTATAAGGATGCTACTACTGGGGGGGCATTATGCATAAGGACGCTACTACTACAGGGGGGGGGCATTACATGTAAAGATGCTACTACTGGGGGGGCCAATACGTATAAGGACGCTACTAGTACTGTGGGGGGCATTACGTATAAGGACGCTACTACTACTAGGGGGGAATTACGTACAAGGACGCTTCTACTACTGGGGGTGCACTACGTATAAGGACGCTTCTACTACTGGGGGGGGGGCATTACGTATATAAGGACGCGTCTACTACTGGGGGTGCACTACGTATAAGGATGCTACTACTACTCTGGGTGCACTATGTATAAGGATGCTACTACTACTGGGGGGGCACTACGTATAAGGATGCTACTACTACTGGGGGGCATTATGTATAAGGATGCTACTACTACTGTGAGTGCATTATGTATAAGGGTGCTGCTACTACTGGGGGGGCATTATGTATAAGGGTGCTACTACTACTGGGGTGCATTACATATAAGGACGCTACTACTACGGGTGGGGCATTACGTATAAGATTAATAAGATTGTGCTACATTGTGGCGTAATTTTAAATGGGGGTACTATTGTGTGGCCATGCCCCTTAGTTGTGAGACCACACCCCTTTTCCCGGCGCACGCCAACGGAATATGGGAGAGCGCAATTTTATAGTTTGCAGGGGGGCGCCGAACACCCTAGCACCGGCCCTGATTGCACCCCCCTTTAAACATATGTAGGAAGCAGTTGCAGACCCTAAAGAAGGACTGGGAGTAGGTATAGTTATTAATGTTTACTTTCCACTGTTACACATTAGTGAAGGGGGAGGAAGGGGGGGTTACCGTTCAAACCCCTGAAAAAGGATTTTTACTAGTACTTGGCTGCAAACATAATAGGCCAAAAACAAAAATCACCTTAGTCCGTTCAATTCATAATCAATGTGGCATAGCCTGCCAAAGCCCACAGCTCCCCTTCCAGAGGCATTTGTACTGTAAATGGTTACTCCTAATCAAATTACTGTTCAAGGGTGAGACCTCTGACGACATGGTAAGGCGTGATATGTCACCAGGAAACAGGGGGCAAGCCAGGGACATTGATAAACCTTTTTAGGAATCCAGGCGTGATTAGCATTTTCTGCAGGTATGGACTTTGGATTGCAGCACTGTTTGCTATTGCTTTTTTCATGCAAATTAACGTGAATAACTATGGAAAGTCCAATGTAGTAAGAATTTGGTTGATATTATCCTGTACTTCCTTCCTAACAATCGTTCTATTACTTTGTATAATAGTTGATTTTTAGCACATAGGATGATGTTACTTTTTTTGCAAATCAGAATGTGTACAAGTTTGTTTGTTCCCAGTTGGTTTTAAATCTTTAAAAAAAATTTTGCCCTCATATTAGAGAATATTGACAAAAAATGTGAACATGCAAAAGACCCTGAAATGTGCGCTATGGACTCTGGCAAACCGAATATTGGTAAGTTGATATACATTGGACTTTGTGTATGATTAAATATTGTTAGAGTTACTAGATTGTTTTTATTATTTATAATTTAAATTGAAAATTAAATATGTTGTTTGAATTTTTGGACAAGGGAGGAAGCAAAAAACCAAAAGAAAGCATCTTACACAAGGTGAGCATCCTTAATACATTATCACTGTACAGCCTGTCTCCCATAAGTAAAAAAAACTGTCAAAGTTCTGTGGTCCAAATGTATGCAGCCTGGTGTAGCATCCAAGTTGCAAAAAATTTAAATCATTGACGCCTCAGTTTGATTTTTTTTTCCGTTTTTTTTTTTTTTAAATGACTGTTTCCATTAACAACTTCCATACCACCCAGATTTTTTAATTGCTTTCGCCATTTCCACTGTTACTGTCATAGCTTTTAACCCATATTACCTCTGCATCTTAAAAAAATTTATGCTAAGGCCACTCCATTGTGCATGTGATGGATTGGCCAATTTAATTTCGAGTGTTGTTTCTTTACTCTTAAATCGTTTTTAGCCTGATATGCTCCCAATTTTCCCCTGGCAAGATAGTTTTCTGTAAGTGTTTTTTCTCGGTTTTTGGAACAGAAAGTGACAGTCTCCAAAATGAACAACTATGCCACATTGCATCAAACCAGAATAAGCATACAGTGACAAATAAAGGTAAAATAGTTTAATTTTTAGTCATTGAGAATTTATTTTTTGACCTGAATTTTTTAATTGTGGTAGTAATTTTAGGGAGTGACAGCTCCAAATTATCTGTTTCTAGTTGTAGATTTATTAAATTAAAATTGAGATCTTATTTGTTAGCAGTTGTTATTTCGCAGCTCAATCCGTCGCAGCCTGGTCATGGGTACATCGGGCAGAATTGCATACTCCACAAGATACGTAAGGGTGTAGTGTTAGTTGACGGCATTGGAGAGATTGCAGCAAGAATTAGAGATACCTGCAGCATTCCCTCCTTAAATTAGGACTGCTTCAGTTGCTTTAAAGCACATGGGGTCTAAGTGCCACTTTAGGCTAGTTAAGCCATTTTGATGGCAGGAAAAATGTAACTTCTTGTCACTCTTTGTTATGAATCAGGAATACGTAAAGTGCGGGGGGGAAAACATGGGTATCAGCCCACGCCAGGGTAAAGTTAGAATACTATTATGCCTAGGATCTTTAGTTTCATTATTTTTTTTTTTACTTTTTCTTTAATTTTCTACCTTGCAGAAACAGACTCAGTTGGGATTGAAAAAGATGCATTTGGAGACACCATGGAAAAAGAATACACCACTCTTGAAACAGTGACATATGTTTCTGACCATGAAGATTTTGATGGCATTATTTCAAATGAAGAATATCCTTCTTTCATACAAACTATTGAGGATTCTGATTTTTCAAATGTGTCATCTGTGTTATCCAATACTTGTAGAACACCAAATCCTGAAGTTTCTTGTGTGTTTGAAATTCCTTCCAATTCTGAGGTAGCCAATGATAATGGTGAAGACTTACATTTTTTTAAAGATTCCTTTGTGGAATACAACTCTATCATGAAGTTGGGAATGCAAGACATTGTCCACAATTTGGAAAGTTTAAATAGCAATGTGCAAAAAATGGTTCAGACACAGGAAGACATGTTTTTAAATTTCAAAAACACACTGGGCTCAATTGCCAATTCTTTTAGTATTTTAGTAGATTTAAAGGCTCAGAAATATAATGCAGACAATGGTTCTAACTACACCTTGAAAAAAACTTTTACCAATTAAATTAATGGCGAGTGTGGGGCTCCGGAAGGAGAATTGGCACAAGATACCGAGAAGGTGCTACCTAAAAAATTGACGAAAAAAAAAAACATAGGAAACTTTTTAAAAACAGAGTCATGTTTTATTGAGCATGTCTGCCTTAAAAGTTTATTGTGGCTAAATTTGAAAATCCACAAAGTTTGAGAAGGAATTCATAACACACAGTTAATTTGCCTGAGATTTTGTGCCTAACAATATATTAATATTATGAGGTTGAGCACATAAGTTTTTTCTAATTTGATGTTTGAACCTGTTAAAAATTAATTTGTTATGTAAAGTTTCAGGATACAAACTTCACTATGTACCAGTGCTGAGCATTACTGTTTAAAAATCAGTATGAAACGACCTCAAACTATAGGGGGAAAACATGCCGGTTCATAAGAGTAAAATATTTCTAAAATGGACAAAACTATGTGCACTGTAGGGGTAGCAGATATAACGTGCAGAGTGTGGAAAATTTGTGTAGGGTTCAAACTGTATATCATAATGCTGATTTAAAATACATTAGATAGGATTTCACCAGCACACATACACTCTAACACCAGTGTCGCACGCAGACGGGGTTTGTGAGTACCTGGAAGACCCCCCCTGATGACCCAAGATTTCATTTTGGAGTAGGAGACAGCTTTGTCTGGGTCTAAGCAACAGCCACATCCGCGATTGCTGAGCTGCAGCAGCAAGAGAGAGCTGTGGAGCTTTCTGCTTACAGAATGTGCCGGGGGATCTGCTGGCTGAGCATGCTCAGCACCAGCAGCTCTCTCCATCCTCACTCTGCCGTCCTTCTGCTCCCAGGCCCTGATAGATCATGTATTGTAAGTTTGCATCCAGTGTTTGTGAGCAATTGTCATGTTTATATGTGCATTTTGCCTGTGGGTTTGTGCACTGGTGTATGTACAGTATGTATGTATGTATGTATGTATGTATGTATGGATGTGTACTTGTATATGTGTGTGTGGGTTTGTGTATATATATGAATGTGGTTTGTATGTATGGATGAATGTGGTACGAAGGATGTATGTATGTATGAATGTGGTATGAAGGATGTATGTATATATAGCGTAGTTTTTTCCGGCACTCCAAATAATAAATACAACATACTGCGGTGCCCTTGTAAGCTTAGCATAAGATGACATTTGTAGAATGAAGGTAATCAGCGTCACTCACACAGACTGGTTCAAATAATGCAAAAGGTGTCCCTTTATTGCCTACATGTTTCAGGAAAGCTCCCCATCCTCAGGGCCAGACAACGTTGTCTGGCCCTGAGGATGGGGAGCTTTCCTGAAACATGTAGGCAATAAAGGGACACCTTTTGCATTATTTGAACCAGTCTGTGTGAGTGACGCCGATTACCTTCATTCTAAATATATATATATAGTATAGCAAGGGTATGGCAAGCGCAAAACCAGGAAGTATCCTGATCCGGTGCCAGCATAGCATCAGCAGTGAATAGATAAAACAGGATGCGGCAGTCTGGATACGTTTCGAATAAATTCAACCAGCAGACATGAGTCATGTCTGCTGGTAGAATTTATTCAAAACTTATCCTGAGTGCCGCATCTTGAATTTTATTTATATATATATATATTCCAAAAATGCCCGGCACACTGAAGATTATTGCAAAAGCCGGGTGTCCTCTGCGAAGCGTTGAAATACAATAGAAAAAAGGCAGCGGCACTCCGTCAAATAATGAATCAAAGATTTAGTGAATCAAAACATGACATACAACGGTCACAATGAACCGTTATTAGCCATGTTTTGATTCACTAAATCTTTAATTCATTTATTGACGGAGTGCCGCTGTCTTTTTTCTATTGTGTGTGTGTATGTATATATATATATATATATATATAGAGAGAGAGAGAATAGGAGATCTTTTTTGCGCTCTAAAATTGGACCTATAACTTTGATTGTACTCAATAATTTTATCATTATTATTATTATTATATTAAGGGGCAAGCTTCTACACAGAGATGGTCCCCTGTCGAACAAGACCAAAAATAGAAATCAAGAAATAGTATATCTCTGTGGAGCGCACTTAATGACTGAAATAAATATATGTATGTATAATATAATATGGTTATATTGGTTTCTGACAAAGAGAAACCATATTATATTGTATTATACATAAATATATTTATTTCAGTCATTAAGTGCGCTCCACAGAGATATACTATTTCTTGATATATATATATATATATATATATATATATATATTTACACCTACATGCACATATACATACACACCCACGGAAAATCCATTTGCTAAATCCTGCGTTTGCCACTGAACACCCCCACAAATCGAATACTATCTGCATATGTTATCAGTTTCCCCTACAGGGCACTTTGTTTGGCACAACATGAAAATTAATTTGTTGCCTGGCATGAGTTACCCCCTATATTTTTATACGATTTTAGGACTCCATTTGACCACAAAATATTATTCTTACATAAATTGTGGTTTGCACTTCCCAAAACTTTGAACTAATACTCACCATTTAAGATATTGTCATGGAGTAGAAAGGTTATTTGACTTTGCAGAATTGTTTTTTCAGAGCAATTATCCTTGGCAAATTTTTTAATGCTAGACTTTTTAAAAACTACAGGATGCAGACCATTACATTTTTTAAATGGCACCAACACAGTCTTAGAGGAAGTTGAGCAGCATGTGACCACTCTTCAGCATCCCTACTACAGAATAAATTTAATGTGAAGTTGACTGATTACACCACTCATGCTTCCGAAACTTTTACCAGTTATGGCTGCAGTGTCAGCCCCATCCATGAAATAGCAAGCGGGCCATAGTGGCTGAGGGAGGCAGGGCAATGGACACAATGATACTTCCCACACCAACAGACAAATTGAGACCCCCACACAAACAGTATGGACATTACTGATCTGCCAGGGTGTTGTCTGGGGTTTGACAGAGGGAGCATTTTTAGGCAGTACATCGATACTTTTGAGCATTTATAAGTTGTCTGTAGCTGGCTTACAACAATATGGTCAACGGACGATGATTAAGTCTTAGCACTCGACATTCAAAATCTGGCTACATAGAGCAATGTAATAAATTTGCTAAATCCACCTTGCTCTGCTGGAAATCAACCCTCTATTCTATAATAAATAGTCTCAATGTGAAATTTCACTGACACTGAGTTAACCAATGTTTTTTGGTAGTAAAATGCAAATCTGCATGTACTAAAAAAATAAGGTTCACACCACCAGCTCAACTATACAGTATTGTTAATACTTCACACGCAGGCACCGACTTTATAACACTGCATGAAAATGTTTACAATTTTGTCTAAGTTTATATTTGTTTTATGTATTGGGCTGCTAAAATTGTTATATGGTATACCAATATGCTATACATAAAATTTGACAGTTAAATATTAACTTATCTTTATACAACTACATTTAATACATTAAAAAAAAACAATATAACTTTGATTTGGTGTGACTTTTTTAATTACTTACATTCAAGGCATGTGTTTATACTGTCCTACTTACATAACAGTAACTCACACTAACTCTATAATAAACCCCACACCCAAAAACAAATCAGTGTGCCAAACGTTAGTATGGCCACGTCAAGCATTGTTCTTCTTAAAGAAAGTCTCATAAACCATAACATTTGCTCACTGTTAGGCTTCATGAAATGAACAAAAATTAGCAAAAAAATACCAAAATTAACCAAAAAAATTTATTCTGAGAAATATTTAGCAATTATATCTCTCCTAACCGTATTTGCGATTGAGTATTCGTCATTCTCCGTTGCCGGCTCAATTTCTGGATTGGGATTTTCAAGTCGGACAAGATTAATGTTGACTTTTTCTGCAATACATATATTGTGTAAAATGCAGCATACCACAAACATTTTACACACTTTTCGGGGACTGTAAAGCAACTGGCCAGCAGACTTGTCAAGGCAACGGAATCGACTTTTCAACATACCAAAAGTCCTTTCAATAACATTTCTGGTTGCTATATGCGCCTTATTGTAGGCATGTTCTTGCCTTCGCTTGGGCTTGGAGATTGGGGTCATAAGCCATGGGCGTGCTGGATATCCTGCATCACCTAAAGTGAAAAGTTAAATAAATAATTAAACTATTTTCTATAATTTTAGACAACAAACATGTTTGTTTAACGAACCACTATTGTAAGACATAAATGAAAACATACCAATTAACCAACCTCCTGAAATTTTTTTGGATTCAAAGTCTTGATAAAGTGAGGAATTACGTAGGATATAGGAGTCGTGTGAAGATCCAGGGTATGCAGCACATACATTCATTATTCTCCCATTTTCACTACATACAACTTGCATATTCATTGAATAGAAGAGTTTCCTGTTCCGGGATACCTCCTCCATATCACTTTTTGGTCAGTAAGGAATGTGGGTACAATCAATGGCCCCTAAAACATTAGGAAAGCAAGCTACATCGTAAAAGTCTTGTTTGACTACTTGCCATTCGGTAGTGGTTCGGGGCCAATATATAAATTGATCAGAGTGTTGTAGAATCGCATTTAAGACAATAGTCAAAAAACGTGAGAATGTAGCCTGATTGAAGCCTCCTTCCTGTGAAACTACATATTGAAAAGAGCCAGAGGCAAGAAACTGTAAAGTTGCAAGGAGTTTTGTTATTCCAGGGAGGGCATTTGTTCTTCGGCTCTTGGGTTCAATGCTGTCTTTAATTAGATGATATATCATTAAAATTGAGGTGGAGGGCAGTCGAAACATTTTAATAATTTCACCTTCCCGAAAATCATCCAAAGTAAAACGAGTTTTAAAAATTCTGGGTTTACGAAAGTGGACTTTTTTCTTTCCCTTACAATATCGAAGATCACTTGTAACCCCAGATGTAGATGTGGCCTTTCGTTTCGAGATGCACAACCAAATAATACCAAGGTAGTACATCATGCTTGGAATTCAAAACTTCACTGTAGAAAATTGAGTACAACTATTTGAGTATTGTCAGAAGTCTGAAATTCAAACAAAATGAATATTTTGATTAAAAAATCACAACTATGCTTAATTAATTTTATTAGGTTTATAATAATTATTCCCTGCTATTTCAATTGCGCATGCAAAAACCGCAGCGCTTTAGAGAGAATAGTTGGCCATTCACATCAGTCCCTGACCCAGTGGAGCTTACAATCTATATTCCCTAACACATGTACACACAGACAAATTCACGCTAGGGTTAATTTTGTTGGCAGCCTATAAGCCTTCACCTTTAGAAAATTTAATTTTGAAGGAAACCAGAGTCGAAACAAGTTTAAAGAGCTTCATCCATTCTCAAATACCTTTAGCCCCACATATCGGGCAAACCTTACATACCAAATGAAAATCACTTGGGTAGCATTGTAAGAAATATAATGGATGTATTTTGGAAGGGCCTCAGGAACTCTCACCATAATGTATTTACTATCTGTCTATGTTTGTCAAAACCTACATCACCTATCAGCATTTATGGGAGTGTAAATGCATACCTGGAAACGGTTTCGGAAAACCAAAACATTTGCAGACAGCGCTGGCTAGGCTGGTCAGGCACAACAGTCGGTGCAGGATAGGGGACGACCAAACTCAACAATCGGCACATGTGGGAAAGGTACTCTAAACGAACACATGAAATGGCTGCCACAATACAAGCACACATTGGGGGTCATTCCGAGTTGATCGCTCGCAAGCTGATTTTAGCAGCTTTGCACACGCTAAGCCGCCGCCTACTGGGAGTGAATCTTAGCTTATCAAAATTGCAAACGAAAGATTCGCAATATTGCGAGAAGACATCTCTGTGCAGTTTCTGAGTAACTCGAGACTTACTCGGCATCTGCGATCAGTTCAGTGCTTGTCGTTCCTGGTTTGACGTCACAAACACACCCAGCGTTCGCCCAGACACTCCTCCGTTTCTCCAGCCACTCCCGCGTTTTTCCAAGAAACGGTAGAGTTTTTTCACACACACCCATAGAACGGCCAGTTTCCGCCCAGAAACACCCACTTCCTGTCAATCACATTACGATCACCAGAACGAGGAAAAAAACGTGAGTAAAATTCCTAACTGCATAGCAAATTTACTTGGCCCAGTCGCAGTGCGGACATTGCGCATGCGCACTAAGCAGGAAAATTGCAGCGATGCGAAGAAATTTACAAAGCGATAAACTCAGAATGACCCCCATTGTCCATGGGTTGCTGATGTTAAAGACCACCTGCTTACTCCCTCCCTCACTCCCAACATAAACTGATATTCAGACAGGAAAATTTTGGGTCCAAGGCTACCTAGCACCTAGGACTTGATGAACCCTGATCCTGAGTTAGGTTTAACAGAAAAGTATATATATATATATATATATATATATATACACATACATATATATATATATATATATATATACATACACACACAAACACAATACCAGTCGCAATTTTGGACACAACTACTCAATCACTGTTTTTTCTTTTTTACATATTAATTTGTTCATTTTAGATTAATACTGAGGACAGCCAAACTATGAAAAAACACATATGGAATTATGTTGGAAACAACAAAATGTTACACAAAACATATTTTAGATAGGATGCTCTGCTTTATTCCCCTTTCACACTGCAAAAAAAAACCTAATTGACCATGCATAGTGCCCAGTCAACACTGCTCGATGTGCAGTTTGAAAGCACCATAGTTAAAAACCAGGATCAGCAGCCCTAGTAATTCAACCCAGGAATAAAGCAATGTTATTCACGGGAAGAATACCGGGTCAGTGTCAGCGGAAATGGGCACACAGGTAGATGCTACCCAGGACCTGTACACTATAACAGGGATAGGCTGCGCAAAGATGATCTCATCTCCCAACACCAACTCCGACCCCGCTGCCGGCTCCGCTTCCCCCTGCAAAAGCAACCCGACCAGCATATTGCCGGAATGCGGAAACCAGCTGTAGCATCCAATGCTGGATCCCACCTGGAAAGGACTCATTTACAATTCCTTCCTGGGATCCAGCATTGGCTGTGTAAAATGAGTATTATTTGAATTCTGTTACCTGCAAAAAGCCTCACAGTGCCGTCCCATCCTTTGCTTTGATGTTTGCAATTTGTACCGTATTGAACATGAATAATGGTGTAAATATTTCTATTTATTGACTGCCGGACCCTGCCAATATATATATATATATATATAGATATATATATATATATATATATATACACACACACACACATATATATATATATATATACGATCTATAGAAAACGGCATTACTCCAGGGCTTTAAGATGGTGAAGTCCGCAAATACTGTATTAAAACATCATCACATAGCCAATGTTTCGGAACCCTTAGCCCCTTTGTCAAGGTGTGTATAGTGAAAAGAAAAAATGTCTTAAGTTTTCCTTTTCACTATACACACTTTGACAAAGGGGCTACGGGCCATAAAACGGTGGCTATGTGATGATATTTGACACTATATGAAGACTACACCATCTTAAGACCAGGAGGGATGCAGTTTTCTTTAGATTGTTTGTCTACACCAATAAGGAGGACACTCAGGCAATTTGACTTTTAGGACCAGGAGTGCCAGCCACCATCGCCACTCTCTCTCTCTCTATATATATATATATATATATATATTCATACTGCATAGTCCACACAGCCTCATGAAATATATATCGCATCGGGTGCCTTCACAAACCACAGCTACCAAACAACACACGTGCAGCACTCACAATACTAAGACCAGCCATCTTAATTGTTAATAATGTTTCAATGCCTTTACTGTTTAAACATTTTCAACAGATGCTTAAACTGTAAAGACATAGAAACGTTAGTTACTATTAAGATGGCAGGTGTTGGTCTTGGGAGTGCCACATGTGTGTTGTTTGTGTGTATACATATATACAGCTTTTTAATATTATCTTTTTTTTTTTAAAAGGATTGACAGTGTTTAAATTGGTTCTATCAGCATGCTATTGTAATGTAATTCCAGGAACGGCATATAGAGAGCAAGAGATATTAATATGTGTGTGTGTGTATATATATATATATATATATATATACACATACACACCAAAAAAAAATAAAAAAATACTATATATATATATATATATATATATATATATATATATATAAATTATTTGACAAATTTTTACAAAAATTAAACATAAATAAATGCATTTGTAAATATATATTCAGAAATTGATACACAGACATACATATATATATATATATATATATATACACATACACACACACATATTAATATCTCTCGCTTTCTATATGCCATTCCTGGAATTACATTACTATAGCATGCAGAAAGAACCAATTTAAACACTGACAATCCTTTAAAAAAATAAAAGATAAAGATAATATACAAACACTGGGAAATACCTTATAAAGATAAATAAACGAGCCCACAATACACCACTAGGGATGCAAGAGTGTCACGTGATGCAAATAACTTCATTCACAATTACACAACAAAACATGACCGTCGCCAAGATATCAGAGGAGAAAGGAGCCGCACCGCAAGCAAAGAAACGCCGAAATCGAAGACTGCAGGTGATGAAGGGGACATCCGTAAAAGCAGTTCATACATCTGGTAAGTTCCGCTCCCGCTGTCAAGAGGATGGTGACGGCGAAAAGGGGAGGGGCCCGCAGCGCAGCACGAAAAAAAAGCCAAAATCTTCATTCATACATTGGGAGGTGCGGTAACTGCAGCACATAGCGTGCACAGTTACCGTAGAAACACAGAAAAACAGTTCATACATCTACCTGACTGAGTGGGATGGGTGCACAACATAACTGCTCAGACCTTCAGTTGCCTAGACTGCATATGTGTATTCCAATGAGCACACAAAACTGTGAATTAGCAGCTCCACCATTGTGTCAGTGACAGCAAGCTCACTCTGTGAGAGTGCTGAATCTGCACTTACCCACAGGCTGTGATGGCATACCATATCTGTATTGTGCAAGGAACACGTCCATTAAGGCATCAGTCTTAATGATCGGAATTTTATTGCTTTTTGGAGTTTGGGTGGAAGAGTTACAACAGGTTTATGAAATGCCAGATCATGTGTAAGAAGCCTTAAATGGGACATGTGAAACCGTAAGGTTTTTTGTCTATGGAATATATTTATTACTGGGGAGATATTACTTCAAGCACTCAGCTAAATCACAGATGGCATAAAATGAAACTCTTGATTTATTGATAGATATTGGAAAAATATCTATCTAAAGAAACATCTTAGTTTTGGTTTATGTATGTGTGTGTGTGAGTGTATGCGGGGGAGGTGCAGCATGTGACTGCATGGTCCACAGACCGCATGGGACAGAAGCTTGACTCCATTTTGGGAAAACTCTGTGATTCCCAAGTCTGCAACACATGATTCAAAAGGGAATGCCAGCAGCCATTTTAGGTTTGCAGGTTCAAACACATGACATTATTTGCTAGGCCATAAAGTCACATAGCAGAAGCCATTTTATAAACTACATATCTCTGAAAGACTCCGCTACATTCCAGAATGTATAAACTATAGTTATGTGCTGATTTCACAATTCCAAGCAATCTAATTACATTTCACAATTCCAAGCCAACACAGTATCTCAATAACCTGAGCATATTGTATGCTGGCTAAATAATGTAATGCTATATAATGTAGCCAGTAATTATATGCCAATCCCCGTCTGTACCTTTGGAATAAACACATCCTACATTGTGCTAGCTTTTCAGGCCTAAAACCAACTAATTCCAGCCTTCCAAGACCAGCACCACATATCGCATGCTGTCTATGTTATAGGAATCATCACAAGGCCAGATCAACAAGTAACCACAAATACCAGCATGCCATTGCTATAAGCACATGACCACAGTAACAAAAGGAAGTATGCGTTGACTTCTATATTTCAGTAAGTTACACTATATAAAACCACTACAATCTGTTATAAATCACCATCCTTTGTTTCCAGGTTCAAGCACATGGCAATAATCATCTTGAATGACATTACATATGTGCTGATTTTACAATCCAAGCCATCTAATTATATACCAAGATTCCAATCCAACGTAATCAATTTATTCAAACATCCCAAGAACTGACTGTCATGGTCATGGTTTTTGTGAACCCGGTGTTAGTGAAGTCTGTGTGGGATTTTAGAGGACTATGTGTATATTAGGCTGGTCTGTAGGAATCAGTTAGAAGAAGGAGCAATCCGTGACCGGGAATCAAACCCAGGCTTTGGCAGAGGAAGCCGTATCCTGACCACTGGATCACCAGAGACTTGGTGTTGATAGCAGTATTGGTGGGATTGAACTGGATATACTATCGCAGGAGTGGGTGCTTGTGTACTCAAGGTTACTATGAAATAGGTTATCTGGAGTTGCGCAGAACTGGGCTGGTTACTGGCGAGATTGAGAACCGGACTGGTTACTGGTGAGACTGAGAACTGGGTTGGTTACCGGTGAGACTGGGAACTGCACTGTGAACCGGGCTGTTGTACCGGTATACTGGAATTCAACTGTAATCCGGGCCGGTACCAGATATAACTGGAAACGCAACTGAAAGTAGAATGATGACTGTGGCTGTGACTTTAAGACAAGGCTGAAGAACACTGCGGCTGTGACTTTAAGATGAGACTGTAGAATTCTGCAGCTGTGGCCTTAAGATGAGACTGTAGAATTCTGCAGCTGTGGCTTTAAGATGAGACAGAAGAATACTGCAGCTGTGGCTTTAAGATGAGACTGAAGAATACTGCAGCTGTGGCTTTAAGATAAGACTGTAGAATACTGCAGCTGTGTGTTTAAGATGGGACTGTAGAAATACTTTAGGGAGCTCAGCTTCAAAGCTCACACAGAGCTGTGTGTGATACAAGGAACTGGCAGAGTCTCCAACTCAAGTCTCCTCACTTATACTTCCTGGTCCTTGGTGATTGGTGTGCAGTGTCAGGTGATTCAAAGAGTCTCAGGCTGGCACATGATTGGACAGCTCTGGGTCAGGTGAACAGTCACTGTCACGTGAGTACTCTAGACTAGGCTCTGATGTGGAGTGAGGCCTAGCAGGCCGAAAGAACACTGAAGCCTGAACTTCTGCAAACGAACAGAGAATGCTGGCATTTAGGCCTAAACTTCAGATTGCTGAATTCAGATTCAAACAGTAGATTAATCACCACAGATGGAGCTAGGTTAACTCTGCACTCAGGAAACTCATTGTACTGACAAGCTGTTTATCCCAGTGAGCAAAGAGACACAGGATCCAGGACAGATGGCAGGAGTAAGTCACCAAATATGAGAACTACAGTCAGGATCGTGACACGGACACAGTATCTTGCATACTGTCCATGCTATATGAGCCATTACAAGACCAGATAACCACACATCCCAGCATGCCATTGCTACAAAACACATATAAATCAAGTAACTCTATAAATGAACAAGATATGCTATTCACAAACCAGCACAATCTATCCTAAATCACCATCCATAAACGTAAATAAAACAAACACATATTTAGCTATGCTATTTCATTTATCTATGTGATTTAGAGAGAATGATACTTAGCCATTATGAGGAAAGGCCTCCAAGCATCCCAGGCGTATCAAGGCCCATAGTTCTGATAGCTCTGTAGCTGTGTGTGTGCAAGTGTGTGGGTCTGGAGAGAGAGAGCTGTTTTCTCAGCTGTTCATGTAATACATTCAACTTGTGGGTGTGTCTTCTACAGGAAGTGTGGGAAAGCTGTAACAGTGAGCTAAGCTTGGTTATTTAAATGCTAACTAGGCCAAGGCCACTTGTATAGATATGTTAATTAGGCCTGGCTGAAGAAACCAGTGTTACCAGTTTGCAGGGCGGGTGTCTGACGTCAGTTCTGGGACCAAAAAGTCTGAAGTGATTGCAGTGGCTGAGTAAGTCCAGAGCTACTCAGAAACTGCAACAAAGTTTTTATGCAGTCGGCTGCAAAAGCGTTTGCACACTTGCAAAGAAAAATACACTCCCCCTTAGGCAGCGACTATCTGATCGCAGCACAGCAAAAAGTTGCTAGCAAGCGATCAACTCGGAATGTTCCATCCTTAAATGAATGGGGGCCAAGATTGTTTTTAAAGACTTATTTTTCTTATATATTATCTGTGGTTTTGCAGGTAGAAGTTTCCCCTGTATGTTATCCTGTTTGAGAACCCTATAATTACGTCCTATTATGATTTTTATCCCCTGTGCACAATTATTATATTTGGAAATAAATGCAATTTCGCTATTTGTCTCATTATTATTTCTCTGTGATGATTTTTTCTGAAGACGACTCACCCTATCCATTTTACAAACCTCAGAATATGCCTGTTGTATTAATAAATCAGTGTAATCTAATAAATCAGTGTAATCTCTCTGTCTGAGAGATTCCATAATCCTTGGCTTGTTGTGAAAATGTATCAAAATTGGAGAAGTTGCTCCTGATGTGCATTAATTATCCTTTAGGAATATTCCATTTCCATAGACCAGAAACAGCAAAAGGTTGTGATTGGTTAACAACTAAATCAAAAGGTTTTCACAAATGTGGGAAAACCAGATAGACCATGTTTACACATGGTACATAAGACTCTTGATATTACCCTTCCTCTATCTAATGAAATATATACAGGGCCGGTTCTGGGGCTCTGTGCGCCCCGGGCGGCAACAGGGGGCGTGGCTTCGTACAGGGGACGTGGTCATTTACGCCCCCTGTACAGACTGAAATGATGTGCGGTGCGCGATGACGTCATCGCGCATCGCACAGCAAAGGTCCTCTCCATAAAGGGAAACTAGACGCGTAGCGTCTAGTTCCCTTCGTGGACAGGACCTTTGCTGTGCGGTGCGCGATGACGTCATCGCGCACCGCAGAGTAAAGGACCTGTCCACGAAGGGAAACTAGACGCGTACACGTCTAGATTTCCTTCACAGCCGCCAGCGGCAGCGGGGGGCAGCGGGCAGCGGGGGGCACAGCAGCAGCGGATCTTGCCCTGGTGCGGCGCCCTCCGGATGGCGCCCTGCGCCCTCCGGGAGGCGGCACCCCGGGCAAAAGTCCTGCTTGCCCGTGGCAAGATCTGCTACTGAATATATACTTTTAGATCATTTATGAACTGGGACTCTAAGTATGTCATTTATTTACTAACATGCAGTTGTAGTCTCAGATATGTAGGTTGAACCACAAGATCTTTGAGAACTAGATTTATGGAACACCGCCGCAATAAATGTGTATAGACATTTTTGCAAAACACATTCGGCTGACCACATCCACTTGTCCATTATATGCCTTGAACATATTGCTCCAACCCCTACGGGTGGAGATAGGCTCAATTTACTTAGTTGTCATGAAGTATATTGGATGCTTAAATTTTTCTTACGTCCTAGAGGATACTGGGGTCCATTTAGTACCATGGGGTATAGACGGGTCCAGTAGGAGCCATGGGCACTTTAAGAATTTGATAGTGTGGGCTGGCTCCTCCCTCTATGCCCCTCCTACCAGACTCAGTTTAGAAAATGTGCCCGGAGGAGTCGGTCACGCTAAAGGAAGCTCCTGAAGAGTTTTCTGCATTTATTTTATCTGTTTATTATTTTCAGGCAGGACTGGTTGGCATCAGCGTGCCTGCTTCATGGGACTTAGGGGGGGGATCGGCCCAACAGAAGGGTTGATGGACCCGTTACTGCTGACAGTACACTGAGCTCCTGAGGGACCTATTCGCAAGCCCACCACAGCGAGCATACAGTTCCACAGCAAGCCACCACCCCTAACAGAGCCAGAAGAATGAAGAGTGGTGAGTACTAAGCTGGTGCCCTGCCATTATGATGGCATGAGGGTATGGAGATGCACGGCTTCTAAATGGGGCAGAATGCATCTCCGGACACAGTACACATTTGCGTCCCTGTACACAGTACACATACTGGCACAACAGCCTTAAAACAGTTTTCTCCATTTTAAGCACCAGATTCCCTCAGCCAGTATAAAAAAAGTGGGAAGACCACGTGCCATTGAAGGGGTGGGGCTTCACTATGAGAGGATCCAGCAGCTCTCCAGCACCATTTTCCCTCTGCAGTGGACACAGACGCTGACAGGACAGGGACGCTCAGCTCCTCCAGTGTGGCTCCAGATTACCTCAGCGGTACCAGGGGGTCATAGCAGGGGGGAGCAACTATTAGTGTACTAAGTCCCCTATCAAGGTACTTAGTCTGTGTCCTGGCTAAGCTTGGCATTCGCGATAAGAGGGCGGTGGGGGCTAGCTCCAAACAACTCTGTGTCTCCCTGAAAGGCTCTTTGTGGGTTAATTGTGCTTAACCTTTTCCTGTGTTTGTGTGTCAATTTATGTCAGGCAAAGAGTGTTTCTCTTGCACAGCGGAGTGTTCCTCTTCACCAGGCAACTCACTACTGGGTATTCAAGGTTCACAGGCTAGCGGAGCTGAACCAGAATGGGTTAATTCTCTTAAGGAATGATCTCAACTCTATCTACAAAATTGTCCCACAATGAGAAAGAGACGCAATACTTAAAACAGGACGACGTCTCAATCCCCTCCAATTTGTCTTCAAAAGCGATGTCTGGCCCATACCCTGCAGTCTGACTCTGACGCTGACAGGTCAGACATGGAGGAGGGGGAGGTGGACTCAGAGGGGGGGGCGATGCAGCTCTGTAACAGGGAAAAGAGGCTCTTATAGAGGCTATCAGAGATGTTCTGCATATTTGCATATTCCTGATAAGGTGTCAGAGGAAAGTGAGGAATCTTATTTTAATGTAAAAAAGAAGTCCTCAGTCACTTTTCCTGCATCTAAGGCATTGAATACCCTGTTTGAAGAACTATGGGTTATTCCTGATAAAAAGTTTCAGATCCCTAAAAGGTTGCTCTCATCTTTTCCTTTTCCTCTGGAGGACAGGAAAAATAGGAAAATCCACCGATAGTGGACGCATCAGTCTCTAGGCTGTCAAGTAAGATTGTATTGCCTCTTCCTGGTGCAGCCTCCCTGAAAGACACGGCTGATCATAAAATTGAGACTACACTCAAATTATTGTACACAGCTGCTGGGGTGGCCCAAAGACCGACTATTGCATATGCATGGATAACAAAAGCCATTGCAAAATGGTCAGGTAACCTATTTGAGGGGTTAGATTCCTTATCTAGGAGGGATGTTGTCTTACTCCTACAGCATATACAGGACAGGACTCTGCAAACTTTACGGTTGAAGCCATAAAGGAAATAGGCATGCTTAACACACGCACCACCACTACACCAGTGGACTGCTGACGCAAATTCCAGGAAAGGCGTGGAAGGCCTACCAGTCATAGGAGAGGCCTTGTTCAGAGATGAATTAGACAAATGGATCTCCACAGCTACTGCGGGTAAGTCTACGTATCTTCCTTCTGCATCACCATAACCATGAAGACTTATTCAGTTTCCAAGTTACAGTCCTTTCGGACGGCCAAGTTCAAGGGCAAATCCAGAGGTGCTTCTACGTCCTCCAATGGTGCAAGAGGTAAATCACACAAACCATCAATAGCAGGTGCTCAGGAACAGAGCTCATGCTCTGCTTCCTCAAAGACTTCAGCATGAAGGTGGAATGCAATGCCTGGAAGGCTGTCAGGTGGGAGCACACCTACAATTCTTCAGTCAGATCTGGTCAAATTCGTGCCGGGATCCCTCGGTCATAAATCTTGTTTCCCAGGGCTACAGACTGGAGTTCCAAGAGCTCCCAACTTACAAATTGCCATCCACAAACTGGTACAGACTCATGTCATTGTTCCAGTTCCACCTCATCATCTAAACAAGGGGTACTATTCCAACTTGTTTGCAGTACCGAAACCGGTAGATTCGGTAAGACCAATTTTGAACCTCAAGTCGTTGAACCCATACTTGTGAGTGTTCAAATTCAAGATGGAGTCTCTGAGAGCAGTGATCTCAGGTCTGGAGGAGGGGGAATTCATAGTGTCTCTGGATATCAAGGATGCGTACCTTCACATTCCGATCTGGATAATCAGGCGTATCTACGGTTTGCACTGCAGGACTGTCACTACCAGTTCCAGGCCCTGCCATTTGGTCTCTCCACGGAACCGAGGGTGTTCACGAAGGTGATGGCAGAGATGATGTTTCTACTCCGCAAACAGGGAGTGAACATAATTCCATACCTGCATGATCTCCTAATAAAAGCACCGTCCAGGGAAAGGTTGCTGGAGAGCATTGCTTTCTCACCTAGAGCTAACATGGAGGCTCCCGTTCCTGGAAATGATACTGGATACGAAGTCACAGAAGGCGTTCCTTCCACTGAAAAAGGCATTAGTAATCCAGTCAATGGTTCAGGATGTCCTGAAGCCAACCCAAATATCGGTGCATCTATGCATTCGTCTTCTAGTAAAAATTGTGGCCTCTTACGATGCTCTTCAATACAGAAGGTTTCACGCAAGACCCTTCCAGCTTGATCTGTTGGATAAATGGTCTGGAGTGCATCTTCACATGCAGCAGAGGATACGTCTGTCACCAAAAGTCAGGATCTACCTTCTGTGGTGGCTACATACTTCTCACCTCATTGAGGGTCAGAGGTTTGGAATTCAGAACTGGATTCTGCTAACCACAGATGCAAGTTTCAGAGGTTGGGGACCAGTCACTCAGGGGGGTACAGTTTCAAGGAAGATGGTTAAGTCAGGAAGTCATCCTTCCAATCAACAATCTGGAACTCAGGGCCATATACAACGCCCTTCTGCTGGCCTCACATCTTCTTCAAAATCGGGCCATTCAGGTCCAGTTGGACAATGTGACGGCAGAAACGTACATAAACCGTCAGGGCAGATCGAAATGCAGAGCAGCAATGTCAGAGGTGTCAAGAATTATCCTCTGGGCAGAGAGAAACGCTGTGGCATTGTCAGCGGTCTTCATTCCTGGAGTAGACAACTGGGAAGCATATTTCTTCAGCAGACACGACCTGCACCCTGGGGAATGGGGACTTCACCCGGAAGTGTTCAGGTGCTTGACAAGTCGATGGGTATAAACACAGATCGACAGGACGACCTCTCATCTCAACAAGACGCTCAAGCGGTATTGTTCCATGTCGAAAGACCCACAGGTGGTAGCGGTAGATGCCCTGATGACTCCATGGGTCTATCAGATGGTGTACGTGTTTCCTCCACGTCCTCAAAATTTCTAAAGAGAATAAAAAGGGAAAGGGTTCAAGCAATTCTAATTGCTGCGGACTGGTCAAGACGGGCCTGGTACGTGGACATCCTGGAGATACTCCTCGAAGATCCGTGGCGTCTACCTCTTCGCGAGCATCTTCTGAACAGGGCCCGTTCGTCTATCAGGACTTACTGCGGCTACATTTGATGGCATGGAAGTTGAAAGGCTGATTCTAGCCAGGAGAGGGATCCCTAACAAGGTTATCCCGACTATGATCCAAGCCAGGAAGGGGGTAGCATCTAAGTATTACCATCGTATTTGGAAGAAATACGTCTCTTGGTGTGAGAGCAGAAAATTTTCTGCGGTGGAATTCCATCTAGGACGTTTCCTCCTTTTTCTACAAACAGGAGTGTAAGTGGGCCTACGTCTGGGCTCCATAAAAGTCCAGATTTCGGCCTTGTCCATTTTCTTTCAGAAACAATTGGCTTCTCTTCCTAAGGTCCAGACATTCTTGAAAGGTGTTCTGCACATCCAAACTCCCTCTGTGCCTCCCACGGTACCTTGGCATCTCGATGTGGTGCTGCGTTTCCTCCAATCGGACTGGTTTGAGCCGTTACAGGAGGTGAAAGTAAAATATCTTACGTGGAAGACCATCACACTGTTGGCCTTGGCTTCAGCAAGACATGTGTCGAAGCTGGGGGCTTTGTCTCACAAAAGTCCATATTTAATTTTCCATGAGGACAGAGCTGAACTCAGAACTTGTCAGCAATTTCTTCCTAAGGTGATGTCTGCATTTCACATCAACCAACCTATTGTGGTTCCGGTTGTCAACGACACCTCTGCTACTTCAAAGTCTTTGGATGTTGTGAGGGCTTTGAAGGTGTATGTGAAAACAACAGCTCGTCACAGAAAGATGGACTCGCTGTTTGTTCTTTATGATCCCAATAAGATTGGGTGTCCTGCTTCAAAGCAGACTATTGCATGCTAGATTAGACTTACTATCCAGCATGCTTATTCCACTGCAAGTTTGCCATGTCCAAAATCTGTACAGGCTCACTCTACTAGGTTGGTGGGTTCTTCCTGGGTGGCTGCCCGAGGTGTCTCGGCTTTACAGCTCTGCCGAGCAGCTACCTGGTCTAGTTCGAACGCGTTTACAAAGTTCTAAAAGTTCAATACTTTGGCCTCTGAGGACCTTCAGTTTGGACAATCAGTTCTGCAAGAACCTCAGCACTCTACCATCCAGTTTGTGAGCTTTGATACATCCCCATGGTACTAAATGTACCCCAGTATCGTCTAGTAAATAGGATTTTAATTATCTAGCTGTAAATCCTTTTCTCGTAGTCCTTAGAGGATACTGGGCGCCTACCAAGTGCTTCGTTCTTCCTTCACTGTTACTTTGTTAAGTAATGTAGGTTCTGCCGTTGCTGTGCCTGTTTCAAGTTTGGTTAGCTTGGCTTTCGTCTTGTTGTGTGTGCTGGTTTGGAATCTCACCACTATTCTTATCTATCCTTCTCTCGAAGTATGTCCGTCTCCTCGGGCACAGTTTCCTAGACTGAGTCTGGTAGGAGGGGCATAGAGGAGGAGCCAGCCCACACTAAACAATTCTTAAAGTGCCCATGGCTCCTAGTTGACCAGTCTATACACCATGGTACTAAATGGACCCCAGTATCTTCTACGGACTACGAGAAAAAGATTTACCGGTAGTTAATTAAAATCCTATTTTAACTCTTTACATCTGTATGGTCTCAATGAAACCATAGAACTTAATTCCGTGATTTAGAAAGACCATGTACAAAATGTAATTCTTCTGGTTATCCCTCTCTATTCATATTTATCTATTGACATGCCCATTTGTATTCTTGTAATTACTTGACACTTATATTTTCACCTTATGATGAATCATTCATACTATTCAATGTATGTTATAAAACAATATCTATCTCTATGTAATATAATGTTTTTCATAGGCGTGCGCACGGGGCGGGGTGCGCTCAGGCACCCCCTAATGTCTTTCACCCCTGCGCATACACCTTCTGCTGCCGCCAATTCCCACCTCTGATGCTGAAGGAAGGAGAGCGCAGCATGCATCTCTCCTACCCCTCACTCTGTCCCCATCTCCGGCAGTCATTTAAAATATCTCTTGGCTGTCAGCCAATCAGAGCTCGCGGACCGGCAGCTTGGGGCATATATGTATCTGGCAGCACTGGGGGCACATGTATCTGGCACCGCTGCGGGCATTTATGTATTTGGCAGCTTGGGGGCATATATGCATCTGGCAGCTTGGGGGCATATATGTATCTGGCACCGCTGGGGGGCATATATGTATCTGGCAGCACTGGGGGCATATGTATCTGGCACAACTGGGGACATTTATGTATCTGGCACCGCTGGGGCATATATGTATCTGTCACCACTGGGGGCATATATGTATCTGGCACCGCTGGGGTCATACAGTATGTGTATCTGGCACAGCTGGGGGCATATGTGTATCTGGCACTGCTGGGGGCATATATGTATCTGGCAGCTTGGGGGCATTTGTGTATCTGGCAGCACTGGGGGCATATGTATCTGGCAACAGTGGAGGCATATGTATCTGGCACCGCTTGGGGCATATGTATCTGGCACCGCTGGGGGCATTTCTGTATCTGGCAGCACTGGGAGCATATGTATCTGGCAACACTGGGGGCACATGTATCTGGTACTGCTGGGGGCATTTATGTATCGGGCACCACTGGGGGCATTAATGTATCTGACAGCTTTGGGGCATTTATGTATCTGGCAGCTTGGGGGCATTTATGTATCTGGCACCATTGGGGGCATACATGTATCTGGCAGCACTGGGGGCATATATATTTGGCACTGCTGGGGGCATTTATGTATCTGGCAACTTGGGGGCATATATGTATCTGGCAGCACTGGGGTCACATGTATCTGGCAGCACTGGGGGCACATGGATCTGGCACCGCTGGGAGCATATATGTATCTGGCAGCTTGGGGGCATATATGTATCTGGCAGCTTGGGGGCATTTACTGTATGTATCTGGCACCACTGGGGGGCATATATGTATCTGGCACAACTGGGGACATTTATGTATCTGGCACCGCTGGGGGCATATATGTATCTGTCACCGCTGGGGGCATATATGTATCTGTCACCGCTGGGGGCATATATGTATCTGGCACTGCTGGGGTCATACAGTATGTGTATCTGGCACAGCTGGGGGCATATGTGTATCTGGCACTGCTGGGGGCATTTATGTATCTGGCAGCGCTGGGGGAATATATGTATCTGGCAGCTTGGGGCATATATGTATCTGGCAGCACTGGGGGCATGTGTGTATCTGGCACCACTAGGGGCATGTGTGTATCTGGCACCACTAGGGGCATATGTGTATCTGGTACTATGAGGGCATATGTGTATATGGCACCACTGGGGACATTGAGTAAGGGGCACCACTGGGGGGCATATGTGTAAGGGGCACTAGGCACAGAATGAAGGGAGGTGAAGGCTAATAGACACAGAATGCAGTGTGGGAGGCTGAGAGGCACAGAGTGAAGGGGGAGACTGGGAGATACAAAGTGAGGTGGATTGAAAGAGATGCATGACAGAGAAATGCAGGCGGGAGAGGAATGTGGATGAGAGACAACGCTGGGAGGGGAGGAGATGGTGTGGCTGGGAGGTGAGGGTGTGGCTGAGAGACACAGGGAGGAGATGAGGGTGTGGCTTAGAGCCTCAGGGGGTGTGAGATAAGTTCCGGGTTGAACCCCTGTTGTGTGATGATGATCTTGGTTATATTCCTACACAAAATAGCATCTTCTGGACCATGTAATTTCCTACATTAATAGTGATAGAAGATGCTCTCTGCCCAGGGAGGACAGTTCTTCAGATGTTTCCCGTTGTGAGAAACCACCATATATTGAAGTAAGGTGCATATGGAATGGAAAGGAATGCTCCCTGAGTAATGAGAAACAGGTGGTGTGTCATATTGACACGCTCACATGTTCAGTGGCCACACCCCTTGTGGTATGTGATTTATATTGCTTTGAGTGCCAATAGGCAGTGATAGACACGCCCAATAGGTGGTGCTAGGCATGCTCAGTAGGTGGTGCTAAACACCACCTCCGACGGTGCTCCCCCTAGTAAATATTCTGCGCACGCCTATGATGTTTTTTTATGTACCATACTGATAGAGACCTATTATCTATTCTCTATATTATTATATCTGTCTATTTCATGTATTTTAAGAGACACAATATGTTATATTAAACTGATTGATTGTTCAGATAAAATATATATTGATATTCTAATAATAGTAATTATTCCAATCCGGCACCATGATTTCTGGATGTTAAATACACTGACAGCTATTGGAAGGCTAGCGATCACGTGACCCTGTATGACTCGATCATGTGATTATGTACATTACTCTATACATCAATATGCAGCAGCGGGCTCTTGTTGATGAGCATGTCATCACGTGGGTCGTATGGCTGTATCTGGCCACGATCACATGACTGCCTTTTCCTACAGGAACTCAGCTGCCAGGCTGATTATATATAGCAATGGGTAGCGTCTAGTTTCCCTTTGTGGAGAGGACCTTTCCCATAAGCCCCTGGTCCATGTCACAAACTATTTGGAATAGTAACCTGTAGCGAGTGAAGCAAGACAACAAGCCTGAAGCGTAGCAAGTGAAGTGGGTTTCCAGTTGATTTGCAACCACTTTCTCAATAACCTTTCCTAGAAAAGAAAGGTTTGATATCGGTCTGTATTCTGTAGAGATGTGCGGCTGGCACTTTTCATGTTTTGTATTTTGGTTTTGGTTCTAATTCCACTTTCAAGTTTTGGTTTTGGCTTGGTTTTGCCAAAACCACCTATTCGTGTTTTGCATTTTGGTTTTGGATCTGGATGATTTTTGGAAAAAAACATAAAAACAGCTATAATCACAGAATTTGGGGGTAATTTTGCTCCTATGGTATTATTAACCTCAATTACATTCATTTCCACTCATTTTCAGTCTATTCTGAACACCTCATACCTCACAATATTGCTTTTAGGTCTAAAAGTTGCACCGAGGTGGCTGTATAACTATTCCAAAACTAGTCCCCAAACAGCACATGATGCAAAGAAGAAAAAGAGGTGCACCGAGGCTGCTGTATGACTAAGCCAAGCGACACAAGTGTGCGCCACAAACACCTGGCTCATTTAGGAGTGGCACTGCAGTGTCAGACAGAATGGCACATTTCAAAAACTAGGCCCCAAACAGCACCTCATGCAAAGAAGTAGAAGAGGTGCAATGAGGTAGCTGTATGACTAATGTTGAAGTCAGAAAATATTACGGTACACACATCACGTGCAAACACCACACAGATGGCCTCCGTGCGCGTGCTTGTTCTGCCATGCGTACACATACATGCAAGCTACGTATAACCGCTCACGCGGTCTTGCGTGTTAGCACATGGTATGAGTAAATATGGTAGCATACGCATTCGCACGGAAAAGCCATCAAAAGCCATATTCAATATTTTACCCTTATAATGCATAAATCACATGCTGTCTGTACATTCTTCTAATAGCCAGTTAGTGTTCACACATAAATTATCCTAGAAACTCAAGCACAATGTACCAGACTGACTTGTTTACGCAAAGCTTTGTAATCCTATGAAGAAGGCAAATACCTTTGGTTAACCCTATTGTTCTAGAGTTGTCCAGTATCTGTCAAAAAATAGTAAAGAGTGGACTGACGTTGTCTTACTTGTAGACATGACAAACAAGAAGACAATATCCAGGAAACTTGTTTAACTGGAAGGAACTCGATTAGCAATGGCTGACAAATTACATACCAGACATTTAGCTATCTGAGGTAATAACATTCATAGTCTAAACTCTTGGAGATATGTGTGTGTGTGTGTGTGTGTGTGTGTGTGTGTGTGTGTGTGTGTGTGTGTGTGTGTGTGTGTGTGTGTGTGTGTGTGTGTGTGTGTTAGAGATGAGCGCCTGAAATTTTTCGGGTTTTGTGTTTTGGTTTTGGGTTCGGTTCCGCGGCCGTGTTTTGGGTTCGAACGCGTTTTGGCAAAACCTCACCGAATTTTTTTTGTCGGATTCGGGTGTGTTTTGGATTCGGGTGTTTTTTTCAAAAAACACTAAAAAACAGCTTAAATCATAGAATTTGGGGGTCATTTTGATCCCAAAGTATTATTAACCTCAAAAACCATAATTTACACTCATTTTCAGTCTATTCTGAATACCTCACACCTCACAATATTATTTTTAGTCCTAAAATTTGCACCGAGGTCGCTGTGTGAGTAAGATAAGCGACCCTAGTGGCCGACACAAACACCGGGCCCATCTAGGAGTGGCACTGCAGTGTCACGCAGGATGTCCCTTCCAAAAAACCCTCCCCAAACAGCACATGACGCAAAGAAAAAAAGAGGCGCAATGAGGTAGCTGTGTGAGTAAGATTAGCGACCCTAGTGGCCGACACAAACACCGGGCCCATCTAGGAGTGGCACTGCAGTGTCACGCAGGATGGCCCTTCCAAAAAACCCTCCCCAAACAGCACATGACGCAAAGAAAAAAAGAGGCGCAATGAGGTAGCTGACTGTGTGAGTAAGATTAGCGACCCTAGTGGCCGACACAAACACCGGGCACATCTAGGAGTGGCACTGCAGTGTCACGCAGGATGGCCCTTCCAAAAAACCCTCCCCAAACAGCACATGACGCAAAGAAAAAAAGAGGCGCAATGAGGTAGCTGTGTGAGTAAGATTAGCGACCCTAGTGGCCGACACAAACACCGGGCCCATCTAGGAGTGGCACTGCAGTGTCACGCAGGGTGTCCCTTCCAAAAAACCCACCCCAATCAGCACATGATGCAAAGAAAAAGAAAAGAAAAAAGAGGTGCAAGATGGAATTATCCTTGGGCCCTCCCACCCACCCTTATGTTGTATAAACAAAACAGGACATGCACACTTTAACCAACCCATCATTTCAGTGACAGGGTCTGCCACACGACTGTGACTGATATGACGGGTTGGTTTGGACCCCCCCCAAAAAAGAAGCAATTAATCTCTCCTTGCACAAACTGGCTCTACAGAGGCAAGATGTCCACCTCATCTTCACCCTCCGATATATCACCGTGTACATCCCCCTCCTCACAGATTATCAATTCGTCCCCACTGGAATCCACCATCTCAGCTCCCTGTGTACTTTGTGGAGGCAATTGCTGCTGGTCAATGTCTCCGCGGAGGAATTGATTATAATTCATTTTAATGAACATCATCTTCTCCACATTTTCTGATTGTAACCTCGTACGCCGATTGCTGACAAGGTGAGCGGCGGCACTAAACACTCTTTCGGAGTACACACTTGTGGGAGGGCAACTTAGGTAGAATAAAGCCAGTTTGTGCAAGGGCCTCCAAATTGCCTCTTTTTCCTGCCAGTATAAGTACGGACTGTGTGACGTGCCTACTTGGATGCGGTCACTCATATAATCCTCCACCATTCTATCAATGTTGAGAGAATCATATGCAGTGACAGTAGACGACATGTCCGTAATCGTTGTCAGGTCCTTCAGTCCGGACCAGATGTCAGCATCAGCAGTCGCTCCAGACTGCCCTGCATCACCGCCAGCGGGTGGGCTCGGAATTCTGAGCCTTTTCCTCGCACCCCCAGTTGCGGGAGAATGTGAAGGAGGAGATGTTGACAGGTCGCGTTCCGCTTGACTTGACAATTTTGTCACCAGCAGGTCTTTCAACCCCAGCAGACCTGTGTCTGCCGGAAAGAGAGATCCAAGGTAGGCTTTAAATCTAGGATCGAGCACGGTGGCCAAAATGTAGTGCTCTGATTTCAACAGATTGACCACCCGTGAATCCTTGTTAAGCGAATTAAGGGCTGCATCCACAAGTCCCACATGCCTAGCGGAATCGCTCCGTGTTAGCTCCTCCTTCAATGCCTCCAGCTTCTTCTGCAAAAGCCTGATGAGGGGAATGACCTGACTCAGGCTGGCAGTGTCTGAACTGACTTCACGTGTGGCAAGTTCAAAGGGCATCAGAACCTTGCACAACGTTGAAATCATTCTCCACTGCACTTGAGACAGGTGCATTCCACCTACTATATCGTGCTCAATTGTATAGGCTTGAATGGCCTTTTGCTGCTCCTCCAACCTCTGAAGCATATAGAGGGTTGAATTCCACCTCGTTACCACTTCTTGCTTCAGATGATGGCAGGGCAGGTTCAGTAGTTTTTGGTGGTGCTCCAGTTTTCTGTACGTGGTGCCTGTACGCCGAAAGTGTCCCGCAATTCTTCTGGCCACCGACAGCATCTCTTGCACGCCCCTGTCGTTTTTTAAAAAATTCTGCACCACCAAATTCAAGGTATGTGCAAAACATGGGACGTGCTGGAATTGGCCCAGATTTAATGCACACACAATATTGCTGGCGTTGTCCGATGCCACAAATCCACAGGAGAGTCCAATTGGGGTAAGCCATTCCGCGATGATCTTCCTCAGTTGCCGTAAGAGGTTTTCAGCTGTGTGCGTATTCTGGAAAGCGGTGATACAAAGCGTAGCCTGCCTAGGAAAGAGTTGGCGTTTGCGAGATGCTGCTACTGGTGCCGCCGCTGCTGTTCTTGCGGCGGGAGTCCATACATCTACCCAGTGGGCTGTCACAGTCATATAGTCCTGACCCTGCCCTGCTCCACTTGTCCACATGTCCGTGGTTAAGTGGACATTGGGTACAGCTGCATTTTTTAGGACACTGGTGACTCTTTTTCTGAGGTCTGTGTACATTTTCGGTATCGCCTGCCTAGAGAAATGGAACCTAGATGGTATTTGGTACCGGGGACACAGTACCTCCAACAAGTCTCTAGTTGGCTCTGCAGTAATGATGGATACCGGAACCACGTTTCTCACCACCCAGGATGCCAAGGCCTCAGTTATCCGCTTTGCAGTAGGATGACTGCTGTGATATTTCATCTTCCTCGCAAAGGACTGTTGAACAGTCAATTGCTTACTGGAAGTAGTACAAGTGGGCTTACGACTTCCCCTCTGGGATGACCATCGACTCCCAGCGGCAACAACAGCAGCGCCAGCAGCAGTAGGCGTTACACGCAAGGATGCATCGGAGGAATCCCAGGCAGGAGAGGACTCGTCAGACTTGCCAGTGACATGGCCTGCAGGACTATTGGCATTCCTGGGGAAGGAGGAAATTGACACTGAGGGAGTTGGTGGGGTGGTTTGCGTGAGCTTGGTTACAAGAGGAAGGGATTTACTGGTCAGTGGACTGCTTCCGCTGTCACCCAAAGTTTTTGAACTTGTCACTGACTTATTATGAATGCGCTGCAGGTGACGTATAAGGGAGGATGTTCCGAGGTGGTTAACGTCCTTACCCCTACTTATTACAGCTTGACAAAGGGAACACACGGCTTGACACCTGTTGTCCGCATTTGTGGTGAAATACCTCCACACCGAAGAGCTGATTTTTTTGGTATTTTCACCTGGCATGTCAACGGCCATATTCCTCCCACGGACAACAGGTGTCTCCCCGGGTGCCTGACTTAAACAAACCACCTCACCATCAGAATCCTCCTGGTCAATTTCCTCCCCAGCGCCAGCAACACCCATATCCTCCTCATCCTGGTGTACTTCAACACTGACATCTTCAATCTGACTATCAGGAACTGGACTGCGGGTGCTCCTTCCAGCACTTGCAGGGGGCATGCAAATAGTGGAAGGCGCATGCTCTTCACGTCCAGTGTTGGGAAGGTCAGGCATCGCAAACGACACAATTGGACTCTCCTTGTGGATTTGGGATTTCAAAGAACGCACAGTTCTTTGCGGTGCTTTTGCCAGCTTGAGTCTTTTCAGTTTTCTAGCGAGAGGCTGAGTGCTTCCATCCTCATGTGAAGCTGAACCACTAGCCATGAACATAGGCCAGGGCCTCAGCCGTTCCTTGCCACTCCGTGTGGTAAATGGCATATTGGCAAGTTTACGCTTCTCCTCCGACAATTTTATTTTAGGTTTTGGAGTCCTTTTTTTTCTGATATTTGGTGTTTTGGATTTGACATGCTCTGTACTATGACATTGGGCATCGGCCTTGGCAGACGACGTTGCTGGCATTTCATCGTCTCGGCCATGACTAGTGGCAGCAGCTTCAGCACGAGGTGGAAGTGGATCTTGATCTTTCCCTAATTTTGGAACCTCAACTTTTTTGTTCTCCATATTTTATAGGCAGAACTAAAACGCACCTCAGGTAAACAATGGAGATGGATGGATTGGATACTAGTATACAATTATGGACGGACTGCCACGGTTAGGTGGTATAAAAAAACCACGGTTAGGTGGTATATATTATAATAATAATACAATTATGGATGGACGGACTGCCTGCCGACTGCCGACACAGAGGTAGCCACAGCCGTGAACTACCGCACTGTACACTGGTTGATAAAGAGATAGTAGTATACTCGTAACAATTAGGATGACACTATGACGGTATAAAGAATGAAAAAAAAACCACGGTTAGGTGGTAGGTATATAATAATAAATAATACAATTCTGGTCGGACGGACTGCCTGCCGTGTGCCGACACAGAGGTAGCCACAGCCGTGAACTACCGCACTGTACACTGGTTGATAAAGAGATAGTAGTATACTCGTAACAATTAGGATGACACTATGACGGTATAAAGAATGAAAAAAAAAACCACGGTTAGGTGGTAGGTATATAATAATAAATAATACAATTCTGGTCGGACGGACTGCCTGCCGTGTGCCGACACAGAGGTAGCCACAGCCGTGAACTACCGCACTGTACACTGGTTGATAAAGAGATAGTAGTATACTCGTAACAATTAGGATGACACTATGACGGTATAAAGAATGAAAAAAAAACCACGGTTAGGTGGTAGGTATATAATAATAAATAATACAATTCTGGTCGGACGGACTGCCTGCCGTGTGCCGACACAGAGGTAGCCACAGCCGTGAACTACCGCACTGTACACTGGTTGATAAAGAGATAGTAGTATACTCGTAACAATTAGGATGACACTATGACGGTATAAAGAATGAAAAAAAAACCACGGTTAGGTGGTAGGTATATAATAATAAATAATACAATTCTGGTCGGACGGACTGCCTGCCGTGTGCCGACACAGAGGTAGCCACAGCCGTGAACTACCGCACTGTACACTGGTTGATAAAGAGATAGTAGTATACTCGTAACAATTAGGATGACACTATGACGGTATAAAGAATGAAAAAAAAACCACGGTTAGGTGGTAGGTATATAATAATAAATAATACAATTCTGGTCGGACGGACTGCCTGCCGTGTGCCGACACAGAGGTAGCCACAGCCGTGAACTACCGCACTGTACACTGGTTGATAAAGAGATAGTAGTATACTCGTAACAATTAGGATGACACTATGACGGTATAAAGAATGAAAAAAAAACCACGGTTAGGTGGTAGGTATATAATAATAAATAATACAATTCTGGTCGGACGGACTGCCTGCCGTGTGCCGACACAGAGGTAGCCACAGCCGTGAACTACCGCACTGTACACTGGTTGATAAAGAGATAGTAGTATACTCGTAACAATTAGGATGACACTATGACGGTATAAAGAATGAAAAAAAAAACCACGGTTAGGTGGTAGGTATATAATAATAAATAATACAATTCTGGTCGGACGGACTGCCTGCCGTGTGCCGACACAGAGGTAGCCACAGCCGTGAACTACCGCACTGTACACTGGTTGATAAAGAGATAGTAGTATACTCGTAACAATTAGGATGACACTATGACGGTATAAAGAATGAAAAAAAAACCACGGTTAGGTGGTAGGTATATAATAATAAATAATACAATTCTGGTCGGACGGACTGCCTGCCGTGTGCCGACACAGAGGTAGCCACAGCCGTGAACTACCGCACTGTACACTGGTTGATAAAGAGATAGTAGTATACTCGTAACAATTAGGATGACACTATGACGGTATAAAGAATGAAAAAAAAACCACGGTTAGGTGGTAGGTATATAATAATAAATAATACAATTCTGGTCGGACGGACTGCCTGCCGTGTGCCGACACAGAGGTAGCCACAGCCGTGAACTACCGCACTGTACACTGGTTGATAAAGAGATAGTAGTATACTCGTAACAATTAGGATGACACTATGACGGTATAAAGAATGAAAAAAAAACCACGGTTAGGTGGTAGGTATATAATAATAAATAATACAATTCTGGTCGGACGGACTGCCTGCCGTGTGCCGACACAGAGGTAGCCACAGCCGTGAACTACCGCACTGTACACTGGTTGATAAAGAGATAGTAGTATACTCGTAACAATTAGGATGACACTATGACGGTATAAAGAATGAAAAAAAAACCACGGTTAGGTGGTAGGTATATAATAATAAATAATACAATTCTGGTCGGACGGACTGCCTGCCGTGTGCCGACACAGAGGTAGCCACAGCCGTGAACTACCGCACTGTACACTGGTTGATAAAGAGATAGTAGTATACTCGTAACAATTAGGATGACACTATGACGGTATAAAGAATGGAAAAAAAACCACGGTTAGGTGGTAGGTATATAATAATAAATAATACAATTCTGGTCGGACGGACTGCCTGCCGTGTGCCGACACAGAGGTAGCCACAGCCGTGAACTACCGCACTGTACTGTGTCTGCTGCTAATATAGACTGGTTGATATTTAAAGAGATATTAGTAGTATACAACAATACTATACTGGTGGTCAGGCACTGGTCACCACTCCTGCAGCAAAAGTGTGCACTGTTAATTAATATAATTGTACTCCTGGCTCCTGCTAACAACCTGCAGTGCTCCCCAGTCTCCCCCACAATTAATTATAAGCTTTTAATTTATACATTGATGACTGTGCAGCACACTGGGCTGAGCTGAGTGCACACAGACTGAGTCACACTGTGTGACTGACTGTGCTGTGTATCGTTTTTTTTTTCAGGCAGAGAACGGATATAGCAGAGAGAAGTGAACGGATATATTATATTAAATAAAAGTTAACTAGCAACTGCACTGGTCACTGACTGTGGTAAACTAACTCTGTCTGCGACTCTGCACAATCTCTCTCTCTCTATCTAATCTATCTCTATTCTAATGGAGAGGACGCCAGACACGTCCTCTCCCTATCAATCTCAATGCACGAGTGAAAATGGCGGCGACGCGCGGCTCCTTATATAGAATCCGAGTCTCGCGATAGAATCCGAGCCTCGCGAGAATCCGACAGCGTCATGATGACGTTCGGGCGCGCTCGGGTTAACCGAGCAAGGCGGGAAGATCCGAGTCGCTCGGACCCGTGAAAAAAAACATGAAGTTCGGGCGGGTTCGGATTCCGAGGAACCGAACCCGCTCATCTCTAGTGTGTGTGTGTGTGTGTGTGTGTGTGTGTGTGTGTGTGTGTGTGTGTGTGTGTGTGTGTGTGTGTGTGTGTGTGTATATATAAAAACACAGCAGACGCGGCACTCCAAGTGACTTTCTGGAATAACAACTCTTAGAACAGGCAGATGTGTAAAATACGACGTTTCAATGCCGCTTTATTAGGGCATTTTCCTCAGGTATAACAAATAACAATGAAGTCTTACCTTATAAAGGCGTTCAATCACCCAGTGTGAGACAACGTGTGCCAGGCAGAACGCCCGCCGCTCCGTTCAGCGCAGCGGAAGTGACGACGCACTACGTCACCTCCTGCTGCTGTGCTCCCCATCACCATGACAACATACAACGCTAGCTGCATCAGACACTGAAAACATAATAAACATACGTGGTATTGTCTAAACACAACCTAAGCAAGCGATAATAATGTACAGCATCTACAGTATAACGTGCAGGATGGCTTTGTACACTATTAGTGTTCATTTAGTAGTGCATTAGATGATGTGCAATTAGGAAATCCTTTTTTAATAACCCAGTTGATTAAGCCATAAGGTCTGCACTGCACCAGTAGGCATAGCATATTATGTAAACTAAAAATGATATAACTGTTGCTGTACGGGTGCTGACATCGACTAACGTCCCACTTATAGGTTAATCCATCTGTTAAATGTGTGGATGTACATCCTGCACGTTATACTGTAGATGCTGTACATTATTATCGCTTGCTTAGGTTGTGTTTAGACAATACCACGTATGTTTATTATGTTTTCAGTGTCCGATGCAGCTAGCGTTGTATGTTGTCATGGTGATGGGGAGCACAGCAGCAGAAGGTGACGTAGTGCGCTGTCACTTTCGCTGCGCAGAACAGAGTGGCGGGCGTTCAGCTCGGCACACGTTGTCTCACACTGGGTGATTGAACGCCTTTATAAGATAAGAGTTCATTGTTATTTGTTATACCTGAGGAAAATGCCCTAATAAAGCGGCATTGAAACGTCGTATTTTACACATCTGCCTGTTCTAAGAGTTGTTATTCCTGAAAGTCACTTGGAGTGCCGCGTCTGCTGTGTTTTTATCTCATCAATTACGGAGGCACCCGGTGCAGTAATGAAATTACAGGAGAGCCGGATCCATGGGACTATATATATATATAGAAGACTAAACAAACCCTTAATGGGCTCTAAATTTGGACTCTAAATTTGGAACTATTGTTTTTTTTGTGAAAATAAATAAATAAATGAAAATATATAGATACCAATTAACGATGGGCAAGCTTCTACACAGAGATGATCCCCTGTCGAAAGAGACCGATATTAAACAGAAACCAAAGAAGTATATCTCTGTGGAGTGCACTTATTGAAGTATTGTTCGATATAATTATACTTAGTTAAGAATGTTTAATTTACCAACAGCTCTCCTATATGTCTGCATGCATAGAGATCTAGAAGTGGAATCATTCAAGTCAATTATTTTTTTAAATAATTCTAAGCATATTGTGTAATGAACAATAATACATTGTAAAATATTCATCAACTTCTTTTAATGGAAAAGAGAATTTAAAATTGTTCTTAGCAATAAAAAGAAACAAGTGTTTTAAAGCAAAAGGGTGTGTCTGTGCGGTATTCCCTCCCCTCATATATCGTTGTACTGGCCAGCGTGGGCAAGAGCGAGTGAAAGGCACTCGGAGAGCACTCGGAGAGACTTTCACCATCTGCTTGCATTGAGTATTTTGGTGTTTGTGGGAATTTTTAGTTATTAAAAAGACCCACAAATATGGGAGCCAGTTGCTTAAGCGAGAGACATTTATCCAGGGTTCAGGCTGGAGAATTGTGGCCGAGAGGGTCAGCAAGGTTTATTATGTGTGAGAAATATGGCTCACACACAGAGGCTTTTTGCAATGAATGGGTGTGTATGACTGCTAAAGATATGGCATCATTCCCCAGGGTGGGTAGCTTTGAATCAGAGGTACTGCAGAACATAAGGATTAAAATATGTCTGATTAAATCTAGAAAACAAAGGATCAGACATAATGATTGTTTAAATCTGTGGCAGCAAGAGGGAAAGTTGCAAAGGGAACTAACTCACACAGCAAGTTCCAAACCTTGCAGGGATGTATGAGCACACCATTACCGACACAAGTCGATGGGGAGAAATTGGCTACAATCAATGGTACATCTGTAAATGATAGTAGCATGCAGAAGAAATGTGCAACCCGTGCAAGTTGTATCCTGTTTTGAAATCTTTCCAAGGTTATAGGTCACAGGAAGATGAAGGATCCATCCTAATCTCAGACCGCATTCAGGTAGTCACCTTACAGGAAACTCAAGTGGGCCAGGCCCAACCAGTAAGAGCAGTAACAGTGTCCCCCACTGAAAGGACTGGTGAGATCACAGCTACCGGTAAGTGTGAGACTGTTCATTACACAGAGACAATAACACCTCACAGTGAACTGATTATGAATAGAATCCTGTCTTGGAAATAGTAACTCCCAATAGGAGGACCGATAGGGAATAATCCTCTTCAAGAACAATGCAATGTATTGCCCGTGGTCCAGATCAGAGCTGCGGTCAATCATTTCAGAATTCCCCGATCCCCAGAAACATTTAGCCAGGTGTCAGAAGTTTATCAGAAATCTGGGTAATACCCATGAACCGGCAAACAAAGATTGGCTGACATTTTTGAAAGCTTGCCTGCCCCCTAACATTGACACCCAAAAATATATTACGGATTGTAAATTAGAGTCGGATGGTCCTATGACTGACGAACACAATCAGGAGAACGTGGAACGAATTAACATACAACTAGGATTGTACTTCCCCACTGCTGTTAAGTGGAGCAAAATTTTCTCCATAAGACAGGACAGTGAAATGACATCTGAATATTTCCATAGGGCTTTGCAAATAATGACTAGATACACTGGGGTATCGGATATAGGGTATATGTGCTAATGGACGGGCTCAATAAGGCATTGAGGGACAGGGTGCAAACATCTTTGCCTAATTGGAGAGGGGTCACAGTAGATAATCTCAGAGAGTGTGTTATTGAACATCACAAGAATATTGTTAGGCGCAGAGAACAACAGGAGGAGAGGCTGAGGACTGAAAATACACAGGCTCTTACAGCAAAGTCCCATCTACCTAAACCTCAGACCATTGATGTTTGGAAAAGATCAAGACTATGTTAGATTTGTAGGAAGGAAGGGCATTTTGCCAGAGATTGTAGGAGTAGTAGGACACATAGTCAATATAGACCCCCTAGACAGAAAACACAAGCCACATTATTAAACACATAGATGGGACCAAGGGACATATAGTAAGGAATCACAAGCCATATAGAAAACACAGATTCGGAAAATGGGAAGAACGAAATAAATGCAACATTACCCTTTGACAAAACTTGCTAGGGTTAAGATGGGGCCTCAACTTTTGCTTCTTCTTCTAGCAGAAATGGCCCCTGATTAACTTAACAGGAGTTTTGTTATATATGATATACATATAATGTGCTCCCGCTCAGGAAGTACAAAGTATGTTAGACACCCATGAAGACTAATGTTACATTTCTAGATTCATGTCCATCACAGGTAGAGGAAATTATCTCACAGATACCGAGTTCCCTATGAACTTAGGATTGACAGGACACTGGATTGATGGCTGGGATAGTCCCAATAGCGATACAACAAACACAATTTTTTTTTTAGGGGAGTAGACCAAGTAGAAAATCACTTCCCCGTAGTGCCCAATCCAGTTGTCAAATTTATAAAATCTTCTTTGCCTCTACAAACTTATCTGTCACCAACGTCTATTCTGTTTCTCCACAATTGCCTCTTCATCTTTTTCGTTCACACAGGGTGGTCCAATATATGGACCCGATTACAGTTCAAACACCACATGCCTACTCGGTCCTTCAGAATTCTGCAAAACTCAGTATATCTCACCAACACAAAGACACCAGTATTACTACAGTGTGCCTGGTCATGCACAAAGGGTGGAGAATGGGAATACTGGTGAAGGGAGATTGTGTACAGACACTGACATGCATGATGGGGTGACAGCTTGTCAGTGAATGGCAAACCTGACATTTTCTTTTTCATTTTCCCTCTCTTCTCTCATCCAGAGATGTTTTTACTTCACACAACTGATAACATTAAATAATTAAATTAAAAATTAAAAATTTGTGTTCCCTACAGGAAGAGGCAGTATGGAAGGCGAAGGGATATGGTCAGGAGTCCCCAGGACTTTGGACAGATGGACACGGTAAGCCAGTGGCCCCCAGAACATATCTCCCAAGTCTAGCTGAGGCAGCACACGGTCTGACTCATCTGGGCAAGGAGGGTATGTGCAAGCTGGTAAGAGCCTACTGGAGTGCACCAGGATTCTCTTCTCATGCAGGTAAGAAAGCAATGACATGTCTTACTTGCTTGAGGAAGAATATTGGTAAGGCAATACCAACGGAGCCATCCCATATCCCTCCTACAGACGGACCTTTTCAGGTAATACAAATCGACTTCATACAGTTACCACCATATAGGAATTTGAAATATGTGCTAGTATGTACTGATGTGTTTTCCAACTGGGTAGAAGCATTACCCTCTGCCACAAATACTGCTGTGTTCACTGCAAAGAAAATTGTGCAGGAATTTTTGTGCAGATATGGTATCCCTAGAATGATTGAAAGTGATAGGAGTACCCACTTTACAGGTGAAGTCTTTCAGGTCATGTGCAAACTGATGGGAATTAATAGCAAGCTGCATACTCCGTATCGACCACAGGCGAGTGCGAAGGTGGAGAGAATGAACAGCACTATTAAGAATAAGCTGAGCAAAGTGATAGCTGAAACTGGATTGCTGTGTCCAGAAGCTTTGCCACTAGTGTTGTACAGCATCAGAACCACTCCCAGGTCACCGCTAAACTTATCACCCTTTGAAACCCCATGTAATGATAGACCACCAGGATGATTTGAAATGCAATAATGCAATAACAGAAATATTTGGTTAGGATGAGCCAGCAGCTGAGAAATCAACAAAGAAATCTAAAGCTGGTGATTCCTGATCTACCGAACAGTAATTGTTATGACATTGAGCCTGGGGATTATGTGATGATACGAAATTTTCTACGCTCAGGTTGCCTCATTGACAGGTGGGAAGGACCGTACCAAGTCTTGTTAACCAGCACAACAGCACTAAAAGTCGCCAAAAGAGAGACTTGGGTCCACTCGTCCCACTGCAAGAAGGTCGCTGACCCGGAGAAAACTCGTGACAAAGAGCAAGGTGAAGAGAACCTCTTATCACTAGAGTGTTTGTTCCGGGAAAGCAGAGAGGCAGGACTGTTGAAACGGCACCTGAGCGCGGAGATCAACAAGATCAAAGGCAGTTGTCATACCAGTTTTCTTTTTTCACCTCCCACTGCCCTTTTTCTCTTTCTCCCCCTTCTTATCTCCCTTCTTCTACCCTTAACGAAATGGATCTATCACAAGAGACTGCGTTTCGGGTTCTACTAGAAATTCTGTTTTTGATCAGGACAATCTGTTTTGGTGAGGGTCCCAGAGAAGTCGAGCAAGGACCTGGAATGGGTTCTGATGGCAAGTACGGATTTGTAGGATCTCAGGAGCAGCACATCACTCGAGTAAAGGCTGATATCAGTAAGCGCTCTGGTAGTCATGGAGCTCAGAGGCAATGTGAGGGGTTATTGTCTGATGAATATTGTATTTGTAGGAATTGTGAGAACATAGTCGAAGATGGGTGCATCCAAAGATGTCAGTCCAATATTAATATCGACGTGGACCGACATCCGTTGAGTGATTACCACTCATTAGTGGGTAAGGTCTTAAACCAGACAGAATGTTGGGTGTGCTCACAGGTACCTCAAGGGCAGAGTAAGTCAGGATTAGTACCGTACCCTTTAGCAATAGATGAGGTACTCAAATTACGGGGTGGGAGGCCGGTGGACAAGAAATTCAATATATCTAAGCCCCCTAGCTTGAAGCTCCACCAGTACAACATAGATAGATCCCTGTTGTGTTTTAATATTTCCAATTTCCGAAAACCAGGAAATTGGGAAGTGACATGGAATAACCAGACAATGACCTTTTCACACAGAGCTGAAAGGATTCCTATCGACTCTGAACTTGTACGAAAGATAACCAACGGTGGGAAGTATTTTCGGTACCGGTATACACGTGGAAGCAAAACCATGTGGGTTGGAAAGGTATCGAAGGGGTATTGTGCCCATATCATTCAGACCGATACTTGTACTGAGCAAATGAGAGAATTAGGTATTGGTTTATTTACCTGGAAGGTTTGCAATATGGTAATGTTACATTTTGTCCCCTATGTTCTCCCAGATGATGCCTATTTCATATGTGGGAGGAAAGAGTACAAGTGGCTTACTCTGAGCTCTGAGGGATTGTGTTATATTGGGAGAGTACTACCAGAGGTCATGACCATAACCCATGATAAAATGAAAGATGTTCACTGCAGTGCTCAGACTCCTTATACTCATACCCACTATGAACACATCATTAAGAGACACCTCATAGATAGGGCAGACCACGCAGCCTCCGATTTGATCCATGAATCCACCGGGATTCAGTTCCTTCTCGCATTAGATATCACCCGTATATGCCGGAGGAACTATAAATTATAGGTACATCCATGCGCTAGGGAACTTGATAGATAATATCACTGAGATGTATGATGACACCTTCAGATATACAGGAAGGGAGTTACAAGCTTACAAGAAAGAATTGATCCAGCACAGGATGGTCCTGAATTACGTTACAGCTGTGACAGGTGGGTACTGTGTTACCCTGGCAACTCAATATGGCGTGAAGTGCTGTACGTATATTACAAATAGCACTGACGACCCCACGGAGATCATCGATCAAAAGATGGATGAGATCTTACAGTTGAAGTGGGAATTCCGGAGGAAACACAATCTTTCCTTGACGGCTGTGGGTAATGAATTGACCGGCTGGGTCTCATGGTTAAACCCACTTAGATGGTTTTCTGGATTAGGAGAGTGGGTACAGAATGTAATTGCAAGTGTAGGAAAGTTTCTCCTTTGTATCCTGGGTGTCGTCATAATTATTGGCTTGATATTCAAGTGTGTTCGAATTCTAACGCGGCGCAAGCATGGCACAAATTTGATGAGTCTAAGGAGCGAGGGCATTGTCACAGCAGCAGATTTGGTTTATGACCCATCAATAGAAACAGTGTTATAATAAGGATTGCAAATGAATTTCATGGCCTGTTTCTTTCACCATTTTTCTCTGTCTCCCCCTTTACACAGAAACATCCAACCGGAAAAGACGTCAACCCTACCCAATGTTTATGTGTATGTATTTTTATATATGTGTCTTATCTTCATCTCTGCAACCGTCAGTTAATGGCACACATAGTCGACAGGTGTTATCCACATATAGTAGCATTCACATATGTTCCCCCTCCATGTATCATCAACTAAATGTGCTGCCTATTTGTTGGTATTAGAAGCCGAAGAGGCGAGGGTCGAAAGCCCTTGCCCAAAAGGAGCTTGGTAGTGTTTGTTTGCCCAAGTACAGACCCTTAATACGGGATAAGAAGGATTTAATATATACTTTGCAATACCTCAAAGCTTACTTAGAACATATACGGCACAATGATACATGCCCCTCAGACACTGAGTCATACATACATGCTTTTACTATCCCACTAGGCTGTACATTTCCCACCTACAACTCTCCCCCGATAATCCATGCTTTGTATATATTGTATAGGTAATATTTTTAGTTTACTAGTTAAGAGTGGCAGTTATTGATGACTGCCAATGGGTGGACTGTTGAAGTCGGAAAATATTACGGTACACACATAACGTGCAAACACCACACAGATGGCCTCAGTGCACGTGCTTGTTCTGCCGTGCGTACACATACACGCAAGCTACGTATAACCGCTCACGTGGTCTTGCATGTTAGCACGTGGTATGAGTAAATACGGTAGCATATGCATTCACATGGAAAAGCCAACAAAAGCCATATTCAATATTTTACCCATATAATGCATAAATAACACGCTGTCTGTACATCCTTCTAATAGCCAGTTACTGGTCACACATAAATTATCCTCCTAGAAAATCAAGCACAATGTACCAGACTGACTTGTTTACGCAAAGCTTTGTAATCCTACCCCCATTGTTCTGGAGTTGTCCAGTATCTGTCGAAAACAGTAAATAGTGGACTGACATTGTCTTACTTGTAGACAGGACAAACAAGAAGACAATATCCAGAAACTTGTTTAACTGGAAGGAACTCGATTAGCAATGGCTGACAAATTACATACCAGACATTTAGCTACCTGAGGTAATAACATTCATAGTCTAAACTCTTGGGGGTATATTTACTAAGGTCCCGATTTTGACCGATTTGGTGTTTTTTAATCAAAGTGTCATCTCGGGAATTTACTAACCTCAAATCTCGGCAGTGATGAGGACATTCATATTTTTCGGAAGTTAAAAAATACGATTGAATACACCATCGGTCAAACGCGGCTGTTTAGGTATACAAATGTAATTAAGTATGCATTCGTATTTGAAATCTCTACCGTGAAAGTGCATTAGTGGCCGTGAAAAAAATCGATTTGTAAAAAATGGCTGGAAAAAAAAGACATGCTTTTGAGAAGCATGTTTACATGTGTTTCCAATTCTACATTAATAACACCTGCATTTTTGGCCCTTTAAAAGGGACCCAAGCACATTTTTCAAATCTCTCACTCTGAAATGGCTGCTACCGTGTGTAGTACTGATTTCTTGTTTGCTGTGGGATACCTGAGACTGCTCCATGAGGCTACAATAAACCAGGGCCAGGAAACTGAACATGGTCAGCAGGTTGTCCAGGTGCCGCGGAAGCTGCGCAGGCCTTGTTTTTTAAGGGGGCGTTTAAACTTAAACGCATTGAGCGATGACCAGGTCATACAGATGTTCCGGCTAAATAGAAACAACATTTTCCGTCTGTATGACCTTGTCAAACTGGACCTAGACCATGAGACAGCACACTCTCACTCTGTATCAGGCCTGCACAAACTCCAGGCTGTGTTGCACTTTATGGCTACTGGCAGCTTTCAGGCTGTGACTGGCGATGTAATTGGTATCTCACAGCCCACCTTTTCTAAATATTTAAATCAGGTGAGTTAAAACATACATACTCCTCTATGTCTAAGTGGTGCTTCTGTTATGTAATATAACACAGTATTGTATTTATTACAGCTCATGACACTCACCTTATATTTTGTAATGTCCACTCAAGTTTTGGATGCTTTGGATCCACACATAGATGCCTCTATCTGCTTCCCTACCCAGTAGTTGCAGTGGTATGCAGTCAGGGTAGCTTTTTATGAGCTTGCTGGCATGCCCAATGTGCTGGGTGCCATAGATTGCACACACGTTGAGCTGAGACCACCTAGGGACAGGCAATTCATTTATACCAATAGACATCTGGCCCACTCCACTAATGTCCAGGTGGTTTGTGATGCAAATCTAAAAATTATGAGTGTTGTTGCGGGTTACCCTGGCGGCTGCAATGACTCCTTCATCCTCAGTCAGTCATCCCTCTTTGATAAATTTGAGGCCGGACAAATGCCTGATGGATGGCTGCTGGGTATGTTCCAAGTTTGTTGTGTGTATGTGTGTTAACCTCAACATCATCATTATGTAAGCTATTTTTTGCCTAAACCACATGTCCTAATGTTGGCTATATCTGTCTTTCAGGTGATGAGGGATATGGCTGCTTCTCTTGGCTTCTTACTCCATTGTCCCAACCTGATTCCCCTGCTGAACACAATTACAATAATGCACATAAGTCCACACAGAGTGTGATAGAAAGATGTTTTGGGTTGCTGAAATCTAGGTTTCGGTGTTTGGATAAGTCTGCAGGGCTTTTGTTATATAGTCCCTCAAAGGTGACTAGGATTGTGTTCTGATGCTGTTGTCTTCATAACATGTGTTTGTGCCAACATCTGCCACATGTTGAGGAGGAGGAGGAAGATGATGTTGGTGATGAAGAAAACAGTCAGCAAGTAGAGGAGTTAGAAACATCTGGCGACAGTGTGAGTACAGATGTAGGGAGGCAGGTAAGGCAAGAACTGTTTCTGTGTCATTTTACCGGTAAGTCTTAATTTTGCTTACTCAACATTGGCTAACACCAATCCTAAACAATATGTAGTTATGAATTATGTATGTGATGCGGTATTGTTTCATGTTAGGCATGTTGTTTACAGTTAGTCACTAACAATTTCGTCTTACACCGTCAGTCAATAACAAATTAAACATTGCACATATAGCGTTTGAGTCATTTATTACCTTAAACACTTGTTTTTGGTTGGGCACAAGTCTGTATTGTTGAAATATGGTTGGCAATACTGTATATACTGTTGCAGGGTTGCTCATTTCCTAGGGTTTTTTTGCTGGCTGCAGAGGATTGTGATGGCACATTGGGCCGTGTTCTGCTGGATCGTCTAACTGGGGAGGTAACTGGGGTCTGGCTAGGTGTGGTTGTCCCTGAGCTTGAGCCTTGTTGCTGGGATGCCAACACATTTATGTTTTGGCTCAGATTGTTGAGGCTTGCTGTGAGTTGTGTGGTTGTGGCTGTGTTGTTGGAGATGATTCTGGACATGCTTTCGGTAATTAACTGATTGTTTTGAATTATTTGAATGAGGGCTTGTTGATGGTGGTGTTGTTCGTCCATTATGCGCTGAAAACTTGCTATAAGTTGACTGTTGTCTGCTCTCATCTGCTCCATCGTATTGGCCACTCTGCCAAGTTGCACAATCAGTCTGCTTGAGTTTCTGCTGAGTCTAGGTAGATGATGGGGCAGACTGGCAAGATATTGGCTGTGTGCGCGCAGACAGGCATGGTTTTGTGCCTGTTGTGTGGCCCAACTGTCCCAAAACGCTGGGCCCATTTGTGGCTGGGGTGGTGTTGGGCTCAATTGGGGGGTGGGGGATGTTTGGGGTGGTGGAGTTATGTCAGCCGACGTGGTTGGCTGGTTATTATCAATTGCTTGCAGGTGGAGTGTGAACGTTTGCTGCAAGTCAGTTTCCTGCTGGGTATCCTGGGGCATGATGTGTGCATCTGTATGGGGTTGAAGACAGCCACAATTTAGTTAGTGTTGGTCTTCTGGTTGTTTTCAGCTTTACGTAAACATGCATTACTTCTTAATATGCAAGTTGTAAATTAAAAATAGAGTGTGGGCTAAAATTTTACATTTATTTTACATTATTTTATAAACATGTGGCTTCTTAGGTACCCTACTCATTCCAACAATTATTAAGGTAAATGTTGGACTATGAGCCTTACTTAATGGCCAAACACGTAGAACTAGAATAACAAAAATGGCAACAATGACATATTATGGTTAAAGCTTCATTTTCCCAAACAAACACAATACATTAAATGTGTTGAAAAATACACTCATACATTGTTAAAGGCTGTCAGTCTTTGGCACTAAACTTTTTAAAATTTATTGACAAAACATATTTTAAAAAATCTGGTTTGCTGAAGTGGGCACACCTATTTTGCGCATATTGGGCCTAATTCTGAGTTGATCGCAGCAGCAATTTTGTTAGCAGTTGGGTAAAACCATGTGCACTGCAGGGGAGGCAGTTATAACATGTGCAGAGAGAGTTTGATTTGAGTGTGGTGTATTCAAACTGAAATCTAAATTGCAGTGTAAAAATAAAGCAGCCAGTATTTATCCTGCACAGAAACAAAATAACCAACCCAAATCTAACTCTTTCTGCACATGTTATATCTGTCCCCCCTGCAGTGCACATGGTTTTGCCCAATTACTAACAAAATTGCTGCTGCGATCAACTCAGAATTACCCCCATTGTGAAGTTGAGATCTGACCACAAACTAATGCTTACCATGGGGTAAAATTACTAAGATGGAAGTTCTATTTAAGATGGGATGTTGCCCATAGCAACCAATCAGATTCCAGGTATTATATTCGAGAAGGTGCTGTATAAATGTAAGGTAGAATAGGATTGGTTTCTATGGGCAACATCACATCTTAAATAGAACTCCTATCTTAGTAAAGTTACCCCCATATGTTTGCTGGTGTGGATTAGTACAAGGATGAGTGTGTGCTTTTGGTCATGTGTATTTTGTGTCCAAAAACACTGTGTAAAATGCACTTTAATCATTTGTTTTTGTTTACTCACCAGACAGCTGAGGGGATTGTGGTTCCTCGCTTTGTGGACTGGCCAAAATGGCTTCTGGTGGCTGAGCCAACACAGTGGAGATGCGCCTTTGTGGTGGAGAGGATGCGGGTGTAGTTCCCGCCTCAAGACAGCGTCTCTTGCTTCCCCTGTTCTGGAGACTGCAGACCCCTGTGAAGGTCGTCTTAGTGGAGTGTGGTGCGATGATGAAGTTCCTATGGGTTAAAATAGACATTATAATTCTGTCTTTCTATGTGTTTTCAGAATATGTGTATCCACAAAAATATTACCTGCATCGTCAGCATCCGCATCTCTTGGCAGTGTGGTTTGTGTCCTGGCTGTGGTGGCTCTCTTTCATACTGTAGAAATATGAAGTTTGGCCTTATGATCATTATATTGTGATTAGATATTTGAAAAAAAAATTTTTTTGTGATGTGGACATATGAATAACATTATGAAAATTAAATAAAACTTTGGTTATGCTTTTCTGGCTGACTTCATTGGGTGTGTATAGTATAATTATGAACCAATTACACCAACCAATCCATACCCTAAGGGGCAGAATTAACAATATTATACAACTACAAAACCAACCGTGGATGTTTAACACAACAAGAATATTAGTCTCTAACAAAAAACATTGGCCCTCATTCCGAGTCGATCGGTCGCAAGGCGAATTTAGCAGAGTTACACACGCTAAGCCTACGCCTACTGGGAGTGTATCTTAGCATCCTAAAATTGCGACCGATGTATTCGCATTATTGCGATCACAAACTACTTAGCAGTTTTAGAGTAGCTCCACACTTACTCTGCCTGTGCGATCAGTTCAGTGCTTGTCGTTCCTGGATTGACGTCAGAAACACACCCAGCGTTCGCTCAGACACTCCCCCGTTTCTCCGGCCACTCCTGCGTTTTTTCCGGAAACGGTAGCGTTTTCATCCACACGCCCCTAAAACGCCGTGTTTCCGCCCAGTAACACCCATTTCCTGTCTATCACACTACGATCGCCGGAGCGAAGAAAATGCCGTGAGTAAAAATCCAATCTTCATAGCAAAGTTACTTGGCGCAGTCGCAGTGCGACTATTGCGCATGCGCACTAAGCGAAATTTCACTGCGATGCGATGAAAAATAACGAGCGATCAACTCGGAATGAGGGCCATTATTTCTGCATCAAAAAAACCCAATACCCAAATATATTGTTTAAAAAAAAAAACAATACTGATTCTGTGGCAATAATCACATTTTGCACACAAAGGCCTATCCACAACAACATACATTAACCATAAATACATTCACCAGAGATTCTGTGACATCAAGCGCCATGTCAAGGTGCGTACATGGTACGGGGCTTTGTACGCTAACTAAGTAAAAAGTACGTAGGTTAAGGATTACATACAGCGGCCGCAGCGGCTTGATTTTAAAGTGTATTGAGTGTATTTTAAAGTATTGCTTTTAGTCCTGTTAGTAAAACAGCATTTACACTAAGCCATGCGACATAAACAATTGGCCCATCTAGGCGTGGTACTGCAGTGGCTGACAGGGGCCAGATATAAAAAAAAGTCCCCAAGCAGCACATGAAGCAAAGAAGAAAAAAAGGTGCACCGAGGTAGCTGTATGACTAAGCTAAGTGACACAACCACCTGGCCCATCTAGTAGTGTCATGCAGTGGCTGAATGTCAAGAGTGGGCCACAATTGTTTGGTCCACTGACAGCATCTCCAGCACGCCCATGTCATTTTTTTTTAAATTCTGCAATTGGTGGACTTATACGGCAGAACCCCAGAACTAATACAGCAGTACCCCTGGATTCATCCAGCAGTGTCAGACGGGATGGAACTTTTCAAAAACTAGGCCCCAAACAGCACCTCATGCAAAGATGTCGAAGAGGTGCAATGAGGTAGCTGTATAACTAAGCGACACAAACAATTCCCACTGGAATTAAATGTCCAAATCACTGGAATTATACATCCAAATCACTGGAATTAAATGGCAAAATCACTGGGATTAAAAGGCAGTATCACTGGACATATACGGAAGTGTCAGACAGGATGTCACTTTAATAAATAGTCCCCAAACAGCACATGATGATAAAAAGAAAAAAAGGTGCAAGATGGAATTGTCCTTGGGCCCTCCAACCCACCCTTATGTTGTATAAACTGGACATGCACACTTTAACAAACCAATCATTTCAGCGACAGGGTCTGCCACACGACTGTGGCTGAAATGACTGTTTTTTTTGGGCCCCCACCAAAAAAAGAAGCAATCAATCTCTCCTTGCACAAACTGGCTCTACAGAGGCAAGATGTCGACCTCATCATCATTCTCCGATTCCTCACCCCTTTCACTGTGTACATCCTCCTCCTCAGAGTATTAATTCATCCCTACTGGAATCCACCATCACAGGTTCCTGTGTACTTTCTGGAGGCAATTGCTGGTAAAGGTCTTCCCGGAGGAATTTATAATTCATTTTGATGAACATCATCTGCTCCACATTTTGTGAAAGTTACCTCCTACGCTGATAGCTGACAAGGTTACCGGCTGCACTAAACACTCTTTCGGAGTACACACTGGAGGGGGGGGGGGGGGGGGGGGGGGGCAACTTAGGTAAAATAAAGCCAGTTTTTACATCCAAATTGCCTCTTTTTCCTACTTGGATGCTGTCACTCATATAATCCTCCACCATTCTTTCAATGGTGACAGAATCATATGCAGTGACAGTAGACATGTCAGTAATCATTGGCAGGTCCTTCAGTCTGGACCAGATGTCAGCTTTCGCTCCTGACTGCCCTGCATCACCGCCAGCGTGTGGGCTAGGAAATCTTATCCTTTTCCTCGCAGCCCCAGTGGCAGGAAAAATTGAAGGAGGAGCTGTTGATGGGTCACGTTCCACTTGAGTTGACAATTTACTCACCAGCAGGTCTTTGCACCTCTGCAGACTTGTGTCTGCCGGAAAGAGATATACAATTTCGCCTTTAAACCTAGGATCGAGCACAGTGGGCAAAATGTAGTGCTCTGATTTCAAAAGATTGACCACCATTGAATCCTGGCAAAGTGAATGAAGGGCTTTATCCACAAGTCCCACATACTTTGCGTCTTAGATCCTCCTTCAATTTATTCAGCTGCTTCTGCAAAAGCCTGATCAGGGGAATGACCTGACTCAAGCTGGCAGTGTCTGAACTGACTTCACGTGTGGTAAGTTCGAAGGGTTGGAGAACCTTGCACCAGACAAAAATCATTCTCCACTGCGCTTGAGTCAGGTGCATTCCCCCTCCTTTGCCTATCTTGTAGGTGGATGTATAGGCTTTAATGGCCTTTTGCTGCTCCTCCATCCTCTGAAGCATATAGGGGGTCATTCCGAGTTGATCACTTGCAGCAGATTTTTGCAGCGCAGCGGTCAGGTGAAAAAACGTCATTTCTGCGCATGCGTATGCCCTGCAATACGCACGTGTGACGTATGGGTACAAAGCCCTTTGTGGTTGAGCTCAGGTTCAAGCAAAGTTTTCCGTTGCACTGGCAGCCGCTAGAAGATTGACAGGAAGGGGGCATTTCTGGGTGTCAACAGACCGTTTTCTGGGAGTGTTTGCAAAAATGCAGGCATGGCTGAAAAAACGCAGGCGTGGCTGGGCATTCGCTTGGCGGGTGTATGACGTCAAATTCGGACACGAATAGGTTGAAGTGATCGCAAGCGCTGAGTAGGTTCAGAGCTACTCAGAAACTGCACAAACTGTTTTTGCAGAGCTCGGCTGCACATACGTTCGCACTTCTGCTAAGCTAAAATACATTCCCCTGTGGGTGGCGGCATAGCATTTGCATGGCTGCTAAAACTAGCTATCGAGCGATCAACTCGGAATGACCCCCATAGAGTGTTGAATTCCACCTCGATACCACCTCTTGCTTTAGTTGATGACAGGGCAGGTTCGGGAGTGTTTGCGGTCACTCCAGTCTTCGGCACGAGGTGGCAGAATGTTGAAAGTAGCCTGCAATTCTTCGGGCCACTGACAGCATCTTCTGTACACCCCTGTCATTTTTCAAAAAATTCTGCACCACCAAATTAATTGTATGTGCAAAACATGGAACGTGCTGGAATTTGCCCATATGTAATGCATGCACAATATTGGTGGCATTGTCCGATATCACAAATTCCCAGTAGAGTCCAATTTGGGTAAGCCATTGTGCGATGATGTCCCTCAGTTTCCGTAAGAGGTTGTCAGCTGTGTGCCTCTTACGGAAAGCTGTGATCAGGGCCAGATTAACAATGGGGTGGATGGAGCTGCATCTCCAGGCCCACACATCAAATAGGCCCACAGCATCTGCACTGCTCTATGCTGCTGTAGACCGGAAAAAAAATCCTTCTGCAGCAACATTCTAATATCCCCACTTCCTTCCCCCTGCTAACCTCCGCCACCACCTTAGAGATGATTCAAATCCCGCCACAGCCCACAGGCATAAAGATATGCACAATGACGGCGCAGTGAAAGGCTTTCCTAGCCCTCCCTGCGCCGCGTTCTTACAGTGAGACCCGGCGCCTTCTCCTTGCCGCAGACATCACGACATGTGACGTCATATAGGCACCGCCCTGCCACCGCACACAGTGACCAGCTTTGCAGCACAGCACAGGCACTGCTCCCTCTGCTGAAAGCCCCTTGAAGGAAGCCCTGGCTAGTCCGGATAGTGTCTGACACCATCGCTCCTCAGTAGAGAAGATCACGGTGAGATTTTCGACACTTCAAGGGGCGGGCTGCCTGGTTGTACTACCGTATTTACACATACAGTACTGTATAATAAATATATCTTGAACTATGTAGCGTTGCAGTTTGCATGATGCCACTCTCTGCACAATACAGTATAATGTATGTATATATATATATATATATATATATATATATTTATATAACATGTATATATCCTATACAGTATGTGTATATATATATATATATATATATATTATATATATTTAGTTTTTTTTCAAAAACTATAAATAGTTTTTCTATGTCCTCAAACAAGTTACCCCTGATGAAGTCAAATAGACAAAACGCGTTGGTTTTATCAGCCATAAGTCAGTAATCCAGTCGGTGAAAACACTCCCTTTGTTGAGCTCACACCTTGTCAAGGTGAGGGAGTTTACACGCCTACATCACTCACTGGACACTTTTCTCATTAATGGAACTATAAAAAAATGTTATGTACATTTTGTAAGACCTTATGTAAATGGCTTTTTTATGAACACGTTGTTATTTTGTTATTAAATATTTTATTCTAATTGGCCTTGGGCCATTTGTTTGTGTGACTTTCTGGTGAGGGGTTATCCACTGCAGGAACCCAGGAAATTTTGTCTTCCACAGTATAAGATATATCCACTTGGAAGGACTTCCGTTAAATCTATACAATCAATACAGCGCACTCAGGAATTGTTTTTTCTGTCTTATGTAAATTTGAGATTTGGCAACGGAGATCTCACCTGTAGCGCAAGATAAGGATATTTCTGTGTTGTGTATTTCTTTTTCTGTTGTATATCTGTAATTGCTGTCAGTATGCCTATTTTTAAGGATAGAACATCTAGATCACACAAGTTCTCAAGAGTATATGAGAACGGTTTTAAGTATACTTTAAGAGAAAGGGTGAACTGCAATAGTGAATTCGTAATCTACAGAATCACATGCAGTTGCAATTTAATGTACGTGGGTAAAACCAAAAGGAATGTCAAACTTAGAATACAAGAACATTTGCGAGGCATAAAAACAAGGTCAACAATCACAGCTTACCACGACACTTCTTAGAGACACACAAGTCTAACCCTAAAGATTTGAAGTTTACTATTCTTGAAGTAGTCAAATTGGGATCGAGAGGGGGAGACAGAGAATTTATGTTATCTAGAAGGGAATCCTTCTGGATTTTTATTCTCAACACTCTCTCCCCCAAAGGTCTTAATGAGAGCATAGACATTGTGTCATTTTTGTGAACATAGTATCTTTGGGTAGTAAACATACTTGCTCATTATGCAGCTAAATTATTTTTCCAGCTATGAATCGAATAGTGTATTCAGATACGAGAAAGATATTTTAACACTTAGCACGAGGTCATATAAGTGGGACTTTTTTTTATCATATCTTCATCACAATCATACGAAATTAATTTATCACTTTAAGCCCCACTTTAATCATGAAATTATTAATGAGAAGAATATTTCATCACTTAGTATGTTTAGAATAAGAAAACACAAGTAAAAGATATTTATCAGCCAGTATGTGGCTATTTATTCAGGGTATATTTACCCTTACGAATCATGCATCAGTCACACTCACGAGTCACGAACATATTTCATTAATCTAGTATCCAATTATAGAATAAGTAATAAGTTTAGATATAAGAAGGATTTTTCACTATCCAATATTCCACTTTTGATGCCGTGTAGAGCATAAGTTGAGACAATATATATTATGTTTCTTGTGAAGATTTAGATTTTTCTTTTTTATGTGAGGATTTGGAATTGACTCCGCTATTATATCACAAGTGTAGTATTATAAACAAATGTATTGTAGGTTTGCTATGTTTTGTAAAATTGCAGCCTTGAAATACAAATGTGAACCGATTTTTGGTGGAACGCATGCATTTCCGGTATGTGTTCCACCTAGTATATGGATTTCCTAGGAAACTCCCTTTGATTAAATCAAACTAACTATTAGCAGCTAAGAGGCATTTCCTGATGATGCGGCACCATCAGCTGACGAGGCTACGGTATAGTCCAAGCTCTGGAGGCGGTGCCGTGAGCTAGGGTCTCTGATGCGAGCGATGTCGGAGACACGAAGCCCGGCGTGCTGACAGAGTCCGTGACGTCAGCACGGCTCATGCCAGGGTGAAGATGGGGGGACGCGGTCAGGAGGGGTGGTAACATGAAGGCGCCAGCACAGTATTTCCTCACACATAGTGAGACTGGTGACATATTCCACACACGTGATGCGTTCCAGGTGGATCGCACACCGGCACAAATAGTTCCTAATCAACTGTAATCAATTTTCGTCCGTTTTAAATGTAAATCAGGTATTTTGTTATAACTTGTTATCTACTGTTATTCAGGGCTATTTGAATAAACCAAATGGGCTACTCAGCCGTATCACAGTTAGTTTAAAGATATGTTTTAACCTGTAGAGATTATACAGAATCTAGTAATTAAAGGAAGTTATGTAATCACACTGTGAACTTAAATAGCAGCCAGGGTGAGAAGCATTTCATTCTGAAACTTCCACACACATGGCTGCAGTTTAGGAAATCCTCTGGGTGAGTGACCTATTCATTTTGGCTATGTTTGTGTTTGAGGGCTGCAGTTATAATATTGTCCTTGGATGATTGTATATATATATATATATATATATATATATATATATAAATATATATGTAATAATGCTTGAACTGTTTTTTACTTTAAGATACAACTGTGGGTCCTTTTTGGGAGTTCCAGTGCTTTATAACAATTATTGATCTTTTCTCTGGATTTACCTTTTGGTATGTACTTTTTGTATTTTTTTGTATTTTATTCATATAAGCTGCAATGGTTGATACACCTTATGCCAATCAGACTATGATACTCCTCTTTTGTAGATACATCTTTGTACATTGAAAAAATCTAATCCAGTGCACTGAACTATTTCATATGTTCAGGTATGTGTTTTTGAGTATTTTCACTCCATTTATATAAAAATATATATTCATGTATATATGTAACAAAAAACTGTATAGATCTGTGCGCTCGTCTCTAGTTCAACAGTTATAAATACCACTCGATCAAGTTAAGAGGGCATTTATAATCAGAAATAAATCAAGGGTGAAGTCTCAAACAGTGTATCTGTATTGCCCTGGTGCAGTCCACAGGGTAGAAACAAAGGAATTCCGGGCTGTTTAGTCCTTAGTAGACACCTTCTAATCTTCTAGATGGCTGCTCAGTTCTTCAAAGTGCTATATGGTAAAATAGCAATATTTCTGTAGGTGTGACAGGGGGAGAAGAACAAGTGCCTTATGGTGTAGTATGATTTTACAAAGTGCGTCTCGACACACACAAAGTAGTTTGCGTACCAGATAGTGCCTTGGATCAAGTCCTATCACTCTCCACTTGGACTGTTTATCACCATCTATAATTTAGGAAGAGAAACAATCGCCACATAGTGTAGTATTAAAATAATAAGTAATGACCCCTTAACCTATAAAGGTCTGCGTACCAGATCAAAAAAAGGTTTAGCACATATCACATGGGTCTTTCTCTGAAAACTCCAGATCAATATTCCCAGGATCCGTGGTTTAGGTCATCAGGCCATTTAAAGGCATTTATTAATACAAAAACAAATAAAACATCAATAAAATAAAATATGAAAGGGTATAGCTTAGCTTAGAAGCTGGGCAGCAATTTAGTTCAGGACGGTCTCTCAACGCGTTTCACCCACCAAGGGCTTCCTCTGGAGATTTACAGTGAATTACAATGAGGTAATATTTATACCTCTTAACAAAACATGTGGTTGAACAATCACTTCTGGTCCACGTCATTACCGGAACCGGAAATGAGGTAAATAAACAATAAACATCAGCATTGGACAGGCACATAATACATAAGCAACATTGGTAGTTCAGTGGGTTTGAACAAATTATTAGGCATTGGTCAAATAAAATTATAAATTTCTTATTAGGTGCATTGGCCACGTCACTTCCGGTAATGGCAAAATATATTGTGCTGTGAGCAACGGAATGCAGGCTTCCAGAAAAAAGTGTTTCACACTAGTCAGACAGGTAGTAAATACACCAGCAGCATTGGTGGTTCAAATGGATTCAGAAAAAGCGCTGAGTGCTAGCGCTTCTCCTAAAGATATTCTAAGTTTCTAGCTGGACTACGAGTGGGATGCAGGAAGTGATGCGGCCGGCACGCACACGTCACTTCCGGTAAGGGCACCGATCATTAGAATGTGGGCAGCTGAGCACAGACTTCCAATGGTAATGCTGCCCACAGTATTGCGCCACATCCTGCGAGGGCATAACAAGTGTTAGGCAGCGGGATATAGTCTTACTGAAATGGCGCATATGTCATTATTGCATCAGCCACGCCCTCAACACAGGGGATATGTTAAACCGTGAATTAGCATATGTAAACAAGCTCCACAAATCACAAGATAATAGTTAAGGCAACATTAAAAAATATGAAAAATATTATTAAAATAAGGGGACAAATTATGGTAATGTCAATATAAAGTGCATTTAGTTCTAAAACCACAGATTAATTGATTTATAATAGATAAAAGTTATAAATAAAAATAAAAAATTAATCATAGTACGTGTCACAACTGAGGGCTGGTGACGGTGACTGGAAGCCTCAGTTGTCGGGGCTGACGGGTACCAAAATGTAGGAGGTACGAGAGGACTTTTGGACATATGCAGAAGCTGTATACCAAATGCCAGAAGGCATGACCACAACAACAGGAATATCTTTAGGTGCTTTAATTAAATAAAAAGTCAGATAATGTGCAACCAACAAAACAGTAACCAGTGAGTCTCTAAAGTATTTACTGGTTGTGACCAGTAAACTTAAGCATAAGTAGTATGCACCATTGTTCTTAGAAACACTGGTGAAACATGGAGTGATGCTAGGGATCGTTGGTAATTGAGAAATGAAGCTAGGGTTCACAGGTAAATAAGAAATGTAAATGGAGGATGGCTGCTGGAAAGCCAGAGTTCAGACACAGGTGAATCAGGGTAGACTGTAGAGGGTTAATCACTGGAGAGTCGGGTTACACTGCAGAGTGTAACAATTAAGGAAGTCAGGCTGAACTGCAGAATGGAATCACAGTAGAGAGTCTGTAGTGAAGCTTGCAGGATGGAATCACTGAAGACAGTTGAAGCACTGACAACCTTCTGGGTGTGGAGACCGCATATTTATACCGGATGGCCAGCAGGGATTGGCTGACATTAAAACCTGGGCTCTAGCAGCACTGAAGATAGGTGGAATAATGACATGTGATAGAGTCCATCATGGCTGCGCCCATAGACTGGAACGGAAGGGGAACTAACTACTATGAGAATGTGTAACCATGGCGGCGAAGGCCGCAGCAGCAGAATTACATGCGCCCAGCGGCGTGCTGCAGCCACAGAGACGGGAGCGGCAGCAGAGACACATGGAGGAGCCCAGGTGCGGCGGTGAGGGCGGCGGGACCAAGAGTGCCACACTTTCATGAGTACATATACCAAGGTGGTCAGCTAAAACCAGTGCTGTGGGCAATAACCTTTAAAGTTAAAGCCCGGCCCTGGCCCGCTGAGCCAACCTCAGGAGGCACCTAACGGGTACAAAATGGTGTCTCAGTACCCAGATGTGACAGTACGTAGGTTATGAGCAGTAATATTTTTATCTTTTTATATCTAGCTTTCTAATATTGAAGTAAGTATATCAGGATTCAGGTGATGAGGAGTCGAGAAAAATAGATGAATTATGTAAACTGTGTATATATGAGTTAAATAAATAAATAAATAATATAAATAATAAAAATGTAATAAAAAAATATACATGAGATAAAATATGTATATATATATATATATATATATATATATATATACAGATGTAGCCACCTTTATCTTGACTGTTTCTCCGCCGAGACGGGCGTTTAGTCACGCTAAGGCGATAGCTGAGTTTAATCACAGGCAGGCGCGTTGAGGCGATCTAGATACTCATCATGCATTACACATCTCCACCACTGTGTGGCTAATGCTCCACTAATCCAGTACTTTCGATCGTACAGTATAGCGGCGGATTGATCTACAGCTCTGGCAATACTGTAGGCGTAACAGGAGGCGGTGGAAAAAGTATGGAGTACTGTACTGTATGTGTATGGAGACGCAACTACAGTAATTGTGTAAAAGGAAGAATGTACAGTACAATGTATAAACACCGTGCTTTTAAAATATATGAGCGTCTGAGTTCGCTAATGCATAATGGGAATGGAGGACTGGCAGGAGGCGGAGGAAAACACCGTGCTTTACAAATGCGAGCGTCCGAGTCCTCTAAGGCATAAACCAACAGCAATGGGGCGGGGGCCGGGCGCTGTTTGCAGTACTTTCACACATGAAATTGGAAATCTCTCATGAGGCGTCGTGGGCTAGGGGTGAAGGCTCCCACCTCCCTCGCTGGGAGACCAGGGTTCGAGACTTGATGTGCTTTCTTTTTTTTTTTTTTTCTGTAATAATACACTGTATTATTTTATTTACATTGTAAGACAGTCAATGGAAGGATGCACACAGGTTTCACATAAATCAAAGTACATCTGCAGGAGCGATTCTTTACGCTAAATGCACCTAAACAGCGGGAATGAAATGAGTGTATTCTGACGCTACCAACTGAGCAAAACAGTACTGTAGATCTTCAGCGTTTGTGTATTGCACAGGACCTGAATTTCCTCCCTGTGCAGGCTCCCAGGGGGGAAGGGCGATGGGGGTAGGGGGGAGACGATGGAAAATACTGTGCCTTTGAAATGCAATTACATGAGCGTCCGAGTACACTACGGCATACTGTAAACCAACACCAATGGGAAGGAAGTGCCAACCTTATTTTTAATGTGTTCCCGTGACATTCACTTTAACATTTTTTTTTTTCTCTCTCCAATACAGTACATCCAATGGAAGGATGCACACAGGTTTCACATAAATCAAAGTACATCTGCAGGAGCGGGGCGTTTGTGTATTGCACATGACCTGCATTCCCTCCCTGTCTACTGCATGATCTGTGCAGGCTCCCATGGGGGAAGGGCAACAAGCTGGCAGGAGGCGGAGGAAAACACCGTGCTTTACAAATGCGAGCGTCCGAGTCCTCTAAGGCATAAACCAACAGCAATGGGGCGGGGGCCGGACGCTGTTTGCAGTACTTTCACACATGAAATTGGAAATCTCTCATGAGGTGTCGTGGGCTAGGGGTGAAGGCTCCCACCTCCCTCGCTGGGGGACCAGGGTTCGAGACCTGATGTGCTTTCTTTTTTTTTTTTTTTTTTCTGTAATAATACACTGTATTATTTTATTTACATTGTAAGACAGTCAATGGAAGGATGCACACAGGTTTCACATAAATCAAAGTACATCTGCAGGAGCGATTCTTTACGCTAAATGCACCTAAACAGCGGGAATGAAATGAGTGTATTCTGACGCTACCAACTGAGCAAAACAGTACTGTAGATCTTCAGCGTTTGTGTATTGCACAGGACCTGAATTTCCTCCCTGTGCAGGCTCCCAGGGGAGAAGGGCGATGGGGGTAGGGGGGAGACGATGGAAAATACTGTGCCTTTGAAATGCAATTACATGAGCGTCCGAGTACACTACGGCATACTGTAAACCAACACCAATGGGAAGGAAGTGCCAACCTTATTTTTAATGTGTTCCCGTGACATTCACTTTAACATTTTTTTTTTCTCTCCAATACAGTAAATCCAATGGAAGGATGCACACAGGTTTCACATAAATCAAAGTACATCTGCAGGAGCGGGGCGTTTGTGTATTGCACATGACCTGCATTCCCTCCCTGTCTACTGCATGATCTGTGCAGGCTCCCATGGGGGAAGGGCAACAAACTGGCAGGAGGCGGAGGAAAACACCGTGCTTTACAAATGCGAGCGTCCGAGTCCTCTAAGGCATAAACCAACAGCAATGGGGCGGGGGCCGGACGCTGTTTGCAGTACTTTCACACATGAAATTGGAAATCTCTCATGAGGCGTCGTGGGCTAGGGGTGAAGGCTCCCACCTCCCTCGCTGGGGGACCAGGGTTTGAGACCTGATGTGCTTTCTTTTTTTTTTTTTCTGTAATAATACACTGTATTATTTTATTTACATTGTAAGACAGTCAATGGAAGGATGCACACAGGTTTCACATAAATCAAAGTACATCTGCAGGAGCGATTCTTTACGCTAAATGCACCTAAACAGCGGGAATGAAATGAGTGTATTCTGACGCTACCAACTGAGCAAAACAGTACTGTAGATCTTCAGCGTTTGTGTATTGCACAGGACCTGAATTTCCTCCCTGTGCAGGCTCCCAGGGGGGAAGGGCAATGGGGGTAGGGGGGAGACGATGGAAAATACTGTGCCTTTGAAATGCAATTACATGAGCGTCCGAGTACACTACGGCATACTGTAAACCAACACCAATGGGAAGGAAGTGCCAACCTTATTTTTAATGTGTTCCCGTGACATTCACTTTAACATTTTTTTTTTCTCTCCAATACAGTAAATCCAATGGAAGGATGCACACAGGTTTCACATAAATCAAAGTACATCTGCAGGAGCGGGGCGTTTGTGTATTGCACATGACCTGCATTCCCTCCCTGTCTACTGCATGATCTGTGCAGGCTCCCATGGGGGAAGGGCAACAAACTGGCAGGAGGCGGAGGAAAACACCGTGCTTTACAAATGCGAGCGTCCGAGTCCTCTAAGGCATAAACCAACAGCAATGGGGCGGGGGCCGGGCGCTGTTTGCAGTACTTTCACACATGAAATTGGAAATCTCTCATGAGGCGTCGTGGGCTAGGGGTGAAGGCTCCCACCTCCCTCGCTGGGGGTCCAGGGTTCGAGACCTGATGTGTTTTCTTTTTTTTTTTTTTTTTTTTCTGTAATAATACACTGTATTATTTTATTTACATTGTAAGACAGTCAATGGAAGGATGCACACAGGTTTCACATAAATCAAAGTACATCTGCAGGAGCGATTCTTTACGCTAAATGCACCTAAACAGCGGGAATGAAATGAGTGTATTCTGACGCTACCAACTGAGCAAAACAGTACTGTAGATCTTCAGCGTTTGTGTATTGCACAAGACCTGAATTTCCTCCCTGTGCAGGCTCCCAGGGGGGAAGGGCGATGGGGGTAGGGGGGAGACGATGGAAAATACTGTGCCTTTGAAATGCAATTACATAAGCGTCCGAGTACACTACGGCATACTGTAAACCAACACCAATGGGAAGGAAGTGCCAACCTTATTTTTAATGTGTTCCCCTGACATTCACTTTAACATTTTTTTTTTCTCTCCAATACAGTACATCCAATGGAAGGATGCACACAGGTTTCACATAAATCAAAGTACATCTGCAGGAGCGGGGCGTTTGTGTATTGCACATGACCTGCATTCCCTCCCTGTCTACTGCATGATCTGTGCAGGCTCCCATGGGGGAAGGGCAACAAGCTGGCAGGAGGCGGAGGAAAACACCGTGCTTTACAAATGCGAGCGTCCGAGTCCTCTAAGGCCATAAACCAACAGCAATGGGGCGGGGGCCGGGCGCTGTTTGCAGTACTTTCACACATGAAATTGGAAATCTCTCATGAGGCGTCGTGGGCTAGGGGTGAAGGCTCCCACCTCCCTCGCTGGGGGTCCAGGGTTCGAGACCTGATGTGTTTTCTTTTTTTTTTTTTTTTTTTTCTGTAATAATACACTGTATTATTTTATTTACATTGTAAGACAGTCAATGGAAGGATGCACACAGGTTTCACATAAATCAAAGTACATCTGCAGGAGCGATTCTTTACGCTAAATGCACCTAAACAGCGGGAATGAAATGAGTGTATTCTGACGCTACCAACTGAGCAAAACAGTACTGTAGATCTTCAGCGTTTGTGTATTGCACAGGACCTGAATTTCCTCCCTGTGCAGGCTCCCAGGGGGGAAGGGCGATGGGGGTAGGGGGGAGACGATGGAAAATACTGTGCCTTTGAAATGCAATTACATAAGCGTCCGAGTACACTACGGCATACTGTAAACCAACACCAATGGGAAGGAAGTGCCAACCTTATTTTTAATGTGTTCCCCTGACATTCACTTTAACATTTTTTTTTTCTCTCCAATACAGTACATCCAATGGAAGGATGCACACAGGTTTCACATAAATCAAAGTACATCTGCAGGAGCGGGGCGTTTGTGTATTGCACATGACCTGCATTCCCTCCCTGTCTACTGCATGATCTGTGCAGGCTCCCATGGGGGAAGGGCAACAAGCTGGCAGGAGGCGGAGGAAAACACCGTGCTTTACAAATGCGAGCGTCCGAGTCCTCTAAGGCCATAAACCAACAGCAATGGGGCGGGGGGCGGGCGCTATTTGCAGTACTTTCACACATGAAATTGGAAATCTCTCATGAGGCGTCGTGGGCTAGGGGTGAAGGCTCCCACCTCTCTCGCTGGGGGTCTAGGGTTCGAGACCTGATGTGCTTTCTTTTTTTTCTTTTTTTTCTGTAATAATACACTGTATTATTTTATTTACATTGTAAGACAGTCAATGGAAGGATGCACACAGGTTTCACATAAATCAAAGTACATCTGCAGGAGCGATTCTTTACGCTAAATGCACCTAAACAGCGGGAATGAAATGAGTGTATTCTGACGCTACCAACTGAGCAAAACAGTACTGTAGATCTTCAGCGTTTGTGTATTGCACAGGACCTGAATTTCCTCCCTGTGCAGGCTCCCAGAGGGGAAGGGCGATGGGGGTAGGGTGGAGACGATGGAAAATACTGTGCCTTTGAAATGCAATTACATGAGCGTCCGAGTACACTACGGCATACTGTAAACCAACACCAATGGAAAGGAAGTGCCAACCTTATTTTTAATGTGTTCCCGTGACATTCACTTTAACATTTTTTTTTTCTCTCCAATACAGTACATCCAATGGAAGGATGCACACAGGTTTCACATAAATCAAAGTACATCTGCAGGAGCGGGGCGTTTGTGTATTGCACATGACCTGCATTCCCTCCCTGTCTACTGCATGATCTGTGCAGGCTCCCATGGGGGAAGGGCAACAAGCTGGCAGGAGGCGGAGGAAAACACAGTGCTTTACAAATGCGAGCGTCCGAGTCCTCTAAGGCATAAACCAACAGCAATGGGGCGGGGGCCGGGCGCTGTTTGCAGTACTTTCACACATGAAATTGGAAATCTCTCATGAGGCGTCATGGGCTAAGGGTGAAGGCTCCCACCTCCCTCGCTGGGGGTCCAGGGTTTGAGACCTGATGTGCTTTCTTTTTTTTTTTTTTTTTTTTTCTGTAATAATACACTGTATTATTTTATTTACATTGTAAGACAGTCAATGGAAGGATGCACACAGGTTTCACATAAATCAAAGTACATCTGCAGGAGCGATTCTTTACGCTAAATGCACCTAAACAGCGGGAATGAAATGAGTGTATTCTGACGCTACCAACTGAGCAAAACAGTACTGTAGATCTTCAGCGTTTGTTTATTGCACAGGACCTGAATTTCCTCCCTGTGCAGGCTCCCAGGGGGGAAGGGCGATGGGGGTAGGGGGGAGACGATGGAAAATACTGTGCCTTTGAAATGCAATTACATGAGCGTCCGAGTACACTACGGCATACTGTAAACCAACACCAATGGGAAGGAAGTGCCAACCTTATTTTTAATGTGTTCCCGTGACATTCACTTTAACATTTTTTTTTTCTCTCCAATACAGTACATCCAATGGAAGGATGCACACAGGTTTCACATAAATCAAAGTACATCTGCAGGAGCGGGGCGTTTGTGTATTGCACATGACCTGCATTCCCTCCCTGTCTACTGCATGATCTGTGCAGGCTCCCATGGGGGAAGGGCAACAAGCTGGCAGGAGGCGGAGGAAAACACTGTGCTTTACAAATGCGAGCGTCCGAGTCCTCTAAGGCCATAAACCAACAGCAATGGGGCGGGGGCCGGGCGCTGTTTGCAGTACTTTCACACATGAAATTGGAAATCTCTCATGAGGCGTCGTGGGCTAGGGGTGAAGGCTCCCACCTCCCTCGCTGGGGGTCCAGGGTTCGAGACCTGATGTGCTTTCTTTTTTTTTTTTTTTTCTGTAATAATACACTGTATTATTTTATTTACATTGTAAGACAGTCAATGGAAGGATGCACACAGGTTTCACATAAATCAAAGTACATCTGCAGGAGCGATTCTTTACGCTAAATGCACCTAAACAGCGGGAATGAAATGAGTGTATTCTGACGGACTGTGCATCTTCGGTATTTGTGTATTGCATAAGACCTGTGAAGGCTCCCAGGAGGGAAGGGCGTAGGGCAAGACAGTGGAAAATACTGTGGTCAAAGAAAGGGCATATTCAAAACTAAGGGAAACTGTCACAAAGTACAGTAACTACAGTACTGTACGTTGAATGCCTGGAACGCACGACGTCCGAGACACACGACGTCTGAGGCGCACGACGTCTGAGACGCTCATTGAGCATAAGGACGGTCATGGCTGCTGTACGGGACCGTCCCTATGCTCTGGGTGAGCTGCGTCTCCTCGTTCGCTGGCGGGACAGAACTCTCGCCAGCAACGAGGAGAAAGTCACAGCGTACCGGAGGGCAAGTAGGGCTATCCTCCGGACTTACAACCGGAGGAGGACAGTGAGGTCTCTCCAGAGGAGATGGAGTGACCTCGTAAGGAGGACCCCAAGACGCCTGCAGGCCATAAGGGATTGTAAGTACAGTACATTACTGTAGATTACTGTACTTTAAGTTACTGTAGTTACAGGTACAGTACATTATAGCAGGGGCTGCTGTAGCAGCAGGTATCCGGTCTATACAGCACTGTACAGTATTTGTGGTAAACAAATGGTTAAACAAGGACCAAACATTAACCCGGGTCAAAAGGTCAATTTGTTTTTTGGCGTCGACCTAGATGGTGCGGCTTTTGAAATTGGTTGACACCAGTTACTGTAGGTTGACATGGTCGTTAAGTTGACATGGAAAAAGATCGACATGCGTTTTACAAAAACAATTGTTATTTTTTTAAACTTGTGTATATACAGTAGTTCTTTACAATCCACGTGGTCTACGATTGTGCAGTGTACAGTATCATGCAGTGTACAGTATATGCAATGTATCACAGTGTATCGTGCTGCGTAATTGCAGCGTGTCATGCAGTGTACATTCAGTATATGGTATTGTGCAGTGAGTGTAATGCATAGTGAATCACATCGTGCAGCAGAGCCGGCCTTAGGCATAGGCAAACTACAGTAGGCAAATGCCTAGGGCATTTGCTATGCTTAGGGGCACCAGCAGCTTCTGCTGATTAAAATGATATGCGGCATGCCTATATTTTGCGTGACTGCGGCTGTATCTGTATCTGGCTAGGGCCAGCACTGTCGTGCAGTGTACTGTATACACATGTGGTAATTGCAGTTTTTTGTGCAGTGTACATTGTATCATATTTTGCAGGGAAATGTGCAGTGTAATGTGCAGTTTGTCGTATCACGCAGTGCATACACTATGCAGTGTCGTGCAGTGCATTGTGTGGTTTAATTGCAGTGTGTCGTGCAGTGTGCAGAAATTTGTGTTTCAGATAGTACAGTGTTCTAAGGGATGTTACTTTGGCAGAAATTATTCTAAGGGATGTTACAGTGGCCTAATGTGTTCTGACGTGCATTACTCTTGCATAATGTGTTATAAGGTTCATGACTGTGGCAGATCTCTACTTTGTGACGTAATGTGGATATACTACTGCACTACTGTGACGTACAGTACAGTAACGTGAATAAGGTGCTCTACTGTGTGACACAACGTGAATCAAGGACAGTACTGTGACGTGAATACGGTGCTCTACTGTGTGACACAACGTGAATCAAGGACAGTACTGTGACGTGAATAAACTGCACTACTGTGACATGACGTGAATAAGATGAATTCAGGTGAGTACTGCATCATCTGTCATGAAATCAATTTATACTGTAATGAACAGTACTGAGATGGTTAAGGGTGGGAGGGCTGCATGCTGATGTGTGTCATAATGTTTATAAGGGCAATGCTAATGTGTGTTACAATGTCTATAAAGGTAGTGTTCTGTCTAATACCCTGGACCTACTGTACTGTAGCGATACTGTAAGTGTACTGTATGTCACATTTAGAAATGTGCCCCTTAAGTTTTGAAGACAGTACAGTACACTATGCCCTCCTGAGTGATTAGGTGCAGGGTACTAGAATGAACAATTCCATTTATTGTGATGTCATAAAGATGCTGTCAATGTTGAATTTCATTGGCTGTACAGTATGCTGCCATTATACTGTATATATATTTTTACAGGGCTGGTAGCACGACGGCACAGGAGGCGGGACAGGCGCCGCCAAGCTGGTAAGTATTGTCAAATACAGTAGTGTACAGTACATAGTGATTTCTATAGTCCCAACCCCCTGTCCTGACCATCACAGATAACTCGCTGCAATCCGTTAATGTTAAGAATGTCTGTTTACAAAACCAAATGTAAATATTAAACACAAAGTATAAATAACATTGTAGATAGCTGAATACCCATGCTTCGCTACGGGATGAGGATGGTAAATTCCAGTGATAGTTGTTTGTTAATTTACGTTTGTTGGCGATCTAGTATACAGTACTGTATACTTTAAGCATACTGTATCTTGCTTCTCTGATGCAGATTGTGTAGTGGCCGGACCCCTTTTTGGTCCTGGATACTGTACAGTACATGTTTCAAATTGACAGCTTCACTTACAGTACTGTTATTTTTTTCCCCACAGTACCAACACCACCACCACCACCACCTGCTGCGCTGCCAGGTATTGTGTAACGAGAATTCTGGTGCGACTGTCATCGTTACACTACTGTACATGTGTCCTGGATACTGTACAGTACATGTTTCCAATTGACAGCTTCACTTACAGTACTGTTATTTTTTTTCCCACAGTACCAACACCACCACCACCACCTGCTGTGCTGCCAGGTATTGTGTAACGAGAATTCTGGTGCTACTGTCATCGTTACACTACTGTACATGTGTCCTGGATACTGTACAGTATATGTTTCCAATTGACAGCTTCACTTACAGTACTGTTATTTTTTTTCCCACAGTACCAACACCACCACCACCACCACCACCACCTGCTGCGCTGCCAGGTATTGTGTAACGAGAATTCTGGTGCGACTCATCGTTACACTACTGTACATGTGTCCTGGATACTGTACAGTACATGTTTCCAATTGACAGCTTCACTTACAGTACTGTTATTTTTTTTCCCACAGTACCAACACCACCACCACCACCACCACCACCTGCTGCGCTGCCAGGTATTGTGTAACGAGAATTCTGGTGCGACTGTCATCGTTACACTACTGTACATGTGTCCTGGATACTGTACAGTACATGTTTCCAATTGACAGCTTCACTTACAGTACTGTTATTTTTTTTCCCACAGTACCAACACCACCACCACCTGCCCACCAGCACCAGACTGGCACGGAGGAGGCGCCGCCACCATCCGAGAGCTCCGGAAGTGGTAATAATTATTTTTGTTACAGACACACTAGTTTCCTACAGTATTACTGTAATTTTTGTATTTTACAATACTTGTTATCTTTTACACACAGACCGCCTCGTAATTGATACGGAGGCGGAGGAGGATGTCACTTACGTTGAGTCGGGGGAGGAAGAGGAGCCAGAGTATAGTAAGTACAGTAGGATTTTCTCAAGCCCATTCTTAAAAGTATTGACCAAGTCCACTTTTATTACTTTTCAGGCAGGAATTCCAAACATGTACTGTACAGTATTTCCCTCACTGTGAAGACCCCTTTTCGCCTCTGTGCGAAATCGCCTCTACTTCAACAAGAGTTACTGTGCACGTGTCCTCTGTGTCCATCTTATCAAAAACAGTTCCTGTGTATTGTCCCCTTACTGTATACAGTATATTTGTAAAGGTTAATCATGTCCCCTCTTAATCTCCTCTTTTCCAATGTAAACATGCCTAGCCTGCCTTTCCTTGTATTCCATCTTCTCAATCCACTTCATCACTTTGGTCGCCCGCCTCTAAACCTTTTGTAGTTCCACGATATCCATTTTGTATTATGGTGCCCAAAATTGTGCATCCTACCCACCCTCCACTAGCCTAAACCTCCAATCATACTCTGAATCCACACTCTGCATTCTGAATGTCGGGATCCAGACAGCAGGTCTTTTAAATACAGTACTGTATGTCCCCTACCACTGGACAGTCATTCTGCTCCTACTGTATTATGAATATATCTCTGCCTCCTGTAGCACTGTACAATTTTGTAGTAACTGTACTCTACTGTATTTTGTTTATAATATTTTTTTATTTTCCACTCAGTAATTATTGACAGTGAGGAGGAAGAGGAGAAGAAGCCCTCTCCCCAACTTGGTAAGTAAACTGCAGTATTGTACTGTACTGTACATTGTGTTAAACCAATGGGTTGGGTTTGCGTGACCAGCAGTCAGGATTCTAGCGGTCAGGTGACCGACAGTGGCATCCTGATTGCAGCAATCCCAACAGGGTGAGGTACGGTATCCTAACCCTCCTCCACTACCCCCTGATTCTGGCCTCGACATTCTCGTCTCTGTGTGCGAAATCTACTCTCCTCCTCCAATTCCTGACTGAATTTTTGCTTTACTGTATTCAACACAGAATACAAAAGTATATTTCATGGAATTTTTGCTTTCACAGGCCCTACACTGTCACAGGCGGTGGCGGTGGCGGAGGAGGAGGAGGAGGACCAGGACTCTCTGTCCCTCACCACACTGCACCCATTAAGTAAGTCCAGTCCGGTACATCTTGCCTCTGTAGAGCCAGTTTGAGCAAGGAGAGATTGATTGCTTCTTTTTTTGGTGGGGGCCCAAACCAACCAGTCATTTCAGCCACAGTCGTGTGGCAGACCCTGTTTATATAACATAAGGGTGGGTGGGAGGGCCCAATCACAATTCCATCTTGCACCTCTTTTTTTATTTATTTATCTTTGCATCATGTGATGTTTGGGGAAAATTGTTATAAGTGCCATCCTGTCTGCCACTGCACTGCCACTCCTAAATGGGCCAGGTGTTTGTGCCGGCCACTTGGGTCGCTTAGCTTAGTCATCCAGTGACCTCGGTGCAAATTTTAGGACTACAAATAATATTGTGAGGTGTTCAGAATAGACTGGAAATGAGTGGAAATTATGGTCATTGAGGTTAATAACACTATACAGTAGGATCAAAAATACCCCCAAATTCTACGATTTAAGCTGTTTTTGAGAGGTTTTTGAAAAAAAGCACCAGGATCCAAAACAAGTCCGAATCCAAAAGCAAAACACAAAACCCTAAAAATTTCCGGTGCACATCTCTAGTTTTAATAAAGTCCAGGAGGGAAACATTCTCCTAATGAAGACACTGCAAGCAATAGGACACGAGGACGTGCACGGAGACTGGAGGGGGGCGAGGTTCAGGGGGAATTTTAAGAAAAATTACTTCACAGAAAGTGCAGTGGACAAGTGGAATAGCCTCCCATCAGAGGTGATAGAGCCTAAAACAGTAGAGCTACAGTATTTAAACATGCATGGAAGAGACATACATAAGGATATCCTTACAAAGAAATAAGGATCAAATAAGGTTTGATGTAAAAAAAAGGTTAAAAAAAAGAGGCAGATTAGATGGGCAAAGTGGTTCTTACAGTATTTGTCATCAAATTCTATGTTTCTGTATGCAGACCCTCCAACATGACCCGCCGCACTGCTCTGTTTCTAGACTTCCCTCTTAATTTATGATTTCCATCACCTGTGTTGAACTAGTTAAATGATAAGAATGCTGTTTTTTCACAGGTGATGGCAATAATAAATTAAGAGGGAAGTCCAGAACCAGAGCATTTTGTACCTAGTGGGGCGGGTCATGTTGGAGGGTATGTGTATTTCCTGGAATGAACCTTTTTTTTTTTCACATTAATGTTTTTTTTCACAGGCCCTACACTGGAACAGGCCACGGAGGAGGAGGATGATGATGATGATGATGCGGCTGCATTTAGTGGTAAGAATTATTACTGACATTGATCTGATGCCATCAGAGTAGCACTTTTCATCAGATTTTTCTGGCAAATGCGTAGAAATCGGATGAAAATTGTTTTTGTTTGAACTGGTGATATTGCCCATACAGTAGCAACCGATCACATTCCACATTAACATTTACAGTATCTAGTTACACTTACAGACGATAATACAGTACAGTAGGTAATATTTGATTGGTTGCTACTGTATGGACAACATCCTGTTCTAAAAAAAACACCCATCTTACTCAATTTCTCTCTCTCTCTCTCTCTCTCTCTCTCTCTCTCTCTCTCACCCCTTGTCACTGTCTCTCCATTCATCTCTCTAGATACCGTCAGTGATGAATTTCCCATTAGGCACGAGAGGCACGTACTGTACCTAGTGGCGGCATCTGTTTGGGGGCCTCAGTTGGATGCTTACAGTATGCTAATACTGTCATCCCAAAAATTACCACTACAGTAACTGCTAAATATTTTAAGTGTACTGTACAATATGCACATACAGTACTGTACAGTATACATAATTCAAAGCAAAAAAGAGTTGCTACCTTATTCTAGTCATAATCACCGGCATACGGGCCACTCACAAATTTTCTGATGGTCTCGGTGGGGTCCCTTGGAATCACCATGCCTGTCACAAGCATACCTTTTTTTACCCACCTGACACTGGGCCTGGACACTAGTGTACTATTACTATACTTTTTACTGTATACTGTATCTTATAATATTCTTCTCTTTTACCCACAGACGACGAGCCAGAATACATTTTTGGTAAATATACTGTACAGTAGCAATAGTTGGTACTGTAATTACAGTATTTTTTTTCTCCAACATTATTTTAAGTCAAACTGATATGACTAACTGTATTTTATCTTTTTACAGTCCGTCGCCAACCAGTGGAGGAGACACCTGGTAATAAAATATAAATACATAATGCACTGTACTGTATTCTAACTTACTGTAACATGTATAACACTGAGCTGATCATCTTCACACCCTCTGACATAACCTTACAGTACATACTGTACTTTCTCTCTTTTTTCACCCTCTTCACTCCACAAATGCATGCTGCCTTTCCTGACTACTGATATAATAGTGTGCAGAGCGTAGCGAGGCACCGTGCCCACCGCGTGGCGAGCGAAGCAAGCATGCAAGGGCCTGCGTTCCGCTCGCCGCCCCTGTCGGGATTGTGTGGTCGGGATTCCGTCGTCTGTATTTTGACCACCGGGATCCCGTCCAGCGGGATTACGTACTGATCTCCAGTCTGAGCCTGCACTAGGCATAGGCATACTTGCCAAATGCCTAGAGGCACAAGCAGCTTCTGCTGATTAATATGATATGCAGCATGCCTACAGTATATTCTGTGTGTGACTGCGTCTGTATCTGCATACAAAATGCATTACTAATGTGCAGCATTATGTGTATAAGGGGTACTACAGTACTTTGTTGTGTAACATATACTGTAGCAAGGACACTACTGTGTGGTCTAATGTGAAAAAAGAGCAATATGATGTGATGCAATGTGAATAAGTGGGAATACTTTGAGGAGTAATGTGGTACTATCCTATGATGTAACGAGAATAAGAGACACTATTGCATGATATAATGTGAATAAAGTTGCAGTACTGTGTGGCGTCATTTCAGATTAGGGAATTACTGTGTGGCCATGCCCCTTCCCAGCAAGAACATGCACCGTTTTGGGATGCACAACGAATGTGCACACTGTTCCTATTTTAAACATACAGTAGGTTGGAGGAGCACCAAAACGAGGACTGCTATGGTTGAGGGGTGATGGTGCTGGGAAAGGGGTACAGGGTCAGAGGCGGAAATAGCGTCTGTGCAAGGGGGCAGCATCCAAAAACTTGACTAGGGAATCATATTATTTATGGCTGGCTCTGAGTACAGTCCACTATTATTGATAGTACTCCCTACAACACCACCTACAGTACTGTAACCCTCTTTTTTCTGAAGCTGTCATGAAATGTCATGACTGCTAATACATAAATGTCTACAGTATTTGTACTGTGGTGTTTTATTCCTTTGACAATTTGTTTATGACCTATTTAGGCTAAACTCTTGTACAGTACTTTATATTTTGAATACCAGCAATACAGTATAATACTGTACCTACAGTATACAGTAGTAATTGTATAGTATTGGAATGTGACTAATGTTTTTTTTATCCAATATAGAGCCAATGATTTATGGGGGCCCAAGACAGGGCCATGAACGGTGGGCTGGCCCAGAAGCGGGCAGGCAGCAGCCCACTTATACAAGAGGTAAACTAAAGCAATGTTTAAATTACCTCGACAGCATACAGTAGTGTTCGATTTACTGTACTGACAATACAGTACTGTACATTGTAAATAACAAGATTGTCTAATATAGAGTAAAGTACTGTATTGCCATTACTACACTGTAAAGTATTCAGTATTTGTTTTGTAATACTGTCCTTTTTTTCCCACAGAACAGTTGCAGCGTGCCATCCTGCTCCTGCGGGTGGTGGTCTACCTCTTAGTGGACCACTTTTTTAATTTTTTATTAAGATCACTTTAATTTTATTTAATAAAAATTGTTGTTATTGTACTCCATTGTATAGTATCTTTTTCTACTGTATAAGATAGGCATACTGTACACCATACAATTATCTGGCAGATAATCTGCCAGATCTGGCTGTTTGTAATGAAATTCTGGTAATGGATGAGAGCAAATGACAATCCTCCATTACCATAATTTCATTCCAAACAGCCAAAGTACAGGCGGCAGTTGATTGATACTGTATGCACACTTCTCCGTCTTTTTACTGTTTTATACTGTACATCTACCCCATGTGTGCTTTACAAGGAATGCAGAACGATGCATCAAGGGACATGGCAGCAGTACAATGCAAGGGACTAGGACACTATCTCACAGTAGATTGAGCATACTGTTCATTGTAGCAATAGCATACAGTAAGTGTGACATGTACAGTATAATACAGTGGGTACTGTATCACTGGGAAACTGATTAGGATCAACTGGTAATGTACAGTACCAATGGTAACCTACTGTACTGTATATACAAAGTTGTATGTACTACAAAGTGCTAGTACAGTAACAGTATGACCCTGCCTGGATGAAGCCATCAGAAGCCATAGACTCATGCCCAGTAACAGAGGGATAAAATGGGGGACACTTCTACCATGCCCCTGAAATGCCCAAGTATTCTGCCCCTCAGCAAGCTTGTGCATACAGTACAACCCCTTCTCTTGAGTCACAGTGCTCCCCAGGCCGCCACAGACACCAGTGAAACAAGATGCCTAACCAAGTTGTTTTACATACAGTATACCACTCTTAATTGAATTCCCATCATACAGTAGTACTAATTTATACAGTACAGGAAGTTGGGAATACAAACATTGGAAACCACGTCATGTTTATTTTAAGAAACACTTTATTTACGGACAAAATGTAACATTTTTATAATTTGTTTTTTTGTGGTGGGGGGTGCGGGGTAATGGTTTTTGTACTTAATTTTTTTATTTTTAGGTTTTGTTTTTTTGAATTATTTTTCGTTTTTGTCTTTTGCTTTTTAACACTGTCGCATACGGACACCAGAATAGAGGACTGACAACAGCAGCCCCTGGATGGAAACGCAGCCCAAGGCCCCAGATGGACACAGCACAATGGACTCGGCTGCTACTGGATAGATACAGCAGCGCCCAAAAAATCAACTGGTGACAGTGAAATAAAAGGGGCAACTTGAACCAGGCCCTTACATTACCAGGAATGTGGTGAGCCAAGTTCATGCACTCCCCTTTGAGTAACCGTGCTGCTCCAAATGGATTCAGCACAGTGCATGCAGCCCCAGAAAATGTACAGGTCATACAGGTACATGACACAATTTTTTAGCTTCAGCTGTGTGAAGCTGATGTGCTGAAGCTAGGAGGTAGGTAATGATCTGGTTTCATCATAGTGGAGCTTCCAAGTCATTTTCCTCCTCATTCTCAGCGCAGCGTTTATGGTATCCCTTATCTTCCTCTTTTCTGGAGCACCAATCCTCACGCGGCGTTCACACCTAGCCATGATGTCATGTACCAGATTTTTGGGCAGCGGAAGTTTGCCCTTGGAACCATCAAAGTTCACACGATTGGCCCACGTCAAGTATTTGTCGTATTTTACATGGTACTGGAACAGAGAATATGCATATTTCTGAATATGTCCATTTGAAGCTCTGTACAGATGGTCGTCCAGGGAAGTTGAGATGACAGCCAGGGCAATATTGTTCAGAGATCCTCCGAATGTATTGAGAAGTGGCCTGTGAGCAGGTGTGCTGGTCATCATTGGTGTTCCTGGCAACAGCACACTTGAATCCAGGCCTATTCTGCGGTCGTCCAGGCCTCCTCTGCGGTCGTCCAGGCCTCCTCTGCGGTCGTCCAGTCTGCTGCGGTCGTCCAGTCTGCTGCGGTCGTCCAAGCCTCCTCTGCGGTCGTCCAGGCCTCCTCTGCGGTCGTCCAGGCCTCCTCTGCGGTCGTCCAGGCCTCCTCTGCGGTCGTCCAGTCTGCTGCGGTCGTCCAGGCCTCCTCTGCGGTCGTCCAGGCCTCCTCTGACGTCGTCCAGGCCTCCTCTGCGGTCGTCCAGGCCTCCTCTGCGGTCGTCCAGGCCTCCTCTGCGGTCGTCCAGTCTGCTGCGGTCGTCCAGTCTGCTGCGGTCGTCCAAGCCTCCTCTGCGGTCGTCCAGGCCTCCTCTGCGGTCGTCCAGGCCTCCTCTGCGGTCGTCCAGTCTGCTGCGGTCGTCCAGGCCTCCTCTGACGTCGTCCAGGCCTCCTCTGACGTCGTCCAGGCCTCCTCTGACGTCGTCCAGGCCTCCTCTGCGGTCGTCCAGGCCTCCTCTGCGGTCGTCCAGTCCTCCTCTGCGGTCGTCCAGTCTGCTGCGGTCGTCCAGGCCTCCTCTGCGGTCGTCCAGGCCTCCTCTGCGGTCGTCCAGGCCTCCTCTGCGGTCGTCCAGTCTGCTGCGGTCGTCCAGGCCTCCTCTGCGGTCGTCCAGGCCTCCTCTGACGTCGTCCAGGCCTCCTCTGCGGTCGTCCAGTCTGCTGCGGTCGTCCAGGCCTCCTCCGACGTCGTCCAGGCCTCCTCTGACGTCGTCCAGGCCTCCTCTGCGGTCGTCCAGTCTGCTGCGGTCATCCAGGCCTCCTCTGCGGTCGTCCAGGCCTCCGCTGACGTCGTCCAGGCCTCCGCTGACGTCGTCCAGTCCTCCTCTGCGGTCGTCCAAGCCGCTGACATCGTCCAGTCCTCCTCTGCGGTCGTCCAGTCCGCTGACGTCGTCCAGTCCTCCTCTGCGGTCGTCCAGGCCTCCTCTGCGGTCGTCCAGGCCTCCTCTGCGGTCGTCCAAGCCGCTGACTTCGTCCAGTCCGCTGCGGTCGTCCAGTCCTCCTCTGCGGTCGTCCAGGCCTCCTCTGGGGTCGTCCAGGCCTCCTCTGCGGTCGCCCAGGCCGCTGACTTCGTCCAGTCCGCTGCGGTCGTCCAAGCCGCTGACTTCGTCCAGTCCGCTGACTTCGTCCAGGCCTCCTCTGCGGTAGTCCAGGCCTCCTCTGCGGTCGTCCAGTCTGCTGCGGTCGTCCAGGCCTCCTCTGCGGTCGTCCAGTCTGCTGCGGTCGTCCAGGCCTCCTCTGCGGTCGTCCAGTCTGCTGCGGTCGTCCAGGCCTCCTCTGCGGTCGTCCAGTCTGCTGCGGTCGTCCAGGCCTCCTCTGCGGTCGTCCAGTCTGCTGCGGTCGTCCAGGCCTCCTCTGCGGTCGTCCAGTCTGCTGCGGTCGTCCAGGCCTCCTCTGCGGTCGTCCAGGCCTCCTCTGACGTCGTCCAGGCCTCCTCTGACGTCGTCCAGGCCTCCTCTGACGTCGTCTAGGCCTCCTCTGCGGTCGTCCAGGCCTCCTCTGCGGTCGTCCAGGCCTCCTCTGCGGTCGCCCAGGCCTCCTCTGCGGTCGTCCAGGCCGCTGACTTGAACCGCTTGGTGGTGTGTTGCAATTATGGTGCGGCAAACTCCAACTTGCCATTCTTTCCTTGTTTGTTCAATGACTTTCTTCATGGCTTCTACCATCTGTTCCTTTATGCCTTCTTTAAGGCCAGCCACATCGGTCTGCAGCTGATTGACCTGTCCACCAAGTTCTGCCTCCATATTGGTCACCTTACTGAGTAGCTCCTTTAGTAAAACAGGACAGGTACACTGGCAGTCCTGCACTTTGGTGTTCACATCTGTGAAATGCAACCTTCTTCGTGGTGAATGTGTCATGTCTTCTTGTCCAGGGGTGGCTACATGGTCCAAAAAAGAAGCTTCCTGATGCTGCGTGTTTGTCACGTCCTCTAGCACCGGTATTTCCAGATTCATTGGCTGAACACTGTGATCTGCAAGAGATGGAACAATGACATCATTTGCCACACGACATATCAGCCCCAACTTATTATTCTTTGCCTTGGCATTTTTTCATGGTTTCACCACATTTTCTTTCTGAGCCGCCTTGGCAGTTTTCTTCTTCTTTTGTGGGACTAATGCAGCAAGTTTCTGTGCCACTGATGGGTGGGTTTTGGCACTCCCGTAAAATCTGGTAGTCTGCATTCTTTGTCTTTTGTCTAAAAATATAAAAACCACAATAAGAAAACATGTAAAGCACAGCATGCTAAAAATAGCAAACCACTGTACATTTTCAAATAAAGTGCACAACAGTAAAGTGCAAATACTGTACAGTATTATACTTTTTTCCCTGTGCCTCCCAACATGAACCTCTGCAGGAGGGACAGAATGCTCTGTTACGGACTTCAGTTTAAATATACAGTATGATTACCATCACCTGTGCGAACAACTACAGGTATACTGTACAGTAGTTACTGCATTTGATAAGATACTGTGGGGGCAATGTATCTCTGGCACAGTGGGGGCAATGTATCTCTACACAGTGGGGGCAATGTATCTCTGGCACAGTGGGGGCAATGTATCTCTGGCACAGTGGGGGCAATGTATCTCTGGCACAGTGGGGGCATTGTATCTCTGGCACTGTGGGGGCATTGTATATTTGGCACAGTGGGGGCAATGTATCTCTGGCACAGTGGGGGCAATGTATCTCTGGCACAGTGGGGACAATGTATATTTGGCACTGAGGGGGCGATGTTACTTCATCATTGGGCATTGTGTGTGTATATTATACACACAATGTCCAGTGATAAAGTAATATGTTGCTCAGAGTCTGGCCCTGCCCCCGATCCCAATTCCCACATTGCAAACGAAAATGCAGGCTTTTGTGCATGCACTAGACATATAAATAATTTTCACCATCGAATACTTTTGATGTGATGGTTAGTAACCATTGTATCGAAAGTTTCAATGGTGGAGCATTGCCATCATATGATGGTTTGCTTTCGATGTCCATCCCTAAGATACATGCACATTACGGTATACCGAGCTGGATCGCTTAGCAACCTGACAAAATGGCCGCCGACCGTGAACCCCCAGCACGTGGCAGCGCTCGGATATGGAGTGAGATACAGTATGGTATACATTTTACAGGCCAGGGGGCAATGCTGAAGGAGCGTCACAATCCCCTAGCTCAATTACACCGGGATAAGCGAGGTCTATGCACATTACGGTATACCGAGCTGGATCGCTTAGCAACCTGACAAAATGGCCGCCGACCGTGAACCCCCAGCACGTGGCAGCGCTCGGATATGGAGTGAGATACAGTATGGTATACATTTTACAGGCCAGGGGGCAATGCTGAAGGAGCGTCACAATCCCCTAGCTCAATTACACCGGGATAAGCGAGGTCTATGCACATTACGGTATACCGAGCTGGATCGCTTAGCAACCTGACAAAATGGCCACCGACCGTGAACCCCCAGCACGTGGCAGCGCTCGGATATGGAGTGAGATACAGTATGGTATACATTTTACAGGCCAGGAGGCAATGCTGAAGGAGCGTCACAATCCCCTAGCTCAATTACACCGGGATAAGCGAGGTCTATGCACATTACGGTATAACGAGCTGGATCGCTTAGCAACCTGACAAAATGGCCGCCGACCGTGAACCCCCAGCACGTGGCAGCGCTCGGATATGGAGTGAGATACAGTATGATATACATTTTACAGGCCAGGGGGCAATGCTGAAGGAGCGTCACAATCCCCTAGCTCAATTACACCGGGATAAGCGAGGTCTATGCACATTACGGTATACCGAGCTGGATCGCTTAGCAACCTGACAAAATGGCCGCCGACCGTGAACCCCCAGCACGTGGCAGCGCTTGGATATGGAGTGAGATACAGTATGGTATACATTTTACAGGCCAGGGGGCAATGCTGAAGGAGCGTCACAATCCCCTAGCTCAATTACACCGGGATAAGCGAGGTCTATGCACATTACGGTATACCGAGCTGGATCGCTTAGCAACCTGACAAAATGGCCACCGACCGTGAACCCCCAGCACGTGGCAGCGCTCGGATATGGAGTGAGATACAGTATGGTATACATTTTACAGGCCAGGAGGCAATGCTGAAGGAGCGTCACAATCCCCTGGCTCAATTACACCGGGATAAGCGAGGTCTATGCACATTACGGTATAACGAGCTGGATCGCTTAGCAACCTGACAAAATGGCCGCCGACCGTGAACCCCCAGCACGTGGCAGCGCTCGGATATGGAGTGAGATACAGTATGATATACATTTTACAGGCCAGGGGGCAATGCTGAAGGAGCGTCACAATCCCCTAGCTCAATTACACCGGGATAAGCGAGGTCTATGCACATTACGGTATACCGAGCTGGATCGCTTAGCAACCTGACAAAATGGCCGCCGACCGTGAACCCCCAGCACGTGGCAGCGCTCGGATATGGAGTGAGAGATGGTATACATTTTAAAAGACACTGGGATAAATTGTACACGCCATGGAGCAATGCACAGGGACATTCATCATTTACGTATATAAATAATTGTAAACCGTAAATGAAAGAATTACCGGTCAAATACTGTATGAAGAAACTGTGTGAATGAGCTGGAACACGTGAGCCTAGCAGAAGTTTTAAAATGCAGAAACCGAGAGCAAATTATCAGGAGATTTCGCAAAGGTCGGAGACGATCCACACAGCAAGTCTGCTTACGAGGAAATAGCTTTGCAAAGTGGGTAGCGGGCGGTGACTGAGACGCTCTTTTATTCACATTCAAAGTACAGTACAGTATGCTCTGTGATTGGTGTAGGGATGAATGCGCCTATATTGGCACCAATCACAGCGGTAAGAATTCCTTTTGTGTGAATGTGAATAAAAGAGCGTCTGGCGTGTACAATTTATCCCGGTGTCTTTTAAAATGTATACCATCTCTCACTCCATATCCGAGCGCTGCCACGTGCTGGGGGTTCACGGTCGGCAGCCATTTTGTCAGGTTGCTAAGCAATCCAGCTCGGTATACCGTAATGTGCATAGACCTCGCTTATCCCGGTGTAATTGAGCTAGGGGATTGTGACGCTCCTTCAGCATTGCCCCCTGGCCTGTAAAATGTATACCATACTGTATCTCACTCCATATCCGAGCGCTGCCACGTGCTGGGGGTTCACGGTCGGCGGCCATTTTGTCAGGTTGCTAAGCGATCCAGCTCGGTATACCGTAATGTGCATAGACCTCGCTTATCCCGGTGTAATTGAGCTAGGGGATTGCGACGCTCCTTCAGCATTGCCCCCTGGCCTGTAAAATGTATACCATACTGTATCTCACTCCATATCCAAGCGCTGCCACGTGCTGGGGGTTCACGGTCGGCGGCCATTTTGTCAGGTTGCTAAGCGATCCAGCTCGGTATACCGTAATGTGCATAGACCTCGCTTATCCCGGTGTAATTGAGCTAGGGGATTGTGACGCTCCTTCAGCATTGCCCCCTGGCCTGTAAAATGTATATCATATTGTATCTCACTCCATATCCGAGCGCTGCCACGTGCTGGGGGTTCACGGTCGGCGGCCATTTTGTCAGGTTGCTAAGCGATCCAGCTCGGTATACCGTAATGTGCATAGACCTCGCTTATCCCGGTGTAATTGAGCTAGGGGATTGTGACGCTCCTTCAGCATTGCCCCCTGGCCTGTAAAATGTATATCATACTGTATCTCACTCCATATCCGAGCGCTGCCACGTGCTGGGGGTTCACGGTCGGCGGCCATTTTGTCAGGTTGCTAAGCGATCCAGCTCGGTATACCGTAATGTGCATAGACCTCGCTTATCCCGGTGTAATTGAGCTAGGGGATTGTGACGCTCCTTCAGCATTGCCCCCTGGCCTGTAAAATGTATACCATACTGTATCTCACTCCATATCCGAGCGCTGCCACGTGCTAGGGGTTCACGGTCGGCGGCCATTTTTAGTGTGCATAGAACTCGCTTATCCACATAGGCCCCTGTGTTTTTAACTACTATATTGAGATGCACATTTCTAGGCCTACAGTATTTAATATACAGTAAGCAGCATTGTTGTTAGGCAATAACTGAAGAATTTACATACAGTACTGACATGTACTGTATGTAATGCTTGTACATCATGTCAGTCGCCCCTTATGCTGTACACTACTGTAAGTCTCACAGGGCCCATGCACTTCCAAGGAGGGTTATTTACTGTACTGCATCTGTTTCATACAGGAAACTAATTGCAGTCCATAACACTGAAGTGGTATTTTCAGTACTGTACAGTATACAATACTTAAATTTGAACATCAGGTACTGGATAGTAAACATGTACAGTATTAACTTCTATCATAAAACTCCTATGCATTTTCAGATGTGTACATTTTAGACTACAGTATTCACAAATGTTTTTTCTCCATACAGGAATTATAGTTGGACAACATGCCAGTAACTATCAACAAAACGATGAGCAAGATAATCGCCAACATGAAAAAAGAAAATAAAACCATCAAAGAGATCCATGCATGGCTCAAGGAAAGTGGCATTATAGTCACTTTAAAAACGGTGCGCTATCATGCATTCGAAAGAACAACGCCCAGATTTGTATTTCCTACAAAATGCACATGGTATGTACTGTACACTACTGTAATGTTTAAATGACTTGCTTTGTACCATAACACTTTTTTTGGGGGAAAAAAAAAATTAATCTATTGTAACTGTGATTGTGCTGTTCATGAATTCATATTTTTCATACTGTATTGTACTGTAGGAGAGTGCAACAAATTGTGGAGGAACTAACTCGTGAGGATGATGAGCGTACTGCTTTGCAAATAAAACAAATTCTCCATTCCAAGTATGACCTGGACATATCGGCCACCAGCATCAGAAGGATGCGACGGAAAATGGGATGGACCTTTGGCGCAACAAGGTAAAATACTGAAAGCAGTATAAACCATACAGTAAATGCACTGTTAATAATCCCTTGATACGTGATATAACAATGCCATAAATCATTATACAGAGTGTGTACTTTATACTACAGTATATACAGTGTGTGTGTATATACTGTATATATTCTATCCCAAAAGAGATACCTACTGTATAGGCACTCAGAGACAGCAATGAAGCATTGCCGGCTTATTGTGATGATTACATACTGTATACTGTGTGTGTGTGTGTGTGTGTGTGTGTATATGTACAGTATGTATATATATATATATATATATATATTACTCTGTATGTACCTTAATGTATGTACAGTTTAATGTATACAGTAGGTATATAATACAGTATACTGCACATACAGTCTACTGTATATACAGTAATCTGTAATTTCATAACTGTATCTGATTTCATTATTTTTGGATCTTCACAGGATATCTCCAATGATAAGAGATGTGAATAAAGAAAAGAGAGTGGAACAGGCACGGCGATGGATTGAGAGTGGTGAAACATTTGATGATGTCATTTTCACAGATGAATCGTCTATTGCCCTTGAGCGGTTCTCCAGAATGTCATTCAGGAAACGTAACCATATCTCATTAAAACCACGCCCAAAGCATCCATTGAAAGTCCATGTATGGGGAGGCATATCACGATTAGGAGCTGGTCCCCTATTATTTTTCGAAGGTACAGTACTATACTTTATTCTGTGCCTGTGTTCTGTAAAAATACATGCTGTACTGTAGAGTACATGTAACTGCACAATAAAAGGAGAAGCTTATTAATGAACAACATTTTTTGATTTCTGTAGGAATCATGGATAAGAAATTTTTCCAAGAAACAATAGTAGAGGAATGTATGGTGCCATTTGTGAATAAATATTACCCAACTCACCATAGGATATTCCAAGACAATGATCCTAAACACTCCGCCTCAGCCAAATTTATGGAAGAGAAAGGTATGAATTGGGAACGCACACCACCAGAGTGAGTATTCTTTCAACAGTGTACAAGTAAAATTTTAGATAGCACTCTAGTACTGTAAATTTATTTTTTGTTTAATAAACAGTACAATATTGTATGTTTAATTTTCTCTATTTACTGTAATGTCATTAATTTTTTCTATACGCTTTTTTTTTATTTTTATATAGATCACCAGACATGAACCCAATCGAATTAGTGTGGGCTCAATTGAAGAGGTACATTAGGAGTGTTGCAAAGCCAACAACAAAACAGCAACTGTTGGATGGGATAAGGAAATTTTGGCTAGAAGTACTCACACCTGAACATTGTAATAATTATATAAATCACCTGTATAAAGTATTACCTGTTGTAGTCGAAAGAAATGGTCAAGCCACAAATATGTAGTTCTGTACTGTATTTTCTGTTTAAAATTTTAAATTGGTGCATTATTAAAAAACATTATAAAATTGCCTTTGTCTGATTATTGCATAAACTAATGTAGAATATTATACAGTAGTAATGTTTATTGATGTGTATGAACAGTTATTTTCAGTTTTATAAGTCCTGAATAAGAGTACTGTACATTTTGATCAGTGCAGTACATGGAATCGGATGTTGTAATATGTACTTTTTTTTACATTAATATTGATGCTTTTCCAATAAATATTCAATTTTACACTATGGTACGGTACAGTACATCAGGGTACCTGTACAATATGATACGTCATTATGGGGGAGAAATACTGTATCCACTAAATGTACAGTAAAATGTTTTTTTATTATTACAAACACACAAAGGCATCTCAGATGGAAATACAGTATGCTATACACAGCAGATGAGCTTATGGTGACAGAACTTCCCTACTGTATCCCCACCCATAGTCGTGGTATATTTTAGATTGCCTAATGAGACACTCCTGCAGCATTGCCAATGATTCATGTAAAACCTGTGTGCAAACAGTATCTGTATTGAATGCAAAGTACAGTAAGAGTACAGTATTATCAGAGCCATACCTGACCAACATGATGCCCTAGGCTAGATTTTGGCTGATGCCCTCTTGCACAGATGCTACGTACTGTAGTTCCGCCTCTAACCCTGCACCCCTTTCCCAGCACCATCACCCTTTTTGGCGCTCCTACCCCCTATAATCTAATTAAGAACAATGTGCACATTTAGTGCCAGCCCAAAACAGTGTACAGTATGTTCTTGCTGGGAAGGGGCATGGTAACACAATAATACCCGAAGATGAAATTACACAACACAGTACTGCAACTTTATTCACATTATATCATGCAGTAGTGTCTCTCTTATTCTCATTACATCATATCATAGTACCACATTACTCCTAACAGTATTGCCCCTTATTCACATTACACCCCACCACATTCATCTTTATTTACATTAGACCACAGGTTCTCAAACTCAGTCCTCAGGACCCCACACAGTGCAGGTTTTTTTCTCACAGAATCACAAGTGAAAAAATTAGCTCCACCTACTGTATGGACCTTCTAAAATGTGTCAGTTAGTAATTAATACACCTGTGCACTTGCTGGTTTACCTGCAAAACATGCACTGTGTGGGGTCCCGAGGACCGAGTTTGAGAACCACTGCATTAGACCATGCAGTAGTGCCCTTTCCTTATGTTACACCAGAAAATATTGTAGTACACCTTATACACATACTGTACAGTACAGTAATGCCACACATTAGTAATGCATTTCATATTTACATTTTCTGATTTAATTTCATAGAGCCGCAGTCACTCACAGAATATAGGCATGTACTGTAGCATCTCATTTTATTCAGCAGAAGCTGATTATTCCCGTTTGGCTAGTTTGCCGTCTCTGTACAGTACAAAAAAGTTATAGTGTCAGTGAAAAAAGCACCTCATGACAGATACTGTACACAAGCGCATGTCTAAATACTGTATACTGTAAGCAGTGACATTAAGGGGTACAGTATATGCAATTGCGGTCGAATTCCGTCAGGAATACGAAAAAATGGACACGGGATCCCCCATCTTTTTAGAACCAGCACAGGGCTCTGCGCCTGGTCCTGGTGCAAAAACTAAGGGGGACAAAAAGCGTAGGGGTTCCCCGTATTTTTGACCGGTCCCTGCGGCCATGGCATTAAATACCCAACTAGTCACCTCCTGGCCGGGGTACCCTGGAGGAGTGGGGACCCCTTAAATCAAGGGGACCCCCCTCCAGCCACTCGATTATCTCTATCGCCCCTGTGTATTGTAGCTAGGGGATTGTGACGCTCCTTCAGCATTGCCCCGTAGCTTGCAAAATCTGTGCTGTTATTTGCTCCATACTGTAGCTGAGTGCCTCCTAGGAGCTACAGTACAGTAGGAGTCACAGGCGGTAACCATTTCAATTGAGTCAGCCCTGCTATAGAATTGTATGTGTACCATACGGTGCATAGAACCTTTACAGTAGAAACTCTCCTGCAGCTTGGGGGACAAAAAGCATAGGGGTTCCACCTATTTTTTTAACCAGCACCGGGCTCCACTAGCTGGACAGATAATGCACAGCCGGGGGACACTTTTATACCGGTCCCTGCGGCCATGGAATTAAATACCCAACTAGTCACACCTGACCGGGGTACCCTGGAGGAGTGGGGACCCCTTAAATCAAGGGGACCCCCCCCCCCCCTCCAGCCACTCGAATATCCCTATCGCCCCTGTGTATTGTAGCTAGGGGATTGTGACGCTCCTTCAGCATTGCCCCATAGCCTGCAAAATCTGTGCTGTTATTTGCTCCATACTGTAGCTGAGTGCTTCCTAGGAGCTACAGTACAGTAGGAGTCACAGGCGGTAGCCATTTTAATTGAGTCTGCCCTGCTATAGAATTGTATGTGTACCGTACGGTGCATAGAACTTTTACAGTAGAAACTCTCCTGCAACTTTGGCCTGCTTTATGTAAAACTTGTGGTTTGTCAGCTTGCTATGCGATCGAGTCCGGTGTAACGTACTGTAATGTGCATAGACCTTGCTTACAGTATCTGTTTGCTAGGGGATTGTGACGCTCCTTCAGCATCGCCCCGTAGCCTGCACAACTTATGCCATTTCTCATTCCATACCCGACTGCTGCCTGCCACGAGGTGGGGGTTCAGGGGTAGTGGTCACTTTGACAGTGTGCTACAGTATGCGATTGAGTCCGGTGTACCGTAATATGCAATCCTACAGTATAGTAACTTATCCCCATCGCCCCTGTGTATTTTGGCTAGGGGATTGTGACGTTCCTTCAGCATTGCCCCATAGCCTGCAAAAGGGTTCAGGGGCGGCGGCCATTTTGCCAGTGTGCTATGCGATCGAGTCCGGTTACCATAATGTGCATACTGCTGTATGTATTTTAGCTAGGGGATTGTGACGCTCCTTCAGCATTGCCCCATAGTCTGTACAATTTGGACTATTACTTGCTCTGTAGCCTAGGGCCTCTGTGGGGCAAGGAGTCATACTGTAGGTGGTAGCCATTTCTATTGAGTCTGCCCAGCTACAGAATTGTATGTGTACTGTACGGAGCATAGAACCTTAACATTAGAACCACTCATGCAGCTTTGCCCTGGTTTACTGTATGTGAATAAAAAAAATAATAAAGTGTATGAAAAAAAACTAACATGCATTCGTACTGTACTGTACATGGAATCGAACCCGGGACTCTGAGTATAGGAAGCGAAACACTTCACCACTTCGCCGCAGACAAATGTATAAATCCATTGGTTTTGATTATGCTGTAATGGCTACGGGATTAGGACGATAACATACAGTACTGTACAAAATTCCGAATCTTGAGAGGCAATAGTGAACTTCTAACACACATCCATTTGCGACAGTGTACACTACTGGTTTTATGTTTTGCCTGCGGGACTTGGACGCTCACATACAGTATTCATAAAGTATTGTAGATGGATCATATACTGTATGCTGTACTATTTGCGTCTGTGTCGTATATACAGTACTGTATTAAATAATGCAGCGTAATGAGTATTTACTGTATGCAGCGTAATGAGACGCCTTAGTAAAGTAGTCCTTATTATGTATTCCAGTATTGTATTTTACGGGATACCACACGCATGCGCAGTGGTGATTGTAAAAAGCGACATCTGGTGGCTGATCGCAGGTATTACACGTAAAGGTAACGCCAAACGCCATGTCTGCCTCCGTGCGATTAGGTACGCCTCTCTGTGACTAGGCGCGCCTCCCTACGCTGCATACGCTCTATCGGGACAAACGCCTCAGCCAGTCAAGATAAAGGTGGCTACATCTGTATATATATATATAACCTTGTACTCCATAATTACTGAGCCAGTAAGCACCCATAGGGTAGTTTAGGGTAACAAAGAGTATAACATACTAAAAAGAAACGAGGTAAATTGTGTAATAGAGACTGTTATAGAAAAGGGGCAATTTCATATCCCTCGTTATGACCTAATGGAAACAGTGTATTCAATGTGAAAATCCAAAACATTTCACGTTGGGATAACTTTTTCAATAAGTCACCACCCCTGATGCCTAATTTCACGTGTTCAGTAGCCTTAAAGGTAAATGTTTCAGTACTTGAGTTGTGAGTTTCCGCAAAATGTCTTGATAAGGGATGGCTCTCTACTTTGTCCCTTATGTTTCGCACATGTTCCTGCATGCGTAATTTCAAAGGTCTTTTAGTCTTCCCGATATACTTCCGTTGGCATCCGCACTCAATCATGTATATCACTGATGTTGTGTTACAGTTGATGAAGTCTTACAGTTTAAACTCTTTCGTGCCACTCGTGTCAGAGAAGGATCTATTTGGATGTACAAATTTGCACATGTTACAGTGTCCACACTTGCACATCTCTTTACATTTTGGTAATCCCTGTGCAGAAATCTTGGCATCCCTTGGCATGCTTGGTGCTAATATTTCTATTAGATTTTGCGATCTCCGAAAAATGACCTCAGGGCCTTCCGGTAATATTTCTCTCAATACCGGATCCATTTTCAGTATGTGCCAGTGTTTACAGAATGTTCTCTTGATTTTTTGTTCCTCACAGTTATACTTAGTTATAAATGGTGCCACCAGCTTCTTTCTAGGTTCTTTCTTCTTGGGCTGTAGCATTGTTTCTCTCTCTAATTTTTCACCTCGATTTATTGCATCCATGATAATATGTTCCAGATATCCTCTTTCCCTGAACCTATCCGCATATAATTTTGACTGATCTGTGAAAACTTCTGGGATACTGCAATTTCTTTTTATTCTGTACATCTGAGAGAAAGGGATGTTATTTTTCCATTTTGTAGTGTGGCCACTGTCATAATGCAGATAACTATTAGTGTCTACAGTTTTGATGAAGTTCTTAGTGATTACCGTCCCATGGTCATTACTGAGCATCAAATCTAAAAATTCCACCTGTTCTTTATTGGCAGTGCTGGTGAATTTAAGGTTAAAATCATTAATCTGAATATCCTCCATAAATTTATTGAAGCTTTCCATGTGTCCATCCCAAATTTAAATGATATCATCAATATATCTTTTATAAAAATGGATGTTCTTTCCAAAACACATATTCTCATAAATATGAATTTGTTCCCACATTCCCATGAGGATATTTGCGTATCTTGGTGCGAAACCATACCCATGGCGGTGCCATATATTTGTAAATAAAAAGTGTCCATGAATTTAAAATAATTATGTGTCAAAATAAAATCAATCAATGTGCATAAAAATTTGCAATGCGCATGTGTAATATTAGGGTAGGATTTTAATTTCGCATGGCATGCCTTTATCCCGTTCTCATGGGTAATGCAGGTGTAGAGAGACTGGACATCGATGGTTGTCCAGATAAAGGTATCCTCCCACTTAAAATCCTTCAGTGAACTCAGGATGCTAGATGTGTCCAGTAAAAATGACGGAAGATTTTGTACATGGGGTATTAAAAAGATGTCCACATATTCCGAAAGATGTGCCGTTAGGGTGTCTATACCTGCTATGATCGTCCTTCCAGGTGGTGAATCCATATTTTTATGTATCTTCGGTAGATGGTTAGATGGTACATAATGGGTATGATAGGATCATTTATCATGAGATATTGAAACTCCTCTTTTGTGATGTTTTTATGTAATCCTAGGACCAATATTGTTCTCAGTTTATCAATAAATTCATCTGTGGGATCCTTCGTTTGCGGTTTGTAGGATGTATTATCACTTAATAGTCTCAGTGCTTCCTTTACATAATCAGCTTTATTTTGGATAACCAGGCCTCCTCCTTTATCTGCTGGTCTTAAGACGATCACCTTGATCTCCATTAATTCTTTAAATGCATGTTTTTCAGGATTAGTAAGATTGTGTTTCTTCACTTTGAAATCTCCATCTTCAATCAAATCCTTTTTAACGAGGTCGTAGAAGTTATTAATCAATGCCTTCGTCTTGCAGGAACTGCTGACACACTCTAGCCACATGAGGTCTAGCATTGTCTTGCATTAGGAGGAACCCAGGGCCAAGTGCACCAGCATATGGTCTCACAAGGGGTCTGAGGATCTCATCTCGGTACCTAATGGCAGTCAGGCTACCTCTGGCGAGCACATGGAGGGCTGTGCGGCCCCCCCAAAGAAATGCCACCCCACACCATTACTGAGCCACTGCCAAACCGGTCATGCTGGAGGATGTTGCAGGCAGCAGAATGTTCTCCTTGGCATCTCCAGACTCTGTCACGTCTGTCACATGTGCTCAGTGAGAACCTGCTTTCATCTGTGAAGAGCACAGGGCGCCAGTGGCAAATTTGCCAATCTTGGTGTTCTCTGGCTAATGCCAAACGTCCTGCACAGTGTTGGGCTGTAAGCACAACCCCCACCTGTGGACGTCGGGCCCTCATACCACCCTCATGGAGTCTGTTTCTGATCGTTTGAGTAGACACATGCACATTTGTGGCTTGCTGGAGGTCATTTTGCAGGGCTATGGCAGTGCTCCTCCTTTTCCTCCTTGCTGCTGGGTTGTTGCCCTCTTACGGCCTCCTCCACGTCTCTTGATGTACTGGCCTGTCTCCTGGTAGCGCCTCCATGCTCTGGACACTACGCTGACAGACACAGCAAACCTTCTTGTCACAGCTCGCATTGATGGATGAGCTGCACTACCTGAGTAAATGTGATCGCATTGCTTAAGCAATGGTTACTGATTAAGGGATACAATTAACAGTTTGGATTCATTGTGTTCCGTATTTCAATAGGGTAACTTCAGGGTGGTCTTGAGAATGTGATCACATCAGGTGGTTATGAAGTATGACTGATATTAAGTTCTGTTAAACTGTCGGATTAGTATGCAATTCCTAGCTAGAATACACAGCTTTATCTGCGGGAACCTGAGGGCATACATGTGGCAGGACAAAGACGTCAGATTATGGAATAAATCGCTATTTGTGCGTTAGAACCACACGATTGGATTGGACTACCTTATTTGTGACACATTTGTGTACACAGTTTTAACACTCTACTACAATACCCCTCACCTTGCACCCCCTCCCTGTACACACTGTTGTCTACCCCTCAGCCTTCACCCCCTCCCAGTGGCGGATCTAGACTTCCCTTTTAGGGGGGGGGGCAGTTTAAGGATATGGACTCCTCCCCTCCATGCATAGCTCCTCCCACTTAGTTCTGCCACTCCAATTTTAAACAAAAATTGAAGGGAAAAAAACATAGACTATTAATTAACAAGAAATAGAACAAAATAAATAAAAACCAGCAGTGTCCACCTACTTTTGTGATAGGCACCTCTCTCCAGCATTACCTGACTCTGCTGGTGGCAGGAGGGAGAGTCTTCAGTTCAGCGCCCCCCACCACCCCAGAGCTGTGAGCACCATGCAAACCCCTCTCTACCCCACACAGCACTGTCTCCATAGTCAATACCCTTTCATACAGCTAGGAACTGAGGCAACAGCAGCCCCCCTACCACCCCCAGCGCAGTCATCAGCATGCAGTCCCTTCTCTCGTAGCAACCCCACTTCCCCCTGTCTCCCGGCAAGCCAGCACTGTCCACCCACATAAACCCGTATCTTACAGCTAGTGGCCTAGTGCTGTCGGACTCGCGTCCTGCTTCCAGCCCGTACGTTGGAGTCTATAGCCCCATGCCGCCACTGGCGCCTGCAGCTCCCCCGCCCGCCTGGCATTTTTTTAGCGTGGCTACCGTGGCCAGGTCCCGGCCATCGCCACCAGCTCCCGCGATCACCCGGCGGCGCCGTCTCAGCGTGGCCAAGTCCCGCACTCCCGGCCAGATCCCGTGATGCGACCTCTGCTTCAAACAGCAAGTGGGCGGGGTTGGCTGTGTGTGTTACGGGGGGCAATCACTCCCATCGCCCCCCGCTGGATCTGCCACTGCGCCCTCCCCGCATACACTGCTTATACACTATTCCTCACCCTGCATAGACCTCTCCCTGCACACAATGCCCTCCCACTGGTGCCTCATGAACTGTGTTAAGGATGCTTTTTGGCTGGCCAGGAACTACCTCATTCTAAGAATGTAGAAGATGTCCACATAGTACTGCTGAAGGTTGATCCCCAGCCTTCTAAGACACTATTACATCATGGACAGCCCTGAGGATGAAGAGTATTAAACCCCTCTCCTTTCCTCAGGATTTGTCTGTTTTCAATAAAGTCTTGGGAATGTGAGCCCCCCTTTTTCCTTACCCAAGACAGAGCCAACACCACTGTAGGGTTTCCTCACCACAAGCCAGAGCCAACCCTGGGGCATACCAAGTCTAGGGCCCACAGTTTTGGAGCACCCAGATGGCGGCTCTGGCTGCCGTGATCGCAGCTAAACTCCAATCGGGCAGCTGAGCATGCAGCAGTAGTGAGCAGACAGGGGGCTTGGGGTGATGATGCAAAGTGTCGGTGGGAACCGTTAACTCTCCAGGGCAGAGCTCTGGATAAGCAGCAGTGACCGGATGGGACTCTGGAGTTCTGTGACGTGTCCCAGGTGGTAACAGGAAGGTAGAGCAGAGGCAGCAGCATGTCCGGGGAGGTGAAAGTGGCAGTGGTGGCACTTTGGGTACAGCATGGAGTGGGGATCAGTGCAATTACTGGGAGTTCAGGAGATCTGTTACCCAGCACCCCAGCTGCTGCACTTCCACCCTGCTCAGGGCTGATGTAAACTGCCACCCCACCGAACAGGGCCACTGGCATGAGTTTATGCAGGGGAATTGGGATCTGTGCAATTACATGAAGCTCTAGGGGTGGTATTGGGGTTTCCTGTTGTGTCTGGGGGTACACTCCTGGGTGCTGGGTCTGGAGGAGTGCCCTCCTGGTTGTGTGTATGGGGAGGTGCTTTCCTGTGTGTTGTGTCTTTGTGGGGTGCTCCTCTGGGTGCAGGGTCTGTGGAAGGTGCTCCTCTGGGTGCTGGGTCTGTAGCGGCATGCTCCTCTGGGTGCTGGTGCTGATTTTGTGGGGAGGGGGATGCTTCCCTGGGTGCTGGGTCTGGGGTGTGCTCTCCTGAGTGCTGGTTCTGGGGTGTTACTGGGTGTGTGGATGGGGTGTGCCCTCATAAGTGCTGGGTCTGTATGGGGGAGGTGAATCACCCAGCGGGGAGGAGGGGAGCAAAGGGATTCACTCTTATAAACTCTATTCATCATACACAGTGCTCAGCAGCTCCCTGCATCCATCCACTGTGTCCATCCACCCTTACTGTGCACTACACTGATTGTCCATCATTGCCCCCTACACCAGTGACATGTGGTGAGGTCAGTGGCTGGTGAGGCACTACAGCCATAATGTCCGCCGAATCCTGCTGATGACCCCTTCCGCCACCGAGCCAATGCCTGCTACTGTCCCTAAGCCGATGCCCACTGCCACCGCCAATGGCTTACAAACTTGCCCACCATCAACTGACCCAGCCCTCTGCCACTAATTTGCATCTCAGTCCGATGCCGCCAATGCCCGCTGCCTGCCTGCTCATCATACTTGTGATATATTGTACATTTGTATAGAAAAAAAAATTGTGTTTGGGGCTGGGAAGGGAGTGGGAGGAGGACATGAATGCAATTTTGTTGTCCAGGGCTTCCATTAACTTAATGGAAAAGGGTCTGAATGGTTTAAAAAATGTAAAATAAAAATGCGTGAGGTCCCCCTTCCTAAGTATAACCAGCCTCGGGCTCTTTGAACCGGTCCTGGTTGTTTAAATATTGGGAAAAAAATAGGACAGGGGTTCCCCGTATTTAGACAACCAGCAACGGGCTTTTAGTCTGGTCCTGGTTCCAAAAATATGGGGGACAAAAGATGTAGGGGTCCCACATATTTTTAAAACTAGCACCGGCTCCACTAGCCAGGGACATAATGCCACAGCCAGGGGACACATTTATGTAGGTTGAATTACCCCCCCCCCCAACTAGTCACCCCTGGTTGGGGTTCCCTGGAGGAGTGGGGACCCCTAAATCAAGGGGTCCCCCCTCCAGGCACCCAAGGGCCAGAGCTGAAGCCCGAGGCAGTCCCCAGCACCCCTGGGCAGTGGGTGCTGGGTTGATAGCCATAAGTGTGTTAAAAAAAGAATATTGTTTTTGTTGTGGATCTACAAGGCCCAGCAAGCCACCCCTGCTTGCTGGTACTTGGAGAACCTCAAGTACCAGCATGCGGGTAAATAAAGGGCCCGCTGGTACCTGTGGTACAAACAAATAAAATACCCAAATAAAAACACAACACACACACTTGAATGTAAAAATTTATTAAAACACACTTACACACTCAACACATACTTACCTACATCCCACGCCGACCACGTCCACTTGTCCATGTAGAATCCAACAGGGGTACCTGTAAAAATGAAAATTATACATACAAACTTCAATCCACAGGAGAGGGTAAGAGAGAGAGAGAGAGATTTTCCCTGTCTGTGGGCAGCAACAGGGGCCTCAGGCTGTCCCTGCACTTGACAGAGGCCGCTGGACACGGCTCTGCATTGGGACAGAGACCCGGTGCTGAGGCTGAAGTTAGCTGGGAGGTTGGAGGAGGAGAGCGCCGGCTGCCGCTACTACACTTCCAGCTCTGGGCTTCCCGGTGCTGGCTCCAGGCCCACTGCTGCCGCTGCACTTGGCTCCCCCCACCCCCTCCCCGGAGCTGCCTACTTCGAGTACACAGGGTCCCAGGGAAGATCACCGGCCAGGCACCAGCAGCAGGTAAGGACGGAGTAAGGGGCGGAATGAATGGAGGGGAGCTTCCTGTCCTGCCGCCTCGTATGGATGATTGGACCAGCGGATCCAGCGCTGGATCCGCTGTCCAATCATTTCTGCCTTGCTGACAGTGATGTGGGCTGAACGCCCATCCCTGTCAGCGAGGCACTTCTATAGGTGCCACTTTCTCTTTTTCAATGGGCTTTTACATCCCAGTTCTTGGCCCCGTTCCCTGCTCGATCCCCGTTCCCATTATCTATGGGAGGCACTGCTATCAGTGCCTCCCAAACCTATTTAATGAGTTAAAATTATTAGAATGAAATAAAGAACATACTTATGATAAAGAACATGGGTCATAAGTATCTTCTTTGTATTGACTGCACGTCCCTGCCCTACACTCACCCTCACTGCTCCCTACACCCACTCTCATTGCTACCTACACTCACCCTTACTGCTTCCTACTTCAACCCTCCCATACTGCTCTCTACAATGACTTTCACTGCTCCCTGTACCCTTTGATAATGTCGATATTATCTTAAACCGTAAAGCTATACCTCTAAATACAGTTTTACTGTGGAGCCGCTATGGCCGCTAGACTGAATACACGCGCTACGCACTTTGTACGCTATTTGCGTACAGAGTCCTGTACGTGGTACGTACTTGGCGTATGCCCGCCGCGCTGAGTGTACAGAGTACGCACAGCGTGCGCACACACAATCGATAACATTTAAACCTTGTTAGTGTTACAATGCAATGATATGATTACACTTTAAACCCTTAGCAGCAATGTACTGCAACGATGTTGTACCTTAAACCTTAAGTAGCGCTGACGGTATAAAGTACCCGCAGTGCGTACACTTTATCAATACTTATAAACCTTATACAGTACAATACGTTTTAAACCCTAGCAGGAAAGTGAGGACGCAACACCGGTTTGTAGTTGAAACCACAGGGTACTAAGGCCACCGTGGATTATTCCAAAAGGTAAACAGTACAAATTATACACTACAGGCTAAAAAGATAAATCTAAACAGAATAATGGCTACAGAGAATGTACATACGTGAGAATGTTCACAAGCGCAACCCGGCCGGTCCTCCGCTCATCATACAGATAGCGTTCAGAGTCTTCTGACCGGCCAGGCAACAACGGGCTTTTTATACACAACTTACATACACAATAAAATGGTCACTGTAATCTCATTGTCCATTGGACACAGAGGTGCGTCTCTTCATTACAGGAGAGGTCATAGGTTGATTTGAAAAGGTGGGCGATGTCTCTCTCTAACTGCTCTTGTGGGTGGTATCCACTGGATTCCCGCCGCATACATAATATACAGTAAATACAGTTAATATCTATATTCTACTTTTGCACATAACTATAGGCAGGAACATGTAATCTTTCTCTAACCAATACAGGAATGTTACCCTTGAAATACCCTACAGCTGGATACTAGACATCACCATCCAACCTTTATCTGACCCTTCCTATCATGCAAAGGAGAATCCCTTAGTCCTGGATCTGTTTTAACTGTTGATACTTGCTGATGTGGTGTAGGGGAACTATGTGTACAAAATGCACTATTTGGGTTAAATATGTAATGTTCTAATAACCCTCTACACGCTCACAAACTCCGCCGTAAATACCCATACCACGCGCATGATCGCAAATTGCGGATATGTGCACGCACGGCGGACTGAGTGCATGCACAGTGGGCATGTGCATGGGGTTAGTACAGGGTATATGCATTACAATATTTTTCGTCTTTGACAGTCCACCCTTTGGCAGTCAACAATAACTGCCACTATCTAAACATTAAACAGAAAAATATACAATACCTACAGATGATTGGGTGGTAGGAAGAGAGGTGTAGGCAAAAATGTATGACCTAGTGGGATAGTAAAAGCATGTATGTATGAAATCCATGTCTGAGGGGCATGTATCATCGTGCTGTATATGTTCTAGATAAGCTTCGAGGTATTGCGAAGTATACATTAAATCCTTCTTATCCCGTATTAAGGGTCTGTAAGTGGGCCAACAAAACAACAAACAACAAACACTACCGAGCTCTTTTCGGCTTCTTGTTCCAACAAATGGGGTGCACATTTAGTTGATGATACATGGAGGGGGAACACATGTGAATGCTAGTATGTGGATATCACCTGTCGACTATGTGTGTCACTACCTGAAGGTTGTAGAGATGAAGATAAGACACGTATCACAAATACATTCACATAACATTTGCGTAATCATTCTTGGGTGTTGGTTGAAGTCTTCTCCGGACGGGTGTATTTTTGCTGAGGGAAAACAAAGGAGAAACGGGTGAAAGAAATGGACCGTGGAATCACGTCTTATCACAACATTGTCTCTATTGATGGGTCATAAATTAAATCAGTTGCTGTAACAATGCCCCCACTCCTTAAACTCATTACTTTGGTACCGCGCTTGCGCCACGTTAAAATTCGAACACATCTAAATATCAAGCCAATCATTATGACAACTCCCAGGATACAAAGGAGAAACTTTCCTACATTCACGATAACATTTTGAGCCCATTCTCCTAAACCTGAGAACCATTTGCGTGGGTTCAACCATGAGACCCAGCCGGTCAGTTCATTACTCACAGCAGTAAGGGTAAGGTTGTGTTTCCTCCGGAACTCCCACTTCAACTGCAAGATATCATCCATCTGTTGATCTATGACCTCGGTTGGGCCATCAGTGCTGTTTGTAATATACGTGCAGCACTTCACACCATACTGAGTTGCCAAAGTGACACAGTACCCGCCTGTCACCGCTGTTATATAACTGAGAACCATCCTGTGCTGGATCAGTTCCGTTTTGTAAGCTTGCAACTCCCTCCCTGTATACCTGAAGGTGTCATCATACATCTCGGTGATATTATCTATCAGGTTCGCTAGCGCATGGATATACCTATAATTTATAATTCCTCTGGCGGTACGGGTGATGTCTAACGCGAGTAGGAATTGAATCCCGGTGGATTCGTGGATCGAATCAGAGGCTGCGTGCTCTGTCCTATCTATAAGGTGTCTCTTAACGATGTGTTCATACTGAGTATGAGTGTAAGGAGATTGAGCATTGCGGTGAACGTCTTTCATCTTATTATGGGTTATGGTCATAACCTCAGGCAACACTCTTCCAATGTAACACAATCCCTCTGAGTTTAGGGCAAGCCACTTATACGCCTTCCTCCCACATATGAAATAGGCATCATCGGAGAGAACATATGGGACAGAATATGACATTACCATATTGCAAACTTTCCAAGTGAAAAAGCCAATCCCTAGTTCTCTCATCTGTTCGGTACACGTATCAGGCTGTATGATATGCGCACAGTACCCTGGTGATACTTCTCCAACCCGCATGGCCTTACTTCTTAGAGTGTACCTATACCGAAAATACCTCCCACCGTCGGCTATTTGGCGTATAAGTTCAGGGTCTACGGGCATTCTGTCAGCTCTGTGTGAAAATGCCATGGTTTGGTTATTCCATGTCACCTCCCAATTTCCCGGCTTTCGGGAATTGGAAATGTTGAAACATATTAAGGATCTATCCACATGATATTGGTGGAGCTTCAAACTAGGGGGCTTAGAAATATTAAATTTCTTTTCCACCGGTCTCCCACCCCGTAATTCAAGTACCTCATCTATTGTTAAGGGATACGGTACTAGTCCTGACTTGCTCTGACCTTGAGGTACTTGTGAGCACACCCAGAATTCTGTTTGGTTTAAAACCTTACCCACTAATGAGTGATAATCACTCAATGGATGACGGTCCATGTTGATATTAAGGCTGAACTGACATCTCTGGATGCACCCGTCCTCAACTATGTTTTCACAATTTCTACAGATACAATTTTCCTCAGCCAATAACCTTTCACAGTGTCTCCTAGTTTCTTGACTACCAGATCGTTTTCGGATACTCGCCTTTGCTCGATGGATGTGTTGCTCTTGGAATTCTACAAATCCGTCCTTGCCATCAGAACCCATTCCAGATCCTTTCTCGACCTCTCTGGTACTCTCACCGAAACAGACTGCTCTGGTCAACAACAGGGTCAACAGGAAAACCCGGAACGCAGTCTCTTGGGGTAAGTCCATCTTGTTAAAGGGAGAGAAAGGAAACAAGGAGGGGGAGGAAAGGAGGGTAATGGGAGATGGAGAAAATAATAAAAAGGAAAAAGAAAGCTGGTGCAACAACCGCCTCTGGTCTTGTTATTCTCCTTGCTCATGTGCCGCCACAATCTTCCCGGAACAGACACTCCAGTGATACGCTGTTCTCTACAGTCTGCTCTTTGTCACAGGCTCTCTCTGGGTCGGCGACCTTCTTACAGTGGGACGAGTGGACCCAAGTCTCTCTTTCGGCAACCTTTAATGCTGTCGTGCTGGTTAGTAAGACTTGGTACGTGTCACAACTGAGGGTTTGGGCTGACAGGAGGAAGCCTCAGTTGTAGGGGCTGAGATGAAAATAAACTTGGGAGGTTTAATCAGACCCCTAGACATGTCAGCAACATGTAAGAAAGTTGCCCGAAGGCGTGACCATGACAACCAGGTAAAAAGTCAAAATAAAAGTTTATTAACAGACTCCGTGTAATAACAGACAGCAAATAATGGCAAATAATATAGTTCCTGGAACACTTTGACCATGGAAGGTATCACAGAGCACTGGTAGGTTAAAGAACAGCTGTTAAAGTCCTTTGATGGAATAACCTTACCAGGCCTGGCTGTAGTAGTGAAAATAACCGAGGAACATGCCAGTAGATGTAATAGATGAAGCTGGTAACTTGAATAAGCTGTTGTATTTGCTGGATAGAACCAGCCAGGTGGTAAGACACGGAGTGGATGCTGAATGGGATCAGCCAGGAGATGAAACACGGAGTGGATACTGTAAGATGCTAGGGAGCGTGGAAACAGATGAGTTGAAGGATGGTTACCGGTGGTAGTGGATACTGCTGGAAGCAGATGAAATAGCTGGAAGCTGGAAACTAGAACAGCCACGGAGGACTGCAGAGTCAGGCTGCACCGCAGGATGGTAGGCAGGTGCGGGTCTCTTAGTGGATGCTGGAGACAGGAGCTGGAACCTGGAGAAACAACCACAGGAGAGAGATACTGGAACAAGGTATGACAAACAAAGCACTGACGATTTCCTGGCCCAGGCACAGGATACTAATACCTGCAGCAAGGCAGGTATTGGCTGGGCAATTATACAGATTTCCAGAGGCAGTGGATAGGTGGAACTGAAGCATGTGATTGGATCCAACATGGCTGCGCCCATGTTAGAACTTGGAGGGAAAACTGGTTTGGGAAACCATGTGGAAACATAACTGTAAGGGCGGCGCCGGCCGCAGAGGACAGGAGACGCCAGACTGACAAATGTATGCTGAGACACGTGGATGACAGCGGAGGCCGCGGCAGGCATGAAGCACCACTCTAACAACCTGCAACTATAACACAGGAGCGGCGGCGGAGGCCGCGATGGACGGGAGACGCCATGCAGGATTCAAACATGGCGGCGCTGTGACAGCATCTCAGCGTGACAGGAGGGATATGCAGTATGTGGACACAGATGAGATCCGGCCTTGGAACGCTGAGCCAGCCTCAGGAGACATCTGAAAGGCAAGTAATGGCGTCCAGATACCCGGATCGTGACAGCACCCCCCCCTTTAGGAGTGGCCCCAGGACACTTCTTAGGCTTTAGAGGAAACTTCGAGTGGAAATTCCGGACCAAGGCAGGAGCATGGACATCTGACGCATTGGTCCAAGAGCGTTCTTCAGGACCATAGCCCTTCCAGTCAATAAGATACTGCAACTGAACATAACGGAAACGTGAGTCCAGAATCTTGGCCACCACATACTCGACTCCCCGTTGAGTCTGAACTTTAGGAGCTGGAGGAAGTGCAGAATGAAACCGATTCAGGATCAGCGGTTTCAACAGGGAAACATGGAATGTCCTGGGTATTTTCAAGAAGGGAGGTAACTGAAGTCTGTAAGCAACGGGATTGATGACTTGTTCAATTTTAAAAGGACCGATGAAACGAGGTGCAAATTTCATGCTGGGAACTGTCAACTTCAAATTCTTTGTGGAAAACCATACACGATCACCCACCTTGAGAGCAGGAACCGCTCTACGCTTCCTATCGGCAAACTTCTTGTACATGATTGAGGCTTTAAGCAAGGCCGCGCGGACATTCTTCCAGTTATTTGAAAACTGACGCAAGGTGACATCCACTGCTGGAACAGAAGTTGATGGAAGCAGTTGGAATTCTGGAACTTTAGGGTGGAATCCGTAGTTGATGAAGAATGGCGTTGAAGAAGATGAGGAATGGTATTGATTGTTGTGACTAAACTCGGCCCAAGGAAGGAGTTGAACCCAGTTATCTTGGGAGGAAGACACATAAATACGGAGGAAGGCCTCCAAGTCCTGATTCACCCTCTCGGTTTGACCATTGGTCTGAGGATATTAAGCTGTAGAAAACTTTAACTTGACTTGGAGGGCTTGACACAAACTTCGCCAGAATTTGGCTACGAATTGTACTCCACGATCAGAGATAATCTCTTCAGGAAGACCGTGAAGTCAGAAGATCTCTTGGATAAACACTTCAGCCAACTTGGAAGCTGACAGAAGACCGGTGAGGGGTATGAAATGTGCCATCTTGGTGAACCGGTCAACTACCACCCAGATGGTATTAAACTTGTTACACATAGGCAGATCTGTAACAAAGTCCATCGAGAAATGGGTCCACGGTCGACGGGGAACAGATAATGGAACCAGTTGCCCCGCAGGCGACTGGCGGGGGACTTTGTGTTGGGCACACTTTGGGCAAGAGGCAATAAACTCCATGACGTCCTTCTTCAGAGTTGGCCACCAGTAGGACCTAGAGATAAACTCAAGGGTTTTCTGAATGCCTGTATGTCCGGAAAAACGGGAAGCATGGGCCCAATGCATGAGCTTCTTCCTTAACACCTGCTTCACAAAACTTTTCCCTGGTGGAGGCGTAGAGTCCATCCCTACCGTTGAGAATGCCAACGGATTAATAATAGGATGCTTGTCCGCAGACTCCGACTCATTTTCTTGCTCCCATGAGCGGGAAAGGGCATCGGCCTTGCGATTCTGAGAACCCGGACAGAACTGGAGTTTAAAGTCGAACCTGGAAAAGAAAAGTGCCCATCTGGCCTGACGAGGGTTAAGACATTGGGGTATATTTACTAAGGTCCCGATTTTGACCGAGATGCCGTTTTTTCATCAAAGTGTCATCTCGGTAATTTACTAAGCAAAAATCACGGCAGTGATGAGGGCATTCGTAATATTTTGGAAGTCCTAGGAAAAAATCACGAATCAATACACCATCGGTCAAATACGCCTGCAATTTGCTAGAAATCGGGAATTTACTAAAAAGTGCAAAACACAAACACTGCCGACAATAGCCAAACACTGCCGTGATAAAATACAAATCGTGAAAAAGTGCTAAAAAAAAACAGACCTGCTTTTTTATCCCGTGATTGTATAGGCATGCACGGATCCATGAGATCCGTGCATGTTTTTCAGTGGGAAGGGGGGGGAAATGTTCTAAATTTTCAGAAAAAAAATTGCGTGGGGTCCCCCCTCCTAAGGCAAACCAGCCTCGGGCTCTTTGAGCCGATCCTGGTTGCAGAAATATGGGGAAAAAATGGACAGGGGTTCCCCCATATTTAAGCAACCAGCATCGGGCTCTGCGCCTGGTCCTGGTTCCAAAAATACGGGGGACAAAAAGAGTAGGGGTCCCCCGTATTTTTGAAACCAGCACCGGGCTCCACTAGCTGGACAGATAATGCCACAGCCGGGGGTCACTTTTATACAGTGCCTTGCGGCCGTGGCATCAAATATCCAACTAGTCACCCCTGGCCGGGGTACCCTGGGGGAGTGGGGACCCCTTCAATCAAGGGGTCCCCCCCCCAGCCACCCAAGGGCCAGGGGTGAAGCCCGAGGCTGTCCCCCCCATCCAATAGGCTGCGGATGGGGGGCTGATAGCTTTTGTGAAAAGTGATTGATATTGTTTTTAGTAGCAGTACTACAAGGCCCAGCAAGCCTCCCCCGCAAGCTGGTACTTGGAGAACCACAAGTACCAGCATGCGGTGGAAAAACGGGCCCGCTGGTACCTGTAGTAGTACTACTACTAAAAAAATACCCCAATAAAGACAACACACACACACCTTGAAAGTATAACTTTAATACATCCATCCACACCTCCATATACACATACTTACCTTATGTTCCCACGCAGGTCGGTCCTCTTCTCCAGTAGAATCCATTGTGTACCTGTAGAAAAAATTATACTCACATAATCCAGTGTTGTCGGCTCCTCTGCTTGTAATCCTTTTGTAATCCACGTACTTGAAAAAATAAAAAAACGGACACCGACCACGAACTGAAAGGGGACCCATGTTTTCACATGGGCCCCCTTTCCCCGAATGCCAGAAACCCACTCTGACTGATGTCTAAGTGGGTTTCTTCAGCCAATCAGGGAGCACTACGTTGTGACACCCTCCTGATCGGCTGTGTGCTCCTGTACTGTATGACAGGCGGCACACGGCAGTGTTACAATGTAGCGCCTATGCGCTCCATTGTAACTAATGGTGGGAACTTTCAGGTCAGCGGTGAGGTCACTTTCGGTCAACCGCTGACCTGAAAGTTCCCACCATTGGTTACAATGGAGCGCATAGGCGCTACATTGTAACACTGCCGTGTGCCGCCTGTCATACAGTACAGGAGCACACAGCCGATCAGGAGGGTGCCATTACGTAGCGCTCCCTGATTGGCTGAAGAAACCCACTTAGACATCAGTCAAAGTGGGTTTCTGGCATTCGGGGGGAAAGGGGACCCATGTGAAAACATGGGTCCCCTTTCAGTTCGTGGTCGGGGATCCGTTTTTTTATTTTTTCAAGTACGTGGATTACAAAAGGATTTACCGAGGAGCCGAAAACACTGGATTATGTGAGTATAATTTTTTCTACAGGTACACCATGGATTCTACTGGAGAAGAGGACCGACCTGCGTGGGAACATAAGGTAAGTATGTGTATATGGAGGTGTGGATGGATGTATTAAAGTTATACTTTCAAGGTGTGTGTGTGTTGTCTTTATTGGGGTATTTTTTTAGTAGTAGTACTACAGGTACCAGCGGGCCCGTTTTTCCGCCGCATGCTGGTACTTGTGGTTCTCCAAGTACCAGCTTGCGGGGGAGGCTTGCTGGGCCTTGTAGTACTGCTACTAAAAACAATATTAATCACTTTTCACAAAGGCTATCAGCCCCCCATCCGCAGCCTATTGGATGGGGGGGACAGCCTCGGGCTTCACCCCTGGCCCTTGGGTGGCTGGGGGGGGACCCCTTGATTGAAGGGGTCCCCACTCCCCCAGGGTACCCCGGCCAGGGGTGACTAGTTGGATATTTGATGCTACGGCCGCAAGGCACTGTATAAAAGTGACCCCCGGCTGTGGCATTATCTGTCCAGCTAGTGGAGCCCGGTGCTGGTTTCAAAAATACGGGAGACCCCTACTCTTTTTGTCCCCCGTATTTTTGGAACCAGGACCAGGCGCAGAGCCCGATGCTGGTTGCTTAAATATGGGGGAACCCCTGTCCATTTTTTTCCCATATTTCTGCAACCAGGATCGGCTCAAAGAGCCCGAGGCTGGTTTGCCTTAGGAGGGGGGACCCCACGCAATTTTTTTTTTACATTTAAACTTTATTTTTTTGTTAAACAAAGTGCACAATGAAGCCCAGCACGGATCTCTCAGATCCGGCCGAGATTCATTGTATTAAAGTCGGCAGTGTTTTACAAGTCACTCACGTAAAACACTGCCAAAAAAAACGAATTACATCGACATCGGAAAACCCGAAAATGCAGAATACGGCAGCTTAGTAAATTAGTCATAATCAATTCAAAAAGTTGCATATTTACACTTTCGATGTCATTCGTGATTGAACTTTGACCTCAAACGGGAAAACACGAATCTTAGTAAATTTACCCCAGCGTGCGCTTTTCAGATATAAAAGATTCTTGTGGTCGGTAAGTATAGTGATTGAATGAGAAGCTCCCTCCAACAGATATCTCCACTCCTCTAGAGCGAGCTTGATGGCTAGAGCAACTCCTGGTCGCCAATGGCATAGTTGCGCTCAGCTGGGGAGAACTTCCGGGAGAAGAAACTGCAAGGATGTAGATGGCCATCTTTCGCCCTCTGGGATAACACCGCTCCTACTCCAACGGAGGAGGCATCCACCTCTAAGATGAAAGGTGAGTCGATGTCGGGCTGTTTCAGAACTGGTGCAGAGATGAAACGTTGCTTTAGAAGATGAAAAGCTTGCGTAGCTTCTTCAGACCACTTGGACGGGTTAGCACCCTTCTTGGTTAATGCAGTGATAGGCGCCACAATGGTGGAAAAGTCTTGTATAAAATTTCTGTAATAATTGGCGAACCCTAAGAACCTCTGGACCCCTTTGAGGGTTAAGGGTATCGGCCAATTCTGGATTGCTTGTAGTTTCTCAGGATCCATCTCTAGTCCGGAACCGGACACAATGTAACCTAGAAATGGAATGGATTTAACTTCAAAAGTACATTTCTCCAATTTGCAATAGAGATGATTGACACGGAGATGGGACAGAACCTCCTTTACCCAGAAACGATGTTCCTCTAGATTATTGGCAAAGATGAGGATATCATCTAGATAAACCACGACATGGCGTTATAAGATGTCTCTGAAGATCTCATTCACGAAATGCTGGAAGACAGCTGGAGCGTTGCTCAATCCGAAGGGCATGACGAGGTACTCATAATGTCCATCACGGGTGTTAAAGGTGGTCTTCCACTCGTCACCCTCACAGATCCGGATGAGATTGTAGGCACCCCTCAAATCCAACTTTGTAAAGATGGTTGCTCCGCTGACTCTATCAAAGAGCTCTGTAATCAAGGGTAAAGGATATCGGTTCTTGACGGTAATGTCGTTCAGACCCCTGTAGTCGATGCACGGTCGCAGACCACCGTATTTCTTCTTAATGAAGAAGAAGCCTGCGCCAGCTGGAGAAGAAGATGGTCGGATAAAATCCTTCGCCAGGTTCTCCTTGATGTACTCCTCCATGGAGTGCGTCTCAGGCAGAGACAACGGATAAGTTCGGCCTCGTGGTGGAACCTTTCCTGGAATGAGATCAATTGGGCAGTCCCATTCTCTATGAGGAGGAAGGATATCAGCAGAAGCTTTGCTGAACACGTCCGTGTAGTCTTGATATGGAGGAGGTGGAACATCAGACGACCTTGGGGGAGGAAGAACAAAGAGGAAGCACTTTGGACATACAGGTCTCAGCACAGGAGGGACCCCATGCTAGTATTTGCGTAGTCGTCCAGTCAATCGATGGATTGTGGAGACGGAGCCATGGAAGGCCTAAAACCACTGGATGTGTGGCTCTTGGAATCACTAGAAAGGAAATAAATTCTGCATGAAGAACTCCCACTCTCAGACGAACTGGTAGAGTCCTTAGAGAAATAACTGCGTCAAAAATCTTACTGCCATCCACGGCAGTCAAGGAAATGGACGAGGAAAGTCTCTCGGTGGGTAGGGACCACCGTTTAACATAAGCTTCGGTTATGAAATTCCCAGCTGCTCCGGAATCAAGGAGGGCAATGACGTTCCTGTAACGTTGAGCAATTTGAAGCGAGACTGGGAGATTACAATCACGAGGAGATGGAGAGGAGAGCATTACTCCTAGCCGGCCCTCTCCTTGGCGAGCTAGGACTTGAAGTCCCGGACGTTTGGGACAGGCATTGATTGCGTGCGACAGAGCTGCACAGTAGAGACAGAGAAACTCTGAAAGACGTCTTCGGCGCTCAGCAGGGGATAGACGGGAACGACCAATTTGCATGGACTCATCTTCGGATGGAGACGGTTGACGAGGAGGAGGAGCAGAAGATTTTGGAGTGGATGACCTTCCCCGCTCAACTGCTCTTTCGCTGAACCGTAGATCAACTTTTGTACATAGTGATATTAGCTCATCCAACTTAGAGGGCAAGTCTCTGGTAGCTAATTCATCCTTGATGCGTTCTGATAAGCCATGTCAGAATGCAGCATACAGGGCCTCGTCATTCCATGCCAGTTCGGATGCCAGGATCTTGAATTGTATAAGATACTGTCCCACAGTACGTGTTCCCTGACGTAAACGGAGAATCTCAGATGAAGCAGAGGTTACCCGGCCTGGCTCGTCGAAGATGCGCCTGAATATTGCTACAAAGTCAGTATAGGAGGACAGCAGGGGATCAGACTTCTCCCATAAAGGTGATGCCCAGTCAAGGGCTGAGCCACTGAGCAGGGAAATGATATAGGCAATTTTAGTACGGTCACTGGGGAAATTGCCAGGTTGAAGCTCAAAATGGATTTCGCATTGGTTGAGAAATTCCCTGCAGAACCTTGGAGATCCGTCAAATATTGCTGGCGTTGGAAGATGAAGACGTGGAGTAGAAATGGGTAAGGTGGGTGGGGTTACAGCTGGTGTCACTGTGGTGGACGCACCGGACGCGTCTGATCCACGGAAGGTCGTTAAGATCCCATCCAGCCGAGTAGAGAGATCCTGGAGACAGCGGATGATGTGGCCTTGTGCAGCCTCCTGATGTTCGAGTCTGGCTGCCAGTTCTTGCATCGGCCTAGCCGCTTGATCCTGGTCTATGGCAGGATTCATATGGTCAGTGCTTACTGTCACAACTGAGGGTTTGGGCTGACAGGAGGAAGCCTCAGTTGTAGGGGCTGAGATGAAAATAAACTTGGGAGGTTTAATCAGACCCCTAGACATGTCAGCAACATGTAAGAACCAGGTAAAAAGTCAAAATAAAAGTTTATTAACAGACTCCGTGTAATAACAGACAGCAAATAATGGCAATGGCAAATAATATAGTTCCTGGAACACTTTGCCATGGAAGGTATCACAGAGCACTGGTAGGTTAAAGAACAGCTGTTAAAGTCCTTTGATGGAATAACCTTACCAGGCCTGGCTGTAGTAGTGAAAATAACCGAGGAACATGCCAGTAGATGTAATAGATGAAGCTGGTAACTTGAATAAGCTGTTGTATTTGCTGGATAGAACCAGCCAGGTGGTAAGACACGGAGTGGATGCTGAATGGGATCAGCCAGGTGATAAAGTCACGGAGTGAATGCTGGATGGAACCAGCCAGGTGATGAAACACGGAGTGGATACTGTAAGATGCTAGGGAGCGTGGAAACAGAGGAGTTGAAGGATGGTTACCGGTGGTAGTGGATACTGCTGGAAGCAGATAAAATAGCTGGAAGCTGGAAACTGGAACAGCCACGGAGGACTGCAGAGTCAGGCTGCACCGCAGGATGGTAGGCAGGTGCGGGTCTCTTAGTGGATGCTGGAGACAGGAGCTGGAACCTGGAGAAACAACCACAGGAGAGAGAGACTGGAACAAAGTATGACAAACAAAGCACTGACGATTTCCTGGCCCAGGCACAGGATACTTATACCTGCAGCAAGGCAGGTATTGGCTGGGCAATTATGCAGATTTCCAGAGGCAGTGGATAGGTGGAACTGAAGCATGTGATTGGATCCAACATGGCTGTGCCCATGTTAGAACTTGGAGGGAAAACTGGTTTGGGAAACCATGTGGAAACATAACTGTAAGGGCGGCGCCGGCCGCAGAGGACAGGAGACGCCAGACTGACAAATGTATGCCGAGACACGTGGATGACAGCGGAGGCCGCGGCAGGCATGAAGCACCACTCTAACAACCTGCAACTATAACACAGGAGCGTCAGCGGAGGCCGGGAGACGCCATGCAGGATTCAAACATGGCGGCGCTGTGACAGCATCTCAGCGTGGCAGGAGGGATATGCAGTATGTGGACACAGATGAGATCCGGCCTTGGAACGCTGAGCCAGCCTCAGGAGACATCTGAAAGGCAAGTAATGGCGTCCAGATACCCGGATCGTGACAGTACGGTCCTTCCCATCTGTCAATAAGGCAACCTGAGCGTAGAAAATTTCGGATCATTACATAATCCCCAGGTTCAATGTCATGACAATTACTGTTTGGTAGGTCAGGAATCACCAGCTTTAGATTTCTGTTTTGATTCCTCAACTGCTTGCTCATCTTAACCAAATATTTTACAGTCACTTCATTATTGCAGTTCAAATCATCCTGGGGGTCAATCATTACATGGGGTTGTCGACCAAAAAGAATCTCAAAGGGTGATAGGTTAAGGGGGGACCTGGGAGTGGTTCTGATGCTGTACAATACATGTGGCAAAGCTTCTGGCCACAACAATCCTGTTTCAGCCATCACTTTGCTCAGCTTGTTCTTAATAGTGCTGTTTACTCTTTCCACCTTCGCCCTCGACTCTGGGCGGTACGGAGTATGCAGCTTACTATTAATTCCCATCAGTTTGCACATGAACTGAAAGACTTCACCTGTAAAATGGTTACCCCTATCGCTTTCAATTATCCTAGGGATACCATATCTGCACACAAATTCCTGCACAATTTTCTTTGCAGTGAACGTAGCAGTGTTTGTGGCAGCGGGGAATGCTTCTATCCAATTTGAAAACACATCAATACAAACTAACACATATTTTAAATTTCTGCAGGGGGGCAACTGTATGAAATCAATTTGTATCACCTGAAAAGGGCCGTCTGTTGGCGGGATATGGGATGGTTCTGTTGGTATTGACTTTCCAATATTCTTCCTCAAGCAGATAAGACATGTCATTGCTCTCTGACCCGCATGAGAAAAGAATCCTGGCGCACACCAGTAGGCTCTCACCAGCTTACACATACCCTCTTTGCCCAGGTGAGTCAGACCGTGTGCCGCCTCAGCTAAGCTTGGAAGATATGCTCTGGGGGCTACTGGCTTACCTTGTCCATCTGTCCAGAGTCCTGAAGACTCCTGGCTATATCCTTTTGACCTCCAGACTGCCTTTTACTGTGGAGAACACAAATTTTGCATTTCACTTAATTTTTGTGTGTTGACGGTATTGAATACCATCAGTTGTGTGATATCTGTCTGTATGGGGGTGCTGGCTGCTGATTTAGCAGCTTCGTCTGCCCGGCTGTTACCAAGTGACACTGGGTCTTGACTGTAAGTGTGGGCTTTGCACTTGATAACAGCCACTCTGTCAGGTTCCTGTATCGCTGTTAGAAGTCTTTTTATGTGGGATGCATGCACTACAGGTGTGCCAGCTGCCGTCATGAAATTTCTGAGGCGCCATAGGGCCCCGAAATCATGCACTACTCCAAAGGCATACCTAGAATCTGTATATATATTGGCTGACTTACCCTTAGCCAATTCACACGCTCTGGTTAGGGCGACCAGCTCAGCAACTTGTGCTGAGTGCGGTGGGCCCAGGGGTTCAGCTTCTATGATACCTCTGTCATCTACGACTGCGTATCCAGTACACAAGTCTCCCGAGTCCGTCTGTCTGTGGCAACTACCGTCAGTGTAAAAAGTAAAATCTACGCCTTCCAGTGGGTTGTCACTAATGTCGGGTCTTGCAGTGAAAGTTTGGTCCAGATATTCCATACAATCATGTGTGTCAGTGTCTATACTAAATCCTCCTTCACCATCATTCTCATCCTCCACCCTTTGTGCCTGTACAGGCACACCCGGGAGATAAGTTGCAGGATTTAGTGCGCAGAGTTATGGTGATGTTTACAGGTGTCATTAGTGCTAATTCCCACCTTGTAAACCGTGCTGATGAGACATGTCTGGTTTGGGCAGAATTCAGTAAGGCTGACACTACATGAGGTGTATGGATGGTCAGGTTGTGTCCTAACACTACATCTTCGCTTTTACTCACTAGCAAAGCACTTCGCAAGCATGTGGGGAGAGACCGCGCTACGGTGTCCAACTGTGAACTGTAGTAAGCTACCGGTCTGCTGGCATCACCATGTCTCTGGGTTAGGACACCTGCTGCACACCCAGCACTTTCCATACCGTACAACTCAAAGGGTTTCTCATAATCTGGCATGCCTAATGCAGGTGCCTGTGATAGACATTGTTTAAGTCTCTCAAATGCCAGTTCGGACTCATCTGTGTGAGAGATCCGATCTGGTTTGTTCGAGGAGACCATTTCCTGCAAAGGTAAAGCCAGTATGGAGAACCCTGGGATCCAGTTTCGGCAGTACCCACACATTCCAAGGAAAGTGTGGATCTGTTGCTGGGTTTGTGGCAGAGTCATGTCGCGAATCGCCTATATCCTATCTGCGGTGAGGAGTCTAAGTCCTTGTGTCAAGCAATGTCCCAAATATTTTACCTTGGTCTGGCACAACTGTAACTTATCCTTTGAAACCTTGTGTCCCGTATTAGAAAGGTGAAACAGAAGCTGTTTCGTGTCTTTCAAGGACGACTCGAGTGAGTCTGAACACAGCAGTAAGTCATCTACATACCGTATTAAAACTGATCCGCTCTCAGGTTGAAAGGACTGTAAACAGTCATGCAAAGCCTGGGAGAAAACACTTGGGCTGTCAATAAAACCTTGGGGTAGGCGAGTCCAGGTGTACTGTACTCCCCTGTATGTAAATGCAAACAAGTATTGGCTGTCAGGGTGCAGAGGGACCGAAAAGAAAGCAGAACAGAGGTCAATGACAGTGAAAAATTTTGCAGTAGGGGGAATTTGCATGAGGATGACAGCTGGATTTGGCACTACGGGGAATTGGCTCTCAACTATCTTGTTTATCCCCCTTAGATCCTGCACTAGCCTGTAACCCCTCCCCCCACTCTTTTTCACAGGGAAGATGGGACTATTGGCAGTGCTGGACGTCCTAACTAGGATGCCCTGTTGTAGCAAGCGCTCTATGACTGGGTACACTCCTAATTCCACGTCTGGCTTCAGAAGATACTGTGGGATTTTTGGAGCTATCCTACCATCTTTTACTTGCACTACTACAGGAGCTACATTTGCCATCAATCCAGTGTCTTGTCCATCTTTGGTCCAGAGGGATTCCGGTATCTGGGAGATCATTTCCTCTACCTTGGATGGACATTTGTTTATAACAGCAGAGTGTGACATTAACCTTTGTGGGGTGTCTAACATATCCTGCACTTCCTGAACGTGATTCTCGGGTATATCTAAGAAGACACCCTCAGGAGTACAATATACGACACACCTCATCTTACACAATAAATCTCTCCCAAGTAGATTAGTCGGAGCCGATGCAGCCAGCAAAAAGGAGTGCTTGGTCTGCAAAGGCCCTTTCATAATCTCCGCTGGTCTACTTAAAGGGCAGTGTTGCACTATTCCTGTTACCCCCATTGCTGATATTGTTTTACCCGTGGTTTTCATACCTACCGTTGAATTTAACACTGACCTGGCCGCCCCTGTATCTACAAGTAAAGGTAGTGATCTACCAGCTACATCAACCGTAACCTCGGGTTCATTTCCAAGGCTAGCAATTAACTTCACTGGCTGCAGACTACAGGTGTGGCCTAACCCCTATTGTATGTTGTGACCCTCCCGCAGCGCGCTGGCAGCTACAATATGTGAGGGGGGTAGCTAAGATTTTCCAGAGGTCTGCCAGTCCCTCCTAGGTGGGTACCTCCTTGTTTCCCCTGCATGTGGCTCATAGCTCCTCCTATGCGATCCCTGATCCCAATTACGTGTGTTATACTGTGAGTCATGTTCTGGTCTAGGGGGTCGATATACCTTATGTGTGTTTTTATAATTACAGTTCCGTGCGTAATGTCCTTCCCTCTGGCAGTTATAACATTTTACTACATACGACTTACCATCAGAGGTCTGGGGTTTTGGCTGATGTGGCTTTGTTGTCAGGGCATTTATACTTACTGTCATCAGCTTATCCCCGTGACTCCCTGTGCTTAATGATGTTCCGATCATGCTCGATAGCGGACTCTCTTAATGCAGCCACCGAGATACCTCTCCAGTTAGGTTGAGTGGTTTGTACCCTTGTTTTCAACGTTTCTTTTAAGCCGTCCATTAATACGGACACAGCTACCTCTCTATGATGTATATTTTCCTTAATGTCCTCGACCCCAGTGTATCTAGCCATTTCCTGCAGTACTCGATGGAAATATTCAGAAGCCGTTTCACCTTCTTTTTGTCTTATGGAAAAGATTTTATTCCATTTGACAACAGTAGGGAAATATACTCCTAACTGTAGATTGATCTGTCGTACATTCTCCTGAGTGTATTCATCATTGAGAGGTACTTCTATGTCTAATTTACAATCAGTACTGAACTTCGCAGGGTCAATATTAGAGGGTAAACATGCCCATAGCACTGTTTGCCAATCTCTGTTTGTGGGTTTGGTGGCGTTACCTAATTCTCTAACAAACCTCTGACATGCGGCTAGATCCTTTCTGGGATCGGGAAATTCAGACATAATTGTCCTCAATTCTGTCCGGGACCAAGGACAATGCATAGCAACATACCTGATGGGAGTGACTCCCTGAGCGTCAGTCCTCCCATTGGGGACTGCGATCACCCTGACAGGATTTAGTTCAATTACATCATTCTGAGTTGCTTCTACAATGTGGGGTGCAATTGTCTCTGCATAATGTACTGTACCATACTTACTTGTGGACACGACCTCACCTACTCCTCCGCTAGGGGCCTTCACTACTCTTATTGGTTGGTCCGTGCCCACCTGGGTGTCTCGTATGGTGGCTGCTAGAGAGTGCCGATATCGTGCTGGGTTCATCTTCTTGCTCGCAGTCCTGAGGGAAGTTTAAGATGGGATACAACTTGCACGGGTTAGCATTAATACATTTATTAAGTTCACTCTTATCATATATCAGTATGCCATTGTCTGTAGCCACTTTTTCTCCTGTAATATTTGATGGTGGTGGTGCAGTTGCTATCAGTTTCCTGCTAGGGTTCGAACCGGCTGCGTTAGCTAGTTCCCTCTGCATATCACCCTCTTGTTGCCATAAATGTAAACAGTTTGAGTGTCTGATCCTTTGTTTTTGGGATTTTAACAGACATATCCTAATCCTTAAATTCTGCAACACCTCTGGACTAAAACTACCTACCTTAGGGAATGGTTCCCTATCTTCCGCAGTCATACGTTCCCATTCATTGCATAAAACCTCTGCGCGTGATCCATATTTCTCACACATTATGTACCTCGCCGACCCCTTGGGCCGCGGAATATCAACCTGAACCCTGGTTGATCGTCCCTTACTTGAGCAACTGGCCCCCATCTTTTGCAGGTATTGCCTTCTCAGCTAATTCCTACAAAAAAAAAACAAAATACTCAATAAGGCAACGGTGAAAGTTCAACGAGTGCTCTCACCCACTCACGCCCACGTTGGCCAATACACCTAAACACTGTCGTCAGCGCCGGTACGTACCCAACCTAGGGCCCCTGTGTAACCTCTATTCACTGGAAATATATGGGAGTGACTTACCCTTCCCAGTAAATATTGGTCGTTGGAGATTTCCTGAGTGACCAGAGAAACTCCCTTAAAATAAAAAAAATGTTACACAAATCACATTGCGTGTGCTACACCAAGCGCTTATGATCCCGCGATTTTACGCAAAGCTCGTAAAAGGGTATCACGTTGAGCTACTTATTGCACCCACGAACGCGCGGTCCAATCGCACAGCGTATATGTAACTGTTACTTAGCTGCCGTACGACCAATGGAATAGTTTTTCAGGCTACGAAACCTCAGCCGGAGCGTATCTGAACGGGCCTATATGGGTTCTACGCCAGCCACCTGGGCTGCGCTCTCTAAACAAAAACCTCGCTGACCTTTGGTCTGCGGTACTCTATACCTTCGCTGACCTTTGGTCTGCGATATCTACTACTTTGCTCCTTTGTACTTTAATCAATGTTAACGTGAGCAAGCCACTCTCACGCCACCAAGTGTCCACTCACCTGGTGTGGTCTCCTACGGGATCCCGAATTCCCTGGGTCCACAAAACCTTTATTGTTTGCACACTCACGCTCGTTCACTCATATACACTTTGGTTTTTCTGTACAGAAAATTAACTTTCATTCAGATAAAACAGCCTTAGTGCCAGAGGTAATACAGTAAAAAAGGTCTTTAAACTAAATATTGGAAAACTGAACAATTTGTGCTATTATCGCGTGGCTGCCGTCTCGCGCCTAAACTAAAACAATGCTATTGTGTGATTTGTACTTAGCGGTCGTACTTTTACGCAAGTTGCGTAAACACGCCACGTGTGTATGCCTTTACGTTGCGTACGCAGTCCCGTACTTTGTCCGAGACACGTGTACAAAGGCCGTACGTACACAGTACTACAAATCCCACACTTCTATAAATGTAAGCGATATTTAATTATAATCGCTCACTTAACACAACACACAGTTTCTTCTGTATAAACCTTTACAACTAGGCCAGGCTGCTTGTGCGTCTTACACTTACTTCCTTAAATATTAACTCTATATTTTAACTAAATAGCAACAAATTTTCTCAGTACAGGTCAAAAATGAATCTAATAATCGCTACTTATGGCAATAATGCGGGCAGATATGCAAAGTACAAAATACAGGTGTATGCGTGTGTTGTGTGTGCATTTGGCGCCAAAACAGAAATTTCACAGATTTGAAAATAGCTTTGCGTTCTTACCTTACGGATCCCTCCAGCATTCCTTCAAACCATGCAGGGCAGACGCTTATCTAATCAGCACTAGTGTATCCACCAACCAAGAGAAGGCTTACGGGGGATACCTTTCCGCCCTTTGCTGATAGATAAAGTCTGCGTAAACCTGCTAGGCTGCGGGTATGAGGAAAAACCGGACGAACTCACAATTGATAATGTCAATATTATCTTAAACCGTAAAGCTATACCTCTAAATACACTTTTACCGTGGAGCCGCTAGACTGAATACACGCGCTACGCACTTTGTACGCTATTTGCGTACAGAGTCCCGTACGTGGTACGTACTTGGTGTACGCACGCCGCGCTGAGTGTACAGAGTACGCACAGCGTGCGCACACACAATCGATAACCTTTAAACCTTGTTAGTGTTACAATGCAATGACATGATTACACTTTAAACCCTTAGCAGCAATGTACTGCAACGATGTTGTACCTTAAACCTTAAGTAGCGCTGACGGTATAAAGTACCCGCAGTAAGTACACCTTATCAATACTTATAAACCTTATACAGTACAATACGTTTTAAACCCTTGCATGAAAGTGAGGACACAACACCGGTTTGTAGTTGAAACCACAGGGTTCTAAGGCCACCGTGGATTATTCCAAAAGGTAAACAGGTCACTTCTTAATAAAAGTGCTCCGAAGCTCCCCCTTCTGATGATTTAAATGTCTTTTGGCCTAGTGCCAAGTAATGACCTAGGATTTTAACTATGTCAGTACACCGTTGAATTCTGACTTGTGTTTTCTTGCAGAACAGAACACAACTGTTTAGTATCTGACACCGATGCTTCAAATGATTTGGAGCACACAAGCAGGTCATCCACACACTAGATATACTTTCTGTAAGAACAAAAGATTGCAGGTTATATTTCAGAAGATTCTAGGTTCCCCTCCAGCCCCCCCGAGTACAAAGAAAAACTGTCTAGAAATCCTTCGCTCTTCAAAAGATCTACGTCTCTCATCCACACTCATTACTTGCTCCCATGCATGACTACAAACTTTCCTTGAACTGCATCCATCCTATGGAATGCCTTACCACATACAAGCATTCTCTGAAAACTCGCTTATTCAGACAAACTTATCAAATCCCAGTACTGCACACATTATCTGTATAGCTTTTCTATACAATCATATCCCCACACATACTTTCTTTCTACTGAACCTGATTCATCACTGCATATCATGCAGCCCACTAAGAACCTTTGCAATCCGGAGGACAACTATGCATAGTTAGCATCTTTCCTTGTATATCAATGCCTACACTTTGTTATGATTTCAGCAAGCATATCCCTTACCTGCATTCATAGAATCACAGGGGAAGTGGTTTGTATATATATAGATATATAGACAAAACAGATACTCTCCCTTTTGCGCTATTAAACAGAAAGTGAGAAAGTGGAATTTGGCAGCCTTAACCCAATCCTAAGTCCCTTGTTAGGAGGGACTAAAAAGATACAAATATGTGCCAGTAGAAGAATGGGTGCACTTGGGTTGTTTTTCCACCCAATATTTAATGGGGAAAAACAGCAGTCTCCCTAAGATATTTACTTCTAATTCGTGAGCATAAAACCACATTTAACATGTTCCATGTAAAATTTATTACAACATAAAAGCAATGATACAAAACAGTATAGTATCTCTTCTTGCAGATAACACCATATAGTACAGAGGACCAGTTGAAATAACTTTGATAGAATCCTCCTTCTCCTTTGACAATTCAGAGATTTGATGTTTATGAACAAATAACCCGACGCGTTTCGTCTTACTCTAAGACTTCATCAGGGGTATGTCTCTAGTGCTTGATAAATACTGTTAGTGCATCAATGAAATGTCAATTACGTATTCTGGAGACTTGAAAAACCACACACCGGTGGGGTACACAGGTGAAAGTTAGATTAAGCCTTATGGTTAAGTGCTTGAATAACAAGTTCAAACGCATAGGCCTGAATGCAAGTTCAAATACGTATGTGACCTTATGATTCAGGGATTTGGATAACAAGTTCAAATACACAGGTCTACCACAATTTCATATGCATGTGTAACCTTACCAGTAGCTACAATAGCTTCAAGTCACAACCATTGTGACTTGACTATCCAATCTGTTGTGACATAACTATCCAATCTGTTCTGCTGCAAGACAGGGATCGGGCGCACAAAGTTCACTCAGTAAGCAGGTTGATTTTCTCATTTTCCTTCTATTCTCTTGCTTATATGTGCTTATATAGGTTACAAAGGCATATGAATCAATGAATGTGAGCGTGAATGTTTCCTGAGTATTTAGAGTGTGTATACATAATCAACTGATGGGTTGTTAAACTGGACATTGCTGCAGCTGCCTTCACTGGTGGTAGTGGCTCCTGGGACCCGTGTACTTGGTCTGTATACTTCAAATAAACAGGTGATTGAAGTGGCGTAGTCAAAACTTCCAATGAGTCTGGTCAGGTAATCCGGTGTGGTAGCGATCCTATACGCATACTTAAGTGACCCATTTGGCACTTGAGGGCTGGAACACTGTCTTGTCTGTCTTATAAAAAGAATTAGAACATAGGTTAAGTCAGTGTTACTGCAGTATAAATGTGTAAGATAGTGTAGGAAGACTTTAAAAAGAACTCAGAGTTTTGAAACAAACATGTCCCCTTAGTAAGTGTGTAGTACTCTTAGTAAAGGCATTTTATTTACATTATATTTGTAGTTCAGGAGAATCTCCCCTATTTTCTGAAGCTTGGGAAAAAGGATTTTATATTTTTGTACCAATTTGTTGCCATTTCATTCCTACAGTAAGAGACATTGGAAGGAAGTGGTCAGATATACTTTCTGAATTGAAAGATTCAGAGCAGTATATTGTACACAATATAAGAGTCTAAGTTGTAATCACAGTAAAGTATCATTGCATCTGACTTGCATACCTTGTTAGTACCATAAAGCACGTCCTATCGCTTTAAAAATTATAGCGTACAGAGTGAAGAAAAAATAAATAAATCAGGAACGGAAGTCGTTTAAAACTTTTTTTCTCTCTCTTCTGTGATCTGTAAACACAGACTGGTGCAAGCAATGGATGCAAGTTAAATGTCCTGTCAGGATTGTGTCTGCATAGCTATCATACATAAGTTAGGGGAGGGACATCCATTTGTTTTAAAAGCAGTAGTGTACTCTGCAGAAGAAGGGGTTTGGGAAAATAGAGAAAACACAGATGATGTGTTCATATTGATGGGATGTCATTTCATTTCAAAGGATAGTGACATAGGTAAAAATTGGTTACAAATCCCCTCTGCTCCAGGCAATTTTTTCTCACAGTTATATCTCAGAGGATCCATTAGATCCAGGCTACTGATATTTCCCAGATTCTGAATACTTACTGGCCAATAAGTATGGGAAATACAAATACTTATCCTTTGGATGAAGCACCTCGGAGTGCCATGGACATTATGAAGAATGTACATGGTGAGCAATGCTTGAAGGGTATGAGGCGGTTGTTTCAACGGGCAGGGTTGTCTATTGATGGCACTCTGAACCCGGACAGGTTGAAACAGATCAGAGTAACCTATGGGAGATATGTGAAGGAAAATAAACTGGAGTGTAGGCTTGAGTTGTGGATTGACACGGGTGAGTTACTTCAGTATGAGAAAGAGATAGAAGAGGTAGACCAAATTCAGGAACAAATGTCCCTAATAAATTTGAATGACTGGGATAATGCAGACACATCAAGACAGGAAACAATGAGACGTAGAGGTCCCAAGAAAACCAAAGGGTATCCGTACTGGGCATGTCCAAATTGTGGACATTGTAACCCACCAGATGACACAATATGTCCAGTTTGTCAGACACCCTGGTCTTACAAATGTAAACCCTGTGAAGGACCAAATGTTAGGAAATCCGTTAGGTTTAGGAAATCTATCAGTGAATGGTTGCCATTACTTAAAAATAACAAACCTACAAAATATACTTGGAGATGCGGATGCCCTAAACTTATGCATTGGCAAACTAAAGAGTGCACAGCATGTAATGTCAAAAGACCAGGAGTGCATCCTAAACAAATTGGATGTGTGGTCTCTAGTCTGGCATCTGCACCTCCAGCATATACTGTACCCGAGGGACCAGTCCCCTATGGATTGTATCCGGAATGTACACAAGATTCAATCACACCTGCTGTAGCAGCTGTGGGTGGTAACGCAGCGCAGGCAGAGCGGCGCAGAACCACAACATGGTACAAGCCATAAACAAATTCAGAACTGTTAACATAACAGTTACAGAACTCCCTGATGTTAAACAACAATTTATGGAGTTCATTAGACATGTAAGAACATTTAAAATAATTTAAACCTAGAAATAGAATCCAAAAAGGGTTATGAGTATTATGGATCCTGCTTAGTGATGGACAATTGGACTCAGGTGGCATGGAAATGCAAACATAAAACCAGCTGGTGGGTAATCTATTCTTTACTCCTTTTTGCCTTCCCATGTGGGCTGGTCTGGTCCGTCATTAGGTAAAACTGGAGTCCAAAAGTCTCAGTTTCAGGCTGCTTTTGTCTCTGGAACTGCATGCTTATCAAATTGTGTAAAGAGATTATTCCTGAATTGTAATCAGTGTGTTTTCACTTTTCTGGCATTTTGTGCCACAGAATAGCAAAATATATAGTCTGTAAATTACATTGGTAAATATGTATTGAATCAGTAGCTACAAATGACTTGTAGACTTCAATGGAAGTGTGTGATATAATGTATTATGTAAGTTCTAATGGTTTATCATTAAACTCCAGCTAACCCCTGTTCAGAGTTGGGAGAGTGCTGGCTCACTCTCAGTGTTTTATTTGTGTGTGTAAAATAGTATTCTCTTAATATAAAGTTTTGGATAAGTATAATGAAATGTGTTGTGGCCAAATGAATATTGCCCCAGGCAATAGCAAAGGGCTGTCATAAGACTAAAAATATGACATGTATTTGCATTAAACAAATCTCCACAGTAAAATTAATATCTGTGTCTAAAAGAGTAACAGTTCATAGGTAGATAATTAGAAACGTTACAGATGTAAGAAAATATTTTCTTTAATGTACAGCTCGTTACTGTTCCAGTTACAGTGTGTAATGAAATGCCAGAGAATCAGGAAGTGTTTGGGTAACTATTACAAGGGGTGGGGCCAAGTGATGAGGTAAACTAGGTATGAGAAGTGGGCAGAACTGTAGTTATAGTCCATACCCCTAAGATAAAAGTCTGCCCTCATGATACAATTACATTTACATGGTATAAAATCAAGATTGTAACTGTAAACTGTAACAATGCATAAATGATACCTCTGAAAGATGTTAGGTGAACATACATTAACATTGCATCACTGTTGATGCTCGGCATATAACAGTAAAGGAGGAAGGTTTATTTTAGAAATATCTCTATGACGCACCTTACAACAGCTTAAGTCATTTCTAGAATTAATCACCTATTGTACAAAATACATTCCAAGGGCATCACAGAAAACTAAGTTTTATATGATGCGATCAAAAGAACAAGTGTAAGGTATTTTTAAATAAAACCCAAAATGTCAAGCCTTATTGCTATTCCTATATGAAAAGAAATGTAAGGTACATAAAAATAAGTTACAATATGCACAAGACAAAGTACAATTTCTAGGACACTGCATCTCTTCTTATAGTAAGCATATCACTACAAAAAGGAGGAAAATTATTTCAGAAGTTAAACCTCCTCAAACATGTAAACAACTCATATCCTTTTAGGTATAAGTACATATTGCAAAAAAGGGATTGCAGGGACATCACAAAAACTCCAAGTTTTATATGATGCCCAAATAAAACATAATGCATATTTTAACTGACTCATGGGCAGCTGTACACATTCTGTCAGTTAAAATCAAAACACTTATCTGCTGCTAAATTGACCAAATACTGTATGAAGTAGCACTGCTCACACCGTCCAATGTCACCATCAATCGCTGTACATCTTTGAACCCAGCTACATTATTGCCGCTGGTTTCAAAAGAGGGGAAAGCTGAAGGAGGAGAAAAATCTCTTGCCTCTAGTGGTGAAGGGAATGGTGTGAGTGATGATGAAATGACAGGCACAGAAAACCAATCAAGTTTTTCAGTTTCTACACACGATCAAGAACATGATTGTATAGAATTGATGAACCTTGAAGCCGCAAGTACACCAGACATACAGGAACATCCTCTACTAAAAGCAAATTTACATTTATTTGTGGATGGCTCCAGGTACTATGTGGATGGGGAACCGCATACAGGTTTTGCAGTTACCACAAAAACAGACATCTTAATACAGGAACCCCGGCAACCAGGTAGTTCAGCTCAGGAGGCAGAATTTAGTGCACTGATTGCAGCCTGTATTTATGCTGAAGGTCAAACAGTTAACATTTATACATACTCAAGGTAATGCGTTGGTATTGCCCATGACTATGCGGTTGTTTGAAAGAGCAGAGATTTTATAGGCTCTTCAGGAAAACCAATAAAACATGCAGACTGTATTAGGGCATTATTTTCTGCCTTTCAATTGCCAAGGAAATTAGTAGTCATAAAGGTCAAGGCACACACTAACAAAAATACTGCAGAGGTCAGAGGGAATGCGTTAGCTCTGCCAGACACTCAGGTGATGTTAACGGTCACACCAGAGTAATTAGACTTACAGTTATTGTGCAAATTACAAGCACAGGCCTTAGGCAAGGAGAAAAAAGATTGGGAAAAATTAGGTGGGCGAATACACGGTGACAGTTGGATGGTGGGAAACCGTATCTGTTTACCACGCTCACTTTACCCAGTCTTAGCACATATTGCATAAAAAAACTCATCAATCAAGAGATGCAATGGTGAGGATTCTGAACCAGCATTGGGTGGCACCAGGTTTCACACAGGCAGCACGGGCTTTTGTTGCAGGGTGTGTAGCTTGTGCTTTACATAACCCAGGAAAGGTAGTAAAGGTACCTGCAAACCTGCTACCCCTTTTAGCGATTACAAATAGACCTTATCCAGTTACCTAAATGTTCTGGGTATGAAAATGTACTTGTGTGCAAAGATCTATTTTCAAATTGGGTCAAGGCTTGTCCTTGCAGGGCAGCACACGCCAAAACAGTTGCAAAGAAGTTAATGCAAGAAGTAATATGTAGAAATAAAGTACCTGAAGTTATGGAAAGCAACAGAGGTACCCATTTCACAGGAGAAGTATTAGGCAAAATTTTGTGATATCTGGGTGTTACTCAGGCCTTTTACACTCCCTATAGGCAAAGTAGTAGACATGTAAAAAAAACTTATCTATTACCTTAAAACTAAAGCTATAAAAATAAGTTACAGAAACAGGCAAAACATGGCTAGAAGGTTTACCCATTGCTTTGTTCTCACAAATACTTCAAGTGAAAAGCATGGGTTAATACCATATGAAATCTTATTTTGGTATTGTTGCTAGGACAGTATTTTATTTTCCACAGCAACTGCAACATGAGCACGGTGACTTAACTTATGCATATGCATAACTTAATGCATATATAACAGCAAGTAACCAAATTGCACGGCAACGTTTTTGATTCTATTCCAGATACCAACTGTTCCCAAGACTCACATGAACTAAAGCAAGGTCACTAAAAAAAAAAGGAAAGTCTCTTGAACCCAGATTCAAAGGACCGTTTTAAGTTCTGTTGACTATCGCCACTTCAGTCACGTTGAGTGAAAGAGACTCGTGAATAGATGCATCTCATTGCAAGAAAGTAACAAAGGAAGTATTATCCAATCACGATACAGAATCAAAATATACAAATACAATTTAGCATGGTTATTCTTATATTAACAGTAATAATTGACCCTTACTTATATGAGAAGTCAAATGTTAGTGCAATGATCAGTAACTATGCCAAAAATAACAGAACAAAAGGGAATACACATAGGATGTCAACAATTACCCAGGTAAAGACAAATAGGCATAGAAGATGCTAGTCATTGAATGTAAAACAGGACCAATATAAACAGTTGTCACCAATTGTTTACTGTATCTGCAGGCTATTGTGTCACATTGCAAACTGTGTATGGAGTAAAATGTTGTACTTATTTAATAATTATACTAGCCCAGAAGATATTATTGATAAAAAGATGAATGAAGTAATACAGTTAAAAAATCAGTTCGCTACTAATCATAATTATACCAGTGTATTTCCAGATTCTTTCTTTTCTTGGTTTTATAAACACTATACAACCAATTGCTTTTCAGGAATATTATCTATTGTTGCTAAGGGACTTGTTTTGCTTTTACAGGTAATTGCATATTTTATTGTAAGGCTTATTATGTGGATACCGACACTAAAATGTTTTTCTACCTAAGGCATTGCTGAAACTGCAACCAATTTATATGAAACTTATTGGAGGAGCTATAATATATAACTCCACATCACACTACTGTGAAAACTGCCATACAAGATACTCATAAGCTGTCCCTGCTGTTATGATGATGTGATCTAAAGAAACATTGCTGTCACAATATATAGTCAAAAAGAATTTCAAGGACTATTGAGCAAGGACTATGAACATTATCACGATCTCATCTTCAGAAAATGCTTCTCCTTTATGAACTTTCTTTTGTGGTTAGGGATAAAAGAATAGGGAACATTGGTTCTGCCTGAGCATAGGGGTGTTGAATGGACTAGCCCATGTCTTGAGTGCCCTTATGGTACACTAGACGTGAAAGTAGGTGTCCCTATAAAATCAATGACCAGGTAAAGGAAGGGTAGATTCGAGGTAAAAATTAGAAACAAAGAGGGGAAGTTGATAAAGATGGAAGCCATACTTGTTCATAGACCTCCATATGTAATTGATATCTGATAATCTGTTTCTAATTGTTATTTTAGCTTAGTGCTGATGCAGGAAAAAGTACCAGACATTGTACTTTGTTTGAACCCATATTGTGAAGTTATGACCTTTATCTAAGATATATTTTACGGTAATTTCCTAGCAGAAATATAATGTCAGCAGCTAGACATGTGAGCTTCAAAGGGTATTTGTCAGTTTGCGGTATAGCAGGTGTGAAAACATAACCAGACATATGTAGGTTTCGCGGTTAGCAAAAACCCCCAGTTATTCCACTTAAGAGCACATATAAAAAATATAGACGTTGGTAAACATGTTACGTATAAGATGGGAGTTTATTAACCAATAGGATTAGAAAGTATGTTAACCAATAGAATTAAAGAGGTCATTAACCAATAGGATTAAGCTGTGTGTAAGGAAATTACGACACTGTATGCAAATATGTATTCCTTTATAATATGCTGTTTTCAGAAATAAAAGCTGCTTCTGCTATTTCCTACTTCACTCTCTTTATTTAACTGGTAACTGGCTGCAGCCATGAATTAACCTGATGCTGACCGATTAAGTGTGTGCTTGAGCTTGGATCGGCGAGGGGTGCCCTGTCCTGGGGTTACCTTTATCAATCGTAACATCAGATAAACACACATTTCTAATCACACATCTTTCAGATATGCCAAAAATCCATTTGAATACATTCTCAACTCTTTAATTATTTTTTTTCTCAGTTCAAAACATGTATAAACATTATTCACAAGACTTGTAAACAAGCCAGACAGTCACAGACAGAAAAGTTTCTGTTGTTAACCACAGAGTACAGTAGAACAGATATTGTGCTTTCGAAAGTACAAACACTGAATTTTCATGTCGGACATACAAGACACCATAAAACAAAACTCCACAATGACATACAATTTCGCAGGCGCAGAGCGGGTCATTTGGTACCATAGTTTTATAGTCTTTTTCATATTTATTCATTTTTAACCTCTCCTTTTTCTAGCCCAATGTACAGTATTTCATCTTCATATAAATACTGTAACTCTCAGCCACGAGTCTGTGCTTAGTTTAAATTCCGAGCTTCATTACTCATATTTCTCTGCATTAACTCAAAATACGCACACATGAGTTAAATCATGATTTTCACATTTACTTAGTGATACTGCGGTCTGTATTGGATGATCAGGCCACACCCCACAGCATCTATCATTGAAATTACCTAACACGTACATGTGTTTTTTTCTCACATTTTCTGTAGACTGCACCCATTGGTCCCAGTACTGTACAAACTCGGTGCAATATGGAACACTCTTTCATAATATGATATGCACACTTAGGGTTAATTCTCCTTGCCCTTCCATACGTGGAAATATTGGCTGACCTTTAGCCGGCACTTCACACACGCGATACGTTTATCATTGAAAGCGGCAGTAGACTCCACCCCTATTGGCAACACGCCAAGTTAAATTTAAAAGTTGCTCAGTTCTTTAGTGCACAATAAAACAATGTTAGCAAACAGACTCAGGATATAATTGGGACACTAATCCACAGATTCTGTTTTCTACCAAAATCTGGAGATGGTTAAAACAATCACCAGCTCTTTGTTAGCACAGTATTGCGGTATAATTGTAATCAAGTTATAATAAAATGTAACCTCAGGTGATAACCTTATTTACACGCACACACACGTATGTAGCCCACAGTCGGCGGCACTCACGGCTCCCTCAGCGGGGAATAAAACGAGACCAAGTCACGGAAGAAGTATGTAGCTATTCACTAGGGATGTGATTTATGTGTTTTCACTTTATTTATGGCACTACAACTCCTTATCTTTACTCATAGCGTAACAGAATGATACGTGATACTATGAGTTCAGATTGAAACACAAACAAGCTCCTTAAAGGGCCAGCTCAAGTCATACACTTACACGTTTGCACATAAGGTGAACACCAGAGGTTTATATATATTTATATATTTTTTTCACTTTTACAAACTTTGGATTACATTTATCAACATTTACTTACATGCAACAACAAACAAGACAAGGTTAGGTCTCTGAGTTACTTTCCTAGTTTATTCAATCTCCTCAATCCTAATTCTCATATTACAAAAATTAAATCATACAGACAGCCGGCAGGTACAGAAACAGCATGTACTGGCATATAGCACATACCATGACATTCTATACTCACCAGTGCTGTAATGATCTTGGGATATTCCTTCCATCCCCAGCTGCTGGCTGGCTGGCACACCCCTTTGAGAATTCGATGAAGAGATTGAGATATGTAGGTTCATAGGACCGAGCCCCCAAATTGTCTAATCCTAATTTAACCATCTTGCTGCTGTTGTTGTTGCTTTTAAGTAAAAGACTGAATTGAAGTCAGATTTAGAAAAGCAACTGATTATTTATTAAAAAGACCACGCCCGTTTACAGGTGGAGAGACCACTGTCACGATCCGGGTATCTGGACGCCATTACTTACCCTTCAGATGCCTCCTAAGGCTGGCTCAGCGCTCCAGGACCGGATCTCATCTGTTATACTGATGTCCACATTCCTGCCTCCTCTCCTGTCACTCTGAGATGCTGTCACAGCGGCGCCATGTTTACATCCTGAATGGCGTCTCCCGCGGCCTCCGCCGCCGTCCCTGAGTTTCTGCATGCAGGATGTCAGAGTGGCGCTTACGTCAGCCGCGGCCTCCGCTGTTGCCCGCGTGGTTCTAATGTGCACTCATCAGCCTGGCGTCTCCTGTCTACTGTGGCCGGCGCCGCCATTACTACTAAGTTCCCACATGGATTACAAAAACAATCTTCCCTCCAAGTGTCTGCATGGGCGCAGCCATATTGGATTCTGTCACCTGCTTAATTCCACCAATCCGTTGTTTCCATTTGTAATCTGCATAATTGCCTAGCCAATCCCTTCCTTGCTGCAGGTATAAATATTCTGTGCCTGAGCAAGGAAGGCGTCAGTGCTTTGGTTGTCAAACCTAGTTCCAGTTTGTCTCTCTCCTGTGGTTGTTTTCCAGGTTCCAGTTCCTATCTCCAAACCTCCACTAAATAGACCCGCTCCAGTCTACCACTTGCGGTGCAGCCTGACTCTCCAGTCCTCTGGGACTCATCTGTTTCCAGTTACAGATTTACCTGCTTCCAGCCTTAGCTTCCAGCAGAGATCAGCTCTTCTTAAAGTGCCGGTACCATTCCTGCAGATTACTACTCACCACCGGTACTATTATTTCACCGCTCTCAAGCTCCATACATCATTCATATTTCATCGCTCTCAAGCTTCATTTATTATTTAACTGGTTCCAGCCAGTATCCACTCCGTGCTTACATCTGTCTGGTTCCAACCAGTACCCACAGCAGCTATTTTATCTACAGCAGCCCAGCTTTTCCTGGAACACCAGCTGGTACGATCCTGGGCTATCTCCATTACTACAGACGGGCCTGGTAAGGACTTTCCACCTAGAGGATTTTAAGAACTGTCTCATGCTACCAGAGCCCTGTGGCCATTGCCATCCTGTAGTACCCAGGAACTGTGTCATTTAAACTGCTGATTTTATGTTTCTCTTTTATTTCTGCTGTGATATACGGAGTTTGTCAAATAAACAACATTGACTTATTTCGGTTGTCGTGGTCACGCCTTCGGGCAATCTTCTTACATGTAACTTACATGTCTAGGGGTCTGATACAACCTCCCAGGTTCCACCACACCTCAGCCCCTACAACTGAGGCTGCCTCCCGTCAGCTCAGGCCCTCAGTTGTGACAGTAAGCACTGACCTAATGAATCCAGCCGGAGACCAGGATCAAGCAGCTAGGCCTATGCAAGAACTAGCAGCCAGACTTGAACATCAGGAGGCTGCACAGGGCCACATCATCCGCTGTCTCCAGGATCTCTCTACTCGGCTGGATGGGATTCAGACAACCCTCCGTGGATCAGGCGCGTCCGGTGCGTCACCTACAGTGACTCCAGCTGTAACCCCACCCACCTTACCCATTACGCTCCACGTCTTCATCTTCCAACGCCAGCAAAATTTGACGGATCTCCAAGATTCTGCAGGGGATTTCTCAACCAGTGTGAAATCTATTTTGAGTTACAACCTGGCAATTTCCCCAGTGATCGTACTAAAATTGCCTACATTATTTCTCTTCTCAGTGGCTCAGCCCTTGACTGGGCATCACCGTTATGGGAGAAGTCTGATACCCTGCTGTCCTCCTATACTGACTTTGTGTCAACATTCAGGCGTATCTTCGATGAACCAGGCCGGGTAACTTCAGCTTCATCTGAGATTCTCCGTTTACACCAGGGATCGCGTACTGTAGGACAATATCTTATACAGTTCAAGATCCTGGCATCCGAACTGGCATGGAACGACGAGGCCCTGGATGCTGCATTCTGGCATGGCTTATCAGAGCGCATTAAGGATGAGTTAGCTACCAGAGACTTGCCTTCTAAGTTAGATGAGCTAATCTCACTCTGCACGAAAGTTGATCTACGTTTCAGAGAAAGAGCAACTGAGCGTGGAAGATCATCTGCTCCAAAATCTTCTGCTCCTCCTCCTCGCCAACTGTCACCATCCAAAGATGAGCCCATGCAAATTGGTCGTTCCCGTCTAACTCCTGCTGAGCGCCGAAGACGTCTCTCTGAGTCTCTTTGTCTTTACTGTGCAGCTCCGTCTCACATCATCAATGCCTGTCCCAAACGTCCGGGACTTCAAGTCCTAGCTCGCCAAGGAGAGGGCCGGCTAGGAGTAATGATCTCCTCTCCATCTCCTCATGATTGTAATCTCCCGGTCTCGCTCCAAATTGCTCAACGTTACAGGAACGTCATTGCCCTCCTTGATTCCGGAGCAGCTGGGAATTTCATATTCGAAGCCTATGTTAAACGGTGGTCCCTACCCACGAGAGACTTCCTTCGTCCATCTCCTTAACTGCCGTGGATGGCAGCAAGATTTTTGACGCAGTTATTTCTCTAAGGACTCTACCAGTTCGTCTGAGAGTGGGAGTTCTTCATTCTGAATTTCTCTCTTTTCTAGTGATTCCAAGAGCCACACATCCAGTGGTTCTGGGCCTTCCATGGCTCCGTCTCCACAATCCATCGATTGACTGGACGACTACGCAAATTCTGGCATGGGGTCCCTCCTGTGCTGAGACATGTTTGTTTAAGGTACTGCCTGTTTGTTCTTCCTCCTCCAGGTCGTCTGATGTTCCACCTCCTCCATATCAAGATTTTACGGATGTGTTCAGTAAAGCTTCTGCTGATATCCTTCCTCCTCATAGAGAATGGGACTGCCCAATTGATCTCGTTCCAGGGAAGGTTCCACCTCGAGGCCGAACTTATCCGTTGTCTCTGCCTGAGACGCACTCCATGGAGGAATACATTAAAGAGAACCTAGCGAAGGGTTTCATCCGACCTTCCTCTTCTCCAGCCGGCGCAGGCTTCTTTTTCGTAAAAAAGAAAGATGGTGGTCTGCGGCCGTGCATCGACTACAGAGGTTTGAACGACATTACCATCAAGAACCGTTATCCCTTACCCCTGATTACTGAGCTCTTTGATAGAGTTAGCGGAGCCACCATCTTCACGAAGTTGGATTTGAGAGGTGCATATAATCTGTGGTCGCAATCAATCAAGGAGATACGCCAGGATCAGAAGAAAAAGCATATATGGTTTATTGTGCATCTAGGCCCAGATGGGTGTCAACAGAGCACGCAGGCTCAGTGAGACAATTTGTGTTACAGTCATCACGGTTTATATAGCATAAAATACACATTACATCAGAAATGGCTTACGTGACAGGGGACATAGTTCGTCTTTATTACTGTCATCCAAATACAATGCTTATTCATAATTATGGGCCAGGAAAGACCTCGGGCAGTCACTTAGGGGCCACGAGTTACTAATAAAGCACTATACACTACTCTAAGCCCCTTAATTACAGAAAGGGGCCCTTATCAGTGAGTCATGCACATAAAGCACAATTAACAGAAAGCAGGTGCAGATGAGAACAGAACACTTCTTATACATGGTTCAGATTATATGTTTTCCTGCAAACAAGCAATATATTGATACATCCAGCGTTTTAACCCTATAGACATTCAGTCCCAGTATAAGGGGTCCAAATTTCTCTGACAATTCCTCCCTCTGACAAATTCCCTTTGTCACACACCACTATCCACTTTTTCATAGATGGCCCTTTGGTCACCTATGTCACTTGCTCGAAGGATCTGAAAGGTACTAACAGAAGGTATTTCAGGCTCCAACGACAGAAAATTTCGACTAGGGGGCATCACCCCTCTGGACATCGGAACGTACACAGGGGGCGGAAGATCAGAGGGAAGTGGACCCATTGCAGATTTTGAACTATTCTGACACCCCTTACTAACAATCATTGGCAGACATCTCAGGCACAGATATCTAAGCAACAAGACCAAACATCCTATCACTACATACTGTAGAAATCCAGCGATCAGAGCGGATACACCCCTACCCAGGAATCCAAACGGATCCCATCCTTCTCCTCCTATCTTCCTTATTCCTTCCTGCATTTTTTCCACTTCTCTAATGTGTCCTTCCACTATATCTGAATTGTCTGCAATGTAAGTGCAACACTCCTGTCCTATCAAGGCACATGTTCCTCCCTCTGATGCCAGCACTTGGTCTAATGCGAACCTATTTTGTAGCGCCACTTTACGCACTTGAGCCAATTCTTCGTTCATTTCTCGCAAGGCATGGCTAGTTTCATTTATTATTTTATCCATATAATGAGTGTATGCTTCTAGTCTTTCTGACAATATTCCTACCCCTACCTGAGGGAAAAGTGAGTAAAAGAATTGCTCCCATCTATTCTTGTACACTATTCCTCTCCTTGTCCTGTAAAATACTTCTCTTTCATCAATATTACGAGGAACCCCATGTAATTTTCTTGTGATCCTTAACATAGGGGCTACCTTGGCAAGGATACACTTACCTGATCCCCCTATTGCCAACCATGAGTAAGCATTCTTTCCACAGAACCAGTAAAATCCTCTAGGGAGCGCAATACCTCCCACCCTTATATTGGTGAACAGGGCTGAGAGAAATGAGTGGGTGTTGTTACCTAATGCACTATACGGGTTTTTCCCATGAATGTCCACTCTTTCTTCCCAAGTCCTAAACATGGAGTTATTGATATTGCCATAAATATCCCTAAACGTATATCTTCCCCCATCTTTTCCATTCAGTATCAGGACTCCTTTGGGACACTCAGTGTCCCCCATCTTTTGTCTGTTTACTATACGTATGGCCCTCGTCTCACTATCACCTGATATTCCTTGAGCTGAATCATTATGAACCACACAAATGGCAGGCTGTCCCACTCTGGCTACTATTGCTAAAGGGGGGGGAATTTATTCTTCTCTGAGAACTAATTCTGGTGCTAAGATTGATTCCGGAAAAATTCTCCTCCCAGTACACCCAATCAAACCTCATCGCTTCCTCCCAGGTTACCGGAATGGCTATTAAGGGTATCCCTGACTCTGCAGTCATTGGCAAATGTGTACACACCCAACAGTCAGTCTCATTGTTAACTTTTGCAATGGCCTTGTGAATGGCAAGTATAGCATTCTTTCCTTTTATTTCATGTCCATAGTCAGTGATGTGAGTCTCCAGCATGACAGGAGTTAAGACAGAGAACAGGATCCAAAGTATCTTCATTTTCTTCACGGGTAGAGAAGCTCTGCTTCTTTCCGGCTTAGGTGGCAACTCACCAGGGGCTTTATTGTATCCTTTCTGGTGGTCACGGTCCTGTGAGCAACACAGGTGAGGTGGTCTGCAGGATGTCCTCGGGTTCACTCCGGGGCGGGTCTGTCCGGACCTTCTTGCAATGCGATGCGTGCGTCCAGGTGGATCTCTCTCCCACTTTCACTGCCGTGGGGGTCGTTAGTAGCACCTGGAATGGTCCTTCCCACCGTTTAGACAAAGAACTGCAACGTAAAAAGTTTTTTATCATCACAAAGTCACCAGGCATTAAATCATGGCAGGCCGCAGGACTGCTTGGTTGTTGAGAAATGACAGCATCGTGAATTGTTTTGATCTGTCTGCTCATATTAATCAAATATTTAACAGTCACATCTTGGGCGGTAGAGAGGTCTGGCGCTGGGACCATCATAAGATTAGGCAACTTTCCAAATAAAATTTCATACGGGGAAAGACGTAATGGCCCCGTGGGTGTGGTTCGGATAGAATGCAAAACAAGAGGCAAAGCCTCAGGCCATAAGAGTCCAGTTTGTTTGGTACATTTTTGCAATTTATTTTTCACAGTTTGATTTAATCGTTCAATTTTTGCACTTGACTGGGGGTGGTAAGGCACATGTAATTGCTGCTTTATGCCCATCATTTCACACATTTCTCTGAAAACCCTTCCCGTGAAATGCGTACCTTGGTCGGAAGAGATTACCTGAGGGAGTCCATACCTACAGACTAATTCCTGCACTATTTTCTTGGCAGTTATACTAGCTGTTGCTGTGGCCACTGGCCAAGCCTCCACCCACCCGCTAAACAGATCAGTTAGTGTCAAAACATACTGCAATTGTCTTACCTTTGGGAGCTGAATGTAATCAATTTGTACCACCTGAAATGGTCCCTCTGTGGCGGGAAGGTGTGATGATATTGTGGGCACTTTTCTACCTGGATTGTTTTGGAGACAAATTAGACAGCCTTGACAAAATTTAGAAGCCAATGCAGAGAATCCATGGGCGTACCAGTAGGTCCTGACTAAATTAGTCATTGCAGTTTTAGATGCATGGGTCAGGCCATGCGTGACCTGAGCTAATGCAGGTAAAAGTGATCTGGGGGCCACTGGCTTGCCTTCTCTATTGCGCCACAAACCATCAGCATCTGGCTGACATCCTTCCCGCTCCCAGGTGGAGATTTCCTGTGAACTGGAGGTTAATTGCATAGAAATCAATGCTTGTGTATCAGGTATACATATTTCAGACATTACATACACTTGTTCTTTTAACATAGCCGTGGATTTTGCTATTCGATCCACTCTGGCATTTCCTCTTGACACCTCATCCCTGCCAGAAGTGTGGGCCTGGCACTTTATGACAGCAATTTGTTCAGGTTCCATTACTGCTTCTAAAAGCTCTCGCACCTTGTCCGCATGCGCTATAGGTGCCCCATTAGATGTGAGGAAGTTTCTCATTTTCCACAAACTCCCAAAATCTTGCACAACCCCAAACGCATAGCGCGAGTCAGTATAAATGTTTGTGATTTTGCCCTTTGCTATCTTGCAAGCTCTAGTCAAGGCTACAAGCTCAGCACTTTGAGCTGAGTGAGGGGCTGGGAGGGGTCTGGCTTCCAGTGTTTCAGTCTGTGTACACACAGCATATGCAGACCCCAGGCTGCCGTCTTCTCGTCGCAGGCAGCTCCCGTCCACGAACAGTGTTAAGTCTGCATGGGGGATGGGTTCATCGGTGAGGTCAGGTCGTGGAGAGAAATTCTGTGCCACGATTGTGAGGCAGTCATGTGTGTCTTGTATGGGGGCATACAAGAAGCTTCCCCCTCCTCCTCCCTCTGAGTCTGTAAAGACTCAACCCGTATAGGCAGCAGTGTGGCGGGATTTAATGTATTGCAGCGCTGGATGATGAGATTACTGGGTGCTAGCAAAGCCAGTTCCCACTTAGTGAGCCGTGAAGTGGTTAAATGCTGAGTCTGCTTGCAAGTAAGTAAGGTAGCTACTGCATGCGGCACGTATAGGTACAATGGTTGATTCAGGACGATATCTGCAGATTTGTGAACTAAGAGTGCAGCAGCAGCTACTGCTCGCAAACATACCGGCAAGGCCCTGGCCACCGGATCCAAAACCCCACTGTAGTATGCTACAGGGCGTTGTTTATCGCCATGGCGCTGAGTTAACACACCTGCAGAATGTCCCATCACCTCATGACAAAACAAGGAAAAGGGTTTGTTATAGTTCGGTATGCCTAGTGCTGGCGGTTGCAACAATGATTCTTTCAATGTCTGAAAAACTTGGTTAGTTTCGTCAGTGTGCTGTAAGGGTTCTGTGACTGCGTACGTCGTTAAGGCATACAGTGGAGCTGCCAATTGGGAATAATTGGGTATCCACTGCCTGCAGTAACCAGTCATGCCCAAAAAGGCACAGACTTGCTTTTTATTTCGGGGCAGTTGTACCTGCTGAATCGCCTCTACTCTTTTAGTGGTTATGTGCCTGTACCCCTGGGATATGCAATGCCCTATGTATTCCACCTTGGGAGAGCATAACTGCATTTTCCCTTTGGACACTTTGTGTCCTTTCTCAGCTAAAAAACAGAGTAATGCTTTGGTATCTAGCTCGGATATTTCCAATGACGGTGAACAGAGCAGGAGATCATCCACGTATTGGATGAGGGTGGAGCCACCTGGTGGAGAAAAGTGGCTTAAATCCTCCTGTAACGCCTGGCCAAATATGGCAGGGGCATCAGTGAAACCCATGGGGAGACGGGTCCACGTATACTGCTGTCCCCTGTAGGTGAATGCGAACAGGTATTGACTGTCTGGATGTATAGGGACAGAAAAAAATGCTGAGCATAAATCGATTACAGAAAAATGTGAGCTACTGGGAGGGACTTGCATCAGGATGGTAGCTGGATTTGGGACCACAGGGAATAGAGAGAGAACCACAGCATTAACAGCTCTCAGGTCCTGCACAAATCTCCATGAAGTGGTCTGTTCTTCCTTGTTTGTCCCTGCCTGCTGTTCTATCTGAGCCCCCGCAGGCCCCCCTTTCTTCTTTTTAATTGGCAGGATCGGTGTATTTGCTGGGCTCATGGTTTTAACAATCACTCCTTGTTCCAAAAGTCTTTGGAGCACGGGGAAAATGCCTTGCTCGGCTTCTGGTCGAAGGGGGTACTGGGGAAGCCTGGGGGGTTGTTTATGTGGCTTAAGCTTGATATGTACAGGCTCTACAGATTTTATAAGTCCTACGTCTGAACTGTCTGTTGTCCAGAGCTGTTCAGGGATTTCTGTCACCCAGTCCGGCAGTGTCTGTAAAAGAGGCATGAGCCTATTATCCTCATTCTGCCAAAGGGCATCCTGCACAGTGTCAGCATGCTTCTCTGGGACATGTAGGAAGACCCCGTCGGGTGAACAACTAATAGTACACCTAAGTTTCGCAAGGAGGTCGCGACCTAACAAACTCACAGGGGCACTGGTGGATAACAAGAAAGAGTGCGTGTTTGTCAGGGGACCTAGTGTGACAGTCAAGGGTTCTGAGAGTGCCATTTCAACGGGGCTGTTTGAGATTCCCACGGCAGTGACAGTTTTGTCAGAGGTAGGAAAATCCTGATTACCAGCTATTAATGAAACAGAGGCTCCAGTGTCTATTAAACATGGAATTGGCTTATCGTTTATAAGTAAATGTACCATGGGGTCATGCTTATCTGCAGCCAATACTGGATACACCGGAGCCTTGTCCTCCTGTCAATCTCTGTTCCCGGGACGGTGTCGGGAATACCTATGATTGTAATTGCCAGAGGAAGCGAACTTCTTTTGCACAGTGGGCTTTTTACAATCATATGACAAGTGTCCTTTTTCCTGACAATTGTAACACACTATGTCTCTCCGGGGAGCCGGCCCCCTCCCACTGGAGAGTGTGTTGTGAACAGGCTGAGCATTTTGCTCAGCTGCTTTAATTTGCATATTCATTAACTTCTGTTGTCTGTTTATATCTTTTTCAACTAAGTTGGCCTCATGGTGTCTACTCCACTCAATAATACTAGCAAGGGTCTTAGTTTTCCAATCAGGGGACTGAGTTTTGAGTCTGGACTGTATGGGTCTTTTCAATCCTTCTACGTACGAAGTGACTAACAAAGGGGCTAGATCTGGCTTCCCTTGTATGTCCGGGATGCCACTGTGGCATTTTACAGTTTTGAAGAATGTGGCCGTATAATCTGCAACTGATTCTTTTTGATCCTGGGTAATTCCCATTATTTTAGTCCAATCAATAGTGGCAGGGAATGTTTTATGAAATGCTGTTTCTAGTTCTAACCACTTAGCAGCTAGCTGATCACTCGTGAGTTCAGCAGCCGCTGCAGCAGCAGTGTCCCATTTTAATTGCTGCATGAGGGTCGTATAATCATTGGGTTTGAACACGGCCAGTAATAATTGCAACAAATCTCTATATGTGGGCTGGTGAATATTTTTAGTCAGGATTAAATGATCCCATGCTGCCCTGGGATCTTTTCTAGGGTCGGGCATCTTCTCTGCTAAGGCTCTAAGATCTGATGCCGTACAGGGAACATGCATGGAGTATGTAACAGCCGGCCCTGCATCTCCGGCTGGTGGGGCTGTAATGAGCCTCACTGGGTAGAGTGCGGGCTGCAACATACCGGGTTCTGCAGGGGTTGAGGTCTGCGGTATCATGCGTTGACCTCTACCTCAGGGCGTTACAACATAATCCAGGGTCCCAGCACCAGAAGAATCGGGTGACTGAGTCTGGAGGGAAGTTTCCTGTAGTGTAGGATTATCGGGGAGGGGTGAAGTGGCCGCGACACCTCGGAGGGTTGTCACGGACTGTTCATCCCTTGTTCTACTGACAGAGGAAGGAGCAGAGGCAGAGTGTGGGGACGTGCCTACTGCCTGTGCTGCCTGACTCTGTGTATTCTGCATGAACTGATGCAGATATGGGTATAAAGCCTCCTCTCTTTCTCCTGTTTCCTCATCTTTATCTGTTTTTAGGACCATAGTCCTTGCTGCATAAGGCGGAGGATTTTGCACTACTGATGGAACTAGCAATGCTTCTGCTACCCACAAACAATAAGATTTCCATTCATCACAACTTTTTAGCTTATTTCCTAAATTATTCAAAACATTTGCATCAAAAGTACCTGTAAGAGGAAAGGTTAGATAATTCTGTGTTCTCTTATTCCATTTTTCCAAGAATTTCACAGCCACAACACCATGCTTGAATTTCATAATACTGGCCGGTGCACTTAGAGGGATCTCCCTCTTTGTGGACTGATTCTGCCCCATTTGCCTTCCTCTAGTGTACACAATTTTACCTCAAAAACCGGCTCTCACAAGCGAATGGAGTCTCCTGCCACTTGCAAGGAGATGAATCAATTATTTTCAATACAGTAAAGTATACCCACATGCTTCACGTCTGACGAGAGTGCTAAACCTTTCTCTCCCCAGGCTGTTATATGTTACCTAACCAAAAAGTAGTCACACAGATCTAACTTCTGTCAAGTACCTACAATACCTGCCATAAGAGATGGTTTCACAATTTTCTTTATACCTTCATCATACCTTGGGCAAGAAAGAGTCACACAGATCTATTTCTTTTCCCTGTGTTATAAAGGCTGATATGTGAGGCTTTTACCTTCTCTCCGTCCCTGACACGGGTACAGAGTTCAGTTTACACACATACACTTAGTGTCATTCATCTCTTACATACATACATTGCAGCAGAAAAAACTTGTAATCAATTATTGCATCAGTTTAACCCTATACAGTACCAGCCTTCAATGCTGCGTAACACAACTGTATGTTATACAATGTATACCCTTTATATTTGTGGTAAATAAAAGAAGGTTAAGACCTGATAAAGAAACAATATTATCTACAAGCTTGAATGTTGCAGGAAAAAATAGAAATGGTAATAATTACTGGAAAAAATGGTGTTAGGTGTTAGTTTGAAAAGAAGTATTATTCACGCATTTAAAATAACACAGAAAAATATGCTTTTTCGTCTAGTCCTTACCTCAGAAACGAGGCTCTTTTCGGAGCGAGCACTGCACACACGGGACAGACGTGCTGTTTTGCTTATGCCGCAGAAAATAGAAGGTATGAAAAGTTTCTCACCTTACAGCGCTGTTTAGTTTCTGCGGCAGAGGACCCAGCAGTCTTGTTGTCCCGTATGCGAAGTGAGTTGTCCGACCGGGCAGAAAACATCAAATGTGGTCGCAATCAATCAAGGAGATACGCCAGGATCAGAAGAAAAAGCATATATGGTTTATTGTGCATCTAGGCCCAGATGGGTGTCAACAGAGCACGCAGGCTCAGTGAGACAATTTGTGTTACAGTCATCACGGTTTATATAGCATAAAATACACATTACATCAGAAATGGCTTACGTGACAGGGGACATAGTTCGTCTTTATTACTGTCATCCAAATACAATGCTTATTCATAATTATGGGCCAGGAAAGACCTCGGGCAGTCACTTAGGGGTCACGAGTTACTAATAAAGCACTATACACTACTCTAAGCCCCTTAATTACAGAAAGGGGCCCTTATCAGTGAGTCATGCACATAAAGCACAATTAACAGAAAGCAGGTGCAGATGAGAACAGAACACTTCTTATGCATGGTTCAGATTATATGTTTTCCTGCAAACAAGCAATATATTGATACATCCAGCGTTTTAACCCTATAGACATTCAGTCCCAGTATAAGGGGTCCAAATTTCTCTGACAAATCTCATCCGGATCCGCGAAGGTGACGAGTGGAAGACCGCCTTTAACACCCGTGACGGACATTATGAGTACCTCGTCATGCCCTTTGGATTGAGCAACGCTCCAGCTGTCTTCCAGCAGTTTGTGAATGAGATCTTCAGAGACATCTTATACCGCCATGTCGTGGTCTATCTAGATGATATCCTCATCTTTGCCAATAATCTAGAGGAACATCGTTTCTGGGTAAAGGAGGTTCTGTCCCGTCTCCGTGTCAATCATCTCTATTGCAAATTAGAGAAATGTGTCTTTGAAGTCAAATCCATTCCGTTTCTAGGTTACATTGTGTCCGGTTCCGGACTAGAGATGGATCCTGAGAAACTACAAGCAATCCAGAATTAGCCGATACCCTTAACCCTCAAAGGGGTCCAGGGGTTCTTAGGGTTCGCCAATTACTACAGAAAGTTTATACAAGACTTTTCCACCATTGTGGCGCCTATCACTGCGTTGACTAAGAAAGGTGCTAATCCATCCAAGTGGTCTGAAGAAGCTACGCAAGCGTTTCATCTATTAAAACAACGATTCATCTTTGCACCAGTTCTGAAACAGCCCGACATCGACTCTCCTTTCATCTTAGAGGTGGATGCCTCCTTCGTTGGAGTAGGAGCGGTGTTATCCCAGAGGGCTAAAGATGGCCATCTACATCCTTGCAGTTTCTTCTCCCGAAAGTTCTCCCCAGCTGAGCGCAACTATGCCATTGGCGACCAGGAGTTGCTTGCCATCAAGCTCGCTCTGGAGGAGTGGAGATATCTGTTGGAGGGAGCTTCTCATTCAATCACTATACTTACCGACCACAAGAATCTTTTATATCTGAAAAGCGCACAATGTCTTAACCCTCGTCAGGCCAGATGGGCACTTTTCTTTTCCAGGTTCGACTTTAAACTCCAGTTCTGTCCGGGCTCTCAGAACCGCAAGGCCGATGCCCTTTCCCGCTCATGGGAGCAAGAAAATGAGTCAGAGTCTTCAGACAAGCATCCTATTATTAATCCGTTGGCATTCTCCACGGTAGGGATGGACTCTACGCCCCCACCAGGGAAAAGTTTTGTGAAGCCGGTGTTAAGGAAGAGGCTCATGCATTGGGCCCATGCTTCCCGTTTTGCCGGACATACGGGCATTCAAAAAACCCTTGAGTTTATCTCTAGGTCCTATTGGTGGCCAACTCTGAAGAAGGACGTCATGGAGTTTATTGCATCTTGCCCAAAGTGTGCCTAACACAAGCAATCCCGCCAGTTGCCTGCGGGGCAACTGGTTCCATTATCCGTTCCCCGTCGACCGTGGACCCATTTGTCGATGGACTTTGTTTCAGACCTGCCCATGTGCAACAAGTTCAATACCATCTGGGTGGTAGTTGACCGGTTCACCAAGATGGCACATTTCATTCCTCTCACCGGTCTTCCGTCAGCTTCTAAGTTAGCTCAAGTGTTCATACAAGAGATCTTCCGTCTCCACGGTCTTCCTGAAGAGATCATCTCAGATCGAAGAGTACAATTCGTAGCCAAATTCTGGCGAAGTTTGTGTCAAGTCCTCCAAGTCAAACTAAAGTTTTCCACAGCTTACCATCCTCAGACCAATGGTCAAACTGAGAGGGTGAATCAGGACTTGGAGGCCTTCCTCCGCATCTATGTGTCTTCCTCTCAAGATGACTGGGTTCAACTACTTCCCTGGGCCGAGTTCTGTCATAATAACCAATATCATTCCTCATCTTCTTCAACACCATTCTTCACTAACTATGGGTTCCACCCTAAAGTCCCTGAATTCCAACCGCTTCCAGCAACTTCTGTTCCAGCAGTGGATATCACCTTGCGTCAGTTTGCAAACAACTGGAAGAATATACGAGCGGCTCTGCTCAAAGCATCGTTCAGGTACAAAAAGTTTGCTGATAAAAAGCGTAGAGCGGTTCCTGCTCTCAAGGTGGGTGATCGTGTGTGGTTGTCTACAAAGAATTTGAGGTTAAGAGTTCCCAGCATGAAGTTTGCTCCTCGTTACATCGGTCCTTTCAAAATTGAACAAGTCATCAATCCTGTTGCTTACAGACTTCAGTTACCTCCCTTCTTGAAAATACCCAGGACATTCCATGTTTCCCTGTTGAAACCGCTGATCCTGAATCGGTTTCATTCTACACTTCCTCCAGCTCTGAAAGTCCAAACTCAACGAGGAGTCGAGTACGAAGTGGCCAAGATTCTGGACTCACGTCATCGTTACGGTCAATTACAGTATCTCATTGACTGGAAGGGTTACGGTCCTGAGGAACGCTCATGGACCAATGCTTCTGATGTCCATGCTCCTGCCTTGGTCCGGAATTTCCACTCCAAGTTTCCTCAAAAGCCAAAGAAGTGTCCTGGGGCCACTCCTAAAGGGGGGGGGTGCTGTCACGATCCGGGTATCTGGACACCATTACTTACCCTTCAGATGCCTCCTAAGGCTGGCTCAGCGCTCCAGGACCGGATCTCATCTGTTATACTGATGTCCACATTCCTGCCTCCTCTCCTGTCACTCTGAGACGCTGTCACAGCGGCGCCATGTTTACATCCTGAATGGCGTCTCCCGCGGCCTCCGCCGCCGTCCCTGAGTTTCTGCATGCAGGATGTCAGAGTGGCGCTTACGTCAGCCGCGGCCTCTGCTGTTGCCCGCGTGGTTCTAATGTGCACTCATCAGCCTGGCGTCTCCTGTCTACTGTGGCCGGCGCCGCCATTACTACTAAGTTCCCACATGGATTACAAAAACAATCTTCCCTCCAAGTGTCTGCATGGGCGCAGCCATGTTGGATTCTGTCACCTGCTTAATTCCACCAATCCGTTGTTTCCATTTGTAATCTGCATAATTGCCTAGCCAATCCCTTCCTTGCTGCAGGTATAAATATTCTGTGCCTGAGCAAGGAAGGCGTCAGTGCTTTGGTTGTCAAACCTAGTTCCAGTTTGTCTCTCTCCTGTGGTTGTTTTCCAGGTTCCAGTTCCGATCTCCAAACCTCCACTAAAGAGACCCGCTCCAGTCTACCACCTGCGGTGCAGCCTGACTCTCCAGTCCTCTGGGACTCATCTGTTTCCAGTTACAGATTTACCTGCTTCCAGCCTTAGCTTCCAGCAGAGATCAGCTCTTCTTAAAGTGCCGGTACCATTCCTGCAGATTACCACTCACCACCGGTACTATTATTTCACCGCTCTCAAGCTCCATACATCATTCATATTTCATCGCTCTCAAGCTTCATTTATTATTTAACTGGTTCCAGCCAGTATCCACTCCGTGCTTACATCTGTCTGGTTCCAACCAGTACCCACAGCAGCTATTTTATCTACAGCAGCCCAGCTTTTCCTAGAACACCAGCTGGTACGATCCTGGGCTATCTCCATTACTACAGACGGGCCTGGTAAGGACTTTCCACCTAGAGGATTATAAGAACTGTCTCATGCTACCAGAGCCCTGTGGCCATTGCCATCCTGTAGTACCCAGGAACTGTGTCATTTAAACTGCTGATTTTATGTTTCTCTTTTATTTCTGCTGTGATACGGAGTTTGTCAAATAAACAACATTGACTTTTATTTCGGTTGTCGTGGTCACGCCTTCGGGCAATCTTCTTACATGTAACTTACATGTCTAGGGGTCTGATACAACCTCCCAGGTTCCACTACACCTCAGCCCCTACAACTGAGGCTGCCTCCCGTCAGCTCAGGCCCTCAGTTGTGACAACCACATTCACTAAGCCCAGGTCAAAATGCTTCAACAGAGAAAAACATGGCGATACACTGTTTTTTTTAAATAATATCCAGTTATGTCCCATTCTTATCAAACTCCCAGATGATCTAATGCATCTTGAGTACACTGTTATGCTCATATTAAGACAAGGAACCAGCTAGAAGCTAATTAGCCTTATTTGGTGCTAATTCCAATTGTCACACACAATGAGTTTGCTGTTTTCCAAATTTTGCTTAAAGGTACATGTATCAGATAAGTGAACTAATGTCTGTATAAAGGTCACCTAGCTAACAAAATGGATTAAAAGTTAAGGTATGTTATATGATAAGGTATGGTACAGGTACAGTATATGATAGGTATAGCTGTATGTTGTACCTATGCAATATGTGACTATATTGTTTTAAGAGAATAAATTATATTCCTTATGCTTTCAGATATTTAACAACCATGAGCATCACACAAAAAAAGAAGAAAAAAAAACATTTCCAGAGGGAGAAAGAAAAATAATAATATATCAGGTCTAAAATATCTCTAGAGGGAAAAAGAAAAGAAAAATCAGGTCTGCGTTCACCAACGGGCTGTCACTTATGTCTGGTCTCGTAGTAAAGGTCGGATTCAGATATTCCATACCATCATGCATATCAGTGTCTATACAAAATTTCCTCCTTCTCATCCTCCCTTCACCCCTTGTGCATTACAAGGCACACTGCAGTAATATATGGGTGCCATTGTGGTTGCTGATGAGACTTACCGGGTTCGGGAAGAAATTTGAAGGTCCAATACGGCATGTGGTGTATGAACTGTCTAATCATGTACCAGTACGACGTCCCAGGTATTTGACCCTTGTCCTACACAACTGTAGTTTATTCCTTGAGATCTGGTGTCCTGTCTGAAAGAGACAAAACAGAAACTGCTTTGTATCTGCCAGGGACGACTCAAATGAATCAGCGCACAAGTCATCAACATACTCTATCAACACTAACCCATTCTCAGGCTGAAAGGACTGTAAACAGTCATGTAGGGCTTGGGAGAAAATACTCAGGCTGTCACTGAAACCTTGGGAGTCGGGTCCATGTATTGTACAACTCTGTGTGAATGCAAAAGATGAAGAGGAAACTGTGAAGATAAACAGTATAGAGGTTGGTGACAGATAAGTTTGTAGAAGTGGAGAGGATTTTATTAAAATGACAACTGGATTGGGCACTATGGGGAATTGATTAACTACTTGGTCTACCCCACTTAAAGCTTGTGCTTGCTGTGTCACTACTGGGACTACCTCAGCCATCAATCCAGTGGTATCTGGACTCCAGGTCAACAACAAAAAGGTCGACACGCCTTAGGTCGATGCCAATAGGTTGACATACCTTAGGTCGACATGGACAAGGTCAACATGGAAAAAGGTCAACATGAGTTTTTCACGATTGTTTTCTTTTTTGGAACTTTTTCATACTTAACGATTCATGTGGACTACGATTAGAACGGTAATCTGTGCCGAGCGAAGCGAGACACGGTGCCCGAAGCATAGTGAGCGAAGCGAGCCATGCGAGGGGATACGGTGCACTAATTGGGGTTCCCGGTCACTCTATGAAGAAAACGAAACAAAACCCCCCATAAAAAACTCATGACCTTTTTCCATGTCGACTTTTTGTCCATGTCGACCTACGATGTGTCAACCTATTGGCGTCGACCTAAGGTGTGTCAACCTTTTTGTTGTCGACCTGGAGTCCCAGACCCCAATCCAGTGTCCTGTCTATCCTAAGTTCATAGGGAACCCCGTATCTGTGAGGTAATTCCCTCTACCTGTGATGGACATGAATCTAGAACAGTGGAATGCAACGGCGCTACCCGCTCAGCAAGGTCTGCAAAGCAGGGAGGCGCTGGGCAAGAGAGGCGCTCCCCGCTCTGCAGACTTGCTGATGCACAGTGCTGTCACACTGACAGGCAGCAGCAGCGCCGGCAGCAGCTCTTCAGCCAGTGTGAGGATTTCCTGTGTCAGAGCCCTTCCGTCTCCTCCTTGCTCCTCACGCTGCACGTCAAGCTAGAGACCGACAGCAGCGTCCCTGTCCACCCCTGTTCCCTCCCCCTGACTCTGAAGACCCACTCTCTCTCTCCCCTCCCCTCCATGGAATCACTAAAACCCAGGAAGTCACGTGGTGCACTTGCCTGTGTGCACTGTGCAGTGATGGAGGAGCCTGCAGACATGAGTAGAGGAGCAGCCACACCACAGGCACAGAGTGTAAGTGTAATATTAATGTGTGTGCTGGGGAGGGGGGGAGTGTAGGTGTAATAATGTCTGTGCTGGGGGGGGGGGGGGGGGAGTATAGGTGTAATAATGTCAGTACTGGGGGGGGAGTGTAGGTGTAATGATGTCTGTGCTGGGAGGGGGGGAGTGTAGGTGTAATAATGTGTGTGCTGGGGGGGGAGTGTAGGTGTAATAATGTGTGTGCTAGGGAGGGGGGGAGTGTAGGTGTAATAATGTGTGTGCTGGGGAGGGGGGGAGTGTAGGTGTAATAATGTGTGTGCTGGAGAGGGGGGGGAGTGTAGGTGTAATAATGTGTGTGCTGGGGGGGTTTGTGTAGGTGTAATAATGTCTGTGCTGGGGGGGGAGTGTAGGTGTAATAATGTCTGTGCTGGGGGGGAGTGTAAGTGTAATATTAATGTGTGTGCTGGGGAGGGGGGGAGTGTAGGTGTAATAATGTGTGTGCTGGGGGGGTAGTGTAGGTGTAATAATGTGTGTGCTAGGGAGGGGGGGAGTGTAGGTGTAATAATGTGTGTGCTAGGGAGGGGGGGAGTGTAGGTGTAATAATGTGTGTGCTGGGGGGGGAGTGTAGGTGTAATAATGTGTGTGCTGGGGAGGGGGGGAGTGTAGGTGTAATAATGTGTGTGCTGGGGGGGGAGTGTAGGTGTAATAATGTGTGTGCTAGGGAGGGGGGAAGTGTAGGTGTAATAATGTGTGTGCTGGGGGGGGAGTGTAGGTGTAATGTGTGTGCTGGGGAGGGGGGGAGTGTAGGTGTAATAATGTGTGTGCTGGGGGGGAGTGTAGGTGTAATAATGTCTGTGCTGGGGGGGGGAGTGTAAGTGTAATAATGTCTGTGCTGGGGGGGGAGTGTAAGTGTAATATTAATGTGTGTGCTGGGGAGGGGGGGAGTGTAGGTGTAATAATGTGTGTGCTGGGGAGGGGGTAGTGTAGGTGTAATAATGTGTGTGCTGGGGAGGTGGGGAGTGTAGGTGTAATAATGTGTGTGCTGGGGGGGGAGTGTAGGTGTAATAATGTGTGTGCTGGGGAGGCGGGGAGTGTAGGTGTAATAATGTGTGTGTGCTGGGGAGGGGGGGAGTGTAGGTGTAATAATGTGTGTGCTGGGGAGGGGGGGGGAGTGTAGGTGTAATAATGTGTGTGCTGGGGAGGGGGGAGTGTAGGTGTAATAATGTGTGTGCTGGGGAGGGGGGGGAGTGTAGGTGTAATAATGTGTGTGCTGGGGAGGGGGGAGTGTAGGTGTAATAATGTGTGTGCTGGGGAGGGGGGGGAGTGTAGGTGTAATAATGTGTGTGCTGGGGGGGGAGTGTAAAGGTGGGTACACACTAGTAGATATATCTATGGACGGATTGGGCAGTGTGTTGAGCATACACACTGCCCGATTCGTCGGGGACTGACGTCATGAACTGGGCGGGCGTGTACACACGCCCGCGCAGTTCAGCTGTCAATCACCGCTGGCAGCAGCAGCATGTGTACAGGTGGTCGGCCACCCGCCGTACACACACAGCGACGCGCCAATATATCGGTAGATATATTGGCCGTCGGCTGTGCTGCGGGGCCGACGCGATACGTCTGTGAACAACGGAGTTCACAGACGTATCGGCCGTACACACTGGCCGACGGACCCGCGATATATCGGCCGTTCAAGAGAACGGCCGATATATCGGCCAGTGTGTACGGGCCTTAAGTGTAATATTAATGTGTGTGCTGGGGGGGGGTGTAAGTGTAAAATTAATGTGTGTGCTGATGGGGGTGTAAGTGTAAAATTAATATGTGTGCTGGGGGGGGTGTAAGTGTAATATTAATGTGTGTACTGGGGAGGTGGGGAGTGTAAGTGTAATATTAATGTGTGTGCTGGGGGGGTGTAAGTGTAATATTAATGTGTGTGCTGGGGAGGTGGGGAGTGTAAGTGTAATATTAATGTGTGTGGTGGCAGGGGCGGAACTACTGGCGGGGCAGGCAGTGCATTGCACTGGGGCCCCGCCGCACTCAAGGGCCCACAGCCGCCGGCCGGCATTACATGAATGAGTCACAATGACTCATTGTATGTCATGCCGCAGCCGCACACCAGCGCTCCCGTGACCCGCCCGTCATAAGGAACGATTCTGGCCACCCGCACACGAAGGAGGGAGGAGGGTCCGTCCCTCCCTCCCTCATATACAAACAGGTCACAGTCTCTCAGTGAAGGAGAGAGCCGCAGCAGCGCTTTGTTACTGGTGGAGGCGCTGCTGCTGCTGCTCCTCTGCTTCACTATAGGCTGTCTCTGAGAACAGCCTATAGGGAAGCAGAGGGGCAGCAGCAGCAGCGCCTCCACCAGTAACACAGCGCTGCTGCGGCTCCCTCCTTCACCTCCCTCCTCCTTCTTCTCTACTGCCCGGGAAGCTGCACCGAGGAGCCTGAGCCAACAGAGAGGGTAAGTATAATTCTTCTTTCTTTCTTTCTTTCTTTCTTTCTTTCTTTCTGTCTCTTTCTTTTTTTATTTGTTGGGACTGCCTGCCGCAATGTGTAAAAAGGGGGGACTGCCTGCCGCTATGTATAAAAATGGGGAATCTGCCTGCCGCAATGTAAAAAATGGGGAATCTGCCTGCCGCAATGTAAAAATGGGGAATCTGCCTGCCGCAATGTGTAAAAATGGGGAATCTGCCTGCCGCAATGTAAAAATGGGGAATCTGCCTGCCGCAATGTGTAAAAATGGGGAATCTGCCTGCCGCTATGTATAAAAATGGGGAATCTGCCTGCCGCTATGTATAAAAATGGGGAATCTGCCTGCCGCTATGTGTAAAAAGGTAGAATCTGCCTGCCGTAATGTGTAAAAAGGGCACGCTATCTGCCGTTATGTGTAAAAGTGTATGGTGTCTGCCGTAATGTGTAAAATGGGGACGCTGTCTGCCGTAATGTGTAAAATGGGGACGCTGTCTGCCGTAATGTGTAAAAAGTGCACGCTGTCTGCCGCTATGTGTAACGAGGGCACGCTGTCTGCCGCTATGTGTAACGAGGGCACGCTGTCTGCCATTGTGTAAAAAGTGTATGCTGTCTGCCGCTATGTGTAACGAGGGCACGCTGTCTGCCGTTATGTGTAAAAAGTGCACACTGTCTGCCGTTATGTGTAAAAAGGGGAATCTGTTCGCTGTAAGGAGTAAAAGGGTCTCTACCTGGTGTAGTGGTGCTACTGTGCGGCGTAATTTGAAGAATGGAGACTACTGTGCACCGTTTTATGAATTGGTATTATTTTGTGGACACACCCCTTCCCCACGAAGCCACGCCACTATGTATTTTTGAGCGCGCCTACGGCGCGCACTGCCCATGGGGTGCACTTGGATGGGATGGGGGGGGGGGGGCCAAAGCATTTTGTTGCACCTGGGCCCACCGCTTGCTTGTTCCGCCACTGTGTGGTGGGAAGGTGGGGAGTGCAAGTGTAATATTAATGTGTGTACTGGGGAGGTGGGGAGTGTAAGTGTAATATTAATGTGTGTGCTGGGGGGGTGTAAGTGTAATATTAATGTGTGTGCTGGGGAGGTGGGGAGTGTAAGTGTAATATTAATGTGTGTGGTGGGGAGTGTAAGTGTAATATTAATGTGTGCTGGGGAGGGGAGGGGGAGCGTAGGTGTAATATATTAATGTGTGCTGGGGATGGGGGGCATGTCATTGTGTTATGTGGCGGTGGGGTGTCAATGTGTGCTGAGGAGTGGGGAAAGTGTCATATAAACAATGTGTACTGGGGAGGGGGAGGGGGGGTACGTGGCATATTAAAAATATGTTCTGCATGCTTGGTTTTCTGCTTTGGAAATCCAATGGTGCAACAACAACAAAAAGTGAATACTCACCTGCTCCGGCGGTCCGCTGTTTTCTGTTCCAGGCTGCTGCATCCTCTGACCGTTGGACCAACTCCTGCATGAAGAAAGAAGCCAGCCAGAGACGGTAAGGGAAGTTTGTGCAGGGAGAGAGGTACAGGGTAGCAGCGATGTAGTGTGTGGGGTGCAGGGTAGTGTAGTGTGTGGGAGGGGGCTTCAGGGCAGTGGCTGCAGTGTAGTGTGCGTGGAGGGGGTACAGGGGTAGTATGTACCTTTCATGTGCCCAGACGGTCCCTGGAAGATCTTTCTGCGACGCTAGAGAAGAAAAATAGAATCGGAGGAGACGCATCTCTGCAGAAGGTAAGTAATTAAAGACTAAGCTAATTGCTTAATTAGTCATTGGGGGGTGCCTATCATCCGCTGCATCACCTCTCTCTCTCTCTATCTGGTCACCCACTCACTCTCTCCCTGTCACCAGGGCAGTCCCGGCGCATATGCGGGTTACGCAGCAGCATAGAGCGCCAGACAGTAGAGGGCGCTGCTGCAGACAGTGAGTCATCGTGACTCACTCTCTACAGTGCCGCGGCCGCCCGCCCTTCTGGGACACAGTTCTCCCTGCATCGCAGCCCTCCCCTGATGCCCAGAAACAGGGAGAGGGAACAGTGCACCTCTTTCTCCTGTTAAACGCTCCCTGTCACCCTATGATTCTCACAGTGCCGTTTCTTGCGGCACTTTACGGGTCCCAGATTCCCCCCTCCTCCCGTATCCCGAGTACTCTTGCTCGGGGGGTAGAGATTCGCGGAATGACGCGGTTGCATTGTGATGTCATGACGCAACCGCGTCAATCCGCGAAACTCCGCCCCCCGAGCAGGAGTACTCAGGAAAAGGGAGGAGGGGGAGCCAAGCTGTTAAGAGGAGACGTGCGGGAAGATCTTGTTGACATGTACATTGTTTATCTCTCCTCCCCCCCTCTCCCTTCCTTCCCCCTAACCCCCCCCCCCCCCACTTGACACTTGCCTGCCGTACTGTATAGAATGGGGACACTTTCTTGCCGTACTGTGTAAAATAGGGACGTTTTCCTGCCGTACTGTGTAAAATAGGGACACTTTCCTGCCGTACTGTGTAAAATGGGGACACATGCTGCCATACTGTGTAAAATAGGGACACTTGCCTGCCGTACTGTGTAAAATAGGGACACTTTCCTGCCGTACTGTGTAAAATAGGGACACTTTCCTGCCGTACTGTGTAAAATAGGGACACTTGCCTGCCGTACTGTGTAAAATAGGGACACTTGCCTGCCGTATTGTGTAAAATAGGGACACTTTCCTGCCGTACTGTGTAAAATGGGGACACGTGCCTGCCGTACTGTGTAAAATGGGGACACGTGCCTGCCATAATGTGTAAAATGGGGACTCTTGCCTGCGGTAATGTGTAAAATGGGGACACCTGCCTGCCGTACTGTGTAAAATGGGGACACGTGCCTGCCGTACTGTGTAAAATGGGGACACGTGCCTGCCGCAATGTGTAAAATGGGGACATGTGCCTGCCGCAATGTGTAAAATGGGGACATGTGCCTGCCGAAATTTGTAAAATGGGGACTTGCCTGCCGTACTGTGTAAAATGGGGGCACGTGCCTGCCGTACTGTGTAAAATGGGGACACGTGCCTGCCGCAATGTGTAAAGTGGGGACATGTACCTGCCGCAATGTGTAAAATGGGGACATGTGCCTGCCGCAATGTGTAAAATGGGGACATGTGCCTGCCGCAATGTGTAAAATGGGTACTCTTGCCTGCCGTACTGTGTAAAATGGGGGCACGTGCCTGCCGCAATGTGTAAAAGGGGGACACTTTCCTGCCGCAATGTGTAAAATGGGGACACTTGCCTGCCATACTGTGTAAAATGGGGACACTTGCCTGTTGTACTGTGTAAAATGGGGGCACGTGCCTGCCGCAATGTGTAAAATGGGGACACTTTCCTGCCGCAATGTGTAAAATAGGGGCTCGTGCCTGCCGCAATGTGTAAAATGGGGACACTTGCCTGCCGTGCTGTGTAAAAATAAGAATTTACTCACCGGTAATTCTATTTCTCGTAGTCCGTAGTGGATGCTGGGTACTCCGTAAGGACCATGGGGTATAGATGGGCTCCGCAGAAGACTGGGCACTCTTAAAAGAAAGATTAGGTGCTATATCTGGTGTGCACTGGCTCCTCCCTCTATGCCCCTCCTCCAGACCTCAGTTAGGGAAACTGTGCCCGGAAGAGCTGACATTACTAGGAAAGGATTTGGAATCCAGGGTAAGACTCATACCAGCCACACCAATCACACCGTACAACTCGTGATAACTATACCCAGTTAACAGTATGAACAATAACTGAGCCTCTCTCAACAGATGGCTCATACAATAACCCTTTAGTTAAGCAATAACTATATACATGTATTGCAGAGAGTCCGCACTTGGGACGGGCTCCCAGCATCCACTACGGACTACGAGAAATAGAATTACCGGTGAGTAAATTCTTATTTTCTCTGACGTCCTAGTGGATGCTGGGTACTCCATAAGGACCATGGGGATTATACCAAAGCTCCCAAACGGGCGGGAGAGTGCGGATGACTCTGCAGCACCGAATGAGCAAACACAAGGTCCTCCTCAGCCAGGGTATCAAACTTGTAGAATTTTGCAAAAGTGTTTGAACCCGACCAAGTAGCAGCTCGGCAAAGTTGTAAAGCGGATACCCCTCGGGCAGCCGCCCAAGAAGAGCCCACCTTCCTCGTGGAATGGGCTTTTACTAATTTAGGATGCGGCAGTCCAGCCGCAGAATGTGCAAGCTGAATCGTGCTACAGATCCAGCGAGCAATAGTCTGCTTTGAAGCAGGAGCACCCAGCTTGTTGGGTGCATGCAGGATAAATAGCGAGTCAGTTTTTCTGACTCTAGCCGCCCTGTAAACATAAAGTTTCAGGGCCCGGACTACGTCCAGCAACTTGGAATCCTCCAAGTCCCTAGTAGCCGCAGGCACCACAATAGGTTGGTTCAAATGAAACGATGATACCACCTTAGGGAGAAATTGGGGACGAGTCCTCCATTCTGCCCTTTCCATACGGAAGATCAGATATGGGCTTTTACATGACAAAGCCGCCAATTCTGACACACGCCTAGTCCAAGCTAAGGCCAAAAGCATGACCACTTTCCACGTGAGATATTTTAGCTCCACGGTCTTAAGTGGCTCAAACCAGTGGGATTTTAGGAATCCAACACACGTTAAGATCCTAAGGTGCCACTGGAGGCACAAAAGGGGCTGAATATGCAGCACCACTGTAACAACGTCCGAACTTCAGGCAGTGAAGCCAGTTCTTTTTGAGAGAAAAAGGGATAGGGCCGAAATCTTGGCCTTTATGGATCCTAATTTTTGGCCCATAGTCACTCCTGACTGTAGGAAGTGCAGGAATCGACCCCCCTGGAATTCCTCTGTAGGGCCTTCCCGGCCACACACCAAGCAACCTATTTTTGCCATATACAGTGAAAAAGTCTTGCTGTCACGTCTTTCCTAGCCTTTATCAGCGTAGGAATAACTGCATCCGGAATGCCCTTTTCCGCTAGGATCCGGCGTTCAACCGCCATGCCGTCCAACGCAGCCGCGGTAAGTCTTGGATCAGACAGGGTCCCTGTTGCAACATGTCCTGACTGAGAGGCAGAGGCCATGGGTCCTCTGAGAGCATTTCTTGCAGTTCCGGGTACCGAGTCCTTCTTGGCCAATCCGGAGCAAAGAATATTGTTCACACTCCTCCGTTTATTACAATTCTCAGCCCTTGGGTCTGAGAGGAAGAGGAGGGAATATATAGACCGACTGGAACACCCACGGTGTTACTAGTGCGACCACAGCTATCGCCTGAGAGTCCCTTGACCCAGCATAAAACCTTTTTTATCTTTTTATTGAGGTGGGACGCCATGTAGTCCACCTGAGGCAGTTTCCATCAATTTGCAAAACTGCGTGAAGACTTCCTGATGAAGTCACCACTTTCCCGGGTGGAGGTCGTGTCCACTCCCGGAATGAACACTGCTGACAGTGCGCTTACTTGATTCTCAGCCCAGCGAAGAATTCTGGTGGCTTCTACCCTCGCCACCCTGCTCCTTGTGCCGCCCTGGCGGTTTACATGAGCCCCTGCGGTCTGACTGGATCAGAACCGGTTGGTCGAGAAGCAGGAACTCCGCTTGACTTAGGGCGTTGTATATGGCCCTTAGTTCCAGGATATTGATGTGAAGGCAAGTCTGTTGGCTTGACCACAAACCTTGGAATTTTCTTCCCTGTGTAACTGCCCCCCACCCTCGGAGGCTTGCATCCGTGGTCACCAGGACCCAGTCCTGAATGCCGAATCTGCGGCCCTCGAGAAGGTGAGCACTCCGCAGCCACCACAGGAGAGACACCCTGGCCCTGGGGGATAGGGTGATTAACCGATGCATCTGAAGATGTGATCCGGACCACTTGTCCAGTAAGTTCCATCGTCCTTGCATGGAACCAGCCGAAGGGGATGGCCTCGTATGATGCCATCATCCTTCCCAGGACTCGAGTGCAGTGATGCACTGACACCTGTTTCGGTTTTCAATGGATTCCTGACCAGTGTCATGAGCTCCTGAGCTCTCTCTATCGGGAGATAAACCCTCTTCTGGTCTGTGTCTAGGATCATGCCTAGGCGAGGCAGATGAGCTGTAGGAACCAACTGCGACTTCGGAATATATAGAATCCAGTCGTGTTGCCGTTTCACTTCCAGAGAAGGTGATACGCTGTCCAGCAACTACTCTCTTGATCTCGCTTTTATGAGGAGATCATCCAAGTATGTGATAATAGTGACACCTTGCTTCCGCAGGAGCACCATCATATCCGCCATTACCTTGGTGAAATTGGTAATGACAATCCCGTACCGCAATTCTGAGGTACGCCTGATGAGGTGGATAAATGGGGACACGAAGGTATGCATCCCTTATGTCCCGATTCATTTCAGGCTTGCAATGACCGCTCTTAGCGATTCCATCTTGAACCTGAACCTTTTCAGGTATATGTTCAGGGATTTTAATACAATATGGGTCTAACCGAACCGTCTGGTTTCGGGATTATAACATGGTCGAATAATAACACCCTCTTGTTGAAGGAGGGGACCCTTGACCACCACCTGTTGAAGATACAATTTACGAATTGCAGTTAACACTGGCTCCCTCTCTTGGGGGGAAGCCCGCCGGGTTCTCGGTGAGGGGGCATCTTCTCACAGTCCAGCCTGTATCCCTGCGATACAATTTCTATTGCCCAGGGATCTAACAGGGAGTGAACCCACTTGTGGCTGAACTTACGAAGGCGTGTCCCCACCGGGCCTAGCTCCGCCTGTGGAGCCCCAGCGACATGCGGTGGATTTTTGTAGAGGCCGGGGAGGACTTCTGTTCCTGGGGACTAGCTGTGTTGTACAGCTTCTTTCCTCTGCCCCCAGCTCTGACAAGAAAGGACGCACCTCAGACTTTCTTGTTTCTTTATTCGAAAAGCTGCATTTAATAATGTCGTGCTTTCCTAGGCTGTGCAGGAATATAAGGCAAAATATCAGAATTACCAGCTATTGCTGTGGAGACCAGGCCCGGGAACCTTTCTCCACACAATCCTCAGCCTTCCATATGCCTCTTAAGTCGGCATCATCTGTCCAATGTATATTCTACAGGACACGTCAAGCAGAAATCGACATAGATTTTGTCTCTAGGACCCAGTATACTCATGTCCCTTTGGGCATGCTTTATAATTATATATCTATCACTTAAGACAGCATCTTAAAATATTTATATGCATACTAGGGTCTCAATCTCTGCTGATAAGGTACCTGTCCACGCTGCCACAGCGCTATAAACCCATGCCGACACAATCGCCGGTCTGGTAGTATACTAGAATGTGCACACTATCTGCAGGATCCCTGAGAATAGCTAGTGCAAACAGGACACCCAAGGGGAAGATTCTCAACACATCCTGGCCCTAGTGGGGAAAGGATACAGCCTGAGAATTCTCTTGTGGGAAGCTGCCGTCTCTTGTCTGGAGATTCCCGCTCTTTTTCCTCATGAGAGGAGGGAAATTTACCTCAGCATTCTTCCCCTTAACATGTGTACTCTCGTGTCAGGGACAGATGAGTCATCAGTGATATGCAAATCATCTTTTATTCCAATAATCATATATTGAATATCTTTTAGCCCTCTTGGCTGTAACTTTGCATTATCGTAGTCGACAGTGGAGTTAAACTCCGTGTCGATACTTTGTTATTTTGGATAGTGAACATAGAGAGACTCTGAAGGACTCTGTGACATAGGGACAGACCAGGGTAGATTTCCTTTCTGTTCCCTAACCTTTTGTGCAATCATTTTACCTCAGCACTTACACATATCCAAACAGGTGTCGGCGTTGTCGACGGAGACACCCTCCCACACACATATCCGCTCTATCACCTCCTTAGAGGAGCCTTTTACCTCAGACATGTCGACACACGCGTACCGACACACCACACACACAGGGGATGCTCTATTTGAAGACAGTTCCCCCACCAGGCCCTTTGGAGAGACAGAGAGAGAGAGTATGCCAGCACACACCACAGCGCTATATAATACAGGGATGTACACTATTCCCACGTAGCAGTGAGTCTGTTGCCAGCAGATCTCACTGAAAATAAAAAACCTAACAAATACTTTCTTTTCTAGGAAGCTCAGGAGAGCCCCTAGGGTGCATCCAGCTCTGGCCGGGCACAGATACTAACTGAGGTCTGGAGGAGGGGCATAGAGGGAGGAGCCAGTGCACACCAGATATAGTACCTAATCTTTCTTTTAAGAGTGCCCAGTCTCCTGCGGAGCCCGTCTATACCCCATGGTCCTTACGGAGTACCCAGCATCCACTAGGACGTCAGAGAAATGGAGACACGTGCCTGCTGTAATGTGTAAAATGGGGACACTTTCCTGCCGCATTGTGTAAAATGGGGACACTTGCCTGCCGTGCTGTGTAAAACGGGGACACGTGCCTGCTGTAATGTGTAAAATTAGGACTTTTTTTTTTATCTTGTGGTGGCCGTGATGATGAGATTAGATGAGGCCACGCCCATTTTAACAAAGCCACGCCCATTTTAATGAGGTCACGCCCCTTTGCTGTAGGATTAGTTTGGCCACATCTGTGCTTGTAGAAAGGCGCAAAATGTATAGTTTGCAGGAGGGCGCCGAACACCCTAGCACCGGCCCTGGATGCAACATTAGTCTTTGAGGAGTATCTATCATACCTTGTACTTCCTGAGCGGGAGTACAATATATGTATTTCACATTTCAATTTACATAACAAAATCTCTGTCGATTAAGTTAGTCAGGGGACACTGCTGCTAGGAAAAAAAAGAAAAGGGTTTAGCATCATAGAGGCCCAATCGTAACTTCAGAAGGTTTTGTCAAAGGGTAATGTTGCACTTCTCTCGTTCCTCCCATTTGCCAAATTAGTGTTTACCAGTGGTATTGTCCTGATGTAGAATTTTCTAGTACTGCAAAAAAATCCAAACTTCTAGGTCATGCAAAGTATTCATTCAATCCTTCTCATCCCGTATTAAGGGCCTGTACATGGTCCAACAAACATTTCCAAGCTTATCTAAACAAGGGCATTCCTAGAAATGAGTACTTCTTATGTGGTAATTGAAAAGAAATACCCTGGGGGTTACCCCATCTCTGTCTGCTTTCCTACTGAGAAATACTAATGTGCAGACAGGATATTCTCCATTTATGACATTGCTTTCTTGATTTTTATTTTATTTTTGGGTTTTACTATATATGTACTTGAATGGCTCCATACTTACCAGTTCCACTGGTCTCACCCACTTCCCCTGCAGGCTACAGCTCCTATTTTACCGGTTGGATACTCCTCTGAGTGCATGAGAAATGGCTGAAACCAGAGTTGGGTCATCTTCTCCTCCTAAATAAAACTTTGACATTCATTAGTACATACATATATATATATATATATATATATATATATATATATATATATATATATATATATTGTATACATTCATATTTTTATTATTTTCTATAGTTTGTATGCTGGCTGTAACTGCTTCCACATCCACATATGACGGTGTACTTGCTTTCTCTTTTTACTTATTTATTGTTGCTATGAGTTCAAACAGTTATTATATTTCCGTTCTTGTCTTATATGACTTTGGTTAAACATACTACCTGCAATACCTCAGGATCAAAACCACCAACTCTAGGAAATGATGCCCTATCATCAACAGTCATTCGTACCCATTTGTCACAAAAAGCCTCACCGTGTGGACCATACTTTCCACACATTATAAACCGAGCAGGCCCTCTTGGCCTCTGCTCTCCAGCCTGAACCCTGGCTGCCGAACGTTTCTAGCTTGTGCACTTGGCTCCCATCGTGGACTTTTTGACACGATCCCCAAATGGACAATACAAGCAAACGGTGAAAGTCCTCTGAGTTCTCTCACCAACAACTCCTCCGCTGGAATGTACCATGACTCACTCCAATAGTTACCCCTGCGTACCCAGTGAGGCTCCTACCAGACCCCTCAGCACTGTAACTATTGACGTATTAACAGAATTAATAGCGCACCTTTTCCAGTGGAGGTTGAAAGCCTGTTGGAATGTTTTCACCTGCTTGTACCAAAGTGGTTAAACAGGTTCATTAACATTTCAATTGCTTATCTTGTAGCAAACAGAGTTAACAAATCCTGGAAAAAAAAGACTTTATATCTGTAATTCTTACATTAAGCCAAGTATATATCTCGCTATTTCTCTCTCTAGGCCCAACTGAAACTATTTGTAATTGACTATGGCATGGGTTAGTTAAATTCATTGGTAGCTTTTAAATGGTGATGAATTTGTACATATGTATTATTGTTCATTTGTGACAAAGGAAACAGATTGTTTAACCGACTGAAAGTCAGCTGTTAGCTAGGTGGATAGTGACCTTACCTAAAATGGCCTCTACTCCTCCCCCTTTTCCAAGCCATGTTCATGGACAAAATGGTGGTCACACCATGCGGCCAGAAATACAAACACTAGCTCCTTTGTCACAAATAAATCACAAGTTATATAAGCACCAGAAGTCTGTTACTTCTGGCCTATGTTAGCAGTATGCGAATTGGACGCAGCATGCTAACACAGCTATATCATACCTATGCACCAACTTTTAAATGCTCTTTAAATTTACTTAAAAGATAAACAATCTGAATCAACACAACAAAGAAATATATTGTCCCTTGAATTTCATATCAGCGCCTTACTGATAACACAAAAAACAAATGGCATGTGGTTCAGCAGCATCTAGATGTGTCCATCGTTAGCTGGTAGACCACAGCAGCGTCTGTACAGTGCATCATTAAGTACATGATATCGCGGACACAGCCCTTACTTGAGAATTTCAGATTATTTCTAATAAATATTTAAAATGCCAGCGTTAATATATGCTGCGGACGCAAGGCGCATCTTATTACCATATACAATAAAACTGAGCTGTACGTCACAAACACTACATCCCTTAAGAGAAAACAAGTACTCACACACAATGTTTGATTGAGGTCCAATGCTCAGAGATGTATATTTGCTATTAAAAGGGTATGCATACAATATAACACATGTACAGTATATATATGGTTACAGAGTTACAATTACACAGGAAGCAGATAGTTACAAAAGAATCCATTACAGCCAGCATACTTCACCCTGTCCCTTAATGCACAGTCCGCTCCATCTTTGAATCTGCCCCAACAACAACAGCAAAACAGCAAACAGAAGTTCCTGGGTGAGGGGAATCACCTATATACTGTGTATTGGTGGAGAAGTACATGTCTGGGACTGAGTCTTCTGTTATTGGTCCAGGGGAGGGAAATCTCTCATTTATGAAGCGTTATTGGTCAGTTCATATGCAAGCAACATCTAGCCTTGAAGATGACATCATAGGGATTAGCCATGCTGTCTTCCAGGGAGATTCTTTTGTTCACTTTAGAATTGTGGATTCATATTCATACATTTAATCATAACTAATCATTACAATGTGCTACAATCTTCCCATAGCTATCAAATTAACACACTCATTCCCCGGATTATTTTGACACCAAGCATGACATGTTTATCTTGTTCCGTTCCAATAATACATATATATGATGTTATACTCTATTATATAAATACATTATAATGTCTGGTGCTTGACATGTTTATTTTATGTGTTGTATGATATATGTGTTGAATATATCTTTGTGGCTTGTCTGTGTGAATGCGTATGCTTGCACACGCAGAGCAGCCTATCTGTTTAGAGTTTGTATTTGGTATGTATGTAATATTTTTGACTTTGACAGGAGCATAAGCAATATAATGTGGATGAGTAAGACAATTATAATTATTACATTGCATTTAAAAACTGACAGTAACAGAATACTTTCTCTAGCATCCATAGGGGATACTGGGATGGCGAATTACAGTGAGGTAACTGAAATTAGTATGTGAATTAGTATTAGTAGTAGTGAATTAGTATTAGTAATAGTAAAGTGTTGCTGACAACTTTTGTTATGGGAAATGTCATGAGTTATGCACATATAAGGGTAACTAGCAAGAAATAGATTGCACAAGCTTACTACAATAGCATGATGTTTAATGGAGAAATATACATTGTGTTCTAGCATTTGACCAAAATAACAGAATTTAAAGCAATATAATTTCTTTACAAGGATTATAAATTATTTGATAAAGATAATAAAGCTATAGTATGTGGATGTTTACAGAGGATGTTTTGGGGATAATTAAAAACAACATTGTTTTAAATACAACATAGTTTATTGCTAAAAAGAAACTATAGCATGAGTAATATGTGTTAAGGGGTAAAGTGCAATGGAGTTTGCTGTGCTATTAGAGAAATGAATAATAAGGTGGCCAGATGTGTGGTTTACTGCTTCAAATGCAGTAAAGTTTTCTTTCTTACTGACAGAAAGAGTTTGTAGGAGTTTTGAAAAAAAAAAAAAAAAAAAAAAAGAGAATACGAATATTTTTCAAAGAAAATGTGTAATGTTGAGAATAGAATCAAGTCATAATTTACCAGGGAAGGTTTAAAGAATTAAACATTATTAATCTACAAAAGAGACAGGAGTGGCAGATTTTGAATCATGGCATGGACCAATCATTGGTTCAATAGTGGTAGAATTACACCTAAACATCCGCTAAGTCTCGTAGTCAGGTATAAAAAAAATGTTGTTGTTGTTCTTGTTGGAATCCAGCAAAGATATATTATCCAGAGACTGATTCAAATCAGTTTGTAGTTTTGACTGTTCAATGTGTCATACAAATTATTTAAACAGTTACAAGAATATTGAAAGCTGCAAGAACCTTGAAAGGATATTTAACCAGCACGAACACGAAGTCCGGCACAGGACAAATCACTGAGTGGATACTGTGTTATGGAGAGAAGTTGCTTATGTTTTGGTTCCATTACAGATTGCATAGGATGGTCCTTGGCAAGGGGATCCGGTCTGAAGGTCGACACTGTCTAGCTCTGGTCTCTGACCTTTTCATTCCAATGCAAGCTCATGGATCTAGGTGTCCTTCTTCTGCAGCCTTTGCAACGGCTGTATCAGTAGTCAGTGGTACTTGCCAAGGGGTGTGGATCATCAAATTGACAGTATCTAAGTTGACAATGTTTAGGTCGACATTCACTAGTTCGACAGGGATGGAAGGTCGAAAGGGTTCCTAGGTCGACATGTGCTAGGTTGACAGGTCAAAAGGTCGACATGAGTTTTTAAATTTTTTTATTTTTTTTAACTTTTTCATACTTAATGATCCACGTGGACTACGATTGGAACGGTAATCTGTGGCGAGCGAAGTGGTAGCGGAGTGAGGCACCTTGCCCGAAGCATGGTGAGTGAAGTGAGCCATGCAAGGGGACACGGCGCACTAATTGGTGTTTCCGGTCACTCTACAAGAAAACGACACAAAAACCCCCTCTCATGGCGACCTTTTGACCTGTCGACCTAGCACATGTCGACCTAGAAACCCTGTCGACCTTCCATCCCTGTCGAACTAGTGAATGTCGACCTAAACATTGTCAACCTGGATACTGTCAATTTGATGATCCACACCCCTTGGCAAGTACCACTGACTACTGATACAGCCGTTGCAAAGGCTGCAGAAGGAGGACACCTAGATCCATGAGCTTGCATTGGAATGAAAAGGTCAGAGACCAGAGCTTAAAGCAGGGGTGGGGAACCTTTTTTCTACCAAGGGCCATTTGGAGATTTATAAAATCCTTCAGGGGCCATACAAAAATTATCAACTTAAAAATTAGACTGCCACCAGTAGTTATGCCCCAAGTTAGTGGTTATGCCCAGTAGATATACCCACAGTCAGTTGTTATGCCCCATCTGATATGCCCCCAGTCAGTTGTAATGCCCCTTTAGATATGCCCTCAGTCAGTTGTTATGCCCCAGTAGATATGCTCCACTTGACATGCCCCCAGTAAGTTGTTATGCCCCATTAGATATGCCCCAGTCAGTTGTTATTCCCCATTAGATATGACTCAGTCAGTTGTTATGCTTAATTAAATATGCCCCCTGTAGTTATGCCCCATTAGATATGCCCCCTAGTAGCGCTGCTTACACACACACATTAAAAGAAAAAAAAATAATACTCACCAGCCCTGCTCCTGCTCCCGGACCGCTGCCCTCCACCTGGCCGCCCGCTCCTCGAAACTATGGGAGAAACATTATGATGTCTCTGCCATAGCGCTGCACAGCCGCACAGTACACTGCCTGAGCCAGAAGACGGAGCTCAGGAGTGAGATCCTGCCTCTGGCTGCTGCTGAGAAGGAACCAGGCGCCTGCTGGTAACAAAATCTCAGCGGGTGCCCAGCATCTCCCTCGGTTAGATGAGCCTGGCCGGGCCAGATGAAGTGGCTTTGCAGGGCCTTATACGGTCCACGGGCCTGAGGTTCCCCACCCCTGGCTTAAAGGAACGCAAAAACTCAAAATTGTATGGAGATACAGAGACTATTACTACTGTAGAGTTATATTTGAATGAACCCTTCAATCAAGATGGAGATGATTGTCTATAATAGACTATGTGCTTATAAACTAATATCCTACAGAACTTTCAACATCCTTGAAAGTATACTGGGAGCGATGTTATTTATAACAGCATTGGGACTTGTTTTTGTATTTTGAAGAGAAAGCGAGCAGAAGTGTGGTGTAGGTATGAGAATTATTTCAATAAGACCCTTCCTTCCTCTTTTCTATGCAGGAAATCCAGTGAGCTTTATGAACGGTGTAAAGAAATATCATCCTTTGAAAAATGTGGTTGTGAGTATTGTACTCCACTTGAAGAAAGATGTATAAATTGATCTATGGATAAATAGGATATTATTCAGAGGAATATCCAATCCGACAATACCATTAATTGTTAGGAAGTTTTTGAGTACTACTGCTATATAAATATTATTACTAATTATTATTATTATAATTGTTAGGTATATATACAAAGACACAAGCATTGTATAGTAATATGCCAAAGTTCTCTATGAAAGTTACATTTGATGTGATTACCAAAACTTTGTAGAGTTGTGATAACTGTGAAACAGATATATGTGTATAGAAAGTATAGGTGCTTATAGCAAAATAGAACCACTAGTAATAATATTAGCTACACACATATAGGGTGTTTTCCATTTAGTTCCAATAAAACAGTTCAATAATACAGGAATGAGCACACTGAGGTGGAATTAGGATCAATTAATGTAACCTTTAAAAGAGGACTACATTTTGGAAGCAGCTATCCCTGACGAAGCCCCTAAGGGGGGAAACGCGTTGGAAGCTGCACCACTGTTCTACAGCAAGTACGAGCCCGAATCTTCTACGGACCACACACACATGCCGGCTAACGTCACCGGAAGCCGGAAACCGCGAAACCGGAAGCCAGAGCGGTGCGTTCCACAGACTGCCAGCTGTGTAGAACGACGGATCACCGCGGCTCTGGGAGGCGGCTGACATTATCAGAGGGGAACGAGGACGGCAGAGACGGGGGATCCACCATACTACCAGTAACAGGTACATGAGCGCTGTAATCGGCTAAAGTGTCACCAGAAAAATAGTGGATTTACCCCCATAAAGTTATCTATATGACTGTATGCTGCGGAAAAGTTCCCAATGTGGATTAAGCTATTTACAGAGCAAAGTGTAGAAAGACAAGAGGCTGTACCGTTGGAATACTGCTATAGACTGGTTTAATAAAATACATCATAAAGCCTATTTGGCTAAGGATACCAGGTCTCAGGACAATTTTTGCCGTTGAGGCATTGACTTTTAATTTTGAATTGGTTCATTACAGAGTGGACTATATCCATTGAATGAACTTATCATTTTTTAATTTAATTTTATGCTTATTAAACTATTTTTTAACTTGATAGTAAATGTTATTTTCAGTCTGACATCAGTCTTTGTCTTTAAATGTTGCGCCAAGAATTCTGCATGTAAATAATACAGGAAAGATTACCTTATGCAGAGCGGAAATATACGTTATGGTAAGAACTTACAGTTGATAGCGGTATTTCTCCTAAGTCCACAGGTTCCACAGGATAACAATAGGATATGATGGAGCGTCAGTGGATTGGCAGCAATCGATCAAAGCTTTCTGGCCTCCCAGCAAGCAACGGGCCCGTCCATATATCCCCGCCCACTGGCTCAGGCAAATCATTTGTATTCCAAAGCACTAGGCAGGAGCATCATGTAGAGCCCTATTCAGGCAAGAAAAACAGTCATGCACACCCTTCCGTACAAGAAGGAAGAGGTTAGTGAGTAGAAAGATTCTCAAATCAGGTGCGTCAGGGTGGGATCTCTGTGGAATCTGTGGACTTAGGAGAAATACCGTTATCAATGGTAAGTTCTTACCATAACGTATATTTCTCCGGCAGGGTCCACAAGTTATCCACAGGATAACAATGGGATTTCCCAAAGCAATTTAGTGGTGGGGAAGCTCCTGATTGGCCAGGAGAACCCTTTGCCCGAATTCAGCATCATGAGAGGCAAAGGTGTCCAAGGCATAATGTCTAATGAATGTGTTAATGGAAGACCATGTGGCTGCCTTACATATCTGTTCTGCTGAAGCACCACGCTGTACTGCCCATGAGGGACCTACCTTATGAGTAGAGTGAGCAGAGACATTAGCCGGAACAGGGAGATCAGCTTGAGAACATGCTTCTGAAATCGTCATCCGAAGCCACCTTGCCAGCGTCTGCTTACTAGCAGGCCATCCTCTCTTGTGAAATCTGTAGAGAATGAAGAAAGAATCTGTCTTTCTGATGGCACTGGTACGGTCCACGTAGAGCCTTAATGCACCCTCTAGAAATGCATCTCCCGCAGAAAGTCCCGATATCTGAAAAGCCGTGACTACAATTTCTTCATTAAGGTGGAATTTAGACACCACATTAGGAAGATATCCAGATCTAGTCCTGAGAACCACTTTATCTGGATAGAAAATCAGAAAAGGGGAATGACATGACAGCACTCCTAAATATGACACTCTTCTAGCTGATGCCATAGTCAGTAGAAAGAGTACTTTAGCTGTCAACCATTTAAGATCCACTTTATCAAGTAAATCAAATGGGGCAAGTTAAAGGGCTTTTAGGACTACACATAAGTCCCACGGCACTGTAGGCGGAACAAACGGAGGTTGAATGCGCAGCATTCCTTGGAAGAAAGTACGCACATCCCGTAAATTGCCAATTTTCTTTTGGAACCATACAGTCAATGCCGATACTTGCACTCTCAAGGAAGCCACCTTCAAACCTTTATCCATTCCTGCCTAAAGGAATACTAAGACCCTGGAAACTCTGAAAGATTTAGGGTCCACATTTCTTTCACTGCACCAATGAATATAGGCTTGCCATATTCGGTGATAAATACGAGCTGAGGAAGATTTCCTTGCACTGAGCATTGTTTGAATTACCTGTTTTGAGAATCCTCTTGACTTCAGGATAGAGGTTTCAAGAAGCACGCCGTCAAATGACAGTCGGTCCAGATGTCTGTGATAACAAGGACCCTGCATCAGTAGACGTTGATAAAGCAGAAGTGGAACCTCCATTGACATTCTCTGCAGATCTGTGTACCAATGCCTTCTGGGCCAAGCTGGAGCTATTAGTATCACGGCACCCTTTCCTTGTTTTATTTTTCTCACAGCCCTGGGTAATAGGGTGATCGGAGGAAACACATAAGCTAGATGAAAGTCCCATCTCACCGACAAGGCGTCCACAATGATTGCTCTGGGGTCCTTTGTTCTTGACCAGTATGCGGCCACTTTGTTGTTCAGACGGGACGCCATGAGATCTATCTCTGGCAACCCCCATTTGTCTACTAGAGTCTGGAAGACCTCCGGGTGTAGAGCCCATTCGCTTGCTTGAATGGTGTCGACTGAGAAAGTCCGTTTCCCAGTTTAGGACTCCCGGAATGAATACTGCAGACAAGGCTGGATGATGAAGTTCTGCCCACTTTAGTATGTGACTTATCTCCTTCATTGCTTTTTGGCTGCAAGTTCCTCCCTGATGGTTGAGGTACGTTACTGCCGTCGCATTGTCTGAGCGGATCTGGACTTGTTTTCCTTGAAGAATGTCCTTTGCCTGAATCAGTGCCATGCATATGGCCCGAAGTTCCAACACATTTATTGGCAGGCAACTTTCTTCTTTGGTCCATAGTCCCTGGAGGCACAATCTTCCGGACACTGCTCCTCAGCCCTGGAGACTGGCATCTGTTGTTAGAATCTCCCAATCTGATATACAAAAGGGTCTCCCCTCGTCCAGATGGGATGTCTGTAGCCACCAGGCTAATGACCTTGATACTTTTACAGAAAGTACCATAGTCCGTTTCTTTATTGTCTGATGTAATCCATTCCATTTGGCAAGAATCAGATGCTGCAGAGGTCTCAAGTGGAATTGTGCATACTCCACCATGTCGAATGTTGACACCATCAAACCCATCACTCGCATTGCTGCGTGAATGGATACCATTTGACTGTGTATTAAGTCTTGAATCCTTGACTGTACCTTGGATATCTTGTTCCGAGGTAAAATTACTCTCTGCAGTCCTGAATCCAGTAAAGACCCCAGGTGAGTCATCCGCTGTGAAAGAACTAAAGACAATTTTGCCCAATTTATGAGACACCCATGTCTCTGCAGACAAGTTATTGTCTGTTGGAGATGACATATGAACAACTCCTGTGACTGTGTCAGGATTAAAAGATAGTCGAGATATGAGAAAAATTCTTATCCCCTGCTGGCGGAGATATGCTGCCATAACCACCATAATCTTGGTAAATACTCTGGGGGCTGTGGCTAACCCAAAGGGCAGGGCCTGGAACTGAAAATGCTGTTGGTGGATAGCGAACCTGAGATAACACTGATGGGACAGTGCTATAGGAACATGTAGGTAAGCATCCTGTATATCCAGGGATACCATATAATCTCCTGGCTCCATGGATAAGATTATGGAACGTAACGTCTCCTTGTGAAACCGAGGTACCAAAATGTATTTGTTCAGCATTTTGAGATTGAGAATGGGCCATAATGATCCATTTGGCTTCTGAACCAGAAATAGGTTGGAGTAAAAACCCTCTCCTCAATGTGCAGGAGGAACTGTAATAATTACTCCAGACTGAAGCAATTTCTGAACTGCTTCTTGCAACGCCCTGGCCTTCACCTTGATTCGAGACAGGCTGGTTCAGAAAAACCTTTGAGGAGGGTGCTTCTTGAAGGGAAAAGCATAACCTAGAGACACCGCTTCCTGCACCCAGGCATACGTTGTAGACTGTTGCCAAATCTGTGCAAACTGAAGAAGTCAGCCCCCTACCCTGGGGTCCCCCAGGTGGAGGCTCGCACCATCAGGCTGATGGCTTATGATCACCTTTTCCCTTACCCTTTCCTTGAGACTGAAAGGGACGAAAAACTGGAACTTTAGGTTTGTATTTGAATGTGTAAGAAAACTTTACCTTTTTGGAGTCTGCTTCTGACTCCAAAATATTTGTCAATTCTTTACCAAAAAGAATATTTCCAGAAAAAGGCAAAGATTCCAAAATCTTCTTGGACTCTGAATCAGCTTCCCATGTACGTAACCAAACTGCTCTGAGAGCAACTATTGTTGAAGCTGAAGCCCTGGAGGCAATAGTACCCATATCTAATGCTGCTTCTTCCAAGAATATTGCAGCCTGTTTTATGTGTGCTACATGGGATTTTTGCTCGCTAGAGGATACTGGAAAGTCCTCCTCCAATGTCTCAGCCCAGGCAGCCACTGCCTTTGCCATCCAAGCTGAAGCCATGGCTGGCCTTATGACTGCCCCAGACAGGGAAAAAAATGTTTTTTTAGAAACCAATCCACTCTCCTATCCGTAACATAATTTAATGATGTTGAAGCAAAGGTAAAATAGATTTTCACACTAATCGAATCACATGCGTATCTACTTTAGGAGCCACCTCCCTTTTTAAACAATCCCCAGCTGGAGGAGGATATTTGGAATCCCATTTCTTTGGAATTCTAAACCTCTTATTGGGTGTAGCCCAAGCCTCTTCCATGATTTCTGTCAGTTGATCTGACCCCACAAACTCAGTCTTAACTGTTTAGGGATGTTTAAACACAGGTGCCTTGGTCTTTAACACAGGCTCTGCTGAATCCTCTAAGGAAAGAATGACTTTCATAGCTCTAATTAACTCAGCTATATCAACTGAGCTGAGACCTTCCTCCTCTTCGTTTGCTGAAGTAGCATTATCTGAGCTTTCATCTTCCGATAACTCTTCCGCTGCCTCATGTGTAGCCTGTGAAGGTGAAGATTTACTTACCCTGGGTTTATCCATCTGTTTCTTTTGAGAAGGTGCTGGCGGAAATTATATACCGTAGGTAGGGAGCTGCATGTAGGGGTTAATAGTGTAACCTATTCCCGGTACAGATGGGGTAGGAATTATCTGTTCAGCTATACGGAATAAGGTCTGTGCAAACATTGCCCAAGGTGGATCCCTTTGTACCTGACATTGTACCGGGATCTGCCTTGTATTTTGCTGAAAACTAAAGCAATTTGTACACAAACCACCCTGAACCAGATTCTGAGAGAATACATTTTGCAAGACAAACATAAAATGAGTGTTGGTGTTGCTGTGAGTGTACCTTCCTCACCTTTGCCACTCTTAGACATGATAAATAATCAGTACTTTCACAGTGTACTACACAATTTGTGACTGTAATCACTTTAAAGTATTTAAAGTGACATACTATCTGACCCTACCCATGCACCAGCATTGAGGATCAGAAAGGACTATTAACAGACATATAATAAAGTCAGCAATCACATTAGCAGTCAGTCACATGTTATACATTAGTATAATTAGCAATATGAGCACATCATCTTTTAAGTATGTAGGAGAACAAATTACTGATAATGTTTAACTGATCTAGCATATTCAAACGCAATGCGAGAGAAACAGTAAATGTATAGACTCATATGCAATAGGCACTTAACTATTCGTACTCAAAACAGGTAGACAGAGATTTTAGTGCTGTATAACCCATACTCAGTAGAGTGGGATACAGGGAGACTCGCCTCACTTCCAGGATCGATCAATACGTTAGCAAACGCTGAGTGGATCCAGATGCTACTAGTGTGCACTGCCAATCCATGACCCTATAGTGAACACAGACGCTCAGTGAACACGGAAGCACCAGTCACACAGCCGCCCATGCTGCGACCGGGTCCCCTCGTGTTAGCAATTGGTGAACACAGATGCACCGGTCACACAGCCGCCTATGCTGTGACTGGGTCCCCTCATGGTAGCATCTGGGATGGAAGCGAGGAAACGGTTCATGGCGGGAGACTCGGCAGAAACGGGTCATGAACCGGGGGGAGGGGCGACCAGGAGAGCGTCTGCTCAACCTGCTGACATCAACCCTAGGGATCGCGGCCTCATGCTATTCCTGGAGCCTATGATCCCTAAGGCCTAGCGCTGGAGCACCCACGGTGGCGGCGCGTCAGCTACTGTTTGGTAGTCTCCTCCCAAAACAGTGCAGCTGTGTCCATATTCCATCTAGCTAAGCGGAACCGATGCCTTACCTTCTCCCCATGCTCCGGCCACAGACTGGTGCCGTCTGATGGACCTGCTAGTATAAAATAAATAGTAAGACTATAAAAATAAAATAAGAAAGCTTAGGGCTGCTAAAAAACAGCAGCCCTCTGACCATGGTCCAGCTCCTGCCGCACCAAAAAAACTGATTTGCCTGAGCCAGTGGGTGGGGATATATGGACGGACCCCATTGCACCCTGGGAGGCCAGAAAGCTTTGATCGATTGGTGCCAATCCGCTGACGCTCCATCATATCCCATTGCTATCCTGTGGATAACCTGTGGACAATGACGGAGAAAGATTGATTTAAGGAAATGTGAAAGGATTGTTACCATATACAAACCTAATGTTTCTAGATGTGCTAGATATAGTTATTATGGTATATAAAAAGTAATGGTTACATAGGATGTTCATTAAAGTTTATGATTTAGTATTTGATTATACTGTACTTTACCAGGAGTAGATTCAGAGGATGAAGGAGATATCATACATAACTGGGAATGATAGTTGCCACTATGTCCTTAGGATATGATATACAATTGGTTACCAATTAATCATGAAGATATTTATTTAAGAAGATTAATTTAACAACTATTCCTGAAAGAACAATTGACCCAGTAATCAGTGCATCAATAAAACATTGATTGTATACAGGTTGCTAATAAATTCTCCTATGGCTATAGGAGATTTATGATTAATCAACAGGGAGTTGACATTTGATTTCATCTAAAGTTTTTGATACGTGACTGAACTTTATGATAAGACATTCCAGGATGTTGGACATGAGCTATTATGATATCATTATTCTAGACTCTTTAATACCATAAATTTGAGGATATTGTTTAATTTCTGATACAGCACTTTGAATTCACTGCTGTACTTATTCAACCAATGATATTACAGATCCAGGATACAAATATTACCAATTATATAAAGGAGGCCCAGGATATAAACAAAGAAATTCAACAAAGACATTATGATATGGACTGGAAAGGATAAATGTTTAAATCCTAGTATTCAATTTTCAGGATTAGGATTTTTTTTTTAAGTATATTGTATTTGATGTTGTGTTTCTTGATGAAATTTATTCTTGTGATCATGATTTTCATTCGGCTCATATATGTTTTTTATATATGTATCCCATACTGTATTAGATGTGGCCTATACTGTAATAGATGTGACCTATTCTGTATTTGAATGGTTACCACCAGAGAAAAATAGAGAATATACCAGAGATGATGCTGAATGAACGTTAATATTTCTTATGCAGCCTGATAAGTGATATAGCACGTGTAAAATGTGCATGATCAAAGTGGGGAATTGTTAAATATCTAAGTGCATAAGGAATATATAGACGTTATGGTAAGAAGTTACCATTGATAACGTGATTTCTCTTATATTCACAGGTATCCACAGGATAACATTGGGATATGGTTGAGCGACAGCAGAAATGGCACCAACACGGTCACGAGCTTTCTGGCCTCCAAGGATGCATCGGGGCTTCCCCATATAATCCCGCCCACTGACTCAGTCAGATCAGTTCTTTCCACAACGATTTAGGCAGGAGCATCAGGTAGAAACCTATTTAGGAGATAAGAACACACATGCACACCCTTCCATACAAGAGGGAAGAGGTTTAGTGATTGTCTAGATCCTCAAGTTAGGTGCATCAGGGTGGGATCCCTGTGGACATAAGAGAAATCATGTTATCAACTGTAAGTTCTTACCATAACGTCTATTTCTCTGGCTGGGTCCACAGGATTATCCACAGGATAACATTGGGATTCCCAAAGCCAATTTTAGTGGCCCAAAGTCTGCGTCATGAGAGGCAAAAGTATCCAAGGTATAATGTCTGATGTATGTGTTTATGGAAGACCATGTGGCTGCCTTACATATCTGTTCTGCTGAAGCACCCTGTTGTGCTGCCCATGAAGGACCTACCTTACGTGTAGAGTTTGCAGAGACATTAGCTGGAGTAGGGAGATCTGCATGAGAATAAGCTTCTGATATTACCATTCAGAGCCATCTCGCCAGCGTCTGTTTACTAGCAGGCCATCCTCTTCTATGGAATCCATAGAGGATGAAGAGAGAATCTGTTTTTCTGATGGCACTAGTACGATCTATGTACATTCTTAAAGCTCGGACTATGTCCAGCGACGCTTCTCCCGCAGATAGTCCCGATACCTGAAAAGCTGTAGTAATCTCTTCATTCAGGTGAAACTTTGAAACCACCTTTGAAAGATAACCAGATCTCGTTCTGAGAACTGCTCTGTCTGGAAAAAAACTTAGGAAAGGAGACTTACACGATAACGCTCCTAAATCTGACACTCTTCTGGCTGACGCCATTGCCAGTAGAAAAAGAACTTTCACTGTTAACCATTTAAGATCTGCTCTCTTAAGCAGTTCAAACGGAGGACCCTGGAGGAATTTAAGAACTAAATTCAAATCCCAGGGAGCTGTAGGAGGAACAAATGGAGGTTGAATATGTACTACTCCCTGAAAGAAAGTACGTACATCCTGTAAATCAGCAAAATCCTGGATACTTTAAAAGATCTTGGATACAAACTTTTTTCAGTACACCAATGAATATGGGCTTGCCATATTCTATGATACACACGAGCTGAAGAAGGCTTTCTTGCTCTAAGCATCATTTGGATTACTTGTTTCGAAAATCCTCTAGATTTTAAGATAGAGGTTTCAACAGCCACGACGTCAAAGACAGGCGATCCAGATGGCTGTGACAAGGACCCTGCATTAGCAGATCTGGACGTTGAGGGAGCAGTATTGGTGCTTCCACGGACATTCTCAGCAGATCTGTGTACCAATGCCTTCTTGGCCAAGCTGGAGCTATTAGAATTATTGCTTGCTTTATTTTTCTCACTACTCTGGGTAACAGATTTTGGAGGGAACAGATACACCAGATGAAATTTCCATTCTACTGACAGTACGTCTACAAGGATCGCTCCTGGGTCCCATGTTCTCGATCCGTACCTTGGAACTTTGTTGTTTAGACGAGACGCCATGAGGTCTATCTCTGGCAGACCCCATCTGTTCACTAGTGTCTGAAACACTTCTGGGTGTAATGCCCATTCGGTTTTCTGAATGGTGTGTCGACTGAGAAAATCCGCTTCCCAGTTCAGAACACCTGGGACAAACACTGCTGACAATGCTGGGAGATGGAGCTCTGCCCATCTTAGAATGGGAGTTACTTCCTCCATCAATCTTTTGCTGTGAGTTCCTCCTTGATGATTGAGGTACGCTACTGCTGTCGCATTGTCTGAGCGAATCTGGACCGCTCTTCCTTGCAGACTGTCTTTTGTCTGAACTAGAGCCAAGTAAATGGCCCTTATTTCCAACAGATTTATCGGCAGGCGACCTTCCCTTGCGGTCCATTTTCCCTGGAACCAAAGGCTTCCGAGTACCGAACCCCAGCCTTGCAGACTGGCATCTGTTGTCAGGACTTGCCATTCTTTTATCCAAAAGGGTCTCCCCTTGTTTAAATGGTCTGTCTGTAACCACCACGCTAGAGACCTTTTTACATTTACTGGAAAATTTATCATCTGCTTTATCGTCTGATGATTTCCGTTCCATTTGGTCAGAATAAGGTGCTGCAATGGTCTGGAGTGGAATTGTGCATATTTCACCATGTCGAAGGTTGATACCATCAGACCCAACAGTTGCATTGCTGCATGGACTGACATTGTCTGGGCGTGCAATGCTTCTTGAGCCATGACCTGCACCTTGACTATCTTTTTCTCTGGTAAGAGAACTTTCTGTAGGTCTGAATCCAATATGGCCCCCAAATGGACCATCCGCTGTGACGGATTCAGAGACGACTTTTCCCAATTTATGAGCCATCCGTGTCCCTGTAAACAAACTATTGTCTGTTGAAGATGGCTCAAAAGTACATCTTGCGACTGTGCTAAGATTAACAGGTCGTCGAGGTATGGGAATATTCTTATCCCCTGTTTGCGCAGACAAGCTGCCATAACCACCATAATTTTGGTAAACACCCTGGATGCTGTTGCTAGCCAGAAGGGCAAAGCTTGGAACTGAAAATGTTCCTGGAGGTTGGCAATCCTGAGGTAACACTGATGAGACAGTGCTATAGGCACATGTAGGTAAGCATCCCTTACATCCAGAGATACCATGTAATCTCCCAGTTCCATGGCCAACATTATGGAGGGTAACGTCTCCATGTGGAACTTCGGGATCCAAATGTATTTGTTTAACATTTTTAGATTGAGAATTGGTCGATATGACCCATTTGGCTTCTGGATCAGAAATAGATTGGAGTAAAACCCCTGTCCCCTTTGTGGAGGTACTGGGACAATCACACCTGACTGCAGTAATTTTTGGACTGCTTCTTGCAGGGCATTGGCCTTCGACTCTATACGAGATGGGCTGGTGCAAAAAAATCTTTGAGGAGGCTGCCTCCTGAATGGGAACCCATACCCCTGAGATACCACCTTCTGCACCCAAGTATCTGTTGTTGACTGCTGCCATCTGTGTGCAAAATGAAGGAGTCGGCCCCCAACACTGGAATCCTCCAGGCGGAGGCCCATCTCTTCAGGCTGATGGTTTCTGTTCAGGCTTGGAAGCTGGCTTTTTGCTAGCCCACTGCTTCCTACCCCTGGTTTTGAACTGGGGTTGCTTAGACTCCTCTTTAGCTTTCGCTTTGCTTTGCCAACGAAATGAGCGAAACTTTGAACCCTTAGACTTAGGGTTATAAGTAGCCGGAAATCTGACCTTCTCTGATTCAGCCTCTGATTCTAGGATATCAGATAATGGTTTCCCAAACAATATATTACCAACGAAAGGTAATGCTTCCAATTCTTTCTTGGATTCCGCATCTGCTTTCCAGGTACGTAGCCAAACTGCTCTGCGAGCGGCTACTGTCAAGGATGAAGCTTTAGAAGCAACTGTACCCATATCAATTGATGCTTCCTCTAAGTATTGGGCAGATTGTCTTAAACGGCTTAAATGATACTCTTGCTCCGTAGTAGAAGAGATGTCATTCTCTAGTTCCTCTATCCATCCATTCGCCCATTGCCTTTGCTACCCAGGCCGAAGCCATATCAGGTCTTACCACTGCTCCTACTAGAGAAAATACATTTTTCAAGAAGCTATCTACCCTTCTGTCTGTGACATCATTTAATGAGGTAGATGACAGTGGTAAAGCAGATTTATGCACAAGTCGCAGTACATGTGCATCTACTTTTGGAGGAACTTCTCTTTTCGAACAATCCGCAGCTGGAATTTGATAATAAGAATTCCATCTTTTCGGAATCTTATATTTCTTACTGGGCGTCGCCCAAGACTCAGCCATCATTTCCGTCAGCTCATCTGACACTGGGAATTCAGTTTTAACTGACTTTGTTCGTTTAAACACAGGTGCTTTAGATTTTAACATTGTCTTAGCTGGCTCTTCCAGAGAGAGAACAGCCTTCACAGCATTAATAAATTCAGCTACATCCTCTGAACTAAAACTCTGCGACTGATCATCATACGGAGTATTTGAATATACTGTATCATCATCTGTTGTATCATCTTGTGTAGTCTGCCACATAGACGCATCTGTCTTAGTCTTATCTGTCCCTTGGTTGCTTGAAGAGGCTACTGGAACCAAGCCGTAGGAAAGGAGCTGCATGTATGGGTTAATAGTGTAACCTAACCCTTGAGGTTGTGCTACCGAAGCTAACCTGTCCGCTATTGAAGATAGAGTCTTTGCGAACATATTCCATGGTGGCTCTGTTGGTGGTTGAACCAATTCCTGTTTTTTACTTTGCTGAAAAGCAAAACAGTTCGCACACAACCCCTCATAAGTGACTAATTGGTCCATACCAATTAACCCTTTCTTACAAGATAAGCATGTTAGGGATGTAGGAGTGCTTGATAACTTCTCCTCGTCACTTTTGCCGCTCACAGACATGGTAATAATCTGTTAATGACTACACAATTTGTGACTGAAAATCACCTATATATGAGTATATAGAAGTGAGATCAATCTGTCCCCAGTGCACCTGAATTAAGGGTCAGAACATGACTGACGTTACATAGAAAAGTCAGCACACATACTAGCAGTCAGTCACATGTTAAAGCATTAGACATTGTCATATGAGAATACAACCCCCATTACAACTTATGAATAAGTAGGAAAATTGTATTTGTTTTTAACTGGTTATTTTTTCAACATAACATGCAGAAAACACAGTAATATACAGATATCATATGCAATATGTACTAAAAATTAACAATTCATACTAACAAGTAGAGAGAATTTTTAGTACTGTATACCCTTCCTCTGTAGAGCAGGATACAGGGAGACTCACCACACTTCCATATCCAAGCAAATGCGCTCGTAAGACGCTGAGTGGATTCAGACGCTACTGATGTACACTACCGCTCTTGTATAACTGATAACGGACACAGTTGCTCACTGCGGACACGGACGCTCAGCGACTTCCACGTGTATGCAGATGCTAAGGCCTGCGACTCGGTCTAGGCGGGATCTCTAGTGTACACAACCGCAGCGTCTAAGCTGCGACCGAATACCCTCGTGGTAGCGTCCGAGACGGAAGTGAGGTCATTCAGTTCATGGATGGGAGACGCGTGGAAACTGGTCATGAACTCGGAGGAGGGGCAGCCAGGAGAGCGTCTGAATCCCCGTTGACTTAAACTCTAAGGATCGCGCCCTCTACCTAGTCCTGGCGCCTATGATCCCTGGAGCGTAACGCTGTCGCACTCGAGATGTTCGGCGCATCAACACACTGTTTGTAGTCTTCACCAATACAGTGTAGCTGTGTCCGGACCCCCCTAGTAAGGGGAAATCCATAGACTCACCTTCCCCCCATGCTCCGGCCACAGCCTGGTTACGTCTGCTGGACCTGCTAGAACATCCGACACAGACGCCCATCGAGACAGCACTGTACCGCGAAGGTAAGCATTGTTGCGACCCGGTGGGGAGTTGTTGGAGCGACTCTTTCTAGTATGCGTATAAGATGCTAAGAAAAGTTGCTCGAAAAAAAAATAATATAGTGAGTCTATAAAAATAAAATAATAAAAGCTTCAGGCTGCTTTATCTACAGCAGCCCTGTGACCATGCGGCTTCCTGCCGCACCAAGCAAAAAAATGATCTGACTGAGTCAGTAGGCGGGATTATATGGGGAAGCCCCGATGCATCCTGGGAGGCCAGAAAGCTTGTGACCGTGTTGGTGCCATTTCCGCTGTCGCTCAACCGTATACCAATGTTATCCTGTGGACCCAGCCAGAGAAAATTTATTTTAATAATTAAATATACTTTATTTTGTAGATATACAGCTATACCCATCATATAATATACCCTCACCCTCTATCCATTTTGTTAGATAAGAGACCTTTATACAGACATTAGTTCACTTATCAGATACATGTACCTTTAGCAGAGTTTAGCAGACTCATTGTGTGTAATAGAATTGGAATTAGCACCAAATAAGGCTGATCAGCTTCTATCTGGTACTTTGTCCTAATATTGTGCTCCAAGATGCATGAAATCAGTGGGAGTGTTATAAAAATTGTGTGTAACCATGTATTATAAAACTAAATGAATTGCCATGTTTTCTGTGTTAATGTCTTTGACCCGGGCTGACAGGATGCTGCCTCTCAGCCTGTATATGGGCGTGGTCTTTTAAATAAATAATAAATTGTTTTATAAAATCTGAATTCAATTTGATCTTTTACTTGGTTGCAACAAGGAAACACAATGGTTAAAATTATGGTATTTAACAGTTTGGGGCTCGCCAATAAACCTACATTGCTGCAAATCATCTCGCACCCCTCCCTCAGAAATGGGGAATGTTTCCTCAATACTATGCTCGGGAAAGTCAGAAAAAAAATCTGTGGTTGCAACAAGGAAACCTAATGGTTAAAATTATGGTATTTAACACCTGATGTTTAAATGTCAACAGTTGCTGACTCTCTTCTGTAATGGCCACTGAGATAAATGCAATTGCTAGATCGATGACAGTGAACCAGCAGGAGCTTGCTTTGATTCAGCAAGGTGTGTGAATTTGGCACTATGGGGACATCTACACACATACATTTGTTAATTTTATGCAGATCATCAATCATGCGGAATGAGGGTAAACTGTCAGGATTTGGGGATCATGGCATTCCAATTGGATCTGTATTTGTTTGTGTATTGCTTTAACCTGATCTGAACTTTTATTGATTAACCTTTACTGGATGTGAACCTTGTTTGAGTTTAATAGTCACAGGTTCTGTGGGCATAAGGCCAACATCCATTTTCCCTTTTGCCCAGACTTCTAATGGGACTAGGGATTCTATGGTGGGTATTCAATTGTTTGAAAAGTTGGTTGGGTGTGTTTTTTCCTATCTAATAGATAGGAGAAAAAAAGACACCCAACTGACTTTTCAAACAATTGAATACCCCCTATGTATTTCAATTCACTTTCCAGCTGTGTTGTGTCTCCTGTAAGGGCTAACAGCAATTGACATGTGTCAAAAGCATCCAGGCTTGTAGCTCCTGGTCTGGCCACTAGAGTCACTTTCCCATTTTTATACTGCACAGTAACATTAAGTGCAGACCGTAAGTCAGCACCTAGTAAGTTTACAGGACCTTCATCTGACACCAAGAATTGTGTATCTATGAAAACCTGATTGTCAACCTGCACTGTGACTGGCTTTGTCTTTTTATGTAACCATTTAGCACCTTCCAGTCCAGTAGTGACACTTGTTTCAGTGGACATTAAATGCGGTGGGACGTATTTGGACTGACAGATGTGGCAGCTCCAGAGTCTATTAAGGCCTGTATAGGTGTTAATCCCTCTATAGAGAGGGGCACAGTGCATTGCGGAGCAGATGATGTGCTCAAACTGGGATATGTGTGACTGATTGCTGTTTTCCTATTCTTGTTTGGTTTTGTGAGAGTTAAACTAAACATGTGGCTGATTAGCAATCCTTTTAAGGTGACCCCTTTGGAGACTGAAAACATAGACCCTTCTTTAGGCATGTCTGAGATCTGGGATTAGTTGCAGCATTTGGAGCAGGCTGTTTGATTTTAGGACGTGCTCCCATATCAGGTTTGTGTACTTATTCTGCATTACATAAATGGGTTGTGCATTTCTTCTCTATCATTTATTTCTTTAGAGTCATCCTCAATAGATCTTAGCACTGTGAGGAGAGCCTCTGGGCGTAGTGTGACATACTCTGGGCAATTAACCTTAAGAATTTTGGAAACATTCTGGTCTAACACTCCTAGAAATAAATTTTTTAATATTCTCGTATCTCTGGATGATGTGACCAAATCTATAATCCTTTAAGCCTCTGTCTGCAATGCTGATGATATTCTGTGAAAGAATAATTTCTACCCTGAGGGGTGTCTTGTTAAGGCATATTTCTAACTTGCTCTTGACAGTATGCCGTGCATTTATTGGTCCATAAAGGTACCACTTGGTAATGCTTTCATTTCCTTAGCATTTGGGTGGTGATTGCAACATGTCATCATTTACCACTGTAGCTGCTATTTGATTTGAAACATATCTATCTGCTGAGGCTTTAGCCATTTGGTCAAAATCCATCCATGTGGCACTGTAAAAGTCCATCATGTGCGTGAATCATCTAGTAAAAACCATTGGGCTGGCTTTTATGTCTGGGATTTATTTTAAAAGGGACATTTGGTCAGAAGGTGAGCATGGCTTGTACCACCTGACCTGTCGCTCTGGTTGGACTGGCTGACCTTGGGCTGGTAACAGGGAGTTAGACCTTACAAAAAATAAGATTTTACTTACCGGTAAATCTATTTCTCGTAGTCCGTAGTGGATGCTGGGGACTCCGTAAGGACCATGGGGAATAGACGGGCTCCGCAGGAGACAGGGCACTTTAAGAAAGAATTTGGATACTGGTGTGCTCTGGCTCCTCCCTCTATGTCCCTCCTCCAGACCTCAGTTAAAGAAACTGTGCCCGGAAGAGCTGACAGTACAAGGAAAGGATTTTGGAATCCAGGGCAAGACTCATACCAGCCACACCAATCACAGCTTATAACTTGTGATAACTTACCCAGTTAACAGTATGAACAACAATAGAGCATCAGATCAACCCTGATGCAACTATAACATAACCCTTATGTAAGCAATAACTATATACAAGCATTGCAGAAAAAGTCCACACTTGGGACGGGCGCCCAGCATCCACTACGGACTACGAGAAATAGATTTACCGGTAAGTAAAATCTTATTTTCTCTAACGTCCTAGTGGATGCTGGGGACTCCGTAAGGACCATGGGGATTATACCAAAGCTCCCAAACGGGCGGGAGAGTGCGGATAACTCTGCAGCACCGAATGAGCAAACACAAGGTCCTCCTCAGCCAGGGTATCAAACTTGTAGAACTTTGCAAAAGTGTTTGAACCCAACCAAGTAGCTGCTCGGCAAAGCTGTAATGCCGAGACCCCTCGGGCAGCCGCCCAAGAAGAGCCCACCTTCCTTGTGGAATGGGCTTTTACTGATTTTGGTAGCGGCAATCCAGTCGCAGAATGAGCCTGCTGAATCGTGTTACAGATCCAGCGAGCAATAGTTTGCTTTGAAGCAGGAGCACCCAGCTTGTTGGGTGCATACAGGATAAACAGTGACTCAGTTTTCCTGACTCTAGCCGTTCTGGCTACATAAACCTTCAAAGCCCTGACCACATCTAGTAACTCGGAATCCTCCAAGTCACGAGTAGCCACAGGCACCACAATAGGTTGGTTCATATGAAAAGATGACACCACTTTTGGAAGAAATTGCGGACGGGTCCGCAATTCCGCCCTGTCCATATGGAAAACTAGATAGGGACTTTTATGTGACAAAGCCGCTAATTCTGACACACGCCTAGCTGAAGCCAAGGCTAATAGCATGACCACCTTCCACGTGAGAAATTTTAACTCCACGGTTTTAAGTGGCTCAAACCAGTGTGACTTCAGGAAACTCAACACCACGTTAAGATCCCAAGGTGCCACTGGAGGCACAAAAGGGGGCTAAATATGCAGCACTCCCTTTACAAACGTCTGAACTTCAGGAAGAGAAGCCAGTTCTTTTTGAAAGAAAATGGATAGGGCCGAAATCTGGACCTTAATGGAACCCAATTTTAGGCCCAAAGTCACTCCCGACTGTAGGAAGTGAAGGAAACGGCCCAGCTGGAATTCCTCCGTAGGGCCATTCCTGGCCTCACACCAAGCAACATATTTTTGCCATATACGGTGATAATGTTTAGCCGTCACGTCCTTCCTAGCCTTTATCAGCGTAGGAATAACCTCATCCGGAATGCCTTTTTCTGCTAGGATCCGGCGTTCAACCGCCATGCCATCAAACGCAGTCGCGGTAAGTCTTGGAACAGAGAGGGCCCCTGTTGCAACAAGTCCTGTCTTAGAGGAAGAGGCCATGGGTCCTCTGTGAGCATTTCTTGCAGTTCTGGATACCAAGTCCTTCTTGGCCAATCTGGAACAATGAGTATTGTTCTCACTCCTCTTCTTCTTATGATCCTCAGCACCTTGGGTATGAGAGGAAGAGGAGGAAATACATAGACCGACTGGTACACCCACGGTGTCACTAGTGCGTCTACAGCTATCGCCTGAGGGTCTCTTGACCTGGCGCAATACCTTTGTAGCTTTTTATTGAGGCGGGATGCCATCATGTCTACTTGTGGCAGATCCCACCGACTTGCAATCTGCGTGAAGACTTCTTGATGAAGTCCCCACTCTCCTGGGTGGAGGTCGTGCCTGCTGAGGAAGTCTGCTTCCCAGTTGTCCACTCCCGGAATGAACAGTGCTGATAGTGCACTTACGTGTTTCTCCGCCCAGCGAAGAATTCTGGTGGCTTCCGCCATCGCCACCCTGCTCCTTGTGCCACTGCGGTGATGTTGTCTGACTGAATCAGCACCGGTCGGTCGCGAAGCAGGGTCTCCGCTTGACGTAGGGCGTTGTATATTGCCCTTAGTTCCAGGATGTTGATGTGAAGGCAAGTCTCCTGACTTGACCACAGACCTTGGAAATGTCTTCCCTGTGTGACTGCTCCCCACCCCCGGAGGCTTGCGTCCGTGGTCACCAGGACCCAGTCCTGAATGCCGAATCTGCAGCCCTCGAGAAGGTGAGCACTCTGCAGCCACCACAGGAGAGACACCCTGGCCCTGGGGGATAGAGTGATCATCCGATGCATTTGTAGATGCGATCCGGACCACTTGTCCCACAGATCCCATTGAAAGGTCCTCGCATGGAACCTGCTGAAGGGAATGGCCTCGTATGATGCCACCATCTTTCCCAGGACTTGTGTGCAGTGATGCACCGACATCTGTTTTGGTTTTAATAGGTCTCTGACCAGTGTCATGAGCTCCTGAGCTTTCTCCATTGGGAGATAAACCCTCTTCTTGCCTGTGTCCAGAATCATGCCCAGGAAGAGCAGACGAGTCGTTGGAATCAACTGCGACTTTGGAATTTTCAGAATCCAGTCGTGCTGTTGTAACAGTTCCCGAGAGCGTGCCACGCTGATCAGCAACTGCTCCCTGGACCTCTCCTTTATGAGGAGATCGTCCAAGTATGGGATAATTGTGACTCCTTGCTGTCGCAGGAGCACCATCATTTCCGCCATTACCTTGGTAAATATTGTCGGTGCCGTGGAGAGACCAAACGGCAACGTCTGGAATTGGTAATGACAATCCTGTACCACAAATCTGAGGTACTCCTGATGAGGTGGAAAAATAGGGACATGAAGGCAAGCATCCTTTATGTCCAGAGACACCATAAAATCCCCCTCCTCCAGGCTTGCGATGACCGCTCTGAGCGATTCCATCTTGAACTTAAACCTTTTCAGGTATATGTTCAGGGATTTTAAATTCAATATGGGTCTGACTGAACCGTCCGGTTTCGGTACCACAAACATGGCCAAATAGTAACCCCTTCCCTGTTGAAGGAGGGGAACCTTTACCACCACCTGCTGAAGATACAATTTGTGAATTGCAGCTAACACTTTTTCCCTCTCTAAGGGGGAAGCTGGTAGGGCCGATTTGAGGTAACGGTGAGGGGGCATCTCTTCGAATTCCAGCTTGTATCCCTGAGACACAATCTCTATAGCCCAGGGATCCACCTGGGAGTGAACCCACTTGTGGCTGAAATTTCGGAGACGTGCCCCCACCGGGCCTAGCTCCGCCTGTGGAGCCCCAGCGTCATGCGGTGGATTTAGTGGAAGCCGGGGAGGACTTCTGTTCCTGGGAACTAGCTGTATTGTGCAGCTTCTTTCCTCTACCCCTGCCTCTGGCAAGAAAGGACGCACCTCGGACTTTCTTGCCTTTTTGTGATCGAAAGGACTGCATTTGGTAATACAGTGCTTTCTTAGGTTGTGAGGGAACATATGGCAAAAAATTTGACTTTCCAGCCGTAGCTGTGGAGACCAGGTCCGAGAGACCGTCCCCAAACAATTCCTCACCCTTGTAAGGTAAAACCTCCATGTGCCTTTTTGAGTCGGCATCGCCTGTCCATTACCGAGTCCACAGGACCATTCTGGCAGAAATCGACATTGCATTTATTCTAGAGCCCAGTAGGCTAATGTCTCTTTGAGCATCTCTCATATATAGGACAGCGTCTTTTATATGCCCCAGGGTTAGTAATATAGTATCCTTGTCCAAGGTATTAAGTTCCCCAGATAAGGTATCTGTCCATGCTGCTACAGCGCTACACATCCAGGCCGACGCAATCGCCAGCCTTAGTAAGGTACCTGAATGTGTATAAATGGACTTCAGGATACCCTCCTGCTTTCTATCCACAGCATCTTTTAGGGTGGCCGTATCCTGTGATGGCAGGGCTACCCTCTTGGATAAGCGTGTTAAAGCTTTGTCTACCCTAGGGGAGGATTCCCAGCGTAACCTGTCCGTTGGTGGGAAAGGATACGCCATAAGCATCCGTTTTGAAATCTGCAGTTTTCTATCTGGAGATTCCCAAGCCTTTTCACATAACTCATTTAACTCATGTGAAGGGGGAAAGGTCGCCTCTTGCCTTTTCTCCCCATACACATAAACCCTCTTGTCAGGGACTGGGGTTTCCTCTGTGATGTGCAACACATCTTTCATTGCTATAATCATGTAACGGATGGCTTTAGCCATTTTAGGCTGTAACTTAGCATCATCGTCATCGACACTGGAGTCAGAATCCGTGTCTATATCTGTGTCAACAATTTGGGATAGTGGGCGCTTCTGAGACCCTGACGGCCCCTGCGACATAGGATCAGGCATGGGTTGAGACCCTGACTGTCCCAAGGCTTCAGCTTTATCCAACCTTTTATGCAAGGAAGTAACATTATCATTTAAAACCTTCCACATATCCATCCAATCGGGTGTCGGCGCCGTCGGCGGCGACCCCACATTAATTTGTTCCTGCTGTTTCCACATAGCCTTCCTCGTCAAACATGCCGACACAAGCGCACCGACACACCACACACACAGGGGATGCTCTATTTGAAGACAGTTCCCCCACAAGGCCTTTTGGAGAGAGAGAGAGAGTATGCCAGCACACACCCCAGCGCTATATGTCCCAGGAATCACACAGTAACTTAGTGTTAACCCAGTAGCTGCTGTATATACTGTTTTTGCGCCAAATTTATGTGCCCCCCCCCTCTCTCTTTTTACCCTTAGCTACCGTGATTCTGCAGGGGAGAGCCTGGGGAGCTTCCTCTCAGCGGAGCTGTGGAGAGAAAATGGCGCTGGTGAGTGCTGAGGAAGAAGCCCCGCCCCCTCAGCGGCGGGCTTCTGTCCCGCATTTCTGCGTAAAAATATGGCGGGGGCCCATGCATATATACAGTGCCCAACTGTATATATGCCCACTTTTGCCAAGAGGTCTCTAATTGCTGCCCAGGCCCCCCCCCCCCCCCTGCACCCTACAGTGACCGGAGTATGTGGGTTTAGTGTGGGAGCAATGGTGCACAACTGCAGTGCTGTGCGCTACCTCATATGAAGACTGGAGTCTTCTGCCACCGATTTCGAAGTCTCCTTGCTTCTGTCCCCGACTTCTGTCTTCTGGCTCTGCGAGGGGGACGGCGGCGCGGCTCCGGGATCGGACGACCAAGGGTGCGATCCTGTGTACGATCCCTCTGGAGCTAATGGTGTCCAGTAGCCTAAGAAGCAGGACCTATCTTCAGTGAGTAGGGCTGCTTCTCTCCCCTCAGTTCCACGTAGCAGAGAGTATGTTGCCAGCAGATCTCTCTGAAAATAAAAAAACCTAACAAAATACTTTCTTTTTAGCAAGCTCAGGAGAGCTCACTAAGTAGCACCCAGCTCGTCCGGGCACATATTTAAACTGAGGTCTGGAGGAGGGACATAGAGGGAGGAGCCAGAGCACACCAGTATCCAAATTCTTTCTTAAAGTGCCCTGTCTCCTGCGGAGCCCATCTATTCCCCATGGTCCTTACGGAGTCCCCAGCATCCTCTAGGACGTTAGAGAAATATGGGTGAGGCTGGGATTGGGGATTTCACTCAGTGCATGACGTGCAAGATGTACAAACACCTGGAGCAACCGTCCCAGTGTGAGTACATCTGCACAAGGTGTGTGCGAACGGTTGCCCTGGAAGCCCAGATAACTGATCTAGAGCAAATCGTTACGTGACTGAGGGATATTCACAATCTCGAGCAAAGTTTAGATAGAACAGTGGAGGAGTTGAGGGAGGGGTCACTGGTAGATGAGGATGACCAGGCAGTTAGCTGGGTCACAGTTAGAAGGAAGAAAAAGAGGGGGAGGCTCGACATCTCTGAACTATCAAACTCGAATAAATTTGCACGACTGGACGAGGACTCGGAGGATGATAGTGAGGAAATGACGGTGCCGGAGGAAACTGTTTTATATAGCAACCAGAGGAGCGGTCCCTCTGGCGCAGTTGGGATAAAAGTTAGTAAGGTACATAGGGGGTAATTCCAAGTTGATCGCAGCAGCAAATTTGTTAGCAATTGGGCAAAACCACGTGCACTGCAGGTGTGGCAGATATAACATGTGCAGAGAGAGTTAGATTTGGGTGGGTTATTTTGTTTCTGTACAGGGTAAATACTGGCCGATTGATTTTTACACTGCAAGTTAGATTTCAGTTTGAACACACCCCACCCAAATCTAACTCTCTCTGCAAATGTTATATCTGCCCCACCTGCAGTGTACATGGTTTTGCCCATTTGCTAACATATTTGCTGCTGCGATCAACTCAGAATTACCCCCATAGTCGGATTGTGGTGGTAGGGGATTCCATTATAAGGAAGACAGATAGGGCAAACTGCTACCGGGACCATGATCGCCGTACGGTCTGTTGTCTCCCGGGTGCGGCACATCGCAGACCGGGTAGACAGATTGTTGGGAGGGGCTGGGCATGATCCGGCGGCCTTGGTGCACGTTGGCACCAACGACAAAGTTAGTGGAAGGTGGGATGTCATTAAGAAAGACTATAGCAAAGTTTAGATAGAACGGTGGAGGAGTTGAGGGAGGGGTCACTGGTAGATGAGGATGACCAGGCAGTTAGCTGGGTCACAGTTAGAAGGAAGAAAAAGAGGGGGAGGCTCGACATCTCTGAACTATCAAACCTGAATAAATTTGCACGACTGGACGAGGACTCGGAGGATGATAGTGAGGAAATGACGGTGCCGGAGGAAACTGTTTTATATAGCAACCAGAGGAGCGGTCCCTCTGGCGCAGTTGGGATAAAAAGAGGATTTTGGTACTTACCGATAAATCCATTTCTCTGAATCCTCTAGGGGACACTGGAGTCCTATACAGTAGGGTGTGAAGCCTTGAACCGGAGGTGTGGCACAATCTTAAATTAGCATTGTCTGCACAGCCGGCTCCTACCCCTTCACATCCCTCATCCCTCAGTTTGAAAAATTTGACTGAGAGAATAGGACATGACACTATAGCCTATGGCGAGGAACCGAACCGTACAACATATCAAACAGCGGCCAAGAACTCTTAACCGAATAACTAACGCTGTTTGCATGAACTGTTTAAAACAAGAACTTTGAACACAGCAGGTTGACAGCACCGAGGCGGGCGTCCAGTGTCCCCTAGAGGATTCAGAGAAATGGATTTATCGGTAAGTACCAAAATCCTCTTTTCTCTTTCATCCACTAGGGGACACTGGAGTCCTATACAGTAGGGGACGTCCCAAAGTTTTCCCCCAGGGAGGGAGTGCTGTCGGTGGCCTGCAAAACTAAACGTCCGAACTTAGATTCTCCGGACGCAAAAGTATCAAACTTGTAAAATTTCGCGAACGTGTGGGCTAAAGACCACGTTGCCGCTCTGCAAAGTTGAGTAGTGGAAGCACCCCTGGCAGCCGCCCACGAGGCACCCACTGATCGGGTAGTATGAGCACCCGTCTGAACCGGAACCTGTTTGCCACAGGAAATATAAGCTTGCCGAATGGCAAGTCTAATCCATCTGGACAAAGTCTGCTTAGATGCCGGCCAACCCTTCCTTGGCCCATCATACAGAACAAACAAATGGTCCGACTTTCTGAAAGACGACGTAACCTGTACGTATACCCTTAAAGCTCGGACAACATCCAATGACACGTCCTCATCTGTGAGACCCTGGAAAGATGGGACCACTATTGGTTGGTTTACGTGAAACCCCGAAACCACCTTCGGAAGGAAATCTGCTCTTGTACGGAGTTCCGCCCTATCCTCATGAAAAACTAAGAAAGGACTCTTACAGGATAAGGCTCCCAACTCAGAAACCCGCCTAGCCGAAGCCAAGGCAAGTAATAACGTGACCTTCCAAGAAAGATATTTCAGGTCTGTACTTGTCAACGGCTCAAAAGTCGGTGACTTCAAATATTCTAACACCAAACCTAAGTCCCATGGTGCCGTGGGAGGACGAAAAGGGTGTTGAATCCTCAGAACACCCTGTAAAAAGGTTTGAATCTCTGGCAAGGATGCTAGCCGCTGTTGAAAAAGGATGGAGAGCGCCGAAATCTGAACCTTCAAAGAGCCCAATCTGAGTCCTCCCTCTAGACCGGCCTGAAGGAACAGTAGAAGTCGCGATAAATGGAAGTTTGATGAATTCCATCCCCGTTCCTGACACCAAGCCATGTACCGTCTCCAAATCCTGTAGTAGTGCCTGGCTGTGACCGGCTTCCTAGCGGCAATCATTGTAGGAATGGCCGTTCGTGGGATCCCTCTGTCTCTTAAGATCCGGGTTTCAATAGCCACGCCGTCAAACGCAGCCTGTTTAGGTCGGGGTGCAGGAACGGTCCCTGAGATAGCAGGTCCTCTCTCTGAGGTAACCTCCAAGGATCCTCCGCCAGTAACCCTCGCAGGTCGGTGTACCAACTCCTGCGGGGCCAATCTGGTGCGATTAGAATAACCCACACTCGTTCCCGCTTTACTCTTTTCAGAACCCTGGGTATGAGTGGGAATGGTGGAAATATGTAAACCTTTCTGTAACACCACGGAAGTGTCAATGCGTCCACTCCTTCTGCTGCTGGATCTCGAGTTCTTGACACATATCTGGGCAGTTGATGGTTTTGTCGAGACGCCATTAGGTCCACCTGAGGTAGACCCCATCTTCTCACAATCATGTTGAAAATCCGTGGATGAAGGCACCACTTCCCCGGATGCATGTCCTGGCGACTGAGGTAATCTGCTTCCCAGTTCTCCACACCTGGAATGAACACTGCGGAGCGAATGATGTCTCGTCTTTCTGCCCACAACAAGATCTTTGTGGCCTCCTTTAACGCCATCCTGCTCTTTGTTCCTCCTTGACGGTTTATGTAAGCCGTCGTCGTGACATTGTCTGACTGAATCCTGATGTTTTGATTCATGACCAGGTCTTCTGCTAAGAGAAGGGCATTGTAGACTGTTCTTAGTTCGAGGATATTTATGGGTAATTTGCTTTCCTGTAGCGTCCATCGTCCCTGAAACTGATGGTCGTCTAGGACGGCTCCCCAACCTCTGAGACTGGCGTCCGTCATCAAGATCTTCCAATCCCAAATGCCGCATTTCTTGCCGGCTGTAAGGTTCTTGTGTAAAGACCACCATATCAAGGAGACCCTTACTTGTGGTTGAAGTCGAATTCTCAGATGGAGAAGCCAGTGTGAGCCTGCTCCCTGAGCAATGAGGTTCATTTGGAATGGTCGTGAATGAAGTCTGCCGTACTGGAGAGCTTCGAAAGACGCCACCATCTTCCCGAGAAGTTGCACACAGAGGTGCAGAGAAACGGTCTGCGTCCTCAGTACCTGAGCCACTAATCTCTGTAGGTCCTGTATCTTGTTCTCTGGTAGGAACACACGTAATAGGACCGTGTCCAAGATGACACCGAGGAATTGAATCCGTTGAGTCGGTATGAGGTTGGACTTTTTGAAATTGACAATCCATCCATGTTGAATTAGAAATTGATGGGATGTCTGAACATCCTTGAGCAGTCGATTCTGAGATGGAGCTTTGATCAGTAAATCGTCCAGATAAGGTATAATCGTGACCCCCAACAGTCTCAGTCCTGCCACCATGATCGCCATGATCTTTGTGAAAATTCTTGGGGCTGACGCTAGACCGAACTGCAAGGCCCGGAATTGGTAGTGCTCCGCCACCAGTGCGAACCGTAAGTAAGCCTGGTGAGGAGTCCAGATTGGGATATGCAGATATGCATCCTTTATGTCCATGGATACCATGAACTCGCTTGGTTCTAAGCCTGCAATAACTGATTGGATTGATTCCATCTTGAATCTGTAGACTCTTAAAAACTGGTTGAAAACTTTTAAATTGAGAATTGGTCTCAATTTTGGCACGACAAAAAGATTGGAATAGAACCCCGTTCCTCTCTGAGAAGCGGGAACCGGAATAATGACCTCTGCTTGTAGTAATTTTTGAATTGCTGCCCGTAGTGCCCTTGCTTTTTGAGGGCACTGAGGCAATCCTGTTGTAAAAAACTGACTGTGAGGCCTCTGTTGAAATTTCAGTTTGTATCCCTGATAGATTAAGTTGTTCACCCAAAGCTCTGGTGAGGTTTTGGCCCAGATGTCCTGAAAACCTTCCAGTCGGCCGCCCACCAAGGGGGACCCCAGGTGAGCTGGGAGGCCGTCATGCCACGGTCTTGTCAGCAGGTTTTTTTTTTTTAAATCTGTTTATTGGTGTTTTTTCATAATATGAGTTCAAAATAGAAACAATGGACTAGCAAACAACGGAGAACATGAAGAGAAGAATAAATTGACATATACATTATGCTATGTTAAAAGGAGAACAGCTCAGATCCGCAGAATATAGACTTGTTCATTATAAACCATAATCTGCTTTTTATCTCAATATTATTGAACCAACTCTGATCTAGAGATATTGTATTTTGGTGGTACCGCCGTATACATCAAACCTGTGGAGTCAAAACAACAGAGATCTCCATCTATGCTATATCAACAGAATAATAGAGAAAGGTATAATTACCTCTATGACCAGATAACCGATTAGCAAATAACAATAATCACGATAATCAAATTCAATTCTTTTGGAATTCGGTATCCTGGCATGTAAATAATATTAAACAGAGGAGAGAGAAAAAGAAGAGAAGTAGCAATTGAGTGCCAAAGAGAGAAGAGAGTGGGGAAGAGGGGGGTAACACATAAGGTTGGCTGGTTGGGGATATGGGGATGTCCTATCTATATATATATGATGAAAAGAATCGTAATTGATGCAGTAGTATAATTATGGGCAGCAGGGGGATCTCGTCCTTCAGGTATCAATATATATTAGTGTGGTGTGTCACGATAAGGTGTCTTCCAGTAATTTCCTATGCAAGAACCATTCTGTGTGTTCGAAAACCTTAAATATTTGAGTCTGTGTGGTCTGATCCCGTGAATCAATATAAAGACCCCATTTTTTATAAAAGGTTTTAATCCCTGATTCAATGTTGATTTGGGCCGATTTTCTGTCGTAGTATAAGATCTGCAGAAGTTTACTGTGTACCTCTGTCAGAGTCGGAGATGTGGACAAGAGCCAGTGGGTCAAGATAATTTTTTTAGATACCGTTACTAGAACGGTTAGGAATGGTTGTATCTTCCGTCTTCCTGGTCCTAAGTCCCATTCTGAGAAGTTTGCACACAGGCAAGACAGCGGTGTCGCTTCCGCATGGATATGTAATAGCTGATTAATAAAGGCCATTACTTTATGCCAGAAGCGGCGGATCAGACCACACTCCCAAAACATGTGATAAAATGAAGCTACACTGATATGACATTTAGGGCATTCCCCGGATTCCGTAGGGTTAAATCGAGCATGTTGTATGGGGGATATGTATGCCCCCTGTAGGGTGCGAAGATGGACCTCCTGTAAGTACGGGGAGGCTAAGGCTTTCAGGGAGGAGATATAGTGATCACTGAGTTGTTGATGGGAAGTCAGACTAGGTATGTCCTTACGCCATTGATCAAGTAATCTATTCCATCTATGTTCTGTTGATCTGGAGGTCAGAATGTTATATATCTGTCTGATACGTGTGGGTCCAGCTTTGTGTGCAGCAAGTGAGAGCAATAATGGAGTAGAAAAAGATGAATTGTCCTGGGGGTGGACATGTTTAAGAGTTGTGTGGTGTAAATAATGCCTGGTTTGGAGGTACATGTAAAAGTGAGTGTGGGGTAGGTTGAACTTTTCTCGAAGGAAGGAGAAAGACAGTATAGAGCCTCCCGGATCAAAGACCTTGGAGGAATTGGAGAGACCCTTCTCTTTCCAGAGTCGGTAATTAGGGTTAATGAGTGATGGAGGAAAGGCAGGGTTGCCCCATAGTGGAATGCATGATGATATCTCTGGATTACTCCTGAATTTTTTGTGTAGAGAGCGCCAGTTATAGTAGATATCATGGAAAAGGGGGTTATTGCGAATCGAGGAGGGGATCAGGGAGGGTCCACAAAGTAGCAAAGCTCCCGGGGAATAGGGAGCAAACAAGGCCTCGTCCAACGCGGAGTCAGTGAAGAGTTCCCTGTCGAACAGCCAGTCAGCAGCGCAGCGAAACAGGGAAGCCATTGAGTAAGACGCGTAGTCAGGGACCCCGAAACCACCTGCCAATTTAGGAGCCATTAATTTGTCTAGAGCAATGAATGATTTCTTCCCTTTCCACAGGAATTTCGACATAATTTTCCGTAGGTATTGAATGTCTCGATTATTAAGTCGAACTGGGAGCATTTGCATAAGGTAAAATAGTTTGGGGAAGACCATACTTTGTAATACGGCTATCCTCCCCAATAATGATAAGGGAAGTAATTTCCAACTGTCCAAAAGTGTTGTCACCCGTGCAAGACCAGGAGAGTAATTTTCTTCATATAATCTAGACAAATTCGCCGGTATTTGGATCCCTAAGTATGTAATTTTTGTGGGAACAATTTTAAAGGAGAGTGATGAAAGAAAGTCTGATATGATGTTTGTAGTGGGGCCTAAGAGTAAAATTTCTGACTTGGCTACATTAATCCTATATCCCGCCCTGTTCCCAAATGCCTGAATCAGACCCAGGATCTCCGGAATGGAGCTCACTGGGTCCGAGACAAACAATAGCATGTCATCCGCAAAAAGGGTCAGGCGGAGATCAATATCTCCTATTTTGATTCCTATAAACACTGGAGATTGTCGTAAGGCTATCGCCAGAGGTTCCAGTGCTATGGCAAAAAGTAAGGGAGACAGGGGGCATCCCTGTCTGGTACCTCTGTGTATCTCAAAAGCTGGGGATAGAACTCCATTACATGAGACCTGTGTCAGAGGAGTAGTATAAAGAAGTTTCAGGAGATTTACAAAAGAGTCAGGAAAGCCAAAAAGTGAAAAAGAAGAGAAAAGATGGTCCCAGTCGACCAGGTCGAACGCTTTTTCCGCGTCAAGAGAGAGTATAACTGGGTGTGTGGTGTGAGATAAAGAGGAGGAGGAAGCATAGATAGCTGATAGGACCCGTCTTACGTTGACCTCAGAGTGTCTTCCCCAGATAAATCCCGTTTGGTCCTTGTGTATAATATGAGGGAGTAAATGTTTAATCCGATCTGCTAATATTTTGGTAAGTAACTTATAATCGAGGTTCAGTAACGAGATTGGGCGATATGATCCCGGCTGAGAGAGGTCCTTCCCAGGTTTAGGGAGAACCTTGAGAATGGCTGTATTAAAATGTCTGGGAAGAGTGTCAGAGGCCAAAACCGCATTCAGGACCGACACTAAAGTTCCACCAATGCGTGGTAGTAGAATCTTATAAAAATCAGCACTGAAGCCATCAGGACCCGGTGCCTTGTCCCTGCCGAATTGTCCAATGACATTCTTGACTTCTTCAAGTGTGATGGGTTCTAGTAATGATTGGACCATAGTGGGGAGTAGCTGTGGAACAGGGAGAGTATCCCAGAAAGTAGAGGGCCATGGGGAGCCAATAGGAGAAGTCCCAGACAAAGGAGGAGGGGTTGGGGAGTATAGGCCTTCATAAAAGGATCACATCACGTCAGAAATTTCTTGGTTAGTGGTGGTTAGCGCGCCAGTGGATGTTTGGAGCGGGTGTGTGACCATAGGAGGACGAGAACCATTTAGTAAAGTCGTCAATAATTTACCACTTCTATTGCCAAATTTACAGAATCTATAACTTACTGAGAAGGAGAATCTACTGCCCATAGCAGACATAAATTCATCAAAATGAGTTTTGGCATTAAGATAGGCGAAGCGGTTTTGCGAGGTAGGGGAGGATTTGTATTGCTGGTAGGCTGTCGACAGGGGCCTCTGAAACTCCAAATATTGAGTGGCATATTTTTTATTGTTGGCTGAGACGTAAGATATGATATCAACCCGGAGAACTGATTTCGCAGTCATCCAGAATAATATAGGGTCTTCTTCTAGATGGGATGCATTATTAGTCTGGAAAGATTCCCAGGAGGATTCCAATTTCTGTTGAAATTTTAGGGAGTTTGCGAGATATGACGGGAATCGCCACAGTTTAGGAGATGGGGAGGAGACATTTGGAAAGTGAAGGGTCGCTGTTACTAGGGCATGGTCCGAGAGGGCTATGGTCTCAATTTGGGAATCAGACACATGAGGTAGTAGAGAGTGGGATAGTAGAATGTAGTCTATCCTAGATAGTGTGTGGTGGGCAGCGGAGAGGCATGTGTACTCCTTTTCCGTGGGGTGTAGAGCCCTCCAGATATCTACTGCTTGCAGTCTTTCTGCTAAAAAGGGGACTCCAAGTTTGGGCAGTGAAAGATGTCTCGCGGGGGGATGTGACCTATCTAGGTAGGAGGAAGAAATAAGGTTAAAATCACCGCCTAGGAGCAAGGGCTCTGTTAGAAAGGGGGTCAATTTGGCTAGTAGAGTCTGAAAGAACATCTTGTTGTAAGCATTAGGAGCATAAACATTGCATATAGTGTACATTTTACCATTAATTTTAGCAGATAATATGACATAACGACCATCTGGGTCATCTATAGTGGAGACCACCTCCGTGAGAATATGGCTCTTAACCAATACAACAACACCCCTGGCTTTAGAATTATATGAGCTAAAACCCAGTACCCGCCAGTTTAAGGTGTTCAACTTCACCGTCTCCTCCGGCGTGAGGTGTGTTTCCTGCAGGAAAGCCAAATCTACCCGCTGTTTATTAAGATAAAGGAGTATTTTCCGTCTATTCGCTGGGGAGTTAAATCCCCCTACATTCCAAGTTCCCACTACTAAATCAGGCATGTTGTCATGGTAAAGATAAAACATATGCACCAACTACTATCAGCTTTATACGAATAAAGACAGTCACATCCTAGGAGGGGGGTGGGAGAGAGGGGGGAGGAAGAAGACAATACAAGGGAGGGAGAAGTATTAGAAAAGAAAAAAGTAGGCAACAGGTCGTACAATATGAAAAGCATTACCGTACTAATAATCATGCTAGCAATGACCAGCGACCTCCGGCTAACGGTCATGCACAAGGACCAACAACTCGCTCGTGTATGAGCGTTAAAGAACATAAATGCAATAGTAAGGAAGGAATTCCTCCTCGCCGTCGTCTTATAAGTAGTTACGCCCGCCCGAGAAGAAGAGTAGAGAATTATATATTAACTAAATTGTGAGAAGCATAATGTCATGAGTGACAATCAGGGAGTGGGGGTTACCGAGATGTAGCTTCCGGAATCATTATAAACTTGAAATATGTCGAACTAAATTATAAAACAACATGAATGAGTAAATCTCGCATCTAAATGAGCTAAGTTATCAATGACACAAGATGCAATTGAATGAAGAAAATATAGAGAAGTGGGTACATATGACTGAGGATATGTATAATCAGTGTTCAGCAGTGACAGTCATTGAACGGCCTGCAGACGGCATTAAGATGACACTGTCAGTGAAGGGGTGCTTGAGAGCGTTCCAGTGGGTTCAATGGATTATAGCGTCGCTGCCGGTGAAGGACGATCTGTGATATCCACGCTATCCTCTCGTGCAACATTACGTAGGTATGCTGCTGCATCAGCGGGTGACAAAAAGTCCTTGTTGGAGGTACCCTCATAAATACGCAAGCGTGCGGGATAGAGCAGGCCAAACTTGCGGCCCTCTGACACGAGTTGCGTGCAAATTGGGGAAAAAGCCTTACGGGCCCGGGTCAGTTCCACTGAGTAATCCTGGAATATGTAAAGCTTATTACCCTCCCATTGTAAATCTTTCACTTTACAGGAGGCAGACCAAAATGTCATTTTATGAAGATAGTTCAGACATCGGAACAAAGTCACACGTGGGCGCGGTCTGTTGGGGGAAGGGACTGGCCCCACTCGGTGCACTCTCTCGATTACGAGATCATTACAGTCCCGTTCAATGCCCAATAGTGAAGGAAGAGTGGTGCGCACAAAGTGTGCCAGTGCTGTGCCTTTTATAGATTCTGGTAGTCCCACTAATCTTATATTGTTTCTTCTCGAACGATTTTCAATATCATCTAATTTATTCCATATTTGGTAATTTTCTGTAGTGAGAGTTTTTACGGAATGTTGAAGCCCTTCAATGTCATGGGTGGCTGCTTGAAGTTGTGTTTCAGTATGGGTAACCCTCTGTGTCAGGTGCTGCAGTTGTTTGGATATATCACAAACTGCTTGGGACAGGAGGGGTGCCATAGTAGCTGTGATAGCTGCCACTACGTCTCCATATGTGACAGGGGCTGTGGGATCCCGGCATACCTGGGAGCCTATGTTGTCTGTGCCCCCAGCTGCGGCTTTCTTGGACGCTGGGGAGATCACCTCAGGTCCGGTGTCCGGCGCCTTGACACTTGTCGCGCGACGCTTCTCCTGCCTGTTCGGCGCTGCTGCGGGAGCCTGTGGAGCTGCTGTCACGGCTGCCACAAAGCAATCCATTGTGATCGCGGATGCTGGCAAGGGTGTTCCGGGCGGTGTGGAGGCTGATATAGCCTTGAAAAGGTGTCTTACAACGGGCGGCGGGGACGGAGCTCCTGTAGTGAGCTTCCTACTCCATGCGTCCCGGAACCGGAAGTCCTTGTCAGCAGGTTTATCCTGCTTTCTGGTTGCTGCTTGCGAGCGGCCTCTACCTCTGCCCCCGCGTGCTTGTGTACCGAAACCCCTACCTCGGGCTCGAAAGGACTGTGATCTAAATGAAGTAAACGATGGTCCCGAATAACCTCTCCTAGTTTGTGGAGCGGTTCTCGTATAAGGAGTAGGCAGAAAAGTGGACTTCCCCGCTGTAGCCTGCGAAATCCACTTGTCCAACTCTGGTCCGAACAGCATTTCACCCCCAAAAGGGATGGATTCTACCGCCTTCTTGGTGTCAGACTCTCCTTGCCATTCTCAGAGCCATAAAATCCTCCTAGCCGATATGGCCGATGCAGATATGCGCGAAGCTATTCTGCTAATATCCTTAGAAGCTTGACACAAGTATGTAGCAGATTCTCGAATGTGTTCCGCCAACTGTGTAATCTCTTCTAAGCTATTTTCCTCCTCAATAGCTTGTACTATACGGCCGGACCAGGCACCCATGGCCTTGTTGACCCAAGCACAGACGATCGCAGGTCTCTGCGCTGCACCTGCTGCTACAAATATTGATTTTAGCGCAGTCTCAACTTTACGGTCGGACGCATCCTTTAAAGTAGTTACGTTAGGAATTGGCAAGATTGTCTTCTTTGACAACCTTCCTAGGGAAGCATCCACTACCGGCGGAGACTCCCACTTGTCCATTACACCCCTAGGTAGGGGGTAAGTTACCTGAAACCGTTTCGGAAATTGAAAACGTTTGTCAGGTTGTTTCCAAGCCTCTTCTATCTGAGATTGGAGGGATTTAGGAATGGGGAACTCTGCTGAACGCGGCTTCTGGGATTCAAACAAATCGAATTCTTCCGGCTCCCGGATTTCCGCTTCCTTAAAGCTTAGGATGTCCTTTACCGCATCAATTAAGGAATCCAGCCCCGAGATCGCCGAGTCTTCTTCAGGAAAATCGGCGTCTAGGTAAGGTTCAATTAACTCACCTTCTTCCGTATACAGAAGAAAACCCTCTTCCTCCTCAGATTCTGGTATAAGAGGAAGAGTTCTTTTAACAGCCTTGCGCACACTCGTATCTGCATGTGCGGGCGGCGTTAACTTGATGAGAAATTCCTCCATCGTCTTTGAAAATCCCGCAGCCCATTCCGACTGCTGTTTTCGGGATTCTGCCATCTCCTTGGAGATTCTATTAGCAAGGTTGTCTTCCCATGCCTTAGCCAGAGCACTGCTCCCAGGTGGAGCGTCCTTGTCTAAGCAGGAGTCGCGCACCCCGGAGCTGCCAACCCGCGTGCTCTTCTTGTTACATTTCGTACAAACATAGCAGGTCTTTGAGGTCTTGGTAGCCTTAGACATGTTGTTTTTTATAAAAACCCTGTACTAGGGTAGCACGCAGCGCTTGCACCCTTTAAACTAGGAAGAGAAAGACTGGGAGATGACGGAAGCAAAGGTATTGGATCCGGCTGGAATTACCTGTCCCTTTTTCTCTATAAAAGGAACAGGCCAAAAAAAAATTAAAATAAAACACCAGCCGATTCGCAACTCTCCACCCCAACTGTAAGTCAGCTACGATGTTAGAGTTGGCTTGCTTACGTGTATTTTCTTCGGGATCTTTGAAACAGAAGTCCCTTGAAAACATAAATTGTAAATTTTGATTACTTTTCAGGAGATCCTCATATGTTGTATATATACATTTCATATACATATATACATACATATACATTTCACCAGCAGAGAGTTACCTAACGATCCCTCTACTATATAATTGCCTGCACTATCCAGGCAATGCAGCAGGGGGAGCTAATTCTTTTATAAAAAAGCCTTCCCCTATGTACACTACTGGGGGAGGGGGGAGGACCCATCCTCTACACAGCCTGGTGCCAAACTGAAGAAAACATGGCCACCACTAAATGTAAGTTTATATTAGTGGGATCCCTTCATCGTGTGGGCTTTGCTTTGCGCATACCTTCCTATGCGCTGCTTTTGTCCTGATTGCTTTTACTGACCCCCACATGCTGTTGGCTGGTGCGCGCCGAGTCCTCTATTCGGCGCGTTCCGGACCCGCTGGCCGGCGCGCGCCGGGACGTCTCCCGTAGCGCTGCCTGTGCTCCGCTCCGTCTGTGGGTCTCCTCGTTCGCTGTGCAGCGCGCCGCTCTGCCGTCCCTCCCTGCTCACAGGGAAGACGGGCTGAGTCCCGCGCCGCACTAAGGCTCCCACACGCCGGGCACCGTCGCTCTGCCGTCCCTCCCTGTTAGCTACTTCCCCGCTGTTTATATCAAGGGGAGCTTTTGACTGCAATAGCTAAACTGACTCTATAAGATAGAGAGAGATTTATACTATAAGAGAGAGAGAGAGAGAAAAAAAAAAAAAACCTTTTACTAACTGGAACACCCTAGCCTAAGCTTGTACCAGTACTCACTATTAGTTGAGTCTTTGAGGATCTCCTGTGGAGAGATGCCGGTCCCTTCAATAGGGATCTTTGTCTCTCTGATATCAGGCAGCCTTGTCCCCATTTTATTAGGGTTACGCAGCCCCTTTTAGATTTTTTTGTCAGGAGCTCAGTTGCTCCATGTGTTGTGCCTCCAGCACAATTTTTCAAACTGAGGGATGAGGGATGTGAAGGGGGAGGAGCCGGCTGTGCAGACAATGCTAATTTAAGATTGTGCCACACCTCCGGTTCAAGGCTTCACACCCTACTGTATAGGACTCCAGTGTCCCCTAGTGGATGAAAGAGAAAGTTAGTAAGGTACATAGTCAGATTGTGGTGGTAGGGGATTCCATTATAAGGAAGACAGATAGGGCAAACTGATACCGGGACCATGATCGCCGTACGGTCTGTTGTCTCCCGGGTGTGGCACATCGCAGACCGGGTTGACAGATTGTTGGGAGGGGCTGGGCATGAACCGGCGGCATTGGTGCACGTTGGCACCAACGACAAAGTTAGTGGAAGGTGGGATGTCATTAAGAAAGACTATAGGGAATTAGGCAAGAAACTTAAGGCAAGGACATCTAAGGTAATATTCTCCGAATTTTTACCCACGCCACGTGCTAGCCCAGGGAGACAGAGGGAGATTAGGGAGCTAAATGTGTGGCTTGGGGATTGGTGCAGGAAAGAAGGGTTTGTGTTCCTAGAACACTGGGCGGACTTCTCAGTCAGGCGCCATCTTTTTTGTTGTGATGGATTGCACCTGAATGAGGAGGGGACAGTGGTGTTGGGGGGAAGGATGGTTAGAAGGTTGGAGATTTTAAACTAGGTGCCTGGGGGGAGGGATTAGCAATAAATTACAGGTCATTCAGTAAGAATAGCAGGGGTGGCATTAGTGAACAAAACGGGGGAGGATTAGGGGTGAGGAACAGAGCAGATGGCAAGGGTAGTAATATGGGAACTAAAAAGGGTTTTAGAATAACAGTATCCAACGACGATAACGAGTCATCTTTACTGCAAAAGAATTACGATGTCCCTACCATAAGGGGAAATACATATCTCAATTGTTTGTATGTAAATGCTAGAAGCCTTATAGGTAAAAAGGGGGAACTAGAAATCCTTGCAGCAAGCAGGGAATATGATATTATAGGCATTACTGGAACATGGTGGGACGAATCTCACGATTGGGCAGTCAATCTAGAGGGTTACACGCTGTACAGGAGAGACGGACTAAATAAACGGGGTGGAGGGGTATGTCTTTACGTAAAGCCATTTCTAAAACCTGTTATAGGGGAAGATATTCAAGAAGGGACTGTAAATACTATTGAGACGTTATGGGTTGAAATTGCATGCGGGGGTAAAGGAATAAAGAATTTATTATTGGGGTTATGCTACAGGCCGCCTGTTATTAATGTGTCTAACGAGAAATTGTTACTGAACCAAATTGAAAGAGCAGCAGGAGTAGGAGACATAGTAGTGATGGGAGACTTTAACTATCCCGAGATAAACTGGAAAATCAATTCATGTGATACTGCTAGGGGCAATATGTTTTTAAACACGCTAAATGATAATTACTTAGTTCAATTAATCGAGGAACCAACTAGGTACAATGCAATCTTAGACCTGGTATTAACTAACAATGGGGAATTGGTATCAAATATTGAAGTAGGAGAGCCCATAGGTAATAGCGACCACAATATGGTCACATTCAATATCAGTTTTCATGAGCAGTCCTATACTGGCTCAACTAGGACTCTAAACTTTAGCAAAGCCAACTTTGACATGATTAAGGAAGCATTAAGGGACATTGAATGGGAAATTCTGTTTCAAGGAAAAAATACTACAGAGAAATGGGATGTATTAAAATCACTACTAATTAATAATACTCATAAATGTATTCCCACCAGCAGCAAAAAAAGGAATAAAAATCCCAAAACCAATGTGGTTTAACAAAAATATAAAGGAATTAATGGACAAAAAAGACGAGCATTTAAAAAATACAAATCTGAGGGGGATGCGGAGTCATTTCAACACTATAAGGACTGTAACAAAATATTCAAAAAAGGAATAAGAGCAGATAAAGTAGAAACTGAAAGACTAGTAGCAAAGGAAAGCAAAGCGAATCCCAAAAATTGTTTTAAGTACATCAACAGTAAGAGACTAAAGAAGGAGAGTATAGGCCCTTTAAAGGACAAGAGGGGAGTCTTAATCAAAAATGATAATGACATAGCAAACAAACTAAACAAGTTTTTTTCAACGGTATTTACCAGAGAGGACCAAATGCTGGGTCTAACACAAAATCTCAACAAAGGTAATGTCCCACTGCTAAATGCTTATTTGTAGGAGGAGGTAGTCTGTGACCGATTAAAAAAGTTAAAGATTAATAGGTCACCTGGTCCCGATGTAATTCACCCGAGGGTTCATACGGAGCTGCACGCTGAACTAGCAAGACCTCTATTTTTCATCTTCATGGATTCGGTTAAATCGGGTATGGTACCCAAGGACTGGCGTATAGCGGAGGTAGTGCCGATATTTAAAAAGGGGAGCAAAGCTGAACCAGGTAATTATAGACCAGTTAGTCTTACATCTATAGTGGGGAAAGTATTGGAAGGTATTCTAAGGGACAGTATTCAAAAGTTCCTTGAAGCAAATAAGGTCATTAAAAGAAACTAACATGGATTTGTAAAGGACAGATCATATCAGACCAACTTACTTGGCTTTTATGAACCAGTAAGTGTGAACCTGGATCAGGGTAAGGAGGTGGATATAATCTTTTTAGACTTTGCCAAAGCTTTCGACACTGTACCACACATGCGTCTTATCTAAAGACTACAAGAAATAGGGCTAGGGAGCACAGTATGCACTTGGGTCAGTAACTGGTTAGATAATAGGGAGCAGCGCGTTGTGGTCAATGGATCATTATCAAATTGGACTAAAGTACTATGTGGTGTGCCACAAGGGTCTGTACTTAGACCAATTTTGTTCAACATTTTCATCAACGACCTAACAGTAGGTCTAGAGAGCATGGTGTAAATTTTTGCAGACGATACCAAATTGTGCAAGGTTATAAATATGGAGGGGGATGCAGAGTCTCTTCAGACTGACTTAACTAAACTGGAAACATGGGTAGCAAAATGGAGATTGAGCTTCAACACAGACAAGTGTAAGGTAATGCACTGTGGGGGCAAGACCAAAAATTACACCTACATACTAAATGGGGTAACAATAGGGGATTCTGTACTGGAAAAAGACTTAGGGGTTCACATAGATAACATATTAAGCAGCAGTACCCAAAGTAGGAGTGCAGCAAAGAAGGCTAATTAGATATTAACATGCATAAAACAGGGAAATGATGCAAGGGACGAGAGTATTATACTCCCATTATATAAATCACTAGTGAGGCCACATCTTGAATACTGTGTGCAATTTTGGGCACCGTATTACAAAAAGGATATCCTGGAGCTAGAAAAGGTTCAGAGGTGGGCAACCAAACTAATCAAGGGCATGGAGACGTTGGAATACGAGGAAAGGCTTGCAAGGCTAGGCATGTTTACATTGGAAAAGAGGAGACTAAGAGGGGACATGATCAACATCTACAAATATATAAGGGGTCAATACACAGAGCTTGGAAGGGACCTGTTTTCTATAAGATCAGCACAGATAACACGTGGTCACTCGCTTAGGTTATAGGAAACGAGTTTCTGCACATTGAGGCGAGAAGGTTTTTTTCACAGTAAGGACAATACGTGTTTGGAATTCCCTGCCTGAGAGAGTAGTAACTGCAGACTCAGTCAACACCTTTAAGAATGGGTTAGATAAATTCCTATTGGATAAAGATATTCAGGGTTATGGTGCGTAGGCCCGCATTATAGTTAAATTAACTAGTCCTAACATAAAAATAACTAGTCCTATAATAAGACTGCATAGGAGACCACAAATAGGTTGAACTTGATGGACAATTGTCTTTTTTCAACCTTAGTTACTATGTTACCTCTAAGTGTCCCTGAGGTCACCTGGGTAAAACTAAGAGAAAAGTTGTGTTTCCGCACTAAGCCAAAACATTTTTATTTTAACTAATCTATGTAGTTGGACAGTCACTTAATAGGGAAAACCGTGAATGTGTCTGCTTGGTGGTGCGCCCAGAGTCAGATAGCTATCAGAAACAGAAAAAAGGGAAAAGAAGACTCTTGTTTGTGTGCACTCTTTAGTTATTAAGTCAGAAGGTGACAATAAATATCAAGATTAAAACATAACTTTTACTACTTCATAGGATATAATTAGATATGTATCCAAAAGCTCTAAGACAAAAAATTAAATGACACAAAGTAAACAAACTTGTATCTAAACACAATAAATTTTCTGATCCATCTATACAGATAATAGACAGACAAAAAATGGACACAAACAGTCCTACTCCCGTTTTCCTAGGATCAGTACATACACAGTAGTGTTTGTGTTAATGAAATCTTAATAGGTAAATCAGTATATGGTTATGCCCAAAACACCAGACTAGAGTGCCACGGATACACAATTCAACAGTTCAGTAATAAAATGCATGCATCCTCCGAATGTCTCATTTTCCTTTTTTGTTTAAGGATTTTCACTTACAAAAGGTAAGATTACCAAATAGATTAGAAAAAAAGTAAAGTTGGTGATCCTGCTGTTAGTATTATGTCGGAATGGGTTATTCCTTCCTTCTTACTACACTCGGTATTCCCTGGAGGTCTCCCTACCAGGAACTAACCCAGCCCACCACCGTTTGGCTTCTAAGGTCAGACGAGATTGGGCATATGTGATGAGGTGCGGTAGTAGAGAAACAGCCAAAATTTCCGACTTACTAATGAGAGTGCACCTGAATATACCTTCAATAGGTTTATGAGTTTTAGTTAGATTCAAGAGCGATAGGATAGAAAATACAAAAAGAGCGTGGATCTGCTGTCAACGTTAGACAGGGTTACGTGTCCCCAGGTTTGCCAACATGGGGTCGTTACGCTGAATCGTGGATGAGAGTCCACTGAATAAGTGCAGGGAGGAGGAATATCCAAAGAAGAGAAAATAAAATTTTAAACCTACCGGTAAATCTTTTTCTCCTAGTCCGTAGAGGATGCTGGGGACTCTGTAAGGACCATGAGGTATAGACGGGCTCCGCAGGAGACATGGGCACTCTAAAGACTTTAGATGGGTGTGCACTGGCTCCTCCCTCTATGCCCCTCCTCCAGACCTCAGTTAGAGAACTGTGCCCAGAGACGGACAGTACGAGATAAGGATTTTTGTTGATCTAAGGGCAAGATACATACCAGCCCACACCATCCCCACCGTACAACTTGGAACATACGAACCAGTTAACAGTATGAAACAAAACAGCATCAGCCAGAGACTGATCAAAACTGTAACATAAAACTTATGTAAGCAATAACTATATACAAGTCTTTCAGAATTCAGTCTGCACTGGGACGGGCGCCCAGCATCCTCTACGGACTAGGAGAAAAAGATTTACCGGTAGGTTTAAAATCTTATTTTCTCTTACATCCTAGAGGATGCTGGGGACTCCGTAAAGACCATGGGGATTATACCAAAGCTCCAGACCGGGTGGGAGAGTGCGGATGACTCTGCAGCACCGATTGAGCAAACATGAGGTCCTCCTCAGCCAAGGTATCAAACTTGTAGCATTTAGCAAAAGTGTTTGAACCCGACCAAGTAGCCGCTCGGCAAAGTAGCAATGCCGAGACACCTAGGGCAGCCGCTCAAGAAGAGCCCACCTTCCTAGTGGAATGGGCCTTTACTGAATTTGGTACCGGCAATCCAGCCGTAGAATGAGCCTGCTGGATCGTGTTACAGATCCAGTGAGCAATAGGCTGCTTAGAAGCAGGAGCGGCAACTTTGTTGGCCGCATACAGGACAAACAGTGCCTCTGTTTTCTGAACTCGAGCCGTCCTGGCTACATAAATTTTTAAGGCCCTGACTACATCAAGGGACTTGGAATCCTCTAAGTCCCCCGTAGCCACAGGCACCACAATAGGTTGGTTCATATGAAATGACGAAACCACCTTAGGCAGAAATTGAGGATGAGTTCTCAACTCTGCTTGATCTACATGGACAATCAAATAAGGGCTCTTGTGAGACAAAGCCGCCAATTCGGACACCTGCCTTGCAGATGCCAAGGCCAGCAACATGACCACTTTCCAAGTGAGAAATTTTAATTCAACCGTTTGAAGAGGTTCAAACCAGTGTGAGTTTAGGAACTGTAACACCACGTTAAGGTCCCATGGTGCCACTGGGGGCACAAAAGGAGGCTGGATGTGCAGCACTCCCTTCCCAAAAGTTGGACTTCCGGGAGAGAAGCCAATTCCTTCTGAAAGAATATTGATAGGGCCGAAATCTGTACCTTAACGGAGCCTAACTTTAGGCCCATATCCACTCCTGTTTGTAGAAAGTGGAGAAAACGGCCCAGGTGGAAATCTTTGGTAGGAGCATTCTTGGCTTCACACCAAGATACATACTTCCTCCAGATACGGTGATAGTGTTTCGCCGTCACCTCCTTCCTAGCCTTTATCGGGGTAGGGAAGACTTCCTCCGGAATACCTTTCCCAGCTAGGATTCGGTGTTCAACCGCCATGCCGTCAAACGTAACCGCGGTAAGTCTTGGAACATGCAGGGCCCCTGCTGCAACAGGTCCTCCCTGAGAGGAAGAGGCCACGGATCTTCTGTGAGCATGTCCTGAAGATCTGAATACCAGGCCCTTTGAGGCCAATCTGGAACAATGAGTATTGTCTGCACTCTTTTTCGTCTTATGATTTCCAATATTATTGAGATGAGAGGAAGAGGAGGAAACACATAGACCGACTGGAACACCCATGGTGTCACCAGGGCGTCTACCGCTACTGCCTGAGGGTCCCTTGACCTGGCACAATATCTCTGAAGCTTTTTGTTGAGGCGTGACGCCATCATGTCTATTTGAGGAAGTACCCAACGACTTGTTATCTCTGCAAAAACTTCTTGATGAAGTCCTCACTCTCCTGGATGGAGGTCGTGTCTGCTGAGGAAGTCTGCTTCCCAGTTGTCAACTCCCGGAATGAAGACTGCTGACAGATCGCTTACGTGATTTTCCGCCCAGCGAAGAATCCTGGTTGCTTACGCCATCGCCACTCTGCTCCTTGTCCCGCCTTGGTGGTTTACATGAGCCACGGCTGTGACGTTGTCTGATTGAATCAGCACCGGTAGGCCGCGAAGAAGATTCTCCGCTTGTCGTAGGCCGTTGTATATGGCCCTCAATTCCAGTACGTTGATGTGTAGACAAGCCTCCTGGCTTGACCATAGTCCCTGAAAATGTCTTCCTTGTGTGACTGCTCCCCATCCTCGGAGGCTCGCCTCCGTGGTAACCAGAACCCAGTCTTGAATGCCGAACCTGCGACCCTTGAGAAGGTGAGTACTCTGCAGCCACCACAGGAGAGACACCCTGGCCCTGGGGGACAGGCTTATTTTCAGATGTATTTGTAGATGGGACCCCGACCACTTGTCCAGAAGGTCCCACTGAAACGTCCTCGCATGGAACCTGCCAAAGGGGATGGCCTCGTAGGTCGCCACCATTTTTCCCAGTACTCGAGTGCATTGATGGACTGACACTCTTTTTGGTTTTAGCAGGTCCCTGACCATGTTCTGGAGTTCCTGGGCTTTTTCCATTGGGAGAAAACCCCTCTTCTGTTCCGTGTCCAGAATCATGCCTAAGAAAGATAGCCGAGTCGTTGGAATCAACTGTGACTTTGGTAGATTTAGAATCCAGCCATGCTGCTGCAGCACTCTCAGGGAGAGCGACATGCTTTTCAGCAACTGATCTCTCGATCTCGCATTTATCAGGAGATCGTCCAAGTACGGGATAATTGTGACTCCCTGCCTGCGCAGGAGCACCATCATTTCCGCCATTACCTTGGTGAAAATCCTCGGGGCCGTGGAAAGCCCAAATGGCAACGTCTGAAACTGGTAATGACAGTCCTGTACAGCGAATCTCAGGTACGCCTGATGAGGGGGATATATGGGGACATGAAGGTATGCATCCTTTATGTCTAGAGACACCATAAAATCCCCCCCTTCCAGGCTGGAGATAACTGCCCGGAGCGATTCCATCTTGAATTTGAACTTTTTCAAGTACAGGTTTAGGGATTTTAGATTCAGAGTGGGTCTGACCGAGCCATCCGGTTTCGGGACCACAAACAGAGTTGAATAGTACCCCTTCCCCTGTTGGACTAGGGGAACCTTGATAATCACTTGCTGTTGACAGTTTTTGAATTGCAGCTAAAACTATTTCCCTCTCTGGGGGAGAAGCTGGTAAAGCCTATATGAAAAATCGGAGAGGAGGCACGTCTTCGAATTCTAGCTTGTAGCCTTGGGACACAATTTCAATCGCCCAAGGATCCACATCTGACAGAACCCAGACATGGCAGAAGAGTCGAAGACGTACCCCCACTGGCGCAGACTCCCTCAGCGGAGCCCCAGCGTCAAGCGGTGGATTTAGTAGAAGCCGGGGAGGACTTCTGCTCCTGGGAACTAGCCGTAGCAGGCATTCTTTTCCCTCTACCCTTACCTCTGGCAACCTCTTCTGGACTTATGCGACCGAAAGGACTGCATCTGATGTTGTGGTGTTTTCTTTTGCTGTTGGGGAACATAAGGTAAAAAAGTAGATTTACCCGCGGTAGCTGTGGAAACCAGGTCCACGAGACCCTCCCCAAATAAAACCTCACCCTTGCAAGGCAAAACTTCCATATGTCTCTTTGAGTCGGCATCACCCGTCCATTGGTGGGTCCACAGGGCTCGCCTAGCAGAAATTGCCATGGCGTTGGCTCTTGAACCTAACAGCCCAACGTCTCTCGCAGCGTCTCTCATATATAAGGCTGCGTCTTTAATGTGACCCAAGGTCAATAAAATGCTATCCCTATCTAGGGTATCAATGTCAGATGACAAGTTATCTGCCCATGCTGCTACTGCGCTACATACCCAAGCCGACGCTATTGCCGGTCTGAGCAAGGCACCCGTATGTGCATAAATTGATTTTAAGGTAGTTTCCTGTCTGCGATCAGCAGGATCCTTGAGGACTGCCATGTCTGGAGACGGCAGCGCCACCTTTTTGGACAAGCGTGTCAAAGCCTTGTCCACCCTGGGTGAGGATTCCCACCGTAACCTGTCCTGTGCAGGGAAAGGATACGCCATAAGAATTCTCTTGGGAATCTGCAGTTTCTTGTCTGGAGTTTCCCAAGCCTTTTCAAATAACGCGTTCAGCTCATGAGATGGGGGAAAGGTTACCTCAGGCTTCTTTTCCTTAAACATGCATACCCTCGTGTCAGGGACAGAGGGGTCATCTGTGATATGCAAAACATCTTTTATTGCAATAATCATACCTTGGGTGTAACCTCGCATCATCGTAGTCGACACAGAATCCGTATCAGTGTCTGCTACTTGGGACAGGGGACGTTTCTGAGACCATGGAGGGCCCTGTGATACAGCCAAAGCCATGGATTGACTCCCTGTTTTTTCTCTGTAAACCGCTTTGTCCAGTCTCTTATGTAATAAAGACACATTTGCATTTAAAACATTCCACATATCCAACCAATCAGGTGTCGGCATCGCTGACGGAGACACCACACTCATCTGCTCTACCTCCTCCTTAGATGAGCCTTCCGCTTCAGACTTGCCGACACACGTACTGACACCCCCACACACTCAGGGATATATATATGGAGACAGTCCCCCAATAAGGCCCTTTGGAGAGACAGAGAGTATGCCAGCACACACCCAGCGCCACCGGACACTGGAATAAAATCCCAGTCAGTACAGCGCTTTTATATATACTCACTGCGCCAAATAAATGTGCCCCCCCCCCTCTTTCAGCAGGGGAGAGTCCGGGGAGCCAGCTTCTCTGCAGCGTGCTGTGGAGAAAATGGCGCTGGTTAGTGCTGAGGGTTCACGCTCCGCCCCCTCAATGGCGGGCTTCGGTCCCGCTCAAATCCTTATACTAGCGGGGTTTTTTGCAATATACAGCCTCCGCAGTATATATCTATGCCAGTTACCTAGAGGTTTCATAATTGCTGCCCAGGGCGCCCCCCCTGCGCCCAAAACCCATACAGTGCCACCAATGTGTGTGTAAATGCGTTACCGCTGCGCATTACATCATTGAAGATCTGAAGTCTTCAGCCGCCTTTGAAGTCTTCTTTCTTCTTATACTCACCCGGCTTCTATCTACCGGCTCTGTGAGGAGGATGGCGGCGCGGCTCCGGGACGAACGGCGAGGGTGAGACCTGCGTTCCGACCCTCTGGAGCTAATGATGTCCAGTAGCCTAAGAAGCAGAGCCTATCATTTAAGTAGGTCTGCTTCTCTCTCCTCAGTCCCACGATGCAGGGAGCCTGTTGCCAGCAGTGCTTCCTGAAAATAAAAACCTAACAAAAGTCTTTTACAGAGAAACTCAGCAGAGCTCCCCTGCAGTGCACCCAGTCTCCTCTGGGCACAGGATATAACTGAGGTCTGGAGGAGGGGCATAGAGGGAGGAGCCAGTGCACATACCCCATGGTCCTTACGGAGTCCCCAGCATCCTCTAGGACGTAAGAGAAATTATTTTTACATAAACCGCATGAATGAATATTAGAACACACTGAGTTTGAGCAAATTTGTCACCATCTTGAGACTGATAAATATTTATGGGGTGCGTAAATCCCTAGGCAAACTGATATTTTGTTCTTATCTTATACCGTGGTGTTGTGCAGGTACCTGTGTCACTTGAAAATACAGATACTGTATAAGACAAAATTAAAGCAGAATATTGACATCAGCAGTAAACCAAGCAATTGTTTAGTATGTTTAAGGTTAAGCTATTAATAAGTCAGAAGGTTTAGATTTACTAGCACAAAGTAAATTGTTGAACATATTATCCTTACATAATGTAGCCCTGGGTAGCCTGCTAGGTCCCTAGGACACTGTGTCACAATTAATGGAGAGACAACCCCAGATAAAAATGGTAGAAAAGGCTGTGCATTGTGTAAAGGCCCTTATAGCTCAAAAAGTACCAATATAGGACAAAGAAAGGGGTAATGATGTCAGCAGTGGGAAAATGTTGCTGGGTATACAAGTGTTCCACAGTTACTTAGCATGGGTATACACAGTAGCAGTTGGATTTAAGATCAAATGTATACTCAAAGTAAAAGAAAATACAAAAGAGAATTGAAAGAAAAAAGAAAGACACAAATTATTGTGTGGCGGATACATGTAACATTAACATGATACCACAAATCTGTAGTGGTCCCGAAGTACCACATCCTGGGTATATCCGTGTAATTGCAGCTAGAGCATGGGTAGTCCGGTGAGTGAGGTCCCTTGGAAAATACATTTTGCCCATTCTAAAGGGCTTGTTCATTCCGGGGAACCAAAATAAGAATTTACTTACCGATAATTCTATTTCTCATAGTCCGTAGTGGATGCTGGGGACTCCGTAAGGACCATGAGGAATAGCGGCTCCGCAGGAGACTGGGCACATCTAAAGAAAGCTTTAGGACTATCTGGTGTGCACTGGCTCCTCCCCCTATGACCCTCCTCCAAGCCTCAGTTAGGATACTGTGCCCGGACGAGCGTACACAATAAGGAAGGATTTTGAATCCCGGGTAAGACTCATACCAGCCACACCAATCACACCGTATAACCTGTGATCTGAACCCAGTTAACAGCATGATAACAGAGGAGCCTCTGAAAGATGGCTCACAACAATAATAACCCGATTTTTGTAACAATAACTATGTACAAGTATTGCAGACAATCCGCACTTGGGATGGGCGCCCAGCATCCACTACGGACTATGAGAAATAGAATTATCGGTAAGTAAATTCTTATTTTCTCTAACGTCCTAAGTGGATGCTGGGGACTCCGTAAGGACCATGGGGATTATACCAAAGCTCCCAAACGGGCGGGAGAGTGCGGATGACTCTGCAGCACCAAATGAGAGAACTCCAGGTCCTCCTCAGCCAGGATATCAATTTTGTAAAATTTTACAAACGTATTTGCTCCTGACCAAGTAGCTGCTCGGCAAAGTTGTAAAGCCGAGACCCCTCGGGCAGCCGCCCAAGATGAGCCCACCTTCCTTGTGGAGTGGGCATTTACAGATTTTTGGCTGTGGCAGGCCTGCCACAGAATGTGCAAGCTGAATTGTACTACAAATCCAACGAGCAATAGTCTGCTTAGAAGCAGGAGCACCCAGCTTGTTGGGTGCATACAGGATAAACAGCGAGTCAGATTTCCTGACTCCAGCCGTCCTGGAAACATATATTTTCAGGGCACTGACAACGTCTAGCAACTTGGAGGCCTCCAAGTCCCTAGTAGCCGCAGGCACCACCAATAGGTTGGTTCAGGTGAAACGCTGAAACCACCTTGGGGAGAAACTGAGGACGAGTCCTCAATTCCGCCCTGTCCGAATAGAAAATCAGATAAGGGCTTTTTCAGGATAAAGCCGCCAATTCTGACACGCGCCTGGCCCAGGCCAGGGCCAACAGCATGACCACTTTTCATGTGAGATATTTTAACTCCACAGATTTAAGTGGTTCAAACCAATGTGACTTTTGGAACCCAAACTACATTGAGATCCCAAAGTGCCACTGGAGGCACAAAAGGAGGCTGTATATGCAGTACCCCTTTTACAAACGTCTGAACTTCAGGGACTGAAGCTAGTTCTTTTTTGGAAGAAAATTGAAAGGGCCGAAATTTGAACCTTAATGGACCCCAATTTCAGGCCCATAGACACTCCTGTTTGCAGGAAATGTAGGAATCGACCCAGTTGAATTTCCTCCGTCGGGCCTTACTGGCCTCGCACCACGCAACATATTTTCGCCAATTGCGGTGATAATGTTTTTGCGGTTACATCCTTCCTGGCTTTGATCAGGATAGGGATGACTTCATCCGGAATGCCTTTTTTCCTTCAGGATCCGGCGTTCAACCGCCATGCCGTCAAACGCAGCCGCGGTAAGTCTTGGAACAGACAGGGTCCTTGCTGGAGCAGGTCCCTTCTTAGAGGTAGAGGCCACGGATCTTCCGTGAGCACCTCTTGAAGTTCCGGTTACCAAGTTCTTCTTGGCCAATCCGGAACCACGAATATAGAGCTTACTCCTCTCCATCTTATCAATCTCAGTACCTTGGCAGTGTTCGCAAAAACGCGCTATAGCGCGTATTTTACCCTGATTTGAGGACTGGGGACTCGCATTTAAAAAGTGGCCGGGTCCCTGGGACGCGCTCTGCTGCAGCTTGGCTGGACTTGGAGTGGCAGCTCAGCACGTTGGGCCCGCGGCTAAAGTGTTTCTGCAGTGGTGAGGGAGGAATTCTAACTTATCCATCAGCTGGCGGAGGCGGGTCCTGATGATCAGCGGCGCTCCGGCGGGCGTGACGGTGAGTGGCAGCTTCGTGTTACTGCGGCCGGGGGGTCCGTATGCTCAGGGCTCTGGCAGTGGCAGGCCGCAGGCATGAGTGGCAGATGTGTTAGTGTCCCCGCGGTGTGCTCTGTGTCCAGGCAAGGGGATGAGCGGGGGGGTCTTGGGGGCTATTAGCGATGCAACCGGGGCCCGCAGCACTGAAAGGGACCACAGCGGTATTGACAGCAGCAGTACTAATAATGAGTCAGACAAACTCATTACAGTACGCTGCCGCAAAGAAGGAGGAAGCGGTCCGGCAGGAGGGGAGCATTCTCCTCCCCATCTCCTCTCCTTCTCCTGACGTTGTTGCAGGGGTTCTGATGCCACAATGTAGTGACCGGCCCCAGCGCAGAAGTTGGGATGTCAGGAGCTGCTGCTGAATGCTGATGCACCTAAACAATGTGGTAAGGGCGGCAGTGACGTCATGAGACCTAGGACGTAGCAATGGCATTTCTAGGTGGGCGCTCTGCACAAACGCCTGCAGGTAGCCAATGTAATTCCCTGGAAAATATTCCCTGCCTTTAAGCAGTACTGTGCATTCATGTTGCAAATATTATTTTACTGCTGTAAGCTCTTAATACATACTCTCCACTCTACATACATTTATGTATATATATTATTCATTTTCTTTTTTTTTAATTTCCAGCAGTGACATATAGTGGAGAGTATGTATTAAGGGGTTACAGCAGTGATATAGCATGTGCAACATGAATGCACAGTACTGCTTAAAGGCAGGGAACGTGTTCCAGGAAATTACATTGGCTGCCAGCGGCCCTTTGTGCATATATACTGTAAATGTATCTGCTGTGTGATAATTAAAACTGGAAGCTTCTTTCTATACAGTACCAACTAAATATTTATTGATAAAACTAGACCCATATAAACTAGACACGTAAAAAACACACAATATACCATTGAATAATGTATTAATATACACTGCTGTGTAGGATATCATGAACTTGGGGTTGGGAGGAGAGGGTGCCCCCAATGCATATTTTTGCACTTGGGCCCACCACTCAAGATCCGCCACTGGTGTGCTCTGTGTTCCCGCGGTGGCGGGGGGGGGGGGGGGGGGGGGTCTCCTGGGGACTTAAGAAATTGTGGAAGAGCCAGCCATTGGTGCCTTCACTTCTGCATGCATTGGCTGCTGCACCAGCCAGCCAGGTGCAGAGGATTTCCTTTGGCATGCTTCAAAAAGGAACCGGGGATGCTCGCATTCTCATAGAGCTCCCATCCTCGGCTCCACAGTCACCCTGCCCTACTGTGGAGCTCCTCCGCTGATGGTCCTTGGACAAGGTTGCCCCTGCTTCAACCGCACCCGACCGTGGCACTATTGTGGGCTGACGCCCCACGAGAGATACGGGCATACAGTCCCGAGATGTGCACCCCCAGCCTCGCAGCTCATGGAGCCCACCATGCACAACCCTGCAGGCAGCCGAAGGAGGAAATCAAGAGCATGAGAGTCACCTGCAGGACAGTGTTCAGGAGGCTGAACAAGGCGATCACGGTGGAGGTGTCCTAGGGAGGGCTGCAGCGTTCAGGTAAGCTGAATCCTGAAGAGGGAGGCGACCTGCTAAATTTTACCCCTCCCTACCCCCAGCACTGCCCACAGTACTGGCTCTCCTTAACCCTCTCCTTGCCCCAGTACAACCCCAACTGCTATCTACCCTTACCCCTTTTCTACCTGGCCTTAACCCTCAACTTGCTTCCAGTACTGCTTAAACTGCTATCTACCCATACCCCCTCCCTACCCTACAGCACTGTCTGCATGTAACCCTCTCCTTGCCCCAGTACTGCATAACTGCTATCCACCCTTACAACCTCCCTAACCCCAGTGCTGCCTGCCTCCAAGCCCCTTCTTGCCCTTCAATACTGCTCCAGCTGCTATCTACCCTTACCCACACCTTACCTTCTGCAGTGCCTGTCCCTAGCCTCCTCCTTGCCCCCCCCCCAGAACTGTCCCAACAACGGCATGCTCCCCCCTTCCCCACCAATAATATGTGAATAGACCCAGAAATGGTGAAGTAGGACCCCAATTTTCTAAAGTGAGGGGTCCCTGGGACCCACAATTTTTTTCGCTCGGTGCGATCACTGCCTTGGGTATGAGAGGCAGAGGAGGGAACACATACCCTGACTGGTACACCCACGGTGTTACCAGAGCGTCTACAGCTTATTGCCTGAGGGTCCCTGGACCTGGCGCAATACCTGTTGAGTTTTTAATCATGTGGAAGACTTCTGGGTGAAGTCCCCACTCTCCCGGGTGGAGGTCGTGCTGAGGAAGTCTGCTTCCCAGTTGTCCACTCCCGGAATGAATACTGCTGACAGTGCTATCACATGATTTTCCGCCCAGCGAAGAATCCTTGGAGCTTCTGCATTGCCCTCCTGCTTCTTGTGCCACCCTGTCTGTTTACGTGGGTGACTGCCGTGATGTTGTCCGACTGGATCAACACCGGCTGACCTTGAAGCAGAGGTCTTGCTAAGCTTAGAGCATTGTAAATGTCCCTTAGCTTCAGGATATTTATGTGAAGTGACGTCTCCAGGCTTGACCATAAGCCCTGGATATTCCTTCCCTGTGTGACTGCTCCCCAGCCTCGCAGGCTGGCATCCGTGGTCACCAGGACCCAGTCCTGAATGCCTAATCTGCGACCCTCTAGAAGATGAGCACTCTGCAACCACCACAGGAGGGACACCCTTGTCCTTGGTGACAGGGTTATGCGCTGATGCATCTGAAGATGCGACCCGGACCATTTGTCCAGCAGGTCCCACTGGTGCATGGAATCTGTCGAATGGGATTGCTTCGTAGGAAGCCACCATTTTACCCAGAACCCTTGTGCATTGATGCACTGAGACTTGGCTCAGTTTTAGGAGGTTCCTGACTAGCTCGGATAACTCCCTGGCTTTCTCCTCCGGGAGAAACACCTTTTTCTGGACTGTGTCCAGGATCATCCCTAGGAACAGAAGACACGTCGTCGGAACCAGGTGCGATTTTGGAATATTGAGAATCCAATCGTGCTGCCGCAACACTACCTGAGATAGTGCTACACCGACCTCCAACTGTTCCCTGGATCTTACCCTTATCAGGGAATTGTCCAAGTAAGGGATAACTAAAATTCACTTCCTTCGAAGGAATATCATCATTTCGGCCATTACCTTGGTAAAGACCCGGGGTGCCGTGGACCATCCATACGGCAGCGTCTGAACTGATAGTGACAGTTCTGTACCATAAACCTGAGGTACCCTTGGTGAGAAGGGTAAATTTTGACATGAAGGTAAGCATCCTTGATGTCCCGAGACATCATGTAGTCCCCTTCTTCCAGGTTCGCAATCACTGCTCTGAGTGACTCAATCTTGAATTTGAACCTCTGTATGTAAGTGTTCAAAGATTTTAGATTTAGAATCGGTCTCACCGAGCCGTCCGGCTTCGGTACCACCACAGTGTGGAATAATACCCCGTTCCCTGTTGCAGGAGGGGTATCTTGATTATCACCTGCTGGGAATACAGCTTGTGAATGGCTTCCAAAACTGTCTCCCTGTCAGAAGGAGACATCGGTAAAGCCGACTTTAGGAAACGGCGAGGGGGAGACGTCTCGAATTCTAATTTGTACCCCTGAGATATCACCTGAAGGATCCAGGGGTCTACTTGCGAGTGAGCCCACTGCGCGCTGAAATTCATTGAGACGGGCCCCCCACCGTGCCTGATTCTGCTTGTAAAGCCCCAGCGTATACTGAGGGCTTGGCAGAGGCGGGAGAGGGTTTCTGTTCCTGGGAACTGGCTGATTTCTGCAGCCTTTTTCCTCTCCCTCTGTCACGGGGCAAAAATGAGGAACCTTGTCCACGAAAAGACTGCGCCTGATAATACGGCGTCTTCTCATGTTGAGAGGCGACCTGGGGTACAAACGTGGAATTCCCAGCTGTTGCCGTGGCCACCAGGTCTGAAAGACCGACCCCAAATAACTCCTCCCCTTAATAAAGCAATACTTCCAAATGCCGTTTGGAATACGCATCACCTGACCACTGACGTGTCCATAACCCTCTACTGGTAGAAATGGACAACGCGCTTAGACTTGATGCCAGTCGGCAAATATTCCGCTGTGCATCACGCATATATAGAAATGCATCTTTTAAATGCTCTATAGGCAAAAATATACTGTCCCTATCTAGGGTATCAATATTTTCAGTCAGGGAATCCGACCACGCCAACCCAGCACTGCACATCCAGGCTGAGGCGATTGCTGGTCGCAGTATAACACCAGTATGTGTGTAAATACCTTTTAGGATACCCTCCTGCTTTCTATCAGCAGGATCCTTAAGGGCGGCCATCTCAGGCGAAGGTAGAGACCTTACAAGCGTGTGAGCGCTTTATCCACCCTAGGGGGTGTTTCCCAACGCACCCTAACCTCTGGCGGGAAAGGATATAATGCCAATAACATTTTTATCAGTTGTTATCGGGGGAAACCCACGCATCATCACACACCTCATTTAATTTCTCAGATTCAGGAAAACTACAGGTAGTTTTTCCTCACCGAACATAATACCCCTTTTTTGGTGGTACTCATATTATCAGAAATGTGTAAAACATTTTTCATTGCCTCAATCATGTAACGTGTGGCCCTACTGGAAGTCACATTCGTCTCTTCACCGTCGACACTGGAGTCAGTATCCGTGTCGGCGTCTATATCTGCCATCTGAGGTAACGGGCGCTTTAGAGCCCCTGACGGCCTATGAGACGTCTGGACAGGCACAAGCTGAGTAGCCGGCTGTCTCATGTCAACCACTGTCTTTTATACAGAGCTGACACTGTCACGTAATTCCTTCCAACAGTTCATCCACTCAGGTGTCGACCCCCTAGGGGGTGACATCACTATTACAGGCAATCTGCTCCGTCTCCACATCATTTTTCTCCTCATACATGTCGACACAAAAGTACCGACATACAGCACACACACAGGGAATGCTCTGATAGAGGACAGGACCCCACTAGCCCTTTGGGGAGACAGAGGGAGAGTTTGCCAGCACACACCAGAGCGCTATATATATACAGGGATAACCTTATATAAGTGTTTTTCCCCTTATAGCTGCTGTATAGTTAATACTGCGCCTAATTAGTGCCCCCCTCTCTTTTTTAACCCTTTCTGTAGTGTAGTGACTGCAGGGGAGAGCCAGGGAGCTTTCCTCCAACGGAGCTGTGAGGGAAAATGGCGTCAGTGTGCTGAGGAGATAGGCTCCGCCCCCTTATCGGCGGCCTTATCACCCGTTTTTCTATGTATTCTGGCAGGGGTTAAATGCATCCATATAGCCCAGGAGCTATATGTGATGCATTTTTTGCCATCCAAGGTGTTTTTATTGCGTCTCAGGGCGCCCCCCCCAGCGCCCTGCACCCTCAGTGACCGAAGTGTGAAGTGTGCTGAGAGCAATGGCGCACAGCTGCAGTGCTGTGCGCTACCTTGTTGAAGACAGGACGTCTTCTGCCGCCGATTTTCCGGACCTCTTCTGCCTTCTGGCTCTGTAAGGGGGCCGGCGGCGCGGCTCTGGGACCCATCCAAGCTGGGCCTGTGATCGTCCCTCTGGAGCTAATGTCCAGTAGCCTAACAAGCCCAATCCACTCTGCACGCAGGTGAGTTCGCTTCTTCTCCCCTTAGTCCCTCGATGCAGTGAGCCTGTTGCCAGCAGGTCTCACTGAAAATAAAAAACCTAATCTAAAACTTTCACTAAGAAACTCAGGAGAGCCCCTAGTGTGCACCCTTCTCGTTCGGGCACAGAGATCTAACTGAGGCTTGGAGGAGGGTCATAGGGGGAGGAGCCAGTGCACACCAGATAGTCCTAAAGCTTTCTTTAGATGTGCCCAGTCTCCTGCGGAGCCGCTATTCCTCATGGTCCTTACGGAGTCCCCAGCATCCACTTAGGACGTTAGAGAAAATAGGGCAAGCGCCTAACAGTTTTTCAGCACTTTAACCTCAAGTTTATGTGTTATAATGTAATTGCTGTATCCCTTATACATTTGCTGCAATTTTAAGGGATTTAGTATTCCCTCCTTGCTAATTCTGGATGTTTTAAACAGGCCCTCCATTACCTCTATTCCCCATGTTCCTAAAATCATGTGCATTATCTCCATTGGGGAATTGTTGTCAAGTTTCAGTTTGCTGTCAGAATTTCCCATACTGACACCTCTTAGGACCGAAGGTCCTTCTTTGTATTTTAAAAAGGGCATCAGGTGTCTGTTTTTACTACTTATATAATAGCAAATTCAGTGACCTTAAATACGTCTCTCTTGACAAAATCTGGGACTAAGGAGTTAAGAGCCCTTCTTAAGGTTGGGCAGATATGTGGAGACTGTTTACCACATATATTTTTAGGCATGGTTTGTTATCTGAAACCATGTTTCTCCAATTCGGTTCTGTAGGTAGCCTTTGTTAATGTGACAGCCTATTGTGAGTAAATAATCACTTCTGCCTTTTTTATCCAATTTAGGTCTTGTCTCTGATATATCCAGCATTCAGCCTTTTCTGCAATTACGCCACGTAAGGTGGGACTATATACTTGTTCCTCACCATTATGTTGTAATATAATGACACATGTACATGTGGAACAATATAAGTCTCTGCAGTTTCTATGAGGTGTATCCAGACAACAGGGCCGAAACTAGGAGTTTTGGCACCCGGGGCGAGCCATTAACTTAGCGCCCCTCGCACGCGCGCGTGCGTGTGTGTGTGTGTGTATATATATATATATATATATATATATATATAGTAGCAAAAGGTGCGGCACTAAAGCTGATTCTCTGTAAATAAGAGACACACACGGTCCTGCATTTTAAACACAGGACCGTGTGTGTCTCTTAATTACAGAGAATCAGCTTCAATGCCGCACCTTTTGCTTCTGTATCTGCTTACACCTGTGAGGGCACCAGCAAAAGAATTCATACTACACTGGGAGTGCCGGACCTTTGGTTACACAATGTATATATCTCTCTCTAAACTTCATAAGGGCAAAGGGGATCGCTAGGCATTTTCATAATTTCTATTTTAATTTTTTATTTATTTGGGCTACGGATGAAGGAGAAATAAAATAATAACCCATATATTAATACATACATAAAATCACACACCAATACAAAATACATACTGTCACGCACACATACATTCACTCACATACATACATACATATAATCACACACCTGTACAAACACATGTATACTGACACATATGTATAGTGACACACAAGCACACATACAGATGGGATGCAGTTATGTGACCGCTGGTCACAGTACCTCCCCCTATATCCCACCCCCTCACAATCCCGACGGTCGGCATGCCGACCAACAGGGACCACTCCCACCCCAGCGTGGCGAGCACAGCGAGCCCGCAAAGAGGCTTGCTGCGCTCGCCACCCCCCCTTTCCCTCGACGGCATTCCGCTCCCGGGACACCAGCATCAGTATGCCCGGTCACGCATACCACACCCATACAGATATGTAGTCACACACCTATTCACATACAATCACACACATGCACACATACATATAGCAGTCACAGAAACATACAGTGCCCCTTCCCTGAGTTATACTCACTGTTTAGGCTGTGCTGCTCTGCTCCCCTCCTCTCTCCCACGCTGTTGCTGGCTGGCATGGCACTGTGTGTACAGTGCCGTTTAGCCCCGCCCCCTTTTCGGAATTTCTGTTCACTGCAGCAGTGGCTGCAATTATTAAAGTAACTGGCAGTGGGGTGAGCGGGGGAAGGGGGAGGGGGTTAGTAATTTGTCCCCTGTGCCCCCTCTTAATGCGTCTCTGCTGTACCGATCACTGCACGCTGCAGAGTTGAAACTGAAAGTAAAGTACAGCTCCCGGCAGCAAGGGCTGTTGGGAGATGTAGTTTATTTTCAGTGTCATCTCTACGATGCGGTGAGTGTGCCTGCTGGCTAGGCGGGAGCTTGCAGAATCTGGAGCTCGAGCTCCCCGACTGTATGCTATGGCTGCCGCATAGGGAGGGGGTGTTAGGGGGGATTAGTGACAGTCTCGGCGCCCTCTCCAGTCTGGCGCCCAGGTCACATGCCCCCCTAGCCCCCCCCCCCTAGTTTCGGCTCTGCAGACAATACAAAACAGAAAACAAACAACAACGTTAGCTGTACTCCTGAGACATATAGATTCCCGTAGTACCTGATACTTTGGACAGATATTAACTGAACCAAATAACAAGAAGTCGACCTGAGTAGAAAGCTACTCACCCCGGGTGTGGTAGATATCTGGTCATCTGGGTCAGCATAGGGGTTGTCCGTCCTCAGTTCAGCCTCTAGGATATCACGGTGGGAAATCTCCAAGTTGTATGCAATTCTTTTTGGACCTATCCTGGCCCAGCACAAGCTCTATATATGTGTCAGGAATCAGAAGCCTTCGATCGATTGAGAGAGTTAATCACACAGGCAAAGGAGTAGTTTCAGATGATTCTCTTTTGTGCATAAATTTCAGTTACAGTAAAGAGGGTTTGCAATGCATTACATTGAATTACATTGGTTCCATTACAACCCCCAACAAGCCCACCCACTGGATATTCTGCCTAGCAATAAGATAAGAAACTGCATCTGTTAGCTGCTCCTTGTCTTGGTACAGACTGGTACAAGAATGTCCACATATCATCCCTGAAACTATTTCAAGTGAAAGGGCTTAAATACGGAAGTTTCATTTCTCTGAACTGCACATTCCTTGTCCATTGCCAGTCATGTAGCTGAAGCAGATGGGTTCATTAATAACATACAGTATAAGAAAATGGCTGCCAGTGTTACAAAATGGCAATGAAGAACATAAAGTTGACTTTGTCACCTCCTGCGATGCTCCCTTTGGTAACAGGGATCATGTGACACCTCGGGTCCCACCATTGCTCAATTCCCATCATGTGACCACCAGGAACAATGGCGGCACCCATGGACCAGAGACAGCGGAAACTCCCACCATCCGCACGCTGAGACCATCGGCCTCCCGGAAGGACCCTGCATCAGAGACCCAGCGCACAGTGGAGCAGTAAGTGTGGTGGCCACCGCTCCCTGGTCATGACACTGTAGATTGTATATATTCTCAATCACATAAGATTTTTAATAAGTCAACTGTGTCACCCTTCATTTACTTATTTGTGAATCAAAATATAATATAGGATGTAGTTAGTTTAAGTTTGCAGCTTGCCACTGTATTTAATAAGAAATAGAGTGTCAAGCTGCAAATTTATACTAACTACGTCTTATATTGGAGACAAAATCTTATTACCTTTTGATTTATAAGTAAATTGATATATAGTGCAATTCAATGTCGGTTGTGGTATAAGCCAATGATTAATTAACAACAAGCACTCCCCAGGACCATATCTATCTATCTATCTATCTATCTATCTATCTATCTATCTATCTATCTATCGATATATATATATATATATATATATATAGTGGCAGGGACAGCATGATTCCACATGAGGTTAATATGAAACAGCAGTATTTTGCAGTATTGGAACAGCAGCAACAGGTCTAATGGAATCCGGTCCGCTTTTAGCTGAGAATATGGTAGGCCACAGCTGGGCTAATCACTTCACCTTGTCTGCTGTCTTTAATAATGTGTGTTGTTCAGTAGGTCATTGCTCCTGATGCCAACAAGTGGACAGGCGATAGATGGAAGTCTGAGGTTACATTAGTAGCCATTTGCAATATGCAGTTTGTGATTACCAGAACATGGAATGTTATACTGGTGCTGTAAGAACTGCCTGAAAACCTGACCTGCAAAAAACTTACATGTAAAGCTGTATCCTGCCCGAGATGGAAATAGAGTATGTTGGATTATAATCTGTCTATGCTATTCCTGTCACTATATATCAGACAAAAGACTGCGGCACTCAGTCAATTAGTAGATTGTATAAAAGAATTATGGCATGTAACATGCCATAATTCTTTAATACATTGGGCCTAATTCAGACCTGATCATAGCAGAAACTTTGTTAGCAGATGGGCAAAACCATGTGCACTGCAGGGGGGCAGATATAACATGTGCAGAGAGGAGTTAGGTTTGGGTTGGTTATATTGTTTCTGTGCAGGATAAATACTGGCTGCTTTATTTTTACACTGCAATTTAGATTTCAGTTTGAACACACCCCACCCAAATCTATCTCTCTCTGCACATGTTATATCTGCCCCCCCTCCAGTGCACATGGTTTTGCCCATCTGCTAACAAAGTTACTGCTACGATCAGATCTGAATTAGGTCCATTCTACTAATCGACTTTGAGTGCCGCAGTCTTTTCTGTTCTGAATTACCTATGCTGATGGTACCAAACAAACTGAACTGATTAATGTGAGTGCTGGTTCTAAATATACATTACATCACCGTGCATGATGAAAGGAAGGGCAGTGATCGTGCTGGCCCGCCACCCACAAGTTCTGAAATTGGAGACACCCCCCCTTGCAGCGTGTGGCCACTTCATGGGCGCATGTAAATGATATTTCTTCATATTTTGAACCGAGTGGTCTGGCCATGCCCCCTCTCATTACCAGAGCCCAGCAAATAGATCAGTGAGAGTATTGAGCTCTATAGTAAAGGCAGCTTACTATAGATGTAGATCTCATGAAGTGGTTCTTGGGATCATATTAACCCTTTGTGGCTGTTGCCCAGCGGTGAGAGACATGGCAGTGCATAGAGAAGTCATTTTGCATAAAGTGTTTATAGTATTAACTAAGGGGAATGCAAATGGATGGGTACACTGGGAGAAAAGGTTTGTGTGTTTATACAGTATACTCTGAAGCATAGTTAAGAATTGTAAATGTGTTTAAACTAGAGATGTTTTTGGAACTGTGTCTGCCGTGATGAAGAGCATCTGCTTAATACGTGTTGGCTTGTGACAACGGGATTGGTAACAGGATTGGAGATATCGCTACAGGTGTATTCGATTTGAGAGCATAAGTCCAGTATCCAGAACTGGGTGCTTCCATTTAAGAACTACAGTATATGCCCACATAGACTTTCTATCTGGTAACTCCTCCAATCCTCATTTTACCAATTTTTATGTTTTATGGTTTATGTAATCAGTGTCTGTGAAATAAATTGTTTATACGGTATCACGCTATGTGAGGCATAATTTCTATTTCCCACATATGCAAATGAAATTGGAACCATTGAGGATAACACTCGGGACCTGTGTATCTACTACGTGCCTGGAATTCATATCCGTCTGGTAAAGCCTCCAATTCTCTATCTAACGCACGTTGGGGATACACCTTAGAATAGCCACACTTTTTTTTGGCTATCTATATGAAATAGGTAGAAACAATATTATGCTATGTCGAATTTGTTCTTCTTTTTTCATATATCCGTTGATGTCTGCTGCATGAGAATTTCATTCACATTGTGAGCTAAAAAACTGTGCTTGAGATATTTATTGACATATACACCGTGAATCTAGAGTAGTGTCTGAGACAAGTATAAATTATTATACCTAGGGTGTTGCATGCATACACCTATATTGATAGAACCTTAGGGCACATCATTATTTGTCATCACCTTGTCCTTTCTGGTTTGTATTTTGGTTATAGGGTATAAGCACGACATAAAATTGTTGCTGCTTTGTTAGCGCCCATAAGATATCTCTACACACCCATAATCCCAGTAAACGGTCAGTTACCACCCACAAACAGCTTCCTACTGTCAATCACCTTGCGAACGCCCATGTGATGCCCTTTGTTGCTGTCTAACGCACTTGTGCATTGTGGTGCACACGCATGCGCAGTTAGTACCTGATCGCCCGCTGTGTGAAAACACACAGCAGCGATAAGGTCTGAATCACCACCTAAGAAGCTACATTACTGCCATAGGGTTTAAATATGTTTTATGAGTTTTTCCATGCATATACAGTAGATATTTTGTTTAATATAAAGACCAATAATACTGTAATTATTGAGCATGTGCCCATTGAATTTAAGCACCGTAGCTTATTTGCAGCAGTCCTTTATGAAATTCACAATTTCTTGTAGCAGGTCATGTCTATTTTCTCTTGTAATCTAAAAGATAAAAGATAAAAACCATAAAGCATTCTGCTGTACTTGTCTAACTTACTTCTCTAAAATACTTGTCTAAGCAAATAGCAGAATTATAAGGCTGTTAGGCCGTAGGCTGGTAGTGCTTCCACAGAAGTGCTGACATAAAAGTGCTATTACATTAATAATGTTACCGTTATACCTGCTTTAAGTTATGTCGTTATCTGTTATTGATTGTGAACTGACTCCTCAGTACTCCTTTTCATCAACAGGTAAATTGAACAACCATTACTCCCACCGGATGCAAATGAAATAGGTTTGCATTGCATAGCAGTGTTGTGTTGTATTACATAGGTAAATTGAACAACCAGTACTCCCATCAGATGCAAATGAAATACGATTTTATTGTATAGCAGTGTTGCATTGTATAGGTACATTGAATACATTTTTTTTTCTTTGCTAAGATTCTGAAATCTGCCATGTTGATATGCAATGCATTTTTGTGTAAGCCGATTTATTGCCTGGCATTGTAAATGAGAATACATTGGAATGAGTTTTCAATCGTTGCATTCACATAACAAATTTTACTATTTGAAGTTTAGTATAAGGCTGTTAGGCCATAGGCTGGTAGTGCTTCCATAGAAGTGCTGACACAAAAGTGCTATTATATTAATAATATTAGCGTTATACCTGCGTTAAGTTATGTCATCAGCGGTTACTGATTGTGAACTGACTCCTCATCAATCCTTTATCACCAACAGGTAAACTATACAACCATTACTCCATGTTGAGGCGTGGCCAAGCGTTTTCAGGGAGGGTGTCTGACGTCAGCTCCAGCCTCAATCAGCCACTTCTCATCGCACTGTAGGAGTCCTGGGCTGCGCGGAGACTGCACACAGTGGATTTTTGCAGCTCAGTGTACACAAACCCGCACACATGCACGGCGAATTTACACTCCCCCTGGAGGCGGTGACTATCTGAACGCAGGACAGCAAAGTGAGCAGCCCAGTGATCAGGTCTCAATCACCCCCTAAGTGCAGAACATCTGCTTGAGCATGGCCCCAAGCGAACTAGCATCTCTGCAAGCAACCACCTCCAGCAACACATTCACATCACTCAAACAGCATGCCACACAATGCCACATCTGCATCCATTCAGAGAATCCCCTGCAACTGCCCAGGAAGGCCCAACACATCTCCAATGCACCTCTCCATGACTGAATATACACTACAACTCCACACAAACACCATTGGGACAAATGCACAGACAAAATACACCACCCCAATGCATCAAACATCACCACTGCGTCCAACCTAGACCCACAAAAAGGACATACCAACCTGCCAATCTCACGTACTACAAAAACATTCAGAGGTGCAACAAACAGAAAACAGCAATTGACAAAAATATACAACAAACATTCTACCCATACTGTAAATGGGTGCAGGGGGATGGCCCAGTAGCAGCCACACCCCTGCACCTGCTATAGTTACACCAGTACACACACACACACACACACACACACACACACACACACATATAAACATATGCAGTATACAGTCATACTCGCATATATATGGTCACATACTGTCACACAAATAGTACAACACATATAAACATACAGTATGTACAGACACACACACACACACACACACACACACACACACACACACACACAGTGACATACAAATAGTCACGCACATATAGTATGTACAGCCACACACACACACATGTATACACATAGTTATAAACATCAAAAATATTTACATAGTCAGACACATCTGGTTACACACAAACATTTACCTCCCTCTTTCCCTCCCTCCCTCTTACTGGGTGGACCACGGGCACTCTTCAGTGCAGCTGCCTCATCTCAAATGTTGCTTGCTGCTGTGTAGCCACACCCATCTGCTCAGTCTGCACTCACTGTTCAATCCCTACAGTTGGCAGAGCACTGAGAGTGGGGGCCTGGGAAAATCTTAGCCCATCTATCTACTGTAGCTCTGGCAGTGGCCATCTTTAAAGGACACAATGAGAGTCTGAGAAGTAGAAGATAAACTTTATATCCCACGTGCCATCGTTCTTCCTTCTCTGACCAGCTGGGTGCCTCAGGTTTAGACTGACTAGTGATTAAGCTTAAATCCCAGCTGCCCAATCCTTGACTGTGCGTGACTGTGTGCAGGGAGAGTTGTGGGCCCTGGAGGCAGCCCGGGCCCCATAGCAGATGCACCTCTTGCACCCACGGTAGTTATGCCACTGACTGTAAACATAATACAGGTTGAGTATCCCTTATCCAAAATGCTTGGGACCAGAAGTATTTTGGATATCGGATTTTTCCGTATTTTGGAATAATTGCATACCATAGTGAAATATCATGGCGATGGGACCTAAGTCTAAGCACCGAATGCATTTATGTTTCATATACACCTTATACACAGCCTGAAGGTAATTTTAGCCAATATTTTTAATAACTTTCTGCATTAAACAAAATGTGTGTACATTCACACAATTCATTTATGTTTCATATACACCTTATACACACAGCCTGAAAGTCATTTAATACAATATTTGTAATACCTTTGTGTATTAAACAAAGTTTGTGTACATTGAGCCACCAGAAAACAAAGGTTTCACTATCTCACTCAAAAAATTCCGTATTTTGGAATATTCCGTATTTTGAAATATTTGGATATGGGATACTCAACCTGTGTAGTGAAGTGTATAATTAGCAAAGTGAGTTAAAATTGAAGCATAACTTCAGTGTTATACAGAGGTTCATTTATATTCAGTTGATATCGATTGTGAATTGAATCTCGTCATCTACAGGTCATTTGACTACAGCTCTAAACATTAACTGCTGTCTTGTATTTCTATAGGCCAGCTTTGAAACTTATAGATAAGTTAACAATAGCTGCCAATATTTACTGCTGCCGGTATTTCGATAGACACTCAAATTTCTTTTAAACTATTTCTTGTATCTAAGTAAGCAAAGTCAAACATTGCTGCATAGTCTCCCATTCTGATGTATTTTCTTAAATTTTTAAAAGTACATACACAGTTGTTAGTTATGTGGTATGCCTTGCTTGTTTTTAAGGTAATAGATTACTTTTCATTCTAGGGTAGACATGTCAAACTCATGTCCCTCGAGTCACATGCGGCCCACAATGCATAGTTTTGGGGATCAAGTTAACTTTTTTTTTAAACAATGGAATGCGTCCCACCCCTGTCGAATGAGTTATTATGGGCCTGTCTGCCGAGGTCGGAGCATAGCGCCGATCGGGAAGCATTTACAGTTCTGCACATGCATGAGACAATTGATGGAGAAGGAGAAATGTACACGGGGGGGCTGCTGTGCTATGAGGGGGAATTACACAGCTACCAGCTTACACTATTAAAGTTGTTTTCTTCCTGATAACTGACATCTATTTTATTATACGTTATTGTTGTTTTTTTCTAATTAATCTTTCAAAATTGCATGTAAGACTTTTTATTTTTCTTGCGCTCCACACAAGACTCAGGGGTCTATTTACTAAGCCTTGGACAGAGATAAAGTGTACGCAGATAAAGTACCAGCCAATCAGCTCCTAACCGCCATGTCACAGGCTGGGTTTGAAACATGGCTGGTACCTTATCTCCATCCACTTGTTCTCCACCCAAGGCTTAGTAAATAGACCCCTTAAACCTTGATTATTCGGTCCAGTTGGGATTGAGTTTGACAAGCCTTTTCTAGGGGGTGAGGAGTGGTTGTGGATTCCAATATTTGGGAACATGCATTGTTTCTTTATTTACTTTTCATTCTGCTGACTGTATAAGCCAGGTAAGCTGTAAGCATAATTTAGCGAAGTACTTAATTAGCAAAGTGTGTTAAAATTGAAATTGAACTTCAGCATTATACCAGAATTAAACCAAACTGAAACAGATGGAGAAAACTATCAATAATCAGAAAACTGAAGGACTACTTGTAAAAAAGAAATGAGTTCACTTACTCTTCACACCATTCACCTCCTGGTGGTTTAACCTGGATACTCAGCACATGGACATTGCAAAAACTTCCCATTTCACCTGTAAATGCTTTTATATGTATTTTTTTTTATTGCACAGCTGTACCAATGCAATTTTTAATTTATACACTTAAAAGTCCTGTGTGAATTACCACTGCTGTCTTACGCAGTACAAATCAATTTCTGCACCCATAGTATCTATACTTTCATTTAACTTCAAATTAAATGTACTGTCACAAATTTACTCCGTTACTAACACTGTACTCTCTCACCTGCACTTCTGCAAATCTACTGCTCTGTTTCTCTTACAGCCTCCACTCCTATTTCCTCCCCCATATTTACCTAATCCACACTATGTTCAGGTTTTCTTCAAATCTCCCTATCACTCATTGGGGGTAATTCTGAGTTGATCGCAGCAGGATTTTTGTTAGCAGTTGGGCAAAACCATGTGCACTGCAGGGGAGGCAGCTATAACATGTGCAGAGAGTTAGATTTGGGTGTGGTTTGTTCAATCTGCAATCTAAATTGCAGTGTAAAAATAAAGCAGCCAGTATTTACCCTGCACAGAAACAAAATAACCCACCCAAATCTAACTCTCTCTGCACATGTTATATCTACCTCCCCTGCAGTGCACATGGTTTTGCCCAACTGCTAACAAAAATCCTGCTGTGATCAACTCCGAATTACCCGCATTGTCCACCTAATACTGTATCTTGCTCCCTGCTCCCACCTCTATACTTCCCCTCTAGTCTCCTACACCTCCTCCGTGTCCCCTCCACCCCTATGCTTCACTTCTCCTCCTCTCCTGTTACCCCACTTTCAGTCACCTTTCACCCACCATGGTTTTACTACCCCACCACTTAACCTTGATCCCTCCCTCCTCACCCTGTCATCTCACCTCCATCTGCATCACACTGAGCTCCCTCCCTGCCCACTTTCTACTGTGTACCTTGCCAGCTCAGACACCCACACAATCACTACTCTCTCACCATCCCTCTCCTCAAAATTAATCTCACCACAATGCTACAGCAACCCTGATAATATCATTCACATCTCACCCATACACTCCTTCTCAACTGTGCCCTCTGGAATGCCAGATTTGTCTGTAACAAATTGGTCCCCACCCAATCTCCTAGCCATTACAGAAACCTAGGTTTCACCCACTGACACCACTACTACTGCTGCTCTATCTGCCTGGGGCCTCATATTCACACATACCCAACAGCCTAGGGGTCAACATGGTGGTGGTGCTGGGTTCCTTATATCCTTTGGTTACTCCTAACTCATACCCCAAGAGCCTTCCTTACATTCTCTACATTTGATGTATTTGCTATTCACCTCTTCCAACCTGTTCACCTTTGAGTAGCTGTCATTTACCGCCCTCTGGCATTCCCAACAAATTCCTTGATCACTTTGGCTCACTCACTTCCTCTTTTCAGACATTTCCTCCATTATCTTAGGTTATTTCAACATCCCAATTGATATCCCCACAGAATCCCCTGCCTCTGAACTCCTTAACCTCACATCATTGCTTTGTCTCTCCCAGTGGACCTTCTCATCCTCCCATGTGAATGGGCACTCACTTGATCTGGTCTTTACTCGCCATTGATATTTCTGACTTCTCCAACACCCTATTCCCCTCTATGACCATCACATCCTCTCTTTTAACTTATCCCACTCTGCTTCTTTACCTCTGTCTCCATAAGGCTACCATCACTAATCGTAACATTGATGCCATCAACAATGTTTTATTATCCTCCCTGTTTGACTAATTTCTCTCTCTAATTTTGAACAATCCACTTACTTATACAATGCCTCCCTTACTTCTGCTTTTAACTCTGTTGCTCAAGTGGCCACTATTCACCCTTGCAGATTAACAACTCAACCCTGGCACTCCAAATATACAAGATCTGCAAGTGCTCATGTACCGCCGAGCAACAGTAGAGGAAATCATGCACTAAAATGGACTTCCTCTATTTCGAATGTATGTTCTTATTTTACACTGTTGCCATTTCCAGCTCTAAACATTCATAAGAACCTCATCTCCTTCCAATCTTCAAACTCCTAGTATCTCTTTGCCACGGTCAACTCCCCCCTCAGCCCACCCACTCCTCGACTCCCTTCTCTCTGCCCTTGACTTTGCCACCTACTTCACATCCAAAATTTACTCCATACAGTATTTCTGGATATCACAGCTCAACTGACCCTCAATAACCTGCACCCTCCTTTCCCTAAAAACCCGTCCCCATCCATCTCACCAAGTGTGAATTATTTTTTCACAGTATCTGGAGATGAAGTAATGGCCCTCTTCCGGTCCTCCCCTTACCACCTCTCCACTTGATCCTACCTCCGCCGCTACCTCTCTCCTTCTGCCTATTCCCATCTTGTCCACCTCCTCAATCTCTCCCCTCTCAGGCACTGTCCCTTCTGCCTTAGGGGGTAATTCCAAGTTGATCGCAGCAGGAAATTTTTTAGCATTTGGGCAAAACCATGTGCAGTGCAGGGGGGCAGATATAATATGTGCAGAGAGAGTTAGATTTGGGTGGGTTATTTTGTTTCTGTGCAGGGTAAATACTGGCTGCTTTATTTTTACACTGAAATTTAGATTGCAGATTGAACTCACCACACCCAAATCTCTCTCTCTCTGCACATGTTATATCTGCCACCCCTGCAGTGCACATGGTTTTGCCCAATTGCTAAAAAAGTTCCTGCTGCGATCAACTCAGAATTACCCCCTTAGTCTCCTTCATTCCTAAAAAAAAAACCTACCCTTGATCGTAAGGGTGCGTACACACTAGGTGATATTGCGTACGAGCTGGCCAATATCAGCCTGATCGTATGTGATATCGTTCACATTGTCTAGTGTGTATGCACTATATCGTGTACGATGCACACTAACTGCAGGTTGAATGCGGCATCACCCTTTGGACCTACATGGAGGTCTGACAGCTGATGTTGCTGACAGCCATGCTGCCGAATGTAGAATTGCTACCCTCAGCCACTCGTTGCTCCTGACATCGGCAAGTGTGTATGCACTTGTTGATGCCATGTCCCCAGCCAGGGTCACATTACTAGCGATGTGGCATTGTGCACACATCGCATAGTGTGTACATAGCCTAACAATCTCTAACTATCAACCCATCTCTCCTCCCTTTTGCCTCCAAACTCCTTGAGTGTATTGTCTACAACTGCCTTACCTCCTTTCTTTCCTCCCACTCCATGCTTGATTCATTCCAGACTGGCTTCTATCCTCTCCACTTCACTGAAACTGCCTTCATGAAAGTCTGCAATGACCTCCATGATGCCAAATCCAAGGGCCACTAATCTCCTCCTTGATCTCTATGCTTTTGACACTGTGGACCACCCTCTCTTCCGGCAAATCCTTCACTTTATTGGTCTGCATGATACTGCCCTGTCTTCCTACCTCTCTGAGTGCTCCTTCTCTGTCTCCTCTCATGACTCCACCACTCTTGCACTTCCCATAACAGTAGGTGTCCCCTAAGGTTCTGTTCTTGGACCTCTCCTTTTCAATCACTGTAAGTCCTCTTTAGGTGAGCTCATTTGCTCTTTCGACCTCCAATATCATCTCTATGCTGATGATACTCAAATCTACCTTCCATCCTCTGATCTCCTACCTCTCTCCTCACTCGTGTTTCCAGCTCTCTCTCTGCTATATCTTCTTGGATGTCCCAGCACTTAAACATAACATGTCTACTACTGAGCTGATCATCTTCCCACCCCGACAGCACAACTATCTCCTCTAGCCCTCAACTATGCTGTCTTGGAGTTATAATTGATTCTGGCTTCTCCTTTAAACCACACATTCAGTACATTTCGCAATCCAGCTGTTTCAAAAATAATTCCTGGATCAGACAATTTCTCACCCTGGATGCTAAAACCCTCATCCACTCACTGGTCATCTCCAGATTTTACTACTTTAATCTCCTCCTAACTCTCCTCCCTGATAAATGCCTCTCTCCACTTCAATGTATCCTCAATGCTGCTGCCTTGCTGATCTTCCTCTCAAAATGTCCTATGTTAACCTTCCCTCTCTTACAAGCCGTTCACTGGCTCCCTTTAACCTTCCAAATCCAATTCAAGTGTCTCACAATCATTTGCAAAGCCCTCACCCATTCCTCTCCCACTTAATTATCTGACTGGTGGCGGTTTTTACCTATGGACTGCAGGACTGCCTAACCCCGGTAAAATCTGCCAACCCAGCTCACTGTCAGTGAAGATAGATACAGTCAGTAAGACTGCACTAGTTTCACTGTGACTGGCAGTGACTTACTATTGGAAGTCCTATCTGTCAGTCACAGATAAACAGCGTAGTTCCATTGGAAAGTGTTTTCTCCCTCCAGGACTGCCAGACCAGGCAGTAATTAGCAGAGAGCTGGCTTCCTGTAGAAAGCCACTCCCTGCCTCGTGAGCCCTAACCGGCATCTACAGAATGCAGCAGAGACGTAGGAGCCGAAGTTCGCCTCTACTGTGCATGCGTCGATTTCTGGCGTCTGTGAACTACATAGTACAGGTGCAGAAGCAGGGACCAGGCAATGGGGACAAGGCGGTGGAGACCCAGCAGTATGACCCGAGGCAGCCTTCCTCCTCCTCCCAGGTAGGAGCCAATGCTGTATCTGACCTTATCTTCGTTTATACTCCCACCCGCCCTTTTAGCTCCACAAATACATGCAGCCTCTCCTGTCAACTGATTACTTCCTCCCATTGCTATCTCCAAGATTTTAGCTGTGGTGCTTCCTACCTCTGGTATTCACCTCTCTTCAAAACTTTACACAGGCTCTCAAGACCCACTTCTTCATCAAACCCAGCCATCTCTCATACTAACCCTCTGTTTCATGCCAACTTCTATCCCATCTGTGTCACTCTCGACTGTCTACCCCTCCCCTTCATGAGGTGGGCCCTCTCCCCTCATGTGCTTTTCCTCTCTATGACCATTTTCTACTCTATACTCCTGACAATGGCACCTAGCCCATAATTTTTGCCACTTTGATGATTATTTCACTGTCCTGACCCCTGATGCAGCAATAATTATATACCAAATACTTGTCCCACACTGTCTTGTACTGTAAGTCATTTTCTTGTCTTACTCATTTGTTGATGTGCTTTGTTAGTTAGGCACTGTGGAACCCTTGTGGCACCAAATTTAAAAATAAAAAATCAAATAATAATAATAATAATAATAATTATAATAATACTCCATTTGAGTTCAGTATAGTATGTTAACAATAACCATGTTGATGTTCATAATGTTATTTTTTTATTTGCTTTTTCTATGGGGTGTGGTTTCTCCTCACTTGCAGGTTCAGGCAAGGTATCTGAATCTCCATGATTTCAGGGTTACTCTATTTATGCCCAGGTCTTGTGGAGATTCAAGTGAACGCAATCAAATGAAATCACTATGAAAGGAAACTTCAATTAAACAACTGTTACAATGCTGATTTGCTAAACTGATCAGGTTCATGAGAGAAAAAGCTTCTTTAAAGAGACAGTCTAGGGTGTCATTTCAGCCCACCAATTGACAGTGAATAATATTAGGCTCACTTGTACATTGGCCCTCATTCCGAGTCGTTCGCTCGGTATTTTTCATCGCATCGCAGTGAAATTCGGCTTAGTACGCATGCGCAATAATCGCACTGCGACTGCGCCAAGTAATTTTACAATGGAGATAGTATTTTTACTCACGGCTTTTTCATCGCTCCGGCGATCGTAATGTGATTGACAGGAAATGGGTGTTACTGGGCGGAAACAGGCCGTTTTATGGGCGTGCGGGAAAAAACGCTACTGTTTCCGGAAAAAACGCAGGAGTGGCCGGGGAAACGGGGGAGTGTCTGGGCGAACGCTGGGTGTGTTTGTGACGTCAAAACAGGAACGACAAGCACTGAACTGATCGCAGATGCCGAGTAAGTCTGAAGCTACTCTGAAACTGCTAAGTAGTTTGTAATCGCAATATTGCGAATACATCGGTCGCAATTTTAAGAAGCTAAGATACACTCCCAGTAGGCGTAGGCTTAGCGTGAGCAACTCTGCTAAAATCGCCTTGCGACCGATCAACTCGGAATGAGGGCCATTGTTTTTCAGTAATCTAGTTACATACATATTGTGCAGCACTTTACAGAGACTATTAAATCATTCACATTAATCCCTGCACCAGTGAAGTTTACACACCATATTTCCTACAACACTGGAATGCATATAAACTATGGTTAATTTTTGATCTGACGCTAAATTATACCCCTTTCAGAGTAGCATAACAATCTTGGGCTATTTCACATTAATGTGCAGCAACCCGGGATTTTGCTTAGTCTGAAAGGATTCGAAAAAAAATAACCTGCGTCGAGTGACTCTGCATTTCTAACCAGGTAATGACCAGGGATGAACCCGGGATAGACCCAGGTCACAGTGTAGTGTGAAAGGCCCGCAACCATGTTATTCAACCCAGGACTTAGAAAACACCATTGACTGTAGCTTCCGGGGTGATGATGATATGATGTCATCAGCCAGAACCCTGGCAAAGTGCACAGAGAAGGAGAGGAAGAAATTTGCATACTGATGACAGGTAAGAGTGTAGCTACCATAGGTGCAGGCAGTGCAGCTGCTATGGGGGCCACCTTCCCTGTCAAAGTTACATGTGTTATATACATGTGTAGGGGCTCTTTCAAACCTTTTCATTGGGTCCTGCATTATATCTAGGTATGCCCCTTGACCTGCATGTAGTAGTGTGATATAAAATTAACTGGTGGGGATTTTAATATTATATAATATGAACCGGGGCACTGTAATGAGGCACATTATGAATGGGGAGCACTATATATCATAATGTGAATTGGGGGTACTGTGCGGCATAATGTCCTCTCCACTCCACTGAAACTGCCCTTACAAAAGTATGCAATGACCTCCATGCTGCTAAATCTAAGGGACACTACTCTATACTTGATCTCTCTGCTGCTTTTGACACTGTGGACCATCCTCTCCTACTGCAAATTCTTCACTCCATTGGTCTGCGTGACACTGCCCTCTCTTGGCTGTCCTCCTACCTTTCTGACCGTTCTTTCTCTGTCTCCTCTCATGACTCCACCTCCCCCTCACTTCCACTAACTGTAGGGGTACCCCAAGGTTCTGTCCTTGGTCCTCTTCTCTTCTCTCTCTATACGTCCTCACTAGGTAAGCTCATTAGTTCTTTTGGTTTCCAATATCATCTCTATGCTGATGACACCCAAATCTATCTTTCCTCTCCAGACCTCTCCCCTGCTCTCCTCACTCGTATCTCCAACTGTCTCTCTGCTACCTCTTCCTGGATGTCCCAGCGCTTTCTTAAACTTAACATGTCTAAGACCGAGCTGATCATCTTCCCTCCCTCCCGCATAACCTCCTCTCCTACAATCTCATTATCTATTGATGGCACTACTATCTCCTCTAGCCCCCAAGTGCGCTGTCTTGGAGTAATCCTTGACTCCTCCCTCTCCTTCAAACCACACATTCAGCACCTCTCACAAACCTGCCATTTTCATCTAAAAAATATTTCCAGGATCAGACCCTTTCTGACCAAGGATGCTACTAAGACTCTTATCCACTCACTGGTCATCTCCAGACTGGGCTACTGTAATCTGCTCTTGACTGGCATTCCTGACAAATACCTCTCTCCACTCCAATCTATCCTCAATGCTGCTGTCCGGCTCATCTTCCTCACCAAACGCACTACGTCCACCTCTCCTCTCTTACTAGACATTCACTGGCTCCCCTTCCCTTTCAGAATCCATTTCAAGCTTCTCACACTCGCTTACAAAGCCCTCACCCACTCCTCTCCCATCTACATCTCTGACCTTATCTCCCTTTACACTCCCACCCGTCCTCTTCACTCTGCTAATGCACGCCGACTCTCCTGCCTACGGATTACTTCCTCCCACTCCTACCTCCAAGATTTTTCACGTGCTGCACCACTTCTTTGGAATTCCCTACCTCTCCCCCTCTCTACAAAACTTCAAACGGGCTCAAGACCCACTTCTTCACCAAACCCAGCCAAATATCATCCTAACCCTCTGTTCTACGCTCTCTATGTACAGTATCTGTGTCACCCCAGTCTGTCTACCCCTCCCCTATAGAATGTAAGCTCTCACAAGCAGGGCCCTCTTCCCTCATGTGCTTATCCTTTCTTACTTTAATAATCTTCAACTGCACCAAATCCATCAGTCTTCTGCCACCTGATACTTATTCCAGTGTCATCTGCTGATGTAACTATGTTTATTTACCCTGTACTTGTCCTATACTGTCATCAACTGTAAGTTGCTGTTTTCCTGTTTGATTATTTGTTTATGCACTCTGTAATTGGGCCCTGAGGAACCCTTGTGCCGCCATATAAATAAAGGATAATAATAATAATAATAATAATAATAATAATGTGTACAGGCATCTCTGAAATGTGACATAGGGTGAATTTAAGCACTACTGCGATTCATAAAAGAAACTAGGGCACTACTATGGGGCATAACATTAAATAAGGCTCTGCTATGGTTCAGGAAATGAACTAGGGCACTATTAGAGAGCATAAAATTAATACACTGCTGCAGAGAAGTGTCTCTCTAGAAGCATAGGAACGGGGGGCCCTTCAAAATGTTGCTATGGGGCCCAAAAAGTTCTGGCTACACCCCTGATGACAGGTAGAGTATAAGATGGAGGAAACCAGAGCCGCCAGAGGAAACTGGAGCAAAAATAGGGCGAACATAAAAACACGTTTTTGAAAAGGTTAGGAATTCAATTCATGATCTCAGGGCTGTCCACATTTACAGTCCCCCCTCAAATAAAATAAGAATTTACTCACCGGTAATTCTATTTCTCGTAGTCCGTAGTGGATGCTGGGGACTCCGTAAGGACCATGGGGAATAGACGGCTCCGCAGGAGACTGGGCACACTAAAAGAAAGATTTGGTACTACCTGGTGTGCACTGGCTCCTCCCTCTATGCCCCTCCTCCAGACCTCAGTTAGGATACTGTGCCCGGAAGAGCTGACACAATAAGGAAGGATTTTGAATCCCGGGTAAGACTCATACCAGCCACACCAATCACACCGTATAACTCGTGATATTTAACCCAGTTAACAGTATGAAATACAACTGAGCCTCTCAACAGATGGCTCAACAATAACCCTTTAGTTAGGCAATAACTATATACAAGTATTGCAGACAATCCGCACTTGGGATGGGCGCCCAGCATCCACTACGGACTACGAGAAATAGAATTACCGGTGAGTAAATTCTTATTTTCTCTGACGTCCTAGTGGATGCTGGGGACTCCGTAAGGACCATGGGGATTATACCAAAGCTCCCAAACGGGCGGGAGAGTGCGGATGACTCTGCAGCACCGAATGAGAGAACTCAAGGTCCTCCTCAGCCAGGGTATCAAATTTGTAGAATTTAGCAAACGTGTTTGCCCCTGACCAAGTAGCAGCTCGGCAAAGTTGTAAAGCCGAGACCCCTCGGGCAGCCGCCCAAGATGAGCCCACCTTCCTCGTGGAATGAGCTTTCACTGATTTAGGATGCGGCAATCCAGCCGCAGAATGCGCCAGCTGAATTGTGCTACAAATCCAGCGAGCAATAGTCTGCTTAGAAGCAGGAGCACCTATTTTGTTGGGTGCATACAGGATAAAAAGCGAGTCAGTTTTCCTGACTCCAGCCGTCCTGGAAACATACATTTTCAAGGCCCTGACTACGTCCAGTAACTTGGAATCCTCCAAGTCCTTAGTAGCCGCAGGCACCACAATAGGTTGGTTCAAGTGAAAAGCTGATACCACCTTAGGGAGAAACTGGGGACGAGTACTCAATTCTGCCCTATCCATATGGAAAATCAGATAAGGGCTTTTACATGACAAAGCCGCCAATTCTGACACACGCCTGGCCGAAGCCAAGGCCAATAACATGACCACTTTCCACGTGAGATATTTGAGATCCACGGTTTTAAGTGGTTCAAACCAATGTGATTTTAGGAAACTCAACACCACATTGAGATCCCAAGGTGCCACAGGAGGCACAAAAGGGGGCTGAATATGCAGCACTCCCTTTACAAAAGTCTGAACTTCAGGCAGTGAAGCCAGTTCTTTCTGGAAGAAAATCGACAGAGCCGAAATCTGGACCTTAATGGAACCCAATTTTAGGCCCATAGTCACTCCTGACTGTAGGAAGTGCAGAAAACGACCCAGCTGAAATTCCTCTGTAGGGGCCTTCCTGGCCTCACACCACGCAACATATTTCCGCCAAATGCGGTGATAATGGTTTGCGGTTACTTCTTTCCTGGCTTTTATCAGCGTAGGAATGACTTCCTCCGGAATGCCCTTTTCCTTTAGGATCCGGAATTCAACCGCCATGCCGTCAAACGCAACCGCGGTAAGTCTTGGAACAGACAGGGCCCCTGCTGTAGCAGATCCTGTCTGAGCGGTAGAGGCCATGGGTCCTCTGATAACATTTCTTGAAGTTCCGGGTACCAAGCTCTTCTTGGCCAATCCGGAACCACGAGTATCGTTCTTACTCCTCGCCTTCTTATTATTCTCAGTACCTTTGGTATGAGGGGCAGAGGAGGGAACACATAGACCGACTGGTACACCCACGGTGTCACTAGAGCGTCCACAGCTATCGCCTGAGGGTCCCTTGACCTGGCGCAATATCTCTTTAGCTTCGTGTTGAGGCGGGACGCCATCATGTCCACCTGTGGCCTTTCCCAGCGGTTTACCAACAGTAGGAAGACTTCTGGATGAAGTCCCCACTCTCCCGGGTGTAGGTCGTGTCTGCTGAGGAAGTCTGCTTCCCAGTTGTCCACTCCCGGAATGAACACTGCTGACAGTGCTAGTACGTGATTTTCCGCCCATCGGAGAATCCTTGTGGCTTCTGCCATGGCCACCCTGCTTCTTGTGCCGCCCTGTCGGTTTACATGGGCGACTGCCGTGATGTTGTCTGATTGGATCAGAACCGGCTGGTTTTGAAGCAGGGGCCTTGCCTGACTTAGGGCATTGTAAATGGCCCTCAGTTCCAGAATGTTTATGTGCAGGGACGACTCCTGACTTGACCAAAGTCCCTGGAAATTTCTTCCCTGCGTGACTGCGCCCCAGCCCCGAAGGCTGGCATCCGTGGTCACCAGGACCCAGTCCTGTATGCCGAATCTGCGGCCCACTAGAAGATGAGCACTTTGCAGCCACCACAGTAGAGACACCCTGGTCCTTGGAGACAGGGTTATCAGTTGATGCATCTGAAGATGCGATCCCGACCACTTGTCCAAGAGGTCCCACTGGAAGGTCCTTGCATGGAACCTGCCGAATGGAATTGCTTCGTACGAAGCACCATTTTTCCCAGGACTCGTGTGCAGTGATGCACCGATACCCGTTTTGGTTTTAGGAGGTCTCAGACTAGAGATGACAGCTCCTTGGCTTTCTCCTGCGGGAGAAACACTTTTTTCTGTTTTGTGTCCAGAATCATCCCCAGGAACAGTAAGCGTGTGGAAGGAACCAGTTGTGACTTTGGAATGTTTAGAATCCAGCCATGCTGTTGTAGCACTTCCCGAGATAGTGCTACTCCGACCAGTAACTGCTCCCTGGACCTCGCCTTTATTAGGAGATCGTCCAAGTACGGGATAATTAAAACTCCCTTTTTTCGAAGGAGTATCATCATTTCTGCCATTACCTTGGTAAACACCCTCGGTGCCGTGGACAGTCCAAACGGTAGTGTCTGGAATTGGTAATGGCAATCCTGTACCACAAATCTGAGGTACTCCTGGTGAGGAAGGTAAATTGGGACATGCAGGTAAGCATCCTTGATGTCCAGGGATACCATGTAATCCCCCTCGTCCAGGCTTGAAATAACCGCCCTGAGCGATTCCATCTTGAACTTGAATTTTTTTATGTATGTGTTCAAGGATTTCAAATTTAAATTGGGTCTCACCGAACCGTCCGGTTTCGGTACCACAAACAGTGTGGAATAGTAACCCCGTCCTTGTTGAAGTAGGGGTACCTTGACTATCACCTGCTGGGAATACAGCTTGTGAATTGCCTCTAGTACAGCCTCCCTGCCCGAGGGAGTTGTCGGTAAGGCCGATTTGAGGAAACGGCGGGGGGGAGGCGCCTCGAATTCCAGCTTGTACCCCTGAGATACTACTTGAAGGATCCAGGGATCCACCCGTGAGCGAACCCACTGATCGCTGAAATTTTTGAGGCGGCCCCCCACCGTACCTGGCTCCGCCTGTGGAGCCCCACCGTCATGCGGCGGATTTGGAAGAAGCGGGGGAGGACTTTTGTTCCTGGGAACCTGCTGCGTGGTGCAGCTTTTTTCCCCTTCCTCTGCCTCTAGACAGAAAGGACCCGCCTTTTCCCCGCCTGTTTTTCTGGGGTCGAAAGGACTGTACCTGATAGTACGGCGCTTTCTTAGGCTGTGAGGGGACATGGGGTAAAAATGCTGACTTCCCAGCTGTTGCTGTGGAAACAAGGTCTGAGAGACCATCCCCGAATAACTCCTCACCCTTATAAGGCAAAACTTCCATGTGCCTTTTAGAATCTGCATCCCCTGTCCACTGCCAAGTCCATAAGCCTCTCCTAGCAGAAATGGACAATGCACTTATTCTAGATGCCAGCCGGCAGATCTCCCTCTGTGCATCTCTCATGTACAAGACTGAGTCTTTTATATGCTCTACGGTTAGCAATATAGTGTCCCTGTCCAGGGTGTCAATATTTTCCGACAGGGAATCTGACCAAACAGCAGCAGCACTGCACATCCACGCTGAAGCAATAGCTGGTCTCAGTATAACACCAGTGTGTGTATATATAGACTTTAGGATAGCCTCCTGCTTTCTATCAGCAGGTTCCTTTAGGGCGGCCGTATCCGGAGACGGTAGTGCCACCTTTTTAGACAAACGTGTGAGCGCTTTATCCACCCTAGGGGGAGTTTCCCAACGTGACCTATCCTCTGGCGAGAAAGGGAACGCCATTAGTAATTTTTTTGAAATCACCAATTTCTTATCAGGGAAAGCCCACTCTTCTTCACACACTTCATTTAATTCTTCAGATGGGGGAAAAACTATTGGTAGTTTTTTCTCCCCAAACATAATACCCTTCTTTGAGGTACCTAGGTTTATATCAGAAAGCTGTAAAACCTCTTTCATTGCCTCAATCATGCCACGAATGGCCCTAGTGGACATTAAATTTGACTCATCGTCATCGACACTGGTATCAGTATCCGTGTCGACATCTGTGTCTGCCATCTGAGGTAGTGGGCGTTTTAGAGCCCCTGATGGCCTTTGAATTGCCTGGGCAGGCACGAGCTGAGAAGCCGGCTGTCCCGCATTTGGCATGTCGTCAAATTTTTTATGTAAGGAGTCGACACTTGCACGTAATTCCTTCCATAAGTCCATCCACTCAGGTGTCTGCCCCGCAGGGGGTGACATCACATTTATAGGCATCTGCTCCGCCTCCACATAAGTCTCCTCATCAAACATGTCGACACAGCCGTACCGACACACCGCACACACACACAGGGAATGCTCTTAAAGGAGACAGGACCCCACAAAAGCCCTTTGGGGAGACAGAGAGAGAGTATGCCAGCACACACCAGAGCGCTATATAATGCAGGGACTAACTGAATTATGTCCCCTATAGCTGCTGTAATATTTACTGCGCCTCAAATCTGTGCCCCCCCTCTCTTTTTTACCCTTTTCTGTAGTGTAGACTGCAGGGGAGAGTCAGGGAGCTTCCTTCCAGCGGAACTGTGAGGGAAAATGGCGCCAGTGTGCTGAGGGAGATGGCTCCGCCCCTTTTTCGGCTGACTTTTCTCCCGCTTTTTTCTGTATTCTGGCAGGGGTAATTACCACATATATAACCTCTGGGGCTATATATTGTGGTTATTTTGCCAGCCAAGGTGATATTATTGCTGCTCAGGGCGCCCCCCCCCCCAGCGCCCTGCACCCTCAGTGACCGGAGTGTGAAGTGTGTATGAGGAGCAATGGCGCACAGCTGCAGTGCTGTGCGCTACCTTGGTGAAGACTGAAGTCTTCTGCCGCCGATTTTCCGGACCATCTTCTTGCTTCTGGCTCTGTAAGGGGCACGGCGGCGCGGCTCCGGGAACGAACACCAAGGACGGGTCCTGCGGTCGATCCCTCTGGAGCTAATGGTGTCCAGTAGCCTAAGAAGCCCAAGCTAGCTGCAAGCAGGTAGGTTCACTTCTTCTCCCCTTAGTCCCTCGTTGCAGTGAGCCTGTTGCCAGCAGGTCTCACTGTAAAATAAAAAACCTAATATATACTTTCTTTCTAGGAGCTCAGGAGAGCCCCTAGTGTGCATCCAGCTCGGCCGGGCACAGAAATCTAACTGAGGTCTGGAGGAGGGGCATAGAGGGAGGAGCCAGTGCACACCAGGTAGTACCAAATCTTTCTTTTAGTGTGCCCAGTCTCCTGCGGAGCCGTCTATTCCCCATGGTCCTTACGGAGTCCCCAGCATCCACTAGGACGTCAGAGAAAATAAAATAACACCAGCTATTTGATATACTGTATCTACTGACAAATTCTCTCATTTTTGACACTGCCTGTTTATCTTTCATGTCTAAGAGGCCTATTTATTAAGATTATTTTCACAACCTATTCACATTATTTTAGCATCACTTAAATGTATTACATTGTTTTTGGAGCATATTTCATGAAAAACTGCTCCAAACCCTTAACTTCATTATTTTTCTTTTTTTAGTAACCCACATTACATTTCCCATACTTATAATGGGAAATGTGATCTGGGCCAAATTTACTGGGAAGAAAAAGTGGGAAAAAAAAATCGCAGCTAGCCCTGTGATAATTTCGCCAGCTCAGACTGGTAAATCACAGGGCTGCACTGCTATAAGCTGCTGTCTGCCCAGCTTTCTCTGCCCCCTGGCAGAGAAAGCTGTGCAGGGACCAGGCAGTGTGTCCAGGGTAAAAAAAAAAAAAAAAATCATACCAGTCCAGGAGCCACTGATTGGTGCTCCACTGCGGGAAACCAGGTGACGGGTCCTCCATGTGCTGCGCTGTGACCCCCGGTGCAGTAAAGTGATGATGCAAAATGGCAGCTCAGTTTACAGCACATGGGGTCACAGCAGTGCACAGGATCCGGTGCCTGGCAGTAGCAGCGATGACTGGCTCCCTGGACAGGTAAGTATATTTACCATGCGGGGTTCAAAACACGGGGTGGATATCCGTGATGGGGAGGTCAACCCGGTGGTGGTGGTGGTGGTAGTAGTGATGTCGGCGGTGATGGAGCATGCGCAGCAGGACATTGGGGTATTTAAAAAAAAAAAAAATACCCCGATGATGTTGCAAACAGGCATCGCAGGGACAGTCTGTCCCTGCATGTGATAAAGGACACATCCTTGTGATGTAATCAATTATCGCAGTGCGGATTCGTGTGATTTTATCATGTTACAACTGTATCCTTGGATGTGGATGGTGATAAATAGGCCCCTAAATCACTGTAAAAATATTTTGATCCCTTTAAAATAGAAAACATTTCTGCTCACTCACCTGGGAATAAACCAGCAATTAAGAGATTAGTAGGGCTGATTCTGAGTCTGATGCAAAGTAGGTGTGATGCTGCAGATGCCTGATTTACTACCTTCTGCGAGGTGTATTCAAGCAAGAAGCTGCTCCACCCATTGTTTATCTGTCCACAGCAACAACTGTCATAATTAGCATCAGCACCTGCATCAGCAGAATGCTGCTATAGGTGCAACAGATACACCTGAAACAGACTTTCCATCTCCATACACCGGACTCAGAAAGCATGCAACTTCCAACCCAAAAGTCCAATTTGAAAGACAGATGCGTACATCTCTGAATTGGACAGATATACAAAAAAATAAAAATACTAATACTAATAATAATAATAATCTGATTATGCTAAACCTTGTTTCCATGAAAAGAGATTCATCTGACTCAGAATCAGCTCCAGTATCTCCCAAACAATATATGTAGTGTAAATAATAAGTACTTTAAATTTGTGCATGCAAAATTGCCATAAGTGTAGAAAACTTACATGAAACACTTTAACGTCATGTCGCCGTCTTATTTTTTCGACAAGAGGTAATGTTTTTCCTTTGGGTACTGGAATAGTTCCAAGTACCACAGTACCAGGGCTATCCAATATTTTAGGTACAACATCGGTAAATGAATGACTAAAGAGTTCCATTTTTCCAATCTCATCTATAACAAACACAGATTTGTGTACAGGGTCTTCAGATGTCCCCTGCAGAAAGTTGATAAAAAAAAACAACATTAACTACATTATTGTACAAACAAATTGTTATTGATTTTCAAATATATTGCAACATCCAGACTACATTTTATATAAATCACCTCTGTGAAGTTTTTTGTAATAACAAAAATAAATCCCAAAAATGACTAGTTTATATATATAGGGGCTAATTCAACAAGGAACACAAAACTGCAAAAATTGCGAAAATACGCACACAACAGTCATGCATGAAGTAAAATCTGAGACAAAAAATATAACTTCTGAGACGTAGCAAAAACTGCATATACACTACGAAAACTAGGCGTGTAGGGGGCGTACTAAAGGGCTGGACTCGCAAAAACTATGAGCAGCGGCATGTTGTGGGCGTATGCAGATTTTAGATAGGCGGGGCATACACATTTTTTGCAACTGAACGCACATGTATGTAAACTTTCAACATAAGAAAAACATTTTTTTTTCCTTTTTCTACCTGCATTTGTGGATTCACCAGCGGAAGTAGCTTGTCTTGTTGTTCGACGAATCCTGTCAGTAGGCACTGGCTGGCTCAATGTTATGTGTGGCTGATGTTAAATTGTATTTTAAGTTAGAGAAACTCCCGCACCAGATTGTACATTAATGATCCTTTATAAGGAATATTTATAATATAACATATTGTGCTGATAAATATTTCCGCACAATTGTATTCAAGTGGTGCTGCTTGTTGATCTGAATATATGAATATGTAGAGAAAAGAGAAAAAGCCAATCAACTTTATATAGCAGCACTCATTCCCTAAGTTCTTTTTTCAAAGCAAATGCACTTTATTAAATATATTAGAGATAATATAAACTTGGAAAGAGATTCTCAATACCCATATGTGATGTAAGTGCCTTTATTATTATCACATATGATGTATTATATGTCCCCTTATAGCAAAGGGGACAACTGAAGTGAAATATTAAAACATTAAAACAATAGAAATAGAATAACGTGTAAGAAAAAACTTAAATTTTATGTGTATAAAGATAATTTTAAAAGAAAATGCTGATGCGCTGTCTTAATTGATAAATCAATAAATACCTGTGATCAATAAGATTGTTAGATAATTTATTTAATTCATTAAAACAACCACTGATTCCTTTTTGGCCAGTGATGTTTATTAAGGGTTACAAGATGTGTCAGTGTTGTAACAATTCTAGTGCATTCTCAATTTTATAGATCATGATGCAACATTTGTTGCTGTATGGTAATGCAAAAAGAATGTTAAGGACAACACTGCATATATCCGGATGACAGTTTGTCTGTCTATTTATCTACAGATTTGAGGCTGTTATTGCCTTAAATAATACCGGTATATGATTACACACTGGCAACTGGTAATTTAATATTGGGTATTATAAATTACCCCTGTTGGAATGTATGCTCACTAACTACTACTCCTAAAATGATATCTTGCTTATCGCAGCAATACCTGGGATGATAGTTATAATTTAATGTTGTACTATTTTTAGGAGTAAGCCTGCTTGAACACCTCTTTATGAGATTCTATAAGAGGGGAATGTGAAATAAATATATGCATATTAATGCTGCTGCAGAAATTGATGTTTAAACATATGCAGCTAATCCGGGCACATATAAATCTCAAGTTGGTAATTTAATCCTTTTTTCCTTTATAGTTCTAATTGTATGTGTTCACAATAAAATAAGAGGGAGCATGCCAGATTAATTCCTCTATGATTTATGTATACCTTTAAATATTACTACAAGTATACTGTTATAGATGAACAATTGATCCAAACCTATGTGGTTTCCAAACAGATAGTTATATCATTACATTATCACTGTTGGTTGTTATCCCCGTGACATGTATTCACACTAAATCAAGCATGTCGTATTTTTCAAAGATATAGATTGCTTGTTTGGATTTCCCGTGTACACATACAACAATACAGGTCCCTCTTACTGCCTGCAGAGTCTGGCTAGTATTGCCATGCAGCACAAGTACACGTTGAGATTTACCCCTCTGCTATGTATAGTATAATTGATTGCAGGCAAGTAGCTATTACTAAGAGCAAACACTCCTGTCTTCTATATATATTTTGCCAGCATGTATCTGTTGATCTTACAAAAACCCTTCCTAATATTCTAATATACACAGGTAGTTAATACATGGTAATATTACTATAGACAGCGCACAGCTGAGCCAATGCGCATTTCACTTTATTAAGCTTCGTCAGGGCTTATAGGGCTTATAGCCCTGACGAAGCTTAATAAAGTGAAATGCGCATTGGCTCAGCTGTGCGCTGTCTATAGTAATATTACCATGTATTAACTACCTGTGTATATTAGAATATTAGGAAGGGTTTTTGTAAGATCAACAGATACATGCTGGCAAAATATATATAGAAGACAGGAGTGTTTGCTCTTAGTAATAGCTACTTGCCTGCAATCAATTATACTATACATAGCAGAGGGGTAAATCTCAACGTGTACTTGTGCTGCATGGCAATACTAGCCAGACTCTGCAGGCAGTAAGAGGGACCTGTATTGTTGTATGTGTACACGGGAAATCCAAACAAGCAATCTATATCTTTGAAAAATACGACATGCTTGATTTAGTGTGAATACATGTCACGGGGATAACAACCAACAGTGATAATGTAATGATATAACTATCTGTTTGGAAACCACATAGGTTTGGATCAATTGTTCATCTATAACAGTATACTTGTAGTAATATTTAAAGGTATACATAAATCATAGAGGAATTAATCTGGCATGCTCCCTCTTATTTTATTGTGAACACATACAATTAGAACTATAAAGGAAAAAAGGATTAAATTACCAACTTGAGATTTATATGTGCCCGGATTAGCTGCATATGTTTAAACATCAATTTCTGCAGCAGCATTAATATGCATATATTTATTTCACATTCCCCTCTTATAGAATCTCATAAAGAGGTGTTCAAGCAGGCTTACTCCTAAAAATAGTACAACATTAAATTATAACTATCATCCCAGGTATTGCTGCGATAAGCAAGATATCATTTTAGGAGTAGTAGTTAGTGAGCATACATTCCAACAGGGGTAATTTATAATACCCAATATTAAATTACCAGTTGCCAGTGTGTAATCATATACCGGTATTATTTAAGGCAATAACAGCCTCAAATCTGTAGATAAATAGACAGACAAACTGTCATCCGGATATATGCAGTGTTGTCCTTAACATTCTTTTTGCATTACCATACAGCAACAAATGTTGCATCATGATCTATAAAATTGAGAATGCACTAGAATTGTTACAACACTGACACATCTTGTAACCCTTAATAAACATCACTGGCCAAAAAGGAATCAGTGGTTGTTTTAATTAATTAAATAAATTATCTAACAATCTTATTGATCACAGGTATTTATTGATTTATCAATTAAGACAGCGCATCAGCATTTTCTTTTAAAATTATCTTTATACACATAAAATTTAAAGTTTTTTCTTACACGTTATTCTATTTCTATTGTTTTAATGTTTTAATATTTCACTTCAGTTGTCCCCTTTGCTATAAGGGGACATATAATACATCATATGTGATAATAATAAAGGCACTTACATCACATATGGGTATTGAGAATCTTTTTCCAAGTTTATATTATCTCTAATAATAAGAATTTACTTACCGATAATTCTATTTCTCGGAGTCCGTAGTGGATGCTGGGGTTCCTGAAAGGACCATGGGGAATAGCGGCTCCGCAGGAGACAGGGCACAAAAGTAAAGCTTTCCGATCAGGTGGTGTGCACTGGCTCCTCCCCCTATGACCCTCCTCCAAGCCAGTTAGGTACTGTGCCCGGACGAGCGTACACAATAAGGGAGGAATTTTGAATCCCGGGTAAGACTCATACCAGCCACACCAATCACACCGTACAACTTGTGATCAAACCCAGTGAACAGTATGATAACAGCGGAGCCTCTGAAAAGATGGCTCACAACAATAATAACCCGATTTTTGTAACTATGTACAAGTATTGCAGATAATCCGCACTTGGGATGGGCGCCCAGCATCCACTACGGACTCCGAGAAATAGAATTATCGGTAAGTAAATTCTTATTTTCTCTATCGTCCTAGTGGATGCTGGGGTTCCTGAAAGGACCATGGGGATTATACCAAAGCTCCCAAACGGGCGGGAGAGTGCGGATGACTCTGCAGCACCGAATGAGAGAACTCCAGGTCCTCCTTAGCCAGAGTATCAAATTTGTAAAATTTTACAAACGTGTTCTCCCCTGACCACGTAGCTGCTCGGCAAAGTTGTAATGCCGAGACCCCTCGGGCAGCCGCCCAAGATGAGCCCACCTTCCTTGTGGAGTGGGCCTTTACAGATTTAGGCTGTGGCAGGCCTGCCACAGAATGTGCAAGTTGGATTGTGCTACAGATCCAACGAGCAATCGTCTGCTTAGACGCAGGAGCACCCATCTTGTTGGGTGCATACAATATAAACAACGAGTCAGATTTTCTGACTCCAGCTGTCCTTGCAATATATATTTTTAATGCTCTGACAACGTCCAGTAACTTGGAGTCCTCCAAGTCACTTGTAGCCGCAGGCACTACAATAGGCTGGTTCAGATGAAATGCTGACACCACCTTAGGGAGAAAATGCGGACGAGTCCGCAGTTCTGCCCTGTCCGAATGGAAAATCAGATATGGGCTTTTGTAAGATAAAGCTGCCAGTTCTGACACTCTCCTGGCCGAAGCCAGGGCTAGTAACATGGTCACTTTCCATGTGAGATATTTTAAATCCACCTTTTTTAGTGGTTCAAACCAATGAGATTTTAGAAATTCCAAAACCACATTGAGATCCCACGGTGCCACTGGAGGCACCACAGGAGGCTGTATATGCAGCACTCCCTTAACAAAAGTCTGGACTTCAGGAACTGAAGCCAATTCTTTTTGAAAGAAAATCGACAGGGCCGAAATTTGAACCTTAATAGATCCCAATTTGAGACCCATAGACAATCCTGATTGCAGGAAATGTAGGAATCGACCCAGTTGAAATTCCTCCGTCGGAGCACTCCGATCCTCGCACCACGCAACATATCTTCGCCAAATGCGGTGATAGTGTTGCACGGTTACTTCCTTCCTTGCTTTAATCAAAGTAGGAATAACTTCTTCCGGCATGCCTTTTTCCTTTAGGATCCGGCGTTCAACCGCCATGCCGTCAAACGCAGCCGCGGCAAGTCTTGAAACAGACAGGGACCCTGCTGAAGCAAGTCCCTCCTTAGAGGTAGAGGCCACGGATCTTCCGTGATCATCTCTTGAAGTTCCGGGTACCAAGTCCTTCTTGGCCAATCCGGAACCACTAGTATCGTTCTTACGCCTCTTTGCCGTATAATTCTCAATACTTTTGGTATGAGAGGCAGAGGAGGAAACACATACACCGACTGGTACACCCAAGGCGTTACCAGCGCGTCCACAGCTATTGCCTGCGGATCTCTTGACCTGGCGCAATACCTGCCCAGTTTTTTGTTGAGGCGAGACGCCATCATGTCCACCATTGGTCTTTCCCAACGGGTTACCAGCATGTGGAAGACTTCCGGATGAAGTCCCCACTCTCCCGGGTGAAGGTCGTGTCTGCTGAGGAAGTCTGCTTCCCAGTTGTCCACTCCCGGGATGAACACTGCTGACAGTGCTATCACATGATTCTCTGCCCAGCGAAGAATCCTTGCAGCTTCTGCCATTGCACTCCTGCTTCTTGTGCCGCCCTGTCTGTTTACATGGGCGACTGCCGTGATGTTGTCCGACTGGATCAACACCGGTTTTCCTTGAAGCAGAGGTTCTGCCTGGCTTAGAGCATTGTAGATTGCTCTTAGTTCCAGAATGTTTATGTGAAGAGACGTTTCCAGGCTCGTCCACACTCCCTGGAAGTTTCTTCCTTGTGTGACTGCTCCCCAGCCTCTCAGGCTGGCGTCCGTGGTCACCAGGATCCAATCCTGTATGCCGAATCTGCGGCCCTCCAATAGATGAGCACTCTGCAACCACCACAGAAGAGATACCCTTGTCCTTGGAGACAGGGTTATCCGCTGGTGCATCTGAAGATGCGACCCTGACCATTTGTCTAACAGATCCCTCTGGAAAATTCGTGCATGGAATCTGCCGAATGGAATTGCTTCGTAAGAAGCCACCATTTTTCCCAGGACTCTTGTGCATTGATGTACAGACACCTTTCCTGGTTTTAGGAGGTTCCTGACAAGCTCGGACAACTCCTTGGCTTTTTCCTCCGGGAGAAAAACCTTTTTCTGAACCGTGTCCAGAATCATCCCTAGGAACAGCAGACGAGTTGTCGGCATTAACTGGGATTTTGGAATATTCAGAATCCAGCCGTGCTGTTTTAGCACTTCTTGAGACAGTGCTAATCCCCTCTCTAGCTGTTCTCTGGACCTTGCCCTTATTAGGAGATCGTCCAAGTATGGGATAATTAATACGCCTTTTCTTCGAAGAAGAATCATCATCTCGGCCATTACCTTTGTAAAGACCCGAGGTGCCATGGACAATCCGAACGGCAGCGTCTGAAACTGATAGTGACAGTTTTGTACAACGAACCTGAGGTACCCCTGGTGTGAGGGGTAAATTGGAACGTGGAGGTACGCATCCTTGATGTCCAAGGACACCATAAAGTCCCCTTCTTCCAGGTTCGCTATCACTGCTCTGAGTGACTCCATTTTGAACTTGAACTTCTTTATGTACAGGTTCAAGGACTTCAGATTTAGAATAGGTCTTACCGAGCCGTCCGGCTTCGGTACCACAAATAGAGTGGAATAATACCCCTTTCCCTGTTGTAGAAGAGGTACCTTGACTATCACCTGCTGAGAGTACAGCTTGTGAATGGCTTCCAAAACCGTCTCCCTTTCGGAGGGGGACGTTGGTAAAGCAGACTTCAGGAAACGGCGAGGCGGATCTGTCTCTAGTTCCAACCTGTACCCCTGAGATATTATCTGCAGGATCCAGGGATCTACCTGCGAGTGAGCCCACTGCGCGCTGAAATTCTTGAGACGACCGCCCACCGCCCCCGAGTCCGCTTGAGAAGCCCCAGCGTCATGCTGAGGCTTTTGTAGAAGCGGGGGAGGGCTTCTGTTCCTGGGAAGGAGCTGCCTGTTGGTGTCTCTTCCCCCTTCCTCTGCCTCGTGGCAGATATGAATATCCCTTTGCTCTCTTGTTTTTAAAGGAACGAAAGGGCTGCGGTTGAAAAGTCGGTGTCTTTTTCTGTTGGGGAGTAGCTTGAGGTAAAAAGGTGGATTTCCCGGCTGTAGCCGTGGCCACCAAATCTGATAGACCGACTCCAAATAACTCCTCCCCTTTATACGGCAAAACTTCCATATGCCGTTTTGAGTCCGCATCGCCTGACCACTGTCGCGTCCATAAACTTCTTCTGGCCGAAATGGACATAGCACTTACCCGTGATGCCAGTGTGCAGATATCCCTCTGTGCATCACGCATATAAAGAAATGCATCCTTTATTTGCTCTAAAGACAGTAAAACATTGTCCCTATCCAGGGTATCAATATTTTCAATCAGGGACTCTGACCAAACTACTCCAGCACTGCACATCCAGGCTGACGCTATAGCTGGTCGTAGTATAACACCTGTATGTGTGTATATACTTTTTTGGATATTTTCCATCCTCCTATCTGTTGGATCTTTAAGTGCGGCCGTCTCAGGAGAGGGTAACGCCACTTGTTTAGATAAGCGTGTGAGCGCCTTATCCACCCTAGGAGGTGTTTCCCAGCGCGCCCTAACCTCTGACGGGAAAGGGTATAAAGCTAATAACTTCTTTGAAATTAGCATCTTTTTATCGGGGGCAACCCACGCTTCATCACATACATCATTTAGTTCTTCTGATTCAGGAAAAACTATAGGTAGTTTTTTCACACCCCACATAATACCCTGTTTAGTGGTACCAGTAGTATCAGCTAAATGTAACGCCTCCTTCATTGCCAAAATCATATAACGTGTGGCCCTACTGGAAAATACGGTTGATTCGTCACCGTCGCCACTGGAATCAGTGCCTGTGTCTGGGTCTGTGTCGACCGACTGAGGCAAAGGGCGTTTTACAGCCCCTGACGGTGTTTGAGGCGCCTGGACAGGCACTAACTGATTGTCCGGCCGTCTCATGTCGACAAACGACTGCTTTAGCGTGTTGACACTATCCCGTAATTCCATAAATAAAGGCATCCATTCTGGTGTCGACCCCCTAGGAGGTGACATCCCCATATTTGGCAATTGCTCCGCCTCCACACCAATATCGTCCTCATACATGTCGACACACACGTACCGACACACAGCAGACACACAGGGAATGCTCTTAACGAAGACAGGACCCCACTAGCCCTTTGGGGAGACAGAGGGAGAGTTTGCCAGCACACACCAAAAGCGCTATATATGACAGGGATAGCCTTATAATAAGTGCTCCCTGTATAGCTGCTTTTATAATATAATTTTTGCCACTATTTTGCCCCCCCTCTCTTGTTTTACCCTGTTTCTGTAGTGCAGTGCAGGGGAGAGACCTGGGAGCCGTCCTGACCAGCGGAGCTGTGTAAGGAAAATGGCGCTGTGTGCTGAGGAGATAGGCCCCGCCCCTTTTCCGGCGGGCTCGTCTCCCGCTCTTTAGTGTATTCTGGCAGGGGTTAAATATCTCCATATAGCCCCGGAGGCTATATGTGAGGTATTTTTTAGCCAAATAGGTTTTCATTTGCCTCCCAGGGCGCTCCCCTCCCAGCGCCCTGCACCCTCAGTGACTGCCGTGTGAAGTGTGCTGAGAGGAAAATGGCGCACAGCTGCAGTGCTGTGCGCTACCTTTAGAAGACTGAGGAGTCTTCTGCCGCCGATTCTGGACCTCTTCATGTTTCAGCATCTGCAAGGGGGCCGGCGGCGAGGCTCCGGTGACCATCCAGGCTGTACCTGTGATCGTCCCTCTGGAGCTGATGTCCAGTAGCCAAGAAGCCAATCCATCCTGCACGCAGGTGAGTTCACTTCTTCTCCCCTAAGTCCCTCGTTGCAGTGATCCTGTTGCCAGCAGGACTCACTGTAAAATAAAAAACCTAAGCTAAACTTTCTCTAAGCAGCTCTTTAGGAGAGCCACCTAGATTGCACCCTTCTCGGCCGGGCACAAAAATCTAACTGGCTTGGAGGAGGGTCATAGGGGGAGGAGCCAGTGCACACCACCTGATCGGAAAGCTTTACTTTTGTGCCCTGTCTCCTGCGGAGCCGCTATTCCCCATGGTCCTTTCAGGAACCCCAGCATCCACTAGGACGATAGAGAAATATTTAATAAAGTGCATTTGCTTTGAAAAAAGAACTTAGGGAATGAGTGCTGCTATATAAAGTTGATTGGCTTTTTCTCTTTTCTCTACATGATGTTAAATTGTGACATCAGAAATTTTCATGCAAAAAATGCGAATAAGTGTAAGTTTTTTTTTTTGCAAAAAATGCGGATTTTTAAATCTCATCGCAAAATTAGCAAATTTGACAAGTCCACTTTTTTTTGTAACATTAAATTAGTGTTGCACATTTTCCGTTTGGGCGTGCTTTCACAATTTTGCGATTGGTCCCAGTTTTTGCAAATTTGTACTTTTTACGATCCTTACTTAATCCTTACTATAGGAGTTAGGTTTGAGTCCATGGCTATTAAAGTATATATCCAGGGGAATGTGACTTAAATTGCTAAAAATTGCAGTATGATTGCGGTGACTATGGCCTCCAAGTTGTAGGATATAATACCCTGCAATTTAGGGGCAAAGTCTACAACCTGTTGGTGATTTGCGGTGGGTTATAAAGCCACAAATCTCCAGCATTTTGATGTGTTTACTGAGCATTTGTTGTAGGCTTCCAAGGGTGGTACTAGAAATATCAAGGGACAGTTTTTCCATTACCTGCACTTGGCTTACTAGATCCCAACATAGTGCCAACCAGGACTAGGCTAGTCAGCACATGACTCGAATCCCTAGGGCAGTTGGACCAGCAAAAAAAACAAGCCCTCTAGTTGACAGGTGGGTATTTAGACTATGCAGCTATTAATGAGCATAATTACAGTCTCAAATAGTCACAAGTAAAAAATAAATGTATTAGTACATCTAAAAAGGATAGTATAAACACACAATACAACATATAAATATAAGGGTTAAAATGTATAAGCCAAATCACATATAAACTGCTGTTATTCAGAAATAATCCTTAGCGAATATTGTTGACAGAGTGTTGCGGTGTCGGATAGAATGTTAGTCCACACAACTGCACTTAACAAGGATGATTGGTTTATTCAGATAATAGAGATAACAGCGTGTAGTATATAGAAGAGGTTCTGCAGCAGCAGGAACTCACAGTACACATGTGAAGCAGTACAGCGGTAACACAGCGTCTCAGTACACACAGGATGCAGCTACGTACACACAGGGTGCGGCTGTGGGGTAGACAAGGTCACACACTGAGGAGAGTAGAAGCTGCACATTAGTGCAGTTTTCTCTCCCAGGAAGAACTCTCAGACTGTGCACTAAGCACCTCCTCTTTCACTGAGCTGACACTAGGAGGGAAAACGCTAGAGCAGGGAAGCTGCCTCTAGTGCTGGGAACGGAGAGAGATCACAGAGTGATCCACTGTCTAACAAAAATAAAATTGTTCAATCCTGTAAACTGCAGACTAATATAATTAATATATGATCGATCATTTGAAATAAGACAGATATACCACTAGGGGATTGACACTGTTTGTAAAAGTAGGCAACAATCCTGCATCTGTCATTAATAATTATTTTCTCAATTCAGAGCCTGACGGGCAAAAAGGCACAATGGACTCCTTGGCGCCTAGGGTGTCTCTGTCTGTGCATGGATAAAAAATATTGAATTACTAAGTTCCTTATAGGGATGTGTTCCTCTTGTGTTTGTTTCCCAGGTTACTGTAGATGTGGTGCAGTAGCAACAATATAGATGCAAAACCCTCTATTGATGTAAATGTTCCCAGCTGCAGAGCTCTCATGTAGATAAATCCCCTTATGTCTGTGTCCCAGGTATTGGCAGAGGCGGGTTATTGATATAATTGATCCCAGCTGTTGAGTTCAGTTCGGGAAAGCATATGCACCTCCCATGAACAGTGAGCACTGCAATGTCAGGTATTGCAATGGTAAGAGCTGTAATTGGCAGTATGTTCTGAACAGCTTTCCTGGTGTTGCTATGTGCTGAATGGTCTGGGTCAGGCTGAAGATTACCCAGTGGTTATAAGCATTCAATGGCTATATCAAAGCAGAGGTGCTTTAAGAGAGGAAGGGGCCCGTGTACAGGCTCCGATTGGGCCCCTCCACTCCGGCATTGCAGTGTACTCTGGCATTGTGCCAGAGTCTACTGCGCATGTACAGGTCTCTGGGAACATGGGGCATGCAGCGCATTCCCTGGGACATCTCTAATGCGTATGCGTGAATCACCAGAAAATGTCCACGGCACCCATTTTCGCAAGTTATTTTAACAGCTCTGCAGCCAGCGCTGGGCTGATGGAGCAGTAAGTATAATCAAATGGGTGCATGTGCAGGTCTCCGGGAACATGGCGCACACAAGTATAATCAAGTGGATGCATGGTGTGCAGGACCCACTTGACCCCGGGGTCCATGTGCACTGGACACCTTGCACCGATTAGATGCACCAGCGTATCAAACTGTATTGCTGTCCAGAGAAATATGATTTAGGTTGCTGAAAATAAGAGCATGATTGAAGCAACTATGGCCTCCAGGTCACAGGCCACAATAGTCTGCAATTTGGTGGCAGAGTGACCAACCTGTTGATGATGTGTGGTGTGTTATGAAGCCACAAATCATCGACATTTTGGTGTTTTTTTTCTGTGCATTTGTTTTAGGCTGTCAAGGCTGGTTCTAGAAATATAAATGGACACATTACCAGCACTAGGCTTAGGGGCCCCAACATAGTGCCAACCAGGACCAAGCCAGTCAGCACATGGCTGGAATCACCATGCAAGTGGGACCAGAAAAAATCAAAAACCCTATCTGATAGCACTAGGGGACATCTAATCAGCACCAGTCAAAGAACCAAGCAAGAATTTAACTCCTGATGCAGCAATCAGTAGTCAGAACGAAGCCCAGCACAATGAGACCTAGTCTGCATAGCATTTATCTATTATCAATCTTGATGAAGCAAAATGGAACAATGGGGCATTGGTGGATTACTAAAATTCTACCTGACCATGTAAAAGGACAGAGACAAGATTAGAAAATACACATACATCTTTGCTATATCCCGCCATGTATGGCATGGTTTTGCATGCCATAGACTCAGAGATTTAGCCATGCCTTGTGATTGTCCTTAATTTGCTTCTTTAATATGTTACTTTATACATATTCTATTATGGCAAACAAAAATTTTAAAAATCATCCCCTTGCTACTCGTGAAAAAACAGCTACTTCGATGAATTTTCTGTGTGTTTTTACATGATTGATTTTATAGATATTAAAACCATCTTACAATTACTCTATTGAGTGTATTCATGTCCTGTTGCCTCTAATTAAGTTTAATAGCGCAAGGGGTTATATAGTTCGTTTCAGAAGATAGAGAGCCTTTGTGGTCAAACATTTGAGATCCACCAAGTCGAGACTGTTGCAAATCCTTGGGAACCAAAGATAAATATCAAGGAGCCACTGGAGGAACAGAGGGAGGCTGAAGTCAGCGTGCCCCCTGAAGGAATATATTAACATCCGGCAAAAGAGCAAACTTCCTCTGGAACAAGATATAATGGAGACTTTAACTTTAAGAGAAGCAAGGTGGCGGCCCATCCGAAACACCAGAGGGTCATAGAGTCAATGAGTGCACCACTCATAAGAGTGCCAGATATGGTAATAGATACGAGCTGTGACTGGCTTCCATGCCCTGAGCATAGTTTGAATAACTGAAATGGAAAATTCTTTATCTCTTAGGATGGATGACTCAAGAGCCACGCCATCAAAGACAGGCGAGTTAGGTCCAGGTGTAGACAGGGACCTTGCTACAAGATGTCTGGCTAAAAAGGAAGTGGAAATGGCACATCTATGGAGAGACACTGGACATCCGTGAACCAATGGCTTCTGGGACATGCTGGAGCCATTAGGATGATCTTGCTTCCTTCCTCTGAATTTGCGGAGCACTCTAAGAATGAGAGATACTGACACTTCCTGTTCCGGTGCCCATGTGAGCAGAAGCTGGCTGTCTCAGCTCTGCTGCATCCCCAGCAATCGGAGCTCAATCTCCGGCATCCTACCACTCACAAACTTAATTTTGGTACCAGACCGGAGGGGAATGCTTGAGGCATTTAATGGACAGGTTCTTGATTGTTCCCGTGGCCTCTAAAGCACAGCACCAGCACTCTGAAAGGAAGAGGGCTGAATCCAGCATGGCTGTCACTGCTACCTCACAATCCGCAGCTGCTGAGGACTCTGACAGTATGGCAGAAGGACCCTCTATATCTAAACTTGAATTACCTCCCACTGTGGATCCTGTTATTTATGGAGTGGTGGCAAAAGCTATCCAGGATACTATGGGTCCTCTTATGGAAGCACAGTCTGACAAATTAAATCAATCTGTGCATGACATCAAGTCTCAGATAAAGCAGTTTTCTAGGAAGGTGACTACTAATGAGCAAAAACTTGGAAAAGTTTTTAAGGATGTTGCAGACATGAAAATGCTTACAGCCTCTTTGCAAGAGAAACATTACCAGCTTATAAACAAAATTGATAATTTGGAGAACAGATCGTACAGAAATAACCTGTGGGTTATTGGTCTTTCTGAATCTGTTAAAGGGCCAGCTCTTTTTTCTTTTTTAAAATCCACATTACCAGGATTACTCCACGTAGAGGACTCTTCCTCTGACTTGGTGGTAGAGTGTACCACCTGGGCCCAGTGCGTAACAACACTGACAGTAGACCACACCCTGTGATATTTTGTTGGTTAAACTTTTTTCATAAGTAGGCTATTTGGACTGCCTCCAGATGCCAAAAAGATCTCCGCTGGGAAGGTCACACGTGCCAGGAAAGAGTTTGTTCCTGGCTTGTTAAATCTGGCAGAACATTTTCTTTGCTCTTTCCAGCATGCCTAAGATTATTTGAAGGGGACTCTTTTAAAGATTTTTTCTCATTGGCTGAAGCTGAAGGTTTCCTTGCTGAGTTGGCTGAATCAGAGACATACTCCGCTCCCACCTCTGCTGATGCAGACACATAAGCAACTTTCAATTATGTTGGCTTGTTTCCTATTATTCTTTTGATTATTGACTTTATCAACTACTCTGGCTCATGTTCTGGATGTTTTCTTTTTCCAGCAGCTAACCCTTCCAGGGCAGTATAGGGTCACTCCATACCAGTTTACCCAGGCATGACACCCAACAACTCAGATTTTTATGACACTTTGTACACTTGATATTACCACATAGCTACTAACCCATATAACATTTTTCTTCTCTAAGCTGCACAGTTTTTGAGATAGAGGGGGTCAAAGTTTCACAAAAAAAAAAATGCTGGGAAATGCCTCTTCTGATGCTCCATTTTTTGTGTGTATCTGAAAAAAATTCACATCTCAGTGCCTAACCCAAGTATCACTTTGAAATTTTGACCCTTTGTCAATCAAAATATGCAGAAAAAAATGTTTTATCAATCTTGCCTGACTCAGAGGGTTCATTATACATTCCTTAATAATTTTTTGGATGCAAAAAAATAAGTGGGTTCAATTAGAATTATCAATTTAAGGCAGATGAATTATGTTCCTTTTTGGTTTAAAATTAACCTTAAAGCACACTTTAAAATGTTATGAAAGAAAAATTGCCTGTATGAGTATTTTAATGTTTAATTATAATTTTCTCTTTAAAAATGAAAATTACCATTAGGTATAATTTTGCCCACCAGGGGAGTATTTTTATATGTACATTTCTATGTGTATATGCAGATTTCTAATGGCACATAGGCGAGTATACAATTAACTGTGATAATCCTTTTATGTGTGCGAAAAACTGCAAAGTTTACTGCAAATCGTAGAAGTTCCCTATTCAATTAGCCGCAATAATTTTACTATGACTTTCACTTCACCTACTCTGAGTAGGTGCAAAGTTGAGGAAAATCTCTATTTTAAACGTAAAAATTTGAGGATTTGGTTCACAACCCCCTTGGACATCCACCCCTTCCCCAGTGACTAAGTAGGAACTTTGAATTTTTTCATTATTTTTAGCTGGCCAATAATGACGTCATTTTTGGAGTTGAAAAAATGTAAAGTGACATACCTTGGGGTTAAAGGAATGGGAGAGGTATATTGGGGTGCTTTATGAGTGGGACACATGTTTTTAGGCTTGAAGATGGGAGTAGTCAGTCTTTTTCCACTTTTTTTTAAGTCTCCTAAAATGATCTAAATATGTACTTACGTATACCCATTCTCTCCTGGAATTTAATGAGAGCACTTATTTTGATTGGGGGAAAAAACAGATTTAATAATTTTTTTCAGTTTTTTTTTAATGCATTTAAAAGCCATTTTAAGTACCCCAAATCTATTTAATATGACCTCTAATACACTTCATACTGTTATCCTATGTTAGTTTGGCATTTTTTGTGGTACAGGCTAATTCCCCATTTTCACTTACACTTTTCACGGTAATAATTTTTGCGATGTTAGAATTGAATAGGTGTAAATAAATAAAAAAATCACGAAAACAGGATTTGCACAAAAATTATTGCCGTGAAAATTGAAAGCGAAAACAGGAAAATCAGTCTGTACCCCGAAAAATGGCAACCTAACATAGGATAACAGTATATAAGTGTAATAGAAATCATATTAAATAGATTTGGAGTACTTAAATTGAGTCAAATGGCTGTTATATGCATTTTTTTTTAAACTATATAACATGATGAAAGCTATTTTTTTCAGCAAAAACGAATGCTCTCATTAGATTCGGGGTACATAAAAATGGGTATGAGTATATATTTGGGCCATTTTAGGAGATGTAAAAAAAAAAGTGGAAATAGACTACTCCCACATGCAAAGCCTAAAAACATTTGTCCCACTAATAAAGCACCTCAATATACCTGCCCCATACTTTGAACCCCAAATTCCATCATTTTGCACTTTTTAACCCCCCAAAAATTACATGTCATTATTGGCCTGATAAAAATTATTAAAAATGTCAAAGTGCCTACTTAGTCATTAGGAAAGGTGGGGGTGTCCCAGGGGGTTGTGAACTAAATCCTGACATTTTTACCTTAAAATAGAGATTTTTCCCCAGCTTTGCACCTGCTCAGAGTGGGTGAAATGAAATTCACGGTAAATTGATTGACAATAAGTTATTGCAGCTAATTGAATAGGGTTCTTTCACGATTTGCAGTAAAATTGCACTTTTTCGCTAAAAAAAACGGGTTATCGCAGCTAATTGAAAACTCCCCTATGTGTAATTAGAAATCTACACATATATATTTGTGTAATACACAAATGAAAATACTGCCCTGGTGGGCAAAATTATACCTAATAGTAATTTTCATTTTTAAAGAGAGAATTGTAATTAAACATTAAAATACTCATACAGTCAATCAAAATCCCATTATTTTTCTTTCATAGCCTTTTAAAGTGTACTTGAAGGTTCATTTTAAACCAAATAGGGACATCATAACTCAAACTGCCTTAGGTTGATAATTCTAATTGAACCCATTTTTTTATGACGTAAAGGAATGTATAATGAACTCTCAGAGTTAGGCAAGATTGATAAAACATTTTTTATCTGAAATCTCCATATTTTGGTTGACAAAGGACAACATTTCAAAGTGATATTTGGATTAGGCACTGAGATGTGAATTTATTTCCAGATAAACCTCAGAAAAAACAAAGCATCAGTAGTGGCATTTCCCAGCAATTTTTCAAAAATTTGACCCCCTATATCTCAAAAACTGTGAAGCCTTCCAAAGAAAAAATTGACATGGGTTAGTAGCTATGTAGTAGTATCAAGTATACAAAGTATTGTGAAAATCTGAGTCGGTGGGTGTCATGCCTGGGTGAACTGACATGCAATGAGTCTATAACCATTACTATGTGCTGTGATTTCTTGCTCATATGGCATGGTGCGATACGTTTATTGCACTAAAATGATTTACTACTTTAACCTTGTGTGTTCTCCTCCGGTACTACTAGCTTTTACAGTTATTTTGTTAGAATGCTATTTGTCTTATTACTTAATATTTAACTATTTTGATCCTGTTTATAATTCAGGATCAATCTCAAGTGTTATAATTTTTGAAGAATGTGATATTTGTTCCTTGCTGCATGTTGGGATTGAGGTCCTCATATTTCATATTTTTTTCATTTACATAATGTTTAGATATATATATATATTTGTTCTAGTGATAAATCAGTTGCGCCTTCAGTGTTTGTGAATAAAACTTTGTGAATCCTTTAGTGGTAGTAAAAGTATGCGTACCAGACATATGTAGAAAATTCGCTTTGTTTAAAAAGTCTTTGCATCTGGATGTTCTTTATTCGCACTGTCTCTCCATTCCCATCCGTCCGGTCATTGGTGTGGAGTTTGTACGTATATGCAAAAAGACAGTGTGTCAATGTGCTGCTCTTTATAAGAGTGACTAAGTGCTGTTTTTGTGCAAAATTAGCAATAAAGTGAATATGTGCAAAGAGAGGTGCTGTGAGTGCTTTGTAAAAAAGCATATAAGCAATTAAAGATGAGTTTTGAAACTTGCAGTGTGCTGATTCCCTTTTTCCTTAGGTAATGTGCTTATATACCATTTTTTAAAAGGTGCAGCACCAAGTATCTCAGTGTTTCAATGAGAGATATGTAAATATGAGGCACTTACATCTATAATTGCAATGGATTAACAAGATGCTGCCATCATTCCGTCATCAGGTCTATAAACCTTTAAAAAAGTCCCATGTGGGAAGGAAAAGCCTCTGATAGTGCAGTATTATTTAAAAAAACATTTAATAATACATAAAACGACAGAAACATATAGATGGACTCGTACAATTTAAAAGTTCATATAAGCTTATCTGTATATTTCCTCAGATAGGAGCGGAGTGCCGGGAATGGAGAGACAGTGCGAATAAAGAACATCCAGATGCAAAGACTTTTTAAACAAAGCGAATTTTCTACATATGTCTGGTACGCATACTTTTACTACCACTAAAGGATTCACAAAGTTTTATTCACAAACACTGAAGGCGCAACTGATTTATCACTAGAACAAATTTGAATACTAAGTTCCCTTGGGAATTGGACATTTTGAAATCTGGTTGCGACACCATTCATTTGGGAGTGTTACTAATAATACGGTTGTGCACTGTTACTTGTGTAATATATGATCTCCCAATTTAGGGATATCTGGTTATATTGTATTCAGGTTGTGGCGCTGTTTGCACCTTTTTGCACACAATATATATATATATATATATATACCAGCATATAGAAAACCACAGCACTCGCCACCCCAGAAGTGGGGTGCAGTATCCGCACTCGCCACTAATAGGGTGGGGTGCATGTAGCCCATGGCCACCTACTCAAAAATATAAAAACAAAAGGTACAGCACTCACCAAAATAAGCTCAATTATCCTCACAACATCTCTGGATAAATGAATAAACAATGGGGGTTTAGTTAGTGAATTGGCCAATGCACGGAAGCCTGCATACCGCTCCACGGTACCCCACCTTCATGCAGGACCTACACTATCACCAAATCATCTAAATTAAAACCTGGCAACTGTATCTCATAATATAACTGCAAAAATGCCCACTTGGTGTAAGGTATACCTGCCATGAACTGCATGGCTTTTAAAAGGTACACTAGTCACCTGACACTGGCTAATCATTTACTAAAGGGCAGCTGACACAGGTTTAAGATAATTGGGGTGCATGAACAGTTTGTGGCCACAGTTAATGAGTTAACCAGGGGTTAACCCTAAAATATACCAGCATATAGAAAACCACAGCACTCGCCACCCCAGAAGTGGGGTGCAGTATCCGCACTCGCCACTAATAGGGTGGGGTGCATGTAGCCCATGGCCACCTACTCAAAAATATAGAAACAGTGAATTGGCCAATGCACGGAAGCCTGCATACCGCTCCACGGTACCCCACCTGCCAGGTTTTAATTTAGATGATTTGGTGATAGTGTAGGACCTGCATGAAGGTGGAGTACTGTGGAGCGGTATGCAGGCTTCCGTGCATTGGCCAATTCACTAACTAAACCCCCATCGTTTATTCATTTATCCAGAGATGTTGTGAGGATAATTGAGCTTATTTTGGTGAGTGCTGTACCTTTTGTTTCTATATTTTTGAGTAGGTGGCCATGGGCTACATGCACCCCACCCTATTAGTGGCGAGTGCGGATACTGCACCCCACTTCTGGGGTGGCGAGTGCTGTGGTTTTCTATATGCTGGTATATTTTAGGGTTAACCCCTGGTTAACTCATTAACTGTGGCCACAAACTCTGTTCATGCACCCCAATTATCTTAAACCTGTGTCAGCTGCCCTTTAGTAAATGATTAGCCAGTGTCAGGTGACTAGTGTACCTTTAAAAGCCTTGCAGTTCATGGCAGGTATACCTTACACCAAGTGGGCATTTTTGCAGTTATATTATGAGATACAGTTGCCAGGTTTTAATTTAGATGATTTGGTGATAGTGTAGAACCTGCATGAAGGTGGGGTACCGTGGAGCGGTATGCAGGCTTCCGTGCATTGGCCAATTCACTAACTAAACCCCCATCAATTATTCATTTATCCAGAGATGTTGTGAGGATAATTGAGCTTATTTTGGTGAGTGCTGTACCTTTTGTTTCTATATATATATATATATATATAAAAAAAATTCCCAAGTGCGCTAAATAAAGCGTATTTACAATAGTTCTTGCAGCGGTATTCTCATTTATTCTATTGTAAATACGTTTTATTTAGCGCACTTGGGAAATTGTTTTTATTTTGTATGTTATTGAGGTCCTTCAACAGGGATCTCTCCCGTTGTGCTGCTCCTAGTTTGGCGCAAGATAAGGATACTATTGTGTTTTCATTTATTATATATATATACATATCTATCTATCTATCTATCTATCTATCTATCTATCTATCTATCTATCTGGGGTTTGCTAGGAGCCCACCTTTTTACTAATTAGATATTGCCATGAGTAATGCTTATTACATGGAAGTCTATTTTTTTCTGACTTTCCCATGTTACCTGATTTTTATGTGATCTTGAGTCTTTTGTGGTGAATGTGCATGTATTTTATACACTGTACAGCAATCTATCACTCTCTATGTTTTGTATGTCTTCCTTTCCTTCCTGTTTCCCTTCTGTTTTCTGTCTTATCTCCCCCTGGGTATGATTTTATTAACGCTTTGGATATATTTTAGATGGTATTTGTCACGATCCGGGTAACTGGACGCCATTATTTACCTTTCAAGTGTCTCCTGAGGCTGGCTCAGCGTTCCAGGGCCGGATCCCAACTGCGTTGCTGATATCCTCACTTCACATCTCCTCCCTGTGATCCCGCAGCGCTGCCACAGCAGCCTCATAAGTCTGACTTCTTAAATCCTAAAATGGCGTCTCCAGCCCTCCGCGGCCATCCCTGAGGTTCCACTGTGCAAATAATCAAATATGGCGTCTCCTGCCCTCTGCGGCCTCCACCGCCATTACGGTCATTTCTCCACATGGTTTCACAAACTGACTTTCCCTCCAAATGCTAACATGGGCGCAGCCATGTTGTTTCCAGTCACATGTTATCACTTCACCTATCTGCTGCACTGCTGAACTCTGCATAATTGATCAGCCAATGCCTGCCTCCCAGCAGGTATAAATATCTTGTTCCTGGACCAGGAAAGTGTCAGTGCTTTGGCTGTCAAACCCAGTGTTTCCAGTCTCTCCTCCTTGTGGTTTTTTGCTAGCTCCAGGTATTTCCAGCTCCTATCTTCAACTCCACTAGAGACCCGCACCATTTCCCACCTTGCGGTGCAGCCTGACTCTGCAGTGTCCTCATTGCACCCTGTGACTGGCAGTTTCCTAACACCGGCTTCCAGCGGTTTCCAGTCTTCTGTTACCATTGGAGCTCCACCATCGGTTTCCAGATACCATCGGTGCTCTGCCATCGGTTTCCAGATACCAGCGGTGCTCTGCCATCGATTTCCAGATACCAGCGGTGCTCTGCCAATGGTTTCCAGATACCATCGGTGCTCTGCCATCGATTTCCAGATACCATCAGTGCTCTGCCATTGGTTTCCAGATACCATTGGTGTTCTGTCATCGATCCCCAATAACCATCGATCCCTAGCATCACCAGTGTCGCTTATCTGTTCTCCTGCTACATTGGTTTACCAGCACTCCCACACAGTTTATCACCTGGTCTGGTTCTATCCGGCATACCCGGCAGTTCCCTTGTGTTTACCCATTACCATTGACTCTACAGTACTTCCAGCTTCCAGTGTAACATCAGCTGGTCAGTTCCTGTTCTCATTCCATTACTCAGCGGATGGGTGTTGGTTAAAGGACTTTCCACCTCCTGGTCTCTCAAGACTGTCTTGTTATGTTACCGCACCCAAAGACATCCTAACCACTGCTGCATTCCTAGGAACTGTGTACTGTTACTATTCATTTATTTTTCCTGAATACTGCAACTGCCGATGTACCACCTGAACTGTACTTAATAAAACTCATTAACTTTTCTTCTGTTGTCGTGGTCACGCCTTCGGGCATTGGTACTGCAAGCTCATTTGCATGTCAAGGAATCCCATATTGCCTCCCAGGTTCACGTACACCTCAGCCCCTACATCTGAAGCTTCCCCTGGTCAGCACCAGCCCTCAGTTGTGACAGTATATTTATACTTGTCCCATATACTGCTGTACCGATGCTAGATTTTTATTATGTCTAGTTTGACTGTGGGCACTCTCAATGTAGGAGGGTTTAACTCTCCTGCCAAACGCAAGAAAACATTAATGCACCTCCTTAAAACGAATATAGATGTTGCATTGTTACAAGAATCACACTTCCTTCCTGCAGAAATATTAAAACTTAACATGTTAAAATGGAAGGTGTTGGAGGTGGCCCCCTTTACAGCTAAAGCGAGAGGTGTGGTGATTTTGATAACAAAGAACCTGTCCTCACAGATACATTCCTATATAATTGACCCTCAGGTATCTCATTGTGGATGTCACTATGGACTCAGGTAGATATGTACTATGCAACATCTATGCACCAAACGCGTATTCGAAGGATTTTTTCTTGCTGGTAATGACTCATTTGTATGTTTTTTCTTATATTCTTATAATATTTGGTGGTGATTTTAACATTACAGCATCTGCACTTTTGGATATGTCTTCTGGAAGAAGATCCCGTGCTTAACCCCCTGCTGTGGGCATTCCATATATAGAAAAACATTTGCAAATGGTCGATGTCTGGAGGGTGTGCCACCCATTGGAACGGCACTATAACTGTTTGTCGGCGGCACATGACACGTTCGCTAGGATTATGTTCTAATGTCTACCTCATTATTTCCTCATATGCTGCAGTCAAATATAGAACCCATATGCATTTCTGACCATGCCCTGTGTTGGGTTAAATTGGCGATCTCCAGTGATAAAGGCCCATACAGACAGTGGAGATTCCCATCCCACCTCTCTAATTCTAAGAAGTTTCGCTCAATGGTTGATGCAGCATTGGAGTTCTATAAACATGCACATCTTGATTTAGAACCGGAATACCCATTACCATCCTGGCAGGCATCAAAGCCTGTATTACGTGGCGAGATTATATTTTACTGTGCACACAGAGATAAATTATTCCATACTGCTTAATTATAATTACAAACTGCCCTTACTAATGCCTTTCAACTTTTTAAAACCACTCCTACTCCAGCACTAAGGGAGCAATGCGTTAGACAAAAAAAAACAAAACACTTTTTGATAACATGCTATCTGAATCTAAGTATTTGTTTCTCTCTCAATATAATTTACACAGATTTGGTAACAGGTCTAGTAGAATGCTCTCCAATTTGTTAAAAGGTCAATGAACTATTACGGTTATCAAAAAATGTAAACAAAAGGATGGCCGTATGGCCACCGCGAGCAAACAAATTTCTGAAGTACTTAAATCTTTCTATGCTGAAATGTATTCTAGTCCAGATGTGGATATGCTCAGGAAAGCGGCTTTTTGAGAAAATATTAAAGTATTTTCGGTGATGCAGTGGTTGAGTCTTCTCGGCATCCCAGGCGGTATGTCTTTTGTCCCAGGATGCTGAGAAGGCTTTTGATATGGTTACGTGGGACCATTTATTTGATACTATGTGTAATTTTGGAATACCTGAGGCCTTTGTTAAAATGATATGAGCAATGGTTACCTTTCTCCTCCTTTTCCTATTGAAAAGGGAACCAGGCAGGGATGCCCCCTGTCTCCCTTACTATTTGCTATGGCGTTAGAGCCTTTAGCTATCGCTCTGCGTACAGGGCCGGATTAACAATGGGGCGGATGGAGCTGCAGCTCCAGGCCCCCCATTGAAAATAGGCCCACAGGATCCCTCCAGTGAAGCCAGTAATGACGGGGGAAAAAAAATCCTGTCATCACCAGCAGCTCACTCACCTCGCATCTGCCTGGTCGCCTTGACCCCGAACTGGCCGGCCGAAGTCCCGACCTCCCCAGGGCCTGACCGAGACTGGCACTGGCTGCCCCGGCATGAATTTCCCCGAGGCTCCGCCCCCATACCGCTGAAGCTCCGCCCCCAACATCTGATGCGTCACTGGCAGGCGGCAGCACATACAATATGAATCCTTGCACCGGCGTTTACCCTGTCTGGTGTGGGGCTGCACACAGAAATGTGTGCATAAGAAATGTAACAGGACAGGAGAAGAGCAAGGTAGGTGGTGGGTGGTGCATAAATTATGTAAGAGAGCAGGGGGCATAAGTGATTTATATTGTAAAAGGGGGGACATGATGCTCAAGTTATATAAAGAGGAGATAGGCATAAGTTGCATAAACATATAAGGAGGAACAGGGCCACAAGTTTAATATAAAGAATGTCAGGAGGCACAATTTAGGTATAAAAGGGGGGATCTGGGTACAGTGTAAATAAATATATGTAATGGGGGCAAATGACAATAAATTTAATATGTAAAGGGTATATGTATATGGTGTAAATTAATGAAAGCATACATTAATATATTAAGATAGCGGCATAAGTTAAATGTATATCGGGGGCAGGCACAAGTTAAATTAATATATAAGGGGGCATAGGCGTGCAAACGGGGGGGGGGGGGGGCTGGTGCGCACAGGCACCCGCTAATGTCCGGCACCCCCCACACGCTACGCCTGCACCTCAGTGATCGCTGCTCGTTCCTGTGCCCCCCTCCTGCCACCCAGTCAGGACGGGCTAATATTTACCTCCCCCTCCCGTCCACGCTCTCTCCCCCTCCCGTCCACGCTCTCTCCCCCTCCCGTCCACGCTTTCTCTCCCCCTCTCGTCCACGCTCTCTCCCCCTCCCGTCCACGCTCTCTCCCCCTCCCGTCCACGCTTTCTCTCCCCCTCCCGTCCACACTCTCTCTCCCCCCTCCCGTACGCGCTCTTTCTCCTCCCTTTAGTCCGCGCTCTCTCCCCCCTCCCATTTGCACTCTCTCTCTCCCTCCACGCTCTCACTCCTCCCTCTCATCCACGCTCTTTCTCCCCTCCCGTCCGTGCTCTCTCCCCCTCCCGTTTGTGCTCTCTCCCCCCTCCCGTCCGTACTCTCTCTCCCCTCTCCCGTACGCACTCTCTCTTCCCCCTTCAGTCCACGCTCTCTCCCCCCTCCCATTTGCGCTCTCTCTCCCCCTCCGCGCTCACTCTCCTCCCTCCCAGCCACGCTCTCTCCCCCCTCCCGTCCACGCTCTCTCCCCCCTCCCATCCGCACTCTCCCCATCCTGTAACGCGCTCTCTCTCTTCCCTTCAGTCTTCCCTTCAGTCCGCGCTCTCTCCCCCCTCCACGCTCTCTCTCCTCCATACCATCCACGCTCTCACCTCTCCCGTCCACGCTCTCTCTCCCGTCCATGCTCTCTCTCCCCCCTTTAGTCCGCGCTCTCTCTCCTCCTTTCAGTCCACGCTCTGTATCCTCCTCCTGTCCGTGCTCACTCTCCCCCCTCCCATACGCGCTCTCTCCCCTCCCGTACGTGCTCTCTCTCCCTGTCCCATCCACACTCTCACCCCCCTCCCATACGCGCTCTCTCTCCTCCCTTCAGTCCGCGCACTCTCCCCCCTCCCATTTGCGCTCTCTCCCCCCTCCGCACTCTCTCTACTCCATCCCATCCACGCTCTCTCTCCCCCCTTCCGTCCACGCTCTCTCCCCCCTTCGGTACGCGCTCTCTCCTCCCTTCAGTCCACGCTCTCTCCCCCCTCCCATTCACGCTCCCCCCCCCCCCCTCCACGCTCTCTTCCCCCCCCTCCCATCCACGCTCTCCTCCCTCCTGTCCGCGCTTTCTCTGCCCCCTACAGACTGCACTCTCTCCTCTTGTGCCGGTGTGCAGCTACAGCATCAGGCCAGAATTCCTCTCAGGAGGGCTCGGAGTCGGAGCTGAGTGGGACCATAAATCACCTTATGTAACGTGTGTTTAATATATGTTACATTTCTATTTTTTATTACTATAGATTATTTATATCCCTCGTAATGTGTTTTACTTATATTACAACGGTGAGCACTGGGGGTATTATGGGTATCTGGCACTGCTAAGGGCATACTCTGTGGCATAATGTGAATTTGGCTCATTCTGTGTGGTGTAATGTGAATATCAACTCATACTGTGTGGTGTAATGTGAATATCAGCTCATACTGTGGCGTAATGTGAATATAATATCATACTGTGTGGTGTAATGTGAATTTCAGCTCATACTGTGTGGCATAATGTGAATGTGGCTCATACTGTGTATTATAATGTGAATGTGGCTAATACCGTGTGGCGTATTGTGAATTTCATCTCATACCATTTGGCATAATGTGAATTTCGTCTCATACCATGTGACATAATGTGAATTTTGTCTCATACCATGTGACATAATGTGAATTTCGTCTCATACCGTGTGGTGTAATGTGAATTCCGTCTCACACTGTGTGGCATAATGTGAATAAGGGACACTACTGTCAGTAGCTGGTGATCATGGGGACATGTGTGACAAATGCTGCTGTCCTGCGTAGGAGAAGGCTGTTGTCATAGAAAGAAACAGATGTGTCTCTGATGGCACATGTGTAAATTATAAACCTTACTTGTGTTATATTAAAACTCAAATGTTTGGCCCCCTAAATCTGCCATATTTTTCAGAGTGGTCCACTCAACATCAGGGTGTAGGTGCTGCGGGGATGCAAGGGGTTAGGTGTGTGTGGTGGGTTAGGGGAATGCAAATGCACCTAGGCCCACCACTCTCTAGTTCCGCCACTGGGTCAGGGATAGGTTGGGGAAGTGTAAGCAGCGATAGGATGCAGCGGTAGCTAGGACTCAGGGTTATGCCGTAGCAGACAGTCAGTACCGTCCAGTGGTCGCACCATAATGTTTCATTTTATTTCTCTGGGGCATATTATATCTACATTATTATTAGGAACTAGGGGAGAAATTAGATTAAGCCATGTGATTTTACTACAAGAATGTAAAATAGTTCTATGCATGTCCCTGTGTGGTGCTAGACATGCCCAAAAGGCGGTGCTAGACACACCTCTCCAGCGGTACACCCCCTAATACAGTTAGCTGCGCACGCCTATGTAAGGAGGGACAGGAGGCACAACTTAAATATAAATAGGGGGTGTGCTGGTGGAAGAGCAATATATTCTAATGGGGACAGAGGCATAAGTTTACTATATATTGTAAGGGAGAACTGGAAGCACAAGATAAATATATTAGGGTGGACTGGGAGCACGGTAAATATATGAGACTAGGGTACAACTTAAATATATATAAATATGTAAGCGGAGAGCATGTGACAAAGTACACATTAATTAAGCATAAAAGGGGACAGATTGCACACATTAATTAGACGTTATATAAGGAGTGAAGGCAGGTGGAATATAAGAATTAAATACTGTATAAATATTTCTTTTTAGGGAAATTACACAAAAATTAAATTGGTTCATGTTGTTTAACCCCAGGTATTGGCATAGTTTTGGTATGCCCTGGCAGTCTATGGGGCTAAATGCATTGTCACACTATGCATACTTCCCAACTGTCCCGATTTTGGCGGGACAGTCCTGTTTTTCACGGTCTGTCCCGCTGTCCCACCCATGGGTCGCAGTGTACCGCAGTTGGGAGATCCCCCCTGCCACTCACTGCTCTGAGCAGAGTAGCAGTGAATACATACTGTGCGCATGCGCACAGCGTCTATTCCTCTACAGAAAGGGACAGGGGGCATGGCCAGCAGGTCACTGAGCGCTGTCCATGCCCCTATAGTATCAAAAAGGGGGCATGGTTTGTGATGGCGTCGCTTGCTGTGAGGCCACGCCCCTTACAGCAAGGCCACATACCCAAATTTGTGTCAGTAAATATGGTTGTGTCAGTAAGTGTGTGTGTGTGTGTGTGTGTGTGTCAGTAAGGTGTGTCAGTTTGTATGTATGTGCTAGTAAGTGTGTCTGTATCAGTGCATTTGTGTCAGTAAGTGGAAGCTGTTTTAGTAAGGGGTGTCTGAGTCAGTAAGTGGTATCTGTCAGCAAACTGTATTTGTGCCTGTGTGTATGTGTCAGTAAGTGGTGTCTGTCATTAAGTATTTATGTGCCAATAAGTGATGTCTGTGTCCGTAATGGGTATCTGTCAGTAAGTGGTGTCTGTGTCAATAAATCTGTATATCAGTAAGTGTTTGTCAGTAAGGTGTGTCAGTAAGTCTGTGTCAGTGGTGTGTGTGTGTGTGTATCAGTGTGTTTGTGTCAGTAAGTGGAATCTGTGTCAGTGTGTGTAAGTAAGTGGTGTCTGTGTCAGTTACTTCCAGGATTCCTCAGTTCCTCATCTGCTCCATTTTGCCCCCATCTTTTCTAATCTCTCCACATCTGCTCTGTTTTGCCCCACCATTTCTCCCTTTCTACTTCTGTGCATGTTGATACAGCTCTCTGTATTATATGGCAGTCACTGTTATGCTCCCTGCATGATATGGCGGTCACTGCGATGCTCCCTGCATGATATGGCGGTCACTGCAATGCTCCCTGCATGATATGGCGGTAACTGCGATGCTCCCTGCATGATATGGCAGTCACTGCGATGCTCCCTGCTTGATATGGCTGTCACTGTGATGCTCCCTGCATGATATGGCTGTCACTGCGATGCTCCCTGCATGATATGGCTGTCACTGCGATGCTCCCTGCATGATATGGCTGTCACTGCCATGCTCCCTGCATGATATGGCGGTAACAGCGATGCTCCCTGCATGATATGGCAGTCACTGCGATGCTCCCTGCATGATATGGCGGTCACTGCAATGCTCCCTGCATGATATGGCAGTCACTGCGATGCTCCCTGCATGATATGGCGGTCACTGCGATGCTCCCTGCATGATATGGCGGTCACTGCGATGCCCCCTGCATGATATGGCGGTCACTGCAATGCTCCCTGCATGATATGGCGGTAACTGCGATGCTCCCTGCATGATATGGCAGTCACTGCGATGCTCCCTGCTTGATATGGCTGTCACTGTGATGCTCCCTGCATGATATGGCTGTCACTGCGATGCTCCCTGCATGATATGGCTGTCACTGCCATGCTCCCTGCATGATATGGCGGTAACTGCGATGCTCCCTGCATGATATGGCAGTCACTGCGATGCTCCCTGCATGATATGGCGGTCACTGCGATGCCCCCTGCATGATATGGCGGTCACTGCGATGCTCCCTGCATGATATGGCGGTAACTGTGATGCTCCCTGCATGATATGGCAGTCACTGCGATGCTCCCTGCATGATATGGCTGTCACTGCGATGCTCCCTGCATGATATGGCGGTCACTGATGCTCTGTATGATATGGTAGTAACAAACTTTTTCTTGTTGGTTGATGGTAGTCCCTAGCTATGATCTTCATGGAGATAGCCACACTCCTAGCACAGGCCGCACCCCCTATTTAGACCACAGCACACATATCACATCACTAGTCACACCACCACCGCGCTTGTTGCACCTCCTTTCGTGGCACACAATAGGCCCTTCATAAATTTCAGCTCCAGGCCCATGTGAACCTTAATCTGGCACTGTCTGCGTATATCCCCTACTTTTACTGATATTTCGGTGGGTGAGAGGGAGATTAAACTCTGACTGTTTGCAGACGACATGCTACTCTTAATTTCGGATCTCTTGTCATCCTTATCAAGTATTATTGATATTATTGAAAATGTAGCTTTTTTTTGGGTTCAAAGTTAACTATGCTAAATCGATATTGCTCCCCTTATCCGTGGATGGTTTACTTCCTTGCACCCACCCAGCAATTATGCAGTTCTCTATTTGCACCTCCCCACTTAAATAATAAGAATTTACTTACCGATAATTCTATTTCTCGTAGTCCGTAGTGGATGCTGGGGACTCCGTCAGGACCATGGGGGAACAGCGGCTCCGCAGGAGACAGGGCACAAAAGCAAGCTTTTAGGATCACATGGTGTGTACTGGCTCCTCCCCCTATGACCCTCCTCCAAGCCTCAGTTAGGTACTGTGCCCGGACGAGCGTACACAATAAGGAAGGATCTTGAATCCCGGGTAAGACTCATACCAGCCACACCAATCACACCGTACAACTTGTGATCTGAACCCAGTTAACAGTATGATAACAAAGAAGTAGCCTCTTAAAAAAGATGGCTCACAACAATAATAACCCGATTTTTGTAACAATAACTATGTACAAGTAATGCAGACAATCCGCACTTGGGATGGGCGCCCAGCATCCACTACGGACTACGAGAAATAGAATTATCGGTAAGTAAATTCTTATTTTCTCTAACGTCCTAGTGGATGCTGGGGACTCCGTCAGGACCATGGGGATTATACCAAAGCTACCAAACGGGCGGGAGAGTGCGGATGACTCTGCAGCACCGAATGAGAGAACTCCAAGTCCTCTTTAGCCAGAGTATCAAATTTGTAAAATTTTACAAACGTGTTCTCCCCTGACCACGTAGCTGCTCGGCAAAGTTGTAATGCCGAGACCCCTCGGGCAGCCGCCCAAGATGAGCCCACCTTCCTTGTGGAGTGGGCTTTTACAGTTTTAGGCTGTGGCAGGCCTGCCACAGAATGTGCAAGTTGAATTGTGCTACAGATCCAACGAGCAATCGTCTGCTTAGACGCAGGAGCACCCATCTTGTTGGGTGCATACAAGATAAACAACGAGTCAGATTTTCTGACTCCAGCTGTCCTTGAAATATATTTTTCAATGCTCTGACAACGTCCAGTAACTTGGAGTCCTCCAAGTCGCTAGTAGCCGCAGGCACCACAATAGGCTGGTTCAAGTGAAAAGCCGAAACCACCTTAGGGAGAAAATGAGGACGTGTCCGCAGTTCTGCCCTGTCCGAATGGAAAATCAGATATGGGCTTTTGTACGATAAAGCCGCCAACTCTGAAACTCTCCTGGCTGAAGCCAGGGCCAATAGCATGGTTACTTTCCATGTAAGATACTTCAAATCTACCGGTTTGAGAGGCTCAAACCAATGAGATTTGAGAAATTCCAAAACTACGTTTAGATCCCACGGTGCCACTGGAGGCACAATTGGGGGTTGTATATGTAGTACACCCTTGACAAAAGTTTGTACTTCAGGGACTGAAGCCAATTCTTTCTGGAAGAAGATTGATAAGGCCGAAATTTGAACTTTAATAGACCCCAATTTGAGGCCCATAGACAATCCTGCCTGCAGGAAATGTAGGAATCGACCCAATTGAAATTCTTCCGTTGGGGCCTTCTTGGCCTCACACCACGCAACATATTTTCTCCAAATGCGGTGATAATGTTGTGCGGTCACTTCCTTCCTAGCTTTAATCAAGGTAGGAATAACTTCCTCTGGAATGCCCTTTTCTTTTAGAATCCGGCGTTCAACCGCCATGCCGTCAAACGCAGTCGCGGTAAGTCTTGGAACATACAAGGTCCCTGCTGAAGCAGATCCCTTCTTAGAGGTAGAGGCCACGGATCTTCCGTGAGCATCTCTTGAAGTTCCGGATACCAAGTTCTTCTTGGCCAATCCGGAGCCACTAGTATTGTTCTTACTCCCCTTTTCCGTATAATTCTCAGTGCCTTTGGTATGAGAGGCAGAGGAGGAAACACATACACTGACTGGTACACCCACGGTGTTACCAGAGCGTCCACAGCTATTGCCTGAGGGTCTCTTGACCTGGCGCAATATCTGTCCAGTTTTTTGTTGAGGCGAGACGCCATCATGTCCACCTTTGGTTTTTCCCAATGGTTCACAATCATGTGGAAAACTTCCGGATGAAGTCCCCACTCTTCCGGGTGAAGGTCGTGTCTGCTGAGGAAGTCTGCTTCCCAGTTGTCCACTCCCGGGATGAACACTGCTGACAGTGCTATGACATGATTTTCCGCCCAGCGAAGAATCCTTGCAGCTTCTGTCATTGCTCTTCTGCTTCTCGTGCCGCCTTGTCTGTTTACGTGGGCGACTGCCGTGATGTTGTCCGACTGGATCAACACCGGCTGACCCTGAAGCAGCGGTTTCGCCAAGCTTAGAGCATTGTAGATCGCTCTTAGCTCTAGTATATTTATGTGAAGAGACGTCTCCAGGTTTGACCATACACCCTGGAAGTTTCTTCCCTGTGTGACTGCTCCCCAGCCCCGTAGGCTGGCATCCGTAGTCACCAGGACCCAGTCCTGTATGCCGAACCTGCGGCCCTCTAACAGATGGGCACTCTGCAACCACCACAGGAGAGACAACCTTGTCCTTGGTGACAGTGTTATCCGCTGATGCATGTGCAGATGCGATCCGGACCATTTGTCCAGCAGATCCCACTGAAATATTCGTGCATGGAATCTGCCGAATGGAATTGCTTCGTAAGAAGCCACCATCTTTCCCAGGACTCTTGTGCATTGATGTACTGACACATTTCCTGGTTTTAGGAGGTTCCTGACAAGTTCGGATAACTCCCTTGCTTTCTCCTCCGGGAGAAACACCTTTTTCTGAACCGTGTCCAGAATCATTCCCAGGAACAGCAGACGTGTTGTCGGGGACAATTGAGATTTTGGAAGATTCAGAATCCACCCGTGTTGTTGAAGCACTACTTGGGTTAGTGCTACACCGACTTCCAGCTGTTCTCTGGACTTTGCCCTTATCAGGAGATCGTCCAAGTAAGGGATAATTAATACGCCTTTTCTTCGTAGAAGAACCATCATTTCGGTCATTACCTTGGTAAAGACCCGAGGTGCCGTGGACAAACCAAACGGCAGCGTTTGAAACTGATAATGACAGTCTTGTATCACGAACCTGAGATACCCTTGGTGTGAGGGGTAAATTGGGACATGCAGATAAGCATCTTTTATGTCCAGGGACACCATGAAGTCCCCTTCTTCCAGATTCGCTATCACTGCTCTTAGTGACTCCATCTTGAACTTGAATTTCTGTATGTACAGGTTCAAGGATTTCAGATTTAGAATAGGTCTTACCGAACCGTCCGGCTTCGGTACCACAAATAGTGTGGAATAATACCCCTTTCCCTGTTGTAGGAGGGGTACCTTGACTATCACCTGCTGAGAATACAGCTTGTGAATGGCTTCCAATACCGTCGCCCTTTCTGAGGGAGACGTTGGTAAAGCAGACTTTAGGAAACGGCGAGGGGGAGATCTTTCGAATTCCAACATGTAACCCTGAGATACTATCTGCAGGATCCACGGGTCCACCTGTGAGCGAGCCCACTGATTGCTGAAAATCTTTAGTCGACCCCCCACCGCTCCTGAGTCCGCTTGTAAAGCCCCAGCGTCATGCTGATGGCTTTGTAGAACCCGGGGCGGGCTTCTGGTCCTGGGCAGGGGCTGCTTGCTGCCCTCTCTTACCCTTTCCTCTGCCTCGTGGCAGATAAGACTGTCCTTTTGCCCGCTTGTTTTTATAGGAGCGAAAGGACTGCGGCTGAAAAGACGGTGTCTTTTTCTGTTGGGAGGGGGTCTGAGGTAAAAAAGTGGATTTGCCGGCAGTTGCCGTGGCCACCAGATCCGATAGACCAACCCCAAATAATTCCTCTCCTTTATATGGCAATACTTCCATATGCCTTTTGGAATCCGCATCACCTGACCACTGTCGCGTCCATAAACTTCTTCTGGCAGATATGGACATCGCACTTACTCTCGATGCCAGAGTGCAAACATCCCTCTGAGCATCTCGCATATAAAGAAACGCATCCTTTAATTGCTCTAGAGTCAATAAAATACTGTCCCTATCCAGGGTATCAATATTTTCAGTCAGGGAATCCAACCACACTACCCCAGCACTGCACATCCAGGCTGAGGCTATTGCTGGTCGGAGTATAACACCAGTATGCGTGTATATACTCTTCAGGGTAGTTTCCAGCCTCCTATCTGCTGGATCCTTGAGGGCGGCCGTATCTGGAGACGGCAACGCCACTTGTTTTGATAAACGTGTGAGCGCTTTATCCACCCTAGGGGGTGTTTCCCAGCGCGCCCTAACCTCTGGTGGGAAAGGGTATAATGCCAATAACTTCTTAGAAATTAGCAGTTTTCTATCTGGGTTAACCCACGCTTCATCACACACGTCATTCAATTCCTCTGATTCTGGAAAAGCTACAGGTAGTTTTTTCACCCCCCACATAATACCCCTTTTTGAGGTACCTGCAGTATCAGAGATCTGCAAAGCCTCCTTCATTGCCGTGATCATATAACGTGTGGCCCTATTGGAAAATACGTTTGTTTCTTCACCGTCGACACTAGATTCATCTGTGTCGGTACCTGTGTCGACTGACTGAGGTAGGACGTTTTACAGCCCCTGACGGTGTCTGAGACGCCTGAGCAGGTACTAACTGGTTTTCCGGCCGTCTCATTTCGTCAACTGACTTTTGTAATGTACTAACATTATCACGTAATTCCATAATTAAAGCCATCCATTCCGGTGTCGACTCCCTAGGGGGTGACATCACCATTACCGGCAATTGCTCCGCCTCCACACCAACATCGTCCTCATACATGTCGACACACACGTACCGACACACAGCAGACACACAGGGAATGCTCTTATCGAAGACAGGACCCCACTAGCCCTTTGGGGAGACAGAGGGAGAGTTTGCCAGCACACACCAAAAGCGCTATAAAATGTATATAAACAACCCTAAAAGGTGTTGTTTTTGTTATATGCGCTTTAAATATATAAATATCGCCAAAATATGCCCCCCTTCTCTTTGTTACCCTGTTTCTGTAGTGCAGTGCAGGGGAGAGTCCTGGGAGCCTTCCTCACAGCGGAGCTGAGCAGGAAAATGGCGCTGTGTGCTGAGGAGAATAAGCCCCGCCCCCTATCCAGCGGGCTTTTCTCCCGGGTTTTGAGATATCTGGCCTGGGTTAAATACATACATATAGCCTCAATGGCTATATGTGATGTATTCTTTGCCATCAAAGGTATTAAATATTGCTGCCCAGGGCGCCCCCAGCAGCGCCCTGCACCCTCCGTGACCGTTCAGTGTGAAGTGTGTAGCAACAATGGCGCACAGCTGCAGTGCTGTGCGCTACCTTCATGAAGGCTGAAGAGCCTTCTGCCGCCTGTTTCCGGACCCTCGATCTTCAGCATCTGTAAGGGGGATCGGCGGCGCGGCTCCGGGACGAACCCCAGGGTGACCTGTGTTCCGACTCCCTCTGAAGCTATGTCCAGTAGCCTAAGACTCCAATCCATCCTGCACGCAGGTGAGTTGAAAATCTCTCCCCTAAGTCCCTCGATGCAGTGAGCCTGTTGCCAGCAGGACTCACTGAAAATAATAAACCTAAAAACTTTTTCTAAGCAGCTCTTTAGGAGAGCCACCTAGATTGCACCCTGCTCGGACGGGCACAAAAACCTAACTGAGGCTTGGAGGAGGGTCATAGGAGGAGGAGCCAGTACACACCATGTGATCCTAAAAGCTTGCTTTTGTGCCCTGTCTCCTGCGGAGCCGCTGTTCCCCCATGGTCCTGACGGAGTCCCCAGCATCCACTAGGACGTTAGAGAAATTTAGGTGTCATGATTCCCAGTTCCTTGAATCCTTTATATAAAACTAACTTATTTTAGATTCTATTATCAAATTACTTCAGAACTGGATGATCTTCCCTTGTGAATGTTGGGCGAGATAGTAGTGGTCAAAACGGTGGCCTTCCCAAAAGTGTCCTATCTTTTACAAATGTTACCGATTAGCCTCCAACCAACGTGATTTAAAAACAGTCACTTCTTTATTCTCCCAATTTATTTGGGCTACTAAGAAGCCCCACATAGCCTATGTGAAGCTTCAACTTCCACGAAGTGAGGGCGGGTTTGAGGGGCCCTGACATGAGTGCTTTCACAAAGACCACTTTCTTCAAATATGTATTGGACTGGTTTACACGTACTTCTGTCTATATTAACTGGACTCTGGAAGAAGTCCTTTTCTTCCCCTATTCCTCAAGCCCATTATTACATTTTCCTAGGAGTATGTTACCCCTCGGTGTGTTGTCTAATATCTTGTTCCATGATGTTTACAGGTCTTGGCGCAATTTTACTAGTTCTCCTTATACAACATTATGGTGCAAACCCGTGTTTTACACCAGTGATGGATAATGCCAACTTTACTTACTGGAAAGTTTTGTGCATTTCAGCTATACGTGATGTATTCAACCCTGGAGGATCAATGCTAACGTTCAATTATCTGTGGGAGTTATACCATCTGCCACACAGTCATTTTTATATGTTTTTACAAACACAACATTTTATCCAATCACTTTCTCTGCCACGGACTACTGAATAGGGAGAGGACCCCCTTTTCCATACTGTGCGTTCCTCATTATCTAAATATCACAGACTTAGGAATTTATGTCATATCCTCATTCTCATGGCCAAAGATAAGTTTTGGAAATGCTCTGGAGCAAACTGGTCTGTTGATATCCCTAATGCCATAACACCTGAGATTTTACTAAATCACTGCGGATCTATTTCAAAATATCTGCACTCAGCCAAATTGCAAGGGATACATATATAATTTATTAGCAGAGCATATATCTCACCTGCTCAAAGAGATGGGGTCCTACCCAAAATGTAATATGGTAAATGCCACCTTTATCCAATGTTTTTGGGAGTGCGGTAAATTCGATTTTGGAACAAACTGATTGGATATATTAACCACCTGTTCTCATTACATTTGGTTGCATACCCTATTCCATGCCTGTTTTTACATTTTTGTAATTGGGATCTAGTTCCTGACAAAAAGACACTTATTCCCTTGTTATGTGTAATACTAACAGTGGCTAAAAAAATTATTTTATGCAGAAAAGCCCGTCCCTACTGTCCTGGCAGTGGAAAACACACTACTTCATATTTTTTTATCTTAGGAGACAAGCTACCCTCCCTGATGTGGAGAAAATATACAGTATGGTAAGAACTTACCGTTGATAAGGGTATTTCTCCTATGTCCACAGGTTTCCACAGGATAACAATAGGATATATTGGAGTGACAGCAGATTGGCACCAAACGATCACAAGCTTTCAGTCCTCCCAGGATGCAACGGGCCCGTCTATATATCCCCGCCCACTGGGTCAGGCAAATCAGTTGGATTCCAAAGAATTTAGGCAGGAGCATTATGTAGAACCCTATTCAGGCGAGAAGAACACACATGCACACCCTTCCATGCAAGAGGGAAGAGTTTAGTGAGTATAAAGATCCTCAAATCAGGTGCATTAGGGTGGGATCCTTGTGGAAACCTGTGGACATAGGAGAAATACCATTATCAACGGTAAGTTCTTACCATAACGTATATTTCTCTGGCAGGGTCCACAGGTTATCCAGAGGATAACAATGGGACTTCCGAAAGCAATTTTTAGTGGTGCTAAAATATGCTTCTGAAATCGTCATTCGAAGCCATCTTGCTAGCGTCAGTTTAGTAGCAGGCCGTCCCCTCTTGTGAAATCCGTAGAGGATGAAGAGAGAATCTGTCTTTCTGATGGCACTGGTATGATCCACATAGATCCTTAATGCCCGGACTACGTCCAGCGACGCATCTCCCACAGAAAATCCAGATTCTTGAAAAACCGGGACTACAATTTCTTCATTAAGGTGGAATCCTGACCCCACCTTAGGAAGATACCCAGACCTAGTTCTGAGAACTATTTTATCTGGATGAACAGCAAACAAGTAGATTAACATGACAGTGCTCCTAAATCTGACACTCTTCTAGCTGATGCCATAGTCAGCAGAAAGAGAACTTTAGCTGTCAACCATTTAAAATCCACTTTATTTAGTGGTTCAAACAGAGCAACTTGAAGGGCTTTGAGGACTAGACTTAAATCTCCAGGCACTGTAGCAGGAACAAAAGGAGGTTGAATGCACAGCGTTCCCTGGAAAAAGTGCGCATATCCTGAATTTCACAATTTTCTTTCGGAACCATATAGTCAATGCTGACACTTGCATTCTCAAGGAAGCCACCCTTAAATATTTATCCATTCTAGCCTGAAGGAATGCTGGAACCCTGGAAACTCTGAAAGATTTCGGATCCATACCTCTTCCATTGCACCAATGAATATAGGCTTGCTATATTTAGTGATAAATACGAGCCAAGGAAGTTTCCCTTGCTTTGAGCATCTGTGAGAATCCTCTGGACTTCAGGAAATAGACTTCAAGAGCCACGCCGTCAAGACAGTCGATGCAGATATTTGTGATAACAAGGACCCTGATTAGTAGATCTGGGCGTAGAGGAAACAGAAATGGCATTCAACATTTTCTATGGATCTGTGTACCAACGCCTTCTGGGCCAAGCCGGAGCTATTAGAATCCCGGCCTCTTTGTTGTATTTTCCTCACTATCCTGGGTAGCAGGATGATTTGAGAAAACACATCAGTGACAAGAAATTCCCATTAAAAAGACATCCACAAAGATCACTCCCTGATCCTTTGTCCCTGACCCGATTATGGACTCTTTGTTGTTCAGATGGGACTCCATGAGATCTATCTCTGGCCAACCCACTTGTCTACCCGAGTCTAAAACGAATTTAGGGTGCAAAGCCCATTTGCTTACATGAATGGCGTATCGACTGAAAAAAACTGCTCTTCAGTTTAGGACTCCCGGAAAAAACACTGCGGACAATGCTGGAAGATAGAGTTCTGCACACTTTAGTATGTGACTTACCTCCTCTTCCTTGCTGTTTAGCTGCGTGTTCTTCTCTGAAGGTTGAGTTACACTACTGCCATTTCCCCGTCCTTGCGGATCTGTACTGGTTTTCCTTTAGGAGTGTCCCGTGAATCAGGAACCAGTATATGGCCCGAACTGTGTTAACAGGTTTATTAGCAGGTAACTTTCTTCTGTGGTCCATAGTCCCCAGAATCATAATCTTCCGGACAGTGGCCCCCACAGCCCTGAAGACTGGAATTTGTTGTCAGGATCTCCCAACCTGATATCCAAAAGGGTGTCCTCTGGTCTAGATGGAACGTCTGTAGCCCCCAGGCTACTGACTTTCTTACCTTTTCTGCCAGTACCACATACTTGATTGTGTTACATGGACAGCACCTGGTGTTCCCAGGTGTTCTCCCATCCAAGTACTAACCAGGCCCCACACTGCTTAGCTTGCAAGATCAGGTGAGATTGGGCATATCCAGTGTGGTATGGCTGTAGATGGTTATTGTCCATCTGGCCCACCTACACCACCTGGTATTCACAGGTGGTCTCTTATCAGAGAATTTAACCAGGCCCAACACTGCTTAACTTCCAACATCAAATGAGATTGGGCATATCCAGTGTGATGCGGCTGTAAATGGAAACAGATGCTGGAGAGATCTTGAGTGGAATTGTGCACACTCCACCATGTCTATTCACCATCAAACCCATCATTCGCATTGCTGCGTGAATTGATATTGTTTGACTATTGTCACGATCCGGGTTATTAGCCCCCATTATTTACCTACTAAGTGCCTTCTGAGACTGGCCCGCTGTTCCAGGCCCGGATTCCACCAGCGTTGTCTGCGGGCAGCGTGCTGCATATCTGAATCTCGAGGTGCTCCTCTGTGATCGCTGCAGCGCTGACATGACAACATTACAGTAAACATCAGATCTGTTTAAAGTATGGCGTCTCCTGCCCTCTGCGGCCTCCGCCACCATTACTGACGATTCTCACATGTGGAATACAAACAGACTTTCCCTCCAGTTTCAAACATGGGCACAGCCATGTTTGTTTTGCATCACATGTTGTTCTCAGCCTATCCGCTGCAGTCTGGACTCTGTGTAATTATCCAGCCAATCCCTGCTTACCAGCTGGGATAAATATCCTGTTCCAGGGCTGGATAATCGTCAGTACTTTGGTTGTCAATCCTGCATACATGTCTCTCCTGTTTGGTGAATGCTCAGCTTGACTTTCCAGGGATTCCAGCTCCTGTGATTCAGCTTCTCCAAGAGACCGACACCAATTACCATCTTGCAGTTTTTCAGCCCTGTTTCCTGGCTTTCTACAGCGATCCTGATACCGACTTCCAGTGCAGGTTCTACTCTGTCTCCAGCTTCAGCGGTATCCTGGCATCATTATTGTTTCCAGTTATCTACAGCATTGCACTCTAGCTTCTGTGGTACAGTGTCACTGGCTTCCAGCTTCAGCGTGTCATCCACATAACTCTCAGCTTCCAGCAGTGATTGATCTTACCATCTGCCTACAGTGCTGCTTCATACCACCCACAGCGGTATTCCTATATCGCTCTGCACTACTGCATTGCTCTCAAGCTTCAAAGGTTCATTCGTCACTGGCTTCCAGCGTTCCATCGCTTCCAGCAGAGTTGGGTGTAACCATTTGTCTTCAGCGGTGCGTCATCTCATCCCCAGTGGTATTCCTATATCGTTCAGCATTTCATCCCACACAACATCGGACCACAGTATCCATCGATGCTCAACATCGAACTGTTGCTCTAGTGGCGAGTTCAAGCACAGCTTTCCTCACATCGGTTCCATCCGGTAGTCTCTGGCAATTCTATTTACAATATTTCAACCTCAGTGTATCAGTGCCTATTCCAGTCTCCTGTTTACCATCTACTGTGCAGTACTTGTTGTTCCTCTTTGCAGCGGTTAGCTGTGGCCACGGACTTTCGAAATCCGGATTCTAGCAAAGGACTTTGTGATCTTGTTCTACATAGCCACTGTCTCCATTACCAATTGCATACTCATGAACTGTACTGCATTTTTATCCTGCACTCACTGTTGACGCTATCTCTTTGCCAAGAGTTATACTGTGTGTTCATTAAACTGACTGTTTATAATTTTACTCCATTGCTGTGGTCACGCCTTTGGGCTTATGGTGCTATAATCATACTGCATGTCTAGGAAACTAATCTCACCTCCAAGGTTCACCTACACGCCAGCCCCTACAACGGAGGATTCCCTCAGTCAGCCTCAGCCGTGACAACTATGTAAAAAGTCCCCTAACTTTACCTTTATCTTGTTCCGAGGTAACTATTTTATGCAGACTTGAATTCAGTACAGCCCCACCGTGAGTCATCCATTGTTACAGAACCATAGATGATTTTTCCAATTTATGAACCACCCGTGCCTCTGCATTCAAGTTATTTTGTGTTGTAGATGGCACAGAAATCTTTCCTGTATTTGTGCCAGGATAGAAAAAGGTGGTGAAGGTATGGAAATTTCCTTATCCCCTGCTAGCGGAGATAAACTGCCAATATCATTTTGGTAAATACTCTGGGGCTGTGGCTAACCCAAAGGGTAAGGCTTAAACGGAAATGTTGCTGAAGGATGGTAAACCTTGAGATAACACCAATGGAAAGTGCTATAGGAGCTTGAAGGTAAGATTCCTGACTTATCCAGTAATACTATGTAATCTACTGGCTCCCCACCAAACTATGGAGTGCCATGTCTCCATGTGAACCGTGGTACCCAAATTTATCTGTTTAGACTTTTTGAGATTGAGAATGGGACAAAGGATCCTTTTTGACCTAGGTTGGAGTAAACCCCCCCATTGTGCATGGGTTATCGGAATGACTACTCCAGACAAAAGCAATTTCTGATCTGCTTCATGCACATCCCTCGCCTACGGCTCTACCCGAGACGGGCTGAAAACAGAAGAACCTTCGAGGAGGATGCTTCTAGAAGGGAAAGCATAACCTAGGGATACCGCTTCTAGCACCCAGGCATCTGTTTGTAGACTGCTACCAGATCTGTGCAAACAGAAGAAGTCGGCCCCCTTCTGGTTTGGAAACTGGCCCACTGTCATGACTGAGGTTTTGTGAACCCGGTGTTAGTGAAGTCTGTGCGGGCGACTGGAGGACTATGTGAATACTTTCACTGACCTGGTTTGGGGGCGCTGTGGGCTCGGGGCCTCCTCCGGTGACCAGGAAGAGGGACCGCAGCGGAGATGACCGAATCTAGGCTTTCCTCATGCAGGATTTGGTCGGCAGACAGGAAGCAGGTATGGATGCTGGAGGTCTCCTGAAAGACAGAACTTGAAAAGGTGCTGAGGAAAGAACTAAGGAGTACCGGATGCTGGAGACACCAACTACGCTTGTGAGCACTGGGTTTTTGGAGGCACACTGAGGTGCAGAAGTGCCTGGAGGCACTGAGGTGCTTGGAGGCACTGAGGTGCAGAAGTGCCTGGAGGCACTGAGGTGCTTGGAAGCACGGAGATACTTGAAGGCACGGAGGTGCTTGGAAGCACGGAGATACTTGAAGGCACGGAGTTACTTGGAGGCACGGAGGTTCTTGGAGGCACGGAAGTGCGGAGGCACGGAAGTGCTGAGGCACAGAGATGCTGAGGCACGGAGATGCTGAGGCACGGAGGTGCTGAGGCACGGAGATGCTGAGGCACGGAGGTGCTGAGGCACGGAGGTGCTGAGGCACGGAGGTTCTTGGAGGTACGGAAGTGCGGAGGCACGGAGGTGCTGAGGCACGGAGGTGCTTGGAAGCACGGAGATACTTGAAGGCACAGAGGTACTTGGAGGCACGGAAGCCACAGGGATACGGGAGCTCTGGAGATCGCAACTACAACAGCAGTAAAACTGAAACACGGCAGCTGTGGTTTTCAATGGAGACTATGGAATACAGTACTGTGCCTTTAAGATAAACCACTACAGCTGTGCCTTTACATTGAGACTCATGGAAACAGTGAAATCCGTGGCAACACAAAAGTAAACAAAACAGGGTAACAAGGGAACAGTTTCCACAGGAACTTAGGTACAAAGGTTACCTTTAGTGAGCTCAGCTTTAAGACTCACACAGAGCTGTGTGTGACACGAGGAACTGGCCCAGTTTCCAACTCAGCCTCCTGACTTATACTTCCTGGTCCTTGGTGATTGGTGAGCAGGATTAGGTGATGCAGAGAGTCTCAGGCTGGCAGAGGATTGGACAACTCTGGCTCAGATGAACAGTCACTGTCATGTGACTACTCTAGACTAGGCTGTGATGTAGAATGAGGCCTAGCAGGCCGAAAGAACACTGAAGCCTGAACTTCTGCAAAACATAAGATGCTGGCTTTTTGGCCTAAACTACAGATTACTGAATTCAGCCTCACACAGGAGCTCACCACAGGTGGAGCTAATTAACTATTACCTTTCAGGCAGAGAACTCAGGAAAACTCAGTGCTGACAAGCTGTTTAACTCAGTGAGTAAAAAGACACAGGATCCGGGACAGATGGCAGGGGTAAGTCACCAAATATGAAACCTACAGTCAGGATTGTGACACCCTCTTGGGGTTGTTACGTTCATTTATGACCGACAAGGCCAAAACCAGACACCTAGGTTTTGGGTTATATGTGGAAGGAAACGAGACCTTCTTGGAGTATGTTTCTGACTCCAGAATAACTGTTAACTCCTTTCCAAACAGAAACTTCCAGCCAAGGCAAAGTTTCCAGAACCTTCTTTGATTCTGAATCAGCTTTATATGTATGTAAGCCAAACTGCTCTGCGAGCAGCTAATGTTAATGCTGATGCCCTAGAACTTTAGCGTCCATATGAGCTATATGGGATTCTTGCTCCCTTGCAGGCGCTGAACACCTGTCTTCCAGTACCTCAGCCCAATGTATCTACAGCACCTGATATTTCAAGGTGGTCTCCCCTCCAAGAACTAACCAGGCCCAACACTGCTTAGCTTCCAAGATCTAGTGAGATTGGGCCAATCCAGTGTGGTGTGGCCGTAGATTGCAAGGTGACATACGTATCTATTTTGGGATGCACTTCCCTAACTTAAAAAGTCCCCAGCTGGAAAAAGATATAAGAAGCCCATTTACCAGGAATTCTATTTTATTGTGTGCAACCCAAACCTTTTTCATAATTCTGCCTTCGTGAGGAGGCCCTTTTGGGACGTTTAAACACAGGTGATTTATTTTTAACCCAGGCTCTGCTGCCTCTATTGACAGATTTACTGCTCTCATTTATTCAGCTTATTCATTTAGCTTATACCTTTTACCTGTTCTTCGTATGCTGAAGTAAAGTATATAGAGCTTTCATAGTCTGATGAATATCATGTTTAGCCTGTGAAGTCAATGATTTATTTACATTAGATTCATCAGCTTGTCTTATTGGAGTAGGTAGTGAGCTGCATGCATGGGTTAATAGTGCACCCTATTCCTGGTATTGAAGCTGTAAGAATTAACTTTTCAGCTAAACTGGACAAGGTCTGTGCAAACATCGTCCTAATGGGTGTATCTATACCTGATGTAGATCAGGGATGTATTATGCTAAACAGCAAACCATTTTACACATAAACCATCCTGTACCAGATCATAGAGGATAATACAGTTTTTGCAAAACAACAAGATATTAGTGTTGGTGTTACTGTAAATGTACCCTCGTCACCTTTGCCGCTCTTAGACATGATAAATAATCAGCACTTTCACAGTGTACTACACAATTTGTGACTGTAACCACTTTCTTTTTCTAAAGTGATATCAATGTGACCCTACCCATGCACCTGCATTGAGGATCAGAAGATCAACCGACAATCATTTATATTAAGTCAGCAATCACACTAGCAGTCAGTCACATGTTATATATAAGTCATATGAGCATATTATCAACTACAAACACATTTCAAAGTATGTAGGAGTACTTATTACTGAATTCTGTTCTATACAGAACTTTAACGTATTTAGACGAATTGCGTAGAAAACCACAGTAATGTACAGACTCATATGCAATAGGCACTAAAGTTAACTATTCATACTGACAAAAAGTAGATAGAAATTTAGTGCTGTATAACCCGTACTCAGTAGAATGGGATACAGGGAGACTCACCCCACTTCCTGGATTGATCAATATGTTAGTGAACGCTGAGTGGATCCAGACGCTACTAGTGTACACTGCCGCTCCGGGAACTTTTAGTGAACACAGATGCACTGTCCAAGTAGACGCACCAGTCATACTCTCCTCACGGTAGTGCTTAGTGTACACAGACGCATCGGTGTATGCTGCGACCGAGACCCCTCTTGGTAGCATCTGAGATGGAAGTGAGGCAATCAGTTTATGGCGGGAGATCGATGGAAACTGCTCATGAACTGGGGGAGGGGCGACCGACCCCCCACCACTGACATCAACCCTAGGGATCACAGCCTCATGCTACTCCTGGTGCCTTATGATCCCTAAGGCCTAGCGCTGGAGCACCCGTGGTGGCGACGCGCCAGCTACTGTTTGGTAGTCTCCTCCCAATACAGTGCGGCTGTGTCTGTTATTCCTCTACTAAGTGGAACCGATGCCTTACCTTCTCCCTGTGCTCCGACCACAGCCTGGTAACGTCTGCTGGACCTGCTAGTATATCCGACACAGACGCCCATCGAGACAGCACTTGTATCGTGGGTAAGCGTTGTTGTGACCAGACGGAGAGTTGTTGGAGCGACTCTTTCCAATATGCGTGTAAGACGCTGTTAGGAAAGATCACTCAGAAAATATAGTAAGACTATAAAAATAAATTAATAAAGCTTAGGGCTGCCACACAACAGCAGCCCTGTGACCACGGTCCGGCTCCTGCCACACCAAACAAAAAAATTTGCCTGAGCCAGTGGGCGGGGATATGTGGACGGGCCCATTGCATCCTGGAAGGACTGAAAGCTTGTGATCGTTTGGTGCCAATCCACTGTCGCTCCATCATATCCAATTGTTATCCTGTGGATAACCTGTGGACCCTGCCGGAGAAAGAGTGGTTAGATTTCACAGGAAATGGGGTATGTTTATTGATCAACTTGATAACACTAAGCAAAATATGATACACATAATATTCGAAACAACAACCTGGTTTCTTATGCGAAGCATTGAAGCACAGGGCTGATGTGTCTTCATGATCAGTGTGTGGCACAGAGAATTTTTCTACGATATAAGTATTTTTAGTATTTTTTGAGAAGTAAAGATGTATGTTGTTTATTCTGCATATGTTTAATAGCAAATGTTGACATTATGTTTTTGTATAGATGGTATAGATATAATCATCAAGACTCTAGTGAGGTCACTGGCTGGTCTCACCTTTCGTGTTGAATATTCTGTACAATTTGAATGACCATCTGTACATCTTTACATTTTTGCTGCTTTTGTATTTTGTATCGCTAATATATTTGCTGCTTTATTTTGTATCAACAAAGAAATGACATGGAAATTCTTAATAAAATTGTTTACAAAAAAAAAAAACAACAACAGAATGAGAGATCCTGGGGGAAAGAGATAGGCCAGACGGAAGGACCAGGGGATTATTTGAGTGTCCACAAAGGTTGCATCTGGATCCCTCATCATGGATCCAAATACAGGTACATTGCAGTTGTGCCTGGAGGCAATAAGGTCCACTTCTGGAAGGCCCCATTTTTCCACTAGAAGCTGAAATACTTAGAAGTGTAGAGATCACTCCCCGGTGTGCACGTCTTGGTGACTAAGCAAGTCTGCTTCCCTGTTGAGGACCACCAGGAGGAAAACCACAGAGATGGCTGGGAGATGGTATTCTGCCCAGGTGAGAATTTGAGCCAATTCTGCCGTTGCGGAGGCACTGCGAGTGCCCCCCTGACAATTGGGATAAGCCATGGCCATGGCATTGTCTGACTGAAATTGAACAGGAGATCCATGAAGAAGGTCCTGAGCTTGAGTGAGGGCTCTGTAAGCCACCTGAAGTTCCAGGACATTGATTGGAAGAACCATTTCTGCCAGGTTCCAATGGCCATGAAAGGAGTGGCTGCCCATGACAGCTCGCCATCCCCGGAGGCTGGCACCCATGGTGAGAAGTGTCCAGTGTGGAACCCAGAATGGTCACCCCTTGTCCAGGTTAAATGCGTGTAGCCACCATGAGAGGGATGTCTGAACCTCCTGAGGTAGGATAATGGTCTGAGATTTGATCTGCTTATTTAGACCATTCCATCTGGAAAGTATCAGGTGTTGTGGAGGCCTGGAGTGAAATTGGGCGTATTCCACCATGTTGAAGGTGAATACTATGGAGACTGGGGTCTGCATTGCTTGTCCTGGTTGGAGGTTTGTAGCCACCAGGAGCGGGATGTCCGAACCTCCCGAGACAAGACCATTGTCTGGGATTTGATCTGAGAGAGAAGTCCATTTCACCTGGGGAATATCAGGTGTTGCAGAGGCCTGGAGTGGAACATGACAAATTCAACCATGTTGAAGGTGGAGACCATGGAGCCCAGGGTCTGCATTGCAAAGTGGATAGATACTCTGGGACAGCTAAGTAAGTTGTGTATGCATAGCTGTAGTGCTGCTATCTTGTCTGGAGGAAGGAAGATGCGTTGTAAATGAGCATCCAGCAAGGCTCCAAGGTGTAGCATCCTCTGAGACCGGATGAGGGAGGACTTGTCTCCGTTGATCAGCCAACCGTGACTCTGAAGGAATGACATGGTCACCTGGAGATGATGGCTGAGGACCTCTAGAGAATGTGCAAGGAGGAGGTCATCCAGGTAAGGGAGTATCCTGATTCCCTGCCGACAAAGGTGAGCAGCCATCACTGCCATGAGTTTGGTGAACACCCTCGTGGCTGTGGAAAGGTTAAAGGGTAGGGACTAAAACTGGAAATGCTGACAGAAAACAGCAAACCAGAGGTACTATTGATGAGCGAGCACTATAGGGACATGTGCATAAGTGTCCCGTATATCTAGTGACACCATAAAGTCCCCAGGTGGCATAGCCAGGACAATGGAACATAGGGTTTCCATACAAAGTCTGGGCACTTTCAGATATTTGTTCAGTAATTTGAGATTAGGGATGGGTCGAGAAGACCCATTGGGGTTCTTAACCAAGTGTTGAATAAAAACCCTGGCCCTGTTGATATATGGATACAAGAATAATCAAGACTGACTGCAGCAAGGAGTGAATTACCGTCCACAGTGCCTTGGCTTTGCTGATGTCTGCTGGTGGACTGGTATGAAAGTTTTGTCTGGGAGGACACCTCAGGAAGGAAAGAGTGTACCCGTGGGAGGCCACTTAAACTAAGGCATCCGTTGTTATCTGATGCCAAGCTTGGGCAAACTGTAAAAGTCAGCCTCCCACCCTGTGCACCCTGATGTTTTTTTCAAAGACAGCAGACCATAAGAACAACACTTAGATTAAAATTCAGTCTCGAGTGCACTGAAAGGTTTCTTTTCCTTCCCCCACACACTGCAGTCAGGAAGCTGGCAGACCGATGTAGTTAAAAACACACAAAGGTTTATTCATGAGACATAACAGGCATGAATTCTGCAACAAACGTCCCGCAGTCGATGGGTGTTCGTCACAGCATGGATACTCTGAAGTAAGTGTTGTTTTTATGGTCTGCTGTCTTTGAAAAAATCATCAGTCATCTGCCACTAATATAAAAGATACCTTTATGGGAATGCGAGACTGAACTTTAATGTGAGTGTCTCTCTAATTACGTGGAATCATCTGAAGACTGTTTTGGATCAAGTTTACAAAGCTTCTCAGTCAGATGTTTTATTATTGTTTTAATTTGTTAAAACAGTAGCAGCGCTAGTTTCTATCTTTTTCTATATTTGAATGCACCTTGTCAGGCTGACGGTTTATCCTCAGGCTTGGAAGTTGGGCGCCTGGCAGCCCAGGCCTGCTTTCTTTTGGACTTGGAGGTCTTTGTGGGATGTGACAGTCTAGGGAAAGACTGGGCTTGCCCTGAGGGTGAAAAGACGAAGTCTGAAGCTGTGTAAAAGAGGCTGAGGATAGACAAGCCATTTTAGAGGCAGTCAGGTTAGTGACAATCCTTCCAATTCTGTCACCTGTATATGGTAGTGCTTCCAAGGCCTTCTTAGAGTCAGAGTCTGCCTTCCAGGAGCAAAGTCAAACAATGTGGTGGGCTACTACAGAAATAGCCGATACCTTAGAGTAGAGAAGGACCATATCCAGAGCTGCCTCCCCAATGTACAAGGCAGCATCCCTGATGTTAGCAATAAATTACAGTTGTTCCTTAGTAGCTGTCACAACTGAGGGCCTGAGCTGACGGGAGGCAGCCTCAGTTGTAGGGGCTGAGATGTACCGGAACCTGGGAGGTTGTATCAGACCCCTGGACATGTAAGTAACATGAATAATAACTGCCCGAAGGCGTGACCACGACAACTTAGATAAAAGTCAATGATGTTTATTATGACAACTCCGCATCACAGCAGCAATAAAAGAAAACGTAAAAGTCAGCATGAATAAATACAGTTCCTGAGTACTACAGCATGGCAGGAGCCACAGGGCACTGGTAGTGTGAGATAGTTCTTATGATCTTCTAGATGGAAAGTCCTTACCAGGCCCGGCTGTAGCAATGGAGATAACCCAGGATTATACCAGCTGGTGTTCCAGGAAGAGCTGGGTTGCTGAAGGTAAAACAGCTGCTGTGGATACTGGCTGGAACCAGACTGTTGTTAGCACGGAGTGGATACTGGCTGGAACCAGTTAAATAATAAATGAACTTTGGGAGCGATGAAATGTGAACTGAAATGTAGAACTTGAGAGCGGAGAAATAATAATTCCGGTGGAGAGTGGTAAAGTGTAGAAAGGACACCGGCCCTTTAAGGGAAGCTGTACTCTGCTGGAAGCTGAGGCTGGAAGCAGGTAGTGTTGTAGCTGGAAACAGATGAATCCACAATGGATTGGAGAGTCAGGCTACACCGCAGGTGGAATGCAGGTGCGGGTCTCTATGGTGGAAGTCTTGAGACAGGAGCTGGAATCTGGAAGACAATCATAGAAGAGAGACAAACAGGAACTAGGTTTGACAACCAAAGCACTGACGTCTTCCTTGCTCAGGTACAGCTTACTTATACCTGCAGCAAGGAAGGGGTTGGCTAGGCAATTATGCAAATCAACAACACAGACAGCAGATTGGTGGAAATGATCAGATGACAGAATCCAAGATGGCTGCGCCCATGCAGACACTTGGAGGGAAGTTTGGTTTGTAATCCATGTGGTCTGGGAAACAGTAATGGCGGCGCCGGCCACCGGAGACAGGAGACGCCAGGCTGATAGATGCACATTTAACCACGCGGGCACAGCGGAGGCCACGGCTGATGAAAAGACCACTCTGTATGTGGAAACTCAGGAACAGAGGAATCCGGTCCTGGAACGCTGAGCCCGCCTTAGGAGGCATCTGAAGGGTAAGTAATGGCGTCCAGATACCCGGATCGTGACAGTAGCCTCCAAAGGGAAACGGTTTTCAAGGGAAACTGTTTTCAAGGGCATCATCCCATTTTGCTATAGCTTTAGCCATCCAGACCATAGCTATTGAGGGTCTGGACATGGTGCCTGTAGGTGTATAGAAAGACTTGAGACATGTGTCCGGCTGTCTATCAGGGATGTCCTTGAGGGACGACACTGTTGGAAAAGATAAAGTGGAAGTCTTTACCAAGCTTGTCACATGAGAATCCACAGTAGGGGAATTTTCCCGTTTTGTACATCAAGTACAGGTAACGGATAAAAGGTGCTGAGAGCCTTTTAGGTACATGGAATTTCTGCTAGAATTTTTCCATGCTTCACCCGTAGCCCCAGTGAAGTGGTCTGAGTGGGAAAAATCTGCCACTACTACTTTTTGGCATTTCCACAAAGGATCTTTTGCCTTTGGTGCCGGATCAGCATCTTCCAATTGTAGATCATTTAACCACTCTCACTAAAGCAACCATATTGACTGAACCTCTTCTTCTGCAGAGGAGAAGTCAGCATCAGATAGGACTGCATTAGCAGAAGACCCCTCAGAATCTGAGAGTGTAGTAGACTGTGACAATAGCACAGTACGCCTGGTGGCACAAGGCTGCAAACTCTGCACAGATACAGAAAACCTCTTCATCCAAGGGGGAGAAAAAGTTGGGGCCAGTATAGGCTGATAATAACTGGGTTGTAACTGCTGAGGCAGATGTGCTGAAATATGGTCAGCAATTTTAGCAAGCATGTGGGAGAATGAAGCCCAAGGAAGCTCTTATACTGGCACGTGGGAGGGAGAAGACTAACAGATAGCAGATCTAGCATTAGTCACATACAATGCAGAAAATACAATTTAACTGCAGTGGGCACTGATCTGAACTACACATCTATGGAAGATGGTAGAAATTAGTGCTGAGAATAATCGGACTCCAGGAGAGGTATAGAGGGAGACTGGACCCAGCATTCTCAGAGACCTGCAGAGCTGTAAATATGGCAGCCCAGCATCTCTGTGAGGGAAGAGGTAGGAGGAGCAGCTCAGGGCGAGAAAACCTCAGCGGAATGGTGATGTTGCCCGGAGCTGGGGGAGGGGCCACTGGGGAAGCACTGACATTTACCACCTGTTCCCTGGCCATTTTTAAAAAGTTCCCCATCACCAGTAACTTGTGCCATGATGGTCTAGTGTAGTCAAAACACACTAGGGTGTTGGTACACATTAGCACCTCCAGTCCGTCTCCTGGGATCAATGGTAGGACTGCGCATATCATGGGTCCTGCAAACATTAAGCCACCCGGATCACCCAAACGGGCAGCGTGGAGTAGGCCCTCCAAACTACCCTGAATGGGGACCCATAAAAAAGGGTGAGTGCCTCCATCAAAGAGATTTGAGGAACGTTTTTCGGCAGTAACTGAGTCTACTGAAGTGATTTAAACTGAACCTATATTATACAAACAGACTACAGCTGCATAGGCTGAGGATAATAGTTCTCTGGACATTCATCCAACGCTTAGGTGAGGATCCAGTTACATCACACATTTTTCAAACAGCTTTTTATGCAAAATGTTTTTTATGCAAAATGTTCATTATGTTTAAGACAAACTAGACATTATTTGCCACAAATCAATTTTATTGTAAATATTGTATATGCATTTGTTGCCACACACCAGTAATGTGTATTTTTAAGCAATTATTTTGGTAAATAAACACAAACAACTTTTCGGTACATAAAGTGAATATTTCCCTCTTTTTCATTTCTTTATCTATACCCTTCTCTAACGCCCTACCTACCCACCCTGTAGTGTTCAGCAACTAAATATACATTATGGTAAGAACTTACCATTTGATAGCGGTATTTCTCCTAAGTCCACAGTATCCACATGATAACACTGGGATATGATGACGCAACAGCGGATTTGCACCAAACAGTCAAAGCTTTCAACCTCTCAGCATGCAACGGGTCTGTCCATATATCCCCGCCTCCTGGCTAAGGCAAATCAGTTGTTTGACAAAGCTCAAGGCAGGCGCATCATAAAGAGCCCTAATAAGAAAGAAGAACACACATGCACACCCTTCCGTACAAGAAGGAAGAGGTTAGTGAGTAAAATGATCCTCAAATCAGGTGCGTCAGGGTGGGATCCCTGTGGATCCTGTGGACTTAGGAGATATACCGTTATCAACGGTAAGTTCTTGCCATAACGTAGATTTCTCCTGCAGGGTACACAGGTTATCCACAGCATAACATTGGGATATCCCAAAACAATTTAGTGGTGGGGATGCTCCTGAATGGACAAGAGAATCCTTTGCCCGAATTCAGTGTCCTCACAGGCAAATGTATCAATGGCATAATGTCTAATGAATGTGTTAATGGAAGACCATGTGGCTGCCTTACATATCTGTTCTGCTGAAGCACCACATTGTGCTGTCCATGATGGGACCTACCTTACGAGTAGAGTGAGCAGAGACATTAGCCGGAACAGGGTGATCAGCTTGATAATATGCTTCTAAAATAGTCATCTGAAGCCACCTCGCCAGTGTCTGCTTATCAGCAGGCCATCCTCTCTTGAGAAATCTGTAGAGAACAAAGATAATCTGTCTTTCTGATGGCACTGGTACAATCTACGTAGATCCTTAAGGCACAGACTACGTCCAACGATGCATCTCCCGCAGAAATGTCTGGCCCTTGGAAGGCCGGGACTACAATTTCTTTGTTAAGGTGGAATTTAAACACCACCTTAGGAAGATATCCAGATTAAGTTCTGAGAACTGCTCTATCTGGATAAAAAAATCAGAAATGGAGGACGACATAATAATGCCCCTAAATCTGAAAACTCTTCTAGTTGAAGCCATGGCTAGTAGAAAGAGAACTTTAGCAGTCAACCATTTAAAATCCACTCTTTTAAGTGGTTCAAATGGGGCAACTTGAAGGGCCTTTAGGACTAAACTTAAATCCCAAGGCACTGTAGGAGGAACAAAAGGAGGTTGAATGCGCAGCATTCCCTGGAAAAAAGTGTGCACATCTTGTAGGATGGCAATTTTCTTTTGGAACCATACAGTCAATGCTGACACTTGCACTCTCAAGGAAGCTACCCTTGAACCTTTTTCCATTCCTGCCTGAAGGAATGCTAAGACCCTGGAAACTCTGAAAGACCTTGGGTCCAATTTCCGTTCACTGCACCATTAAATATAGGCTTGCCATATTCTGTGATAAATGCAATCTGAGGAAGGTTTCCTTGCTCTGAGCACTGTTTGAATTACCTGTTGTGAGAATCCTCTTGACTTCAGGACAGAGGTCTCAAGAGCCACGCCGTCAAAGACAGTCGATCCAGATGTTTGTGATAAGAAGGACCTTGAGACAGTAGATCTGGACGTTGAGGATGTAGGAATGGAGCATTCTCTGCAGATCTGTGTACCAATGTCTTCTGGGCCAAGCCGAAGCTATTAGTATCGTGGCGCTCCTTCCTTGTTTTTACCTCTCTCACCACCATGGGTAATAAGAAAATTGGTGGAAACACATAAGCCAGATGAAAGTCCCATTTTACCAACAGGGCATCCACAAAGATCGATCTGGGATCCTTTGTTCTTGACCCGTATGCCGGAACTTCATTGTTCTGATGGGATGGAATTAAATCTATTTCTGTCAACCCCCACCTGTCAACCAGGGTCTGGAAGACCTACGGGTGTAGAGCCCATTCGTTTGGATGAATGGTGTGTCGACTGAGAAAATCCACTTCCAAGTTTAGGACTCCAGGAATAAACACTGTGGACAAGGCCGGATGATGAAGTTCTGCCCACTTTAACGTGCGACTTACCTCCTTCATTGCTTTCTGGCTGCGAGTTCCTCCCTGATGGCTGAGGTACGCTACTGCCATTGTATTGTCCGAGCGGATCTGAACTGGTTTCCCCTGAAGGATGTCCTTTGTCTGAATCAGCGCCATGTATATGGCCCGGAGTTCCAATATATTTATTGGCAGGCAACTTTTTTCCTTGGTTCACTGTCCCTGGAAACAAATCTTTCCTGACACCGCTCCCAAGCCCTGAAGGCTGGCATCCATTGTCAGAATTTCCCAATCAGACATCCAAAAGGGTCTCCCTTTGTCCAGATGGGATGTCTGTAGCCACCAGGCTAATGCACTCCTTACCTCCAGAGTAAGGACCATAGTCTGCGTTTTTGTTGTCTGACGAAAAACATTCCATTTGGTAAGGATCAGATGTTACTGAGCCCTCGAAAGGAACTGAGCATACGCTACAATGTTGAATGTTGACACCATCAATACCATCACCCGCACTGCTGCGTGAATGGACACCTTTTGACTGTGTAGCAGCTCCTAGCTCCTGAATCATTGACTGAACTTTGGATATTTTGATCAGAGGTAAAGTTATTCTCTGAAGGCTCGAATCCAACACAGCCAACATGTGAGTCATCAGCTATGATGGAACCAAAAAGGCTTTTGTCCAGTTTATGAGCCAACCGTGCTTCTGCAGACATGCTATTGTCTGTTGCAGATGACAAAGAAGCAATTCCTGAGACTGTGCCATATTAAAAGATCGAGGTATGGAAAAATTCTTATCCCCTGCTGGCAGAGATAAGCTGCCATTACCAACATAATTTTGGTAAATACTATGGGGGCTGTAGCCAATCCGAATGGCATGGCCAGGAACTGAAAATTCTGTTGGAGGATAACGAACCAGAGATAGCACTGATGGAACAGGGCTATAAAAACATCTAGGTAAGCATCCTGGATATCCAGGGATACCATAAAATCCCCTGGCTCCACGGCCAAAATGATGGAACATAAAGTCTCCATATGAAACCGAGGCACCCAAATGTACTTGTTCAGCACTTTGAGATTGAGTATGAGCTGCCCAGGAGGAGGCCCGCACCATCAGGCTGATGGTTAATCGTCGGTTTTAGAAGCCCAATGCTTTTTAGTCTTGCCAGACTTCTTGTGTTTACGGTTACTGTATACTGTTTGCCATCACCTTTTCCTTGAGCTCAAAAGGGCCGTAAAGCTGGAATTTTAGGCTTGAATTTGTATGTGGAAGGAAACTTTACTTTCATGGAATCTGCTTCTGACTCCAAAATACTGGTTTATTCTTTACCAAAAAGAATGTATCCAGTAAAAGGTAAAGACTCCAAAACCTTTTTGGATTCTGAATCAGCTTTCCATGTATGGAGCAAAACTGCTCTGCGAGTAGCTACTGCTGAAGCTGATGCCTGAGTGGCAATTGTACCCATATCCAAGGCTGCTTATTCTAAAAACATTACAGCATTTTTGATATGTGCAAGATGGGATTTTTGCTCTCTAGATGCAATTGAAAGATCCCCTTCCAATGCATCAGCCCAGGCAGCCACTGCTTTTGCAATCCAGCCTCAAGCCATGGCTGGTCTTATTGACTGCCCCAGACAGGGAAAAAAAAGGTTTTTAGAAAACCATCAACTCTCCTATCCATGACATAATTTAATGATGTTGAAGGCAGAGGTAATGTAGATTTTCGCACTAATCTTAAACAGTCCCCAGCCGGAAAAGGATAATTGGAATTCCATTTCCTTGGAATTCTAAATTTCTTACTGGGCGTAGTCCAAGCCTCTTCCATAATTTCTGTCAGCTGTTCAGTCCCAGGAAACTCAGTCCTAACTGTTTTGGGATGTTTAAACACAGGTGCCTTGGATTTTAACACAGGCTCTGATGATTCTTCTAAAGATAGAATGGCTATTATTGCATTAATTAACTCAGATGTGTGCACTGAGCGGAGACCTTCCTCCTCATATTTGTATGCAGAACTGGAGTATAATGAGTCTTCATCCTCCGACAAATCCTCATCTGAAACATGTGTAGATTGTGAAGATGTTGTTTCATGTCTGTGTGATTTACTTACCCCTGGCCTTTCAGCCTTTTTTTGTTGAGAGGCTGGTGCTTCCCCTGCTGGAAGTGATAAACCCCAGGTGGAATGCTGCATGTAAGGGTTAATAGTGTAACCTAATGTCTGTGCAAACGTAGCCCCATGGGGGATCAACATGCACCTGTGTCTGCCTTATATTTTTCAAGAGACTTTGTAGAAAGCTAAAACAATTTACACACAAACCATTCTGAACCAGATCCTGAGAGGTTAATCCAGCTTTGCAAAACAAACATGATATGAGTGTTGGTGCTGCTGTGAGTGCATTTTCCTCACCCTTGCCGCTCTTAGACATGATAATCACACACTTGTATAGTGTACTAAACAATTTGTGACTGTAGTCACTTTAAATTTTGTTAACGTGACATACAATCCGACCCTACCCTGCTTTGCACCAGCATTGAGGATCAGAATAGACAGAAAAAATTGACAGAATTATAGTAAAGTCAGCAAACACACTAGCAATCAGCCACAGGTTATACTTCGTATAATATGCAATATGAGCACATAATCAACTACAAATGCATTTCAAGTATGTTGGAGAAATATATTACTGCATTACATTATATAGGATTTAAAAGTATTCAGTCGCACAGCAAAAGAAAACAGCAGTAATAATTATCAGACTCATATGCATTAAGCACTTGTCCCATTCAAGATACGAGGTGGTAATTGGGCAAAGATATTATTACAAAAAGAATGTAGGTGGATATATATTTTAGATACTTTCCGAATGTAAATGAAACATTAGGATTGCAATGCTTCTTATGATAATGTATCCATGCTGTGGGGATGTTTTTCAGTGGTAGGAACTGTGAGACTAGTCAGGATAGAATGAAAGATGAATGCAGCAATGTACAGAGACATCCTCGATGAAAACATGCTCCAGAGCGCTCTTGACCTCAGAATGGGGCGAAGGTTCATCTTTCAGCAGGACAATGACCCTAAGCACACAGTTAAGATCTCAAAGGAGTGGCTTCAGGACAACTCTGTGAATGTCCTTGAGTGGCCCAGCCAGAGCCCAGAATTGAATCTGATTGAACATCTCTGGAGAGATCTGAAAATGGCTGTGCACCGACGCTTCCCATCCAACCTGATGGAGCTTAAGAGGTGCTGCAAAGAGGAATGGGCGAAACTGCCCAAAGACAGGTGTGCCAAGCTTGTGGCATCATTTTCAAAAAGACTTGAGGCTGTAATTGCTGCCAAAGGTGCATCAACAAAGTATTGAGCAAAGGATGTGAATACTTATGTATATGTGATTTCTTAGTTTTTTATTCTTAATAAATTTGCAAAAATCTCAAAACCCCCTCCAACTTTTTCACGTTGTCATTATGGGGTATTGTGTGTACAATTTTTAAGGGGAAAAATGAATTTATTGCAGATTGGAATAAGGCTGTAACATACCAAATGTCCAGCAGCGGCCAATGAATAATTCAATGTAGTATATCAGAATTGTCCAGTCGCTGCCTGCGGGTAAGTATAGTATATCAAAACTGACCAGTGAACATGTATTATATCGGAAGAATCCGCCTCTGTCAGCACAGAGTGAGTAAATGCAACAAGATATAAAAAAAAAAAAGATTTTCCACTCAGCATATGGGGCACATGCAATGTAGAACTGGATTAAATATGCCCTGTGGAGCTGAGACTGAGCAACATTGAAGCCCTCCAGGGATTAATATCACACTGCTCCCAGTCCTTATGTGGAACAGAGCTTGGCAGGGCAGCAGTTATATTATGGGAAGGGCACAGGCACTTATAGTACACAGCGGTGCACCTCCTCCCCAGCAGTAGATTACAGGAGGACAGTGCAGGAGCCGGAGGGTACAGGCTGGGGCCGCTGGAGCGAGCAAGGAGAACGGCAGCGGGTCACGTGACGGCACTGCAGCCGGGGACCGCTCGCAGACGCTCCCAGGCACAGACCGGAGCAAGGTAGGAGAGGCGCCCGCCACAGTCTCTCCAGCGGCGGCAGAGGGGAAGCCGCGGACTTGGGTGTGAGCAGCGCTCAAGACGGGAGCCGGGTGCAGGTTCTCAGCGCGGGCAACAGGATGGCGGCATCCCACGTGATCTCGCAGGCCCGGGACCCCCGCACACTAGAATCACTCTGCTGCAGCGGATAGAGGACGGACGGGTCCCAGAGCAGCACAGGGGTACCTCCACACTGTCTTGCAGGTATTGGGGTGGACTGCAGGCCCAGGGGGGGACACAGAATGGTAAATCTGAGGTAGCTGGAGAGACACACAGCCTGTGTACTACTCCATGTCCGCTAAAGCCACGCCCCCCAACCCACCCAAATTTAACTCACTCTGCACATGTTATATCTACCCCATCTGCAGTGCAAATGGTTTTTCCCATTACAGAAAGATTTTGCTGCTGCGATCAGGTCTGAATTAAGCCCTATCCACCTATCCAGGTACATTCTACTAAGGCACTCTCACATCAGTGATTGTGGTGCTGAGCTCTGCAATGTCAATTTGATACAAGGGTGTGTACACCACTCTAACATTGGGGGTAATTCCAAGTTGATCGCAGCAGGATTTTTATAGCAATTGGGCAAAACCATGTGCACTGCAGGGGTGGCAGATATAACATGTGCAGAGAGAGAGATAGATTTGGGTGTGGTGAGTTCAATCTGCAATCTAAATTGCAGTGTAAAAATAAAGCAGCCAGTATTTACCCTGAACAGAAACAAAATAACCCACCCAAATCTAACTCTCTCTGCAAATGTTATATCTGCCTCCCCTGCAGTGCACATGGTTTTGGCCAACTGCTAAAAAATTTCCTGCTGCGATCAACTTGGAATTACCCCCACTGTCAGCAGAAGTGCCTATACTGTTCCTTCAACCCAAGCACTCCTCACTGTCCTCTCATCCACTGTCGACTGTTCATTCATGACAGTGTGACAGTAGAGACAGTGAGATCTAGATGCACAGATTTCTTTCACAGCAGCTCTATTTGGAGGTTACACTGACATCTATCTGTTTTTCTTGCTGCAGAGGTGAAAAACGAGATTTATGGTAAGAACTTACCGTTGTTAAATCTCTTTCTGCGAGGTACACTGGGCTCCACAAGGATTAACATCGGGGTGTAGAGAAGGATCTTGATCCGAGGCACCAACAGGCTCAAAGTTTTTGACTGTTACGAAGATGCACAGTGCCGCCTCCTCTATAACCCCGCCTCCATGCACAGGAGCTCAGTTTCATTAACCAGCCCAAAGCAGTAGCTCGTAGCCAATTACACAACACACTCACCACAGGAGAGAGTGTCAGCGGTTATGCCAATACCAACCCTATGAAGCGAAGTGCGTCAGGGTGGGTGCCTTGTGGAGCCCTGTGTACCGCGCAGAAGGAGATTTAACAACGGTAATTTCTCACCATAAATCTAATTTTCTGCTGCGGGGTACACTGAGCTCCACAAGGATTAACATCGGGGATGTCCTAAAGCAGTTTCTCATGGGAGGGGACGCACTGTAGCGGTCACAAGAACCCGGCGTCCAAAGGAAGCATCCTGGGAAGTGGCGGTATCAAAGGCATTGAACCTTATAAACGTGTTCCCGGAGGACCACGTTACCGCCTTGCACAACTGTTCAAGGGTCGCACCATGGTGGGCCGCCCAAGAAGGTCCAACCGACCGAGTAGAATGAGCTTTAATGGTAACAGGAACCGGACGACCAGCCTGTACATAAGCATGTGCAATCACCATTCTAATCCATCCGGCCAAAGTCTGCTTGGAAGGCCAGCCACGTTTATGAAAACCAAATACAAAAAGAGAATCTGATTTCCTAATAGAGGATATTCTCTTCACATAAATACGGAGAGCCCGTGCCACATCCACAGACCGCTCTTTGGAAGACAACTCAGGAGAATTAAAGGCCGGAACCACAATCTCCTGGTTAAGGTGGAAGGAAGACACCGCCTTAGGTAAATAACCTGGCCGCATTCTAAGAACCGCCTGGTCACGGTGAAAAATCAAATAGGGAGACTTACAGGATAAGGCACCCAAGTCCGATACCCTTCTAGCTAAAGCAATTGCCAGCAAGAAATTAACCTAAAAGGAAAGCCACTTAAGGTCAACAGAGGCAAGAGGCTCAAACGGAGACTCTTGCAAGGCCTCCAAATCCACCGACAAGTCCCAAGGCTGAATCCGCAACACACACTGAGTGAATGTATGGACATCAGGTAGGGCAGCAAATTTTCTCTGAAACTAAACCGACAAGGCAGAGATGTGAACCTTGAGGGAAGCAATACACAGGCCTAAGTCCAGGACCTGTTGTAGAAAATCCACAAGTTTGGCCGTACTAAACTTGAAAACGTCATGATTGTGAGATGCACACCAAGTAAAGTAAGCATTCCAGACCCTATGGTAGATCCGAGCAGAAGCCGGTTTACGGGTCTTCAAAATAATGTAGTTTGAACAACCGCCTCAGAAAAACCCATGGCCCTCAGGACGGAACTTCAAGAGCCATGCCGTCAAAGCCAGACGGGCCAAATCCTGGTAAACAAGTAGAAGGGGACGATCCCACGAGAGACCCAGTAGATCGGAGAACCAGTGCAGTCTGGGCCACGCTGGAGCGACCAGAAGCAGGTTTCCTCCCTCCTGCTTGAACTTCCGTATTACTCTGGGCAGGAGTGACACCGGAGGGAACACATACGGTAGCTGAAAGTTCCATGGAATTGCCAGAGCATCCACGAATGCGGCTTAAGAATCCCTTGTCCTTGCTCCGAACCTTGTGATTGTGTCAAGACGCCATCAGATCGACATCTGGAAGACCCCACGTGTCCACGACAAGTTGAAACACCTCAGGATGGAGGCTCCACTCTCCCGCGTGTACGTCCTGACGACTGAGATAGTCCGCTTCTCAGTTCAGGACGCTCGGAATAAACACTGTGGATATGGCCAGTAGATGGCGCTCTGCCCACTGAAGAATCCGTGATACTTCCCTCATTGCCATGCGGCTTCGAGTGCCGCCTTGATGATTTATGTACGCCACCGTGGAGGCGTTGTCCACCTGTACTTGAACAGGTCTGTTCTGTATTAGATGCTGGGTAATTGTCAACGCATTCAACACTGCCCGCAGTTCCAGAATATTGATCGGGAGTAGAGACTCCGCCTTGGTCCACCGACCCAGAAGAGAGTGTTGTTCCAACACTGCGCCCCAACCTCTCAGACTGGCATCTGTCATCAGAAGAACCCAGTTGGATATCCAGAAGGGCTGGCCCCTGCTCAATCGTTGGTCCTGAAGCCACCAGCTCAGTGACAGGCGGACCTCCGGAGACAATGAGATCATGTGAGATTTGATCCAGTGAGGCAGCTCGTCCCACTTGGTCAGAATTAACTTCTGCAGAAGGCGAGAGTGGAATTGAGCATACTCCACCATGCCGAAAGCAGACATCCATGAGACCCGGCACTTGCATTGCCGAATGTATCGACACTTGTGGACGAGATAGGAAGCATCGAATAATGTCCTGAAGCTTCAGGACTTTCTCCTGAGACAGGAACAACCGTTGGTTGTGAGTGCCCAATAAAGCTCCCAGATGTAACATGCTTCGAGCAGGAACCAGGGAGGATTTCTTCCAGTGGGCTTTCATGCACTGGACCGCCAGATCGAGATGACACAGAAGTTCTGGGGAATTTGCCAGGGTCAACAAATCGTCCAAGTATGGTAGGATCCTGACCCCTTGACGGCGGAGTGTAGCCGTTATGACCGCCATTACTTTGGTGAAAACTCGGGGAGCCGTTGTCAAACCAAAGGGGAAAGCATGAAATTGGTAATGAAGGTTGCCCACCGCAAACCTCAGGTACTGCTGATGAGATACTGCAATGGGAATATGTAGGTAGGCATCCTGTGTGTTCAGGGAGACCATATAGTCCCCATGCTCCAAAGCCAGAACAATAGAGCGCAGCGTTTCCATACGAAACTTGGAGACCCGCACATGCTTGTTCAAGGACTTCAGATTGAGAATGGGCCGCGAGGACCCATTCGGTTTCGGGACTAGGAACAGCGGTGAATAGTACCCCCTGCGTCTCTGAGGTCAGGAGGGAATGTACCACCAAGTGCAAACTGTTTGCTTTTGCCGGATCCAGAGGCACATCTGTCAAGCAAAATCGATGAGGGGACGATTCTTGAAGGATATGGCGTAACCTTGAGCGACGACTTCCCTCACCCAGGTATCTGAAGTGGTCTTCAACCATTCCTGGGCAAAACCTAGAAGTCGGCCCCCCACCCAGGGATCCCCCAGAGGGAGGCCCGCCCCGTCATGCGGCAGGCTTGTCAGTTTTGGAAGCTGGCTGACGGGTGGCCCAGGCACGCTTTGGTCTGGGCTTGGCAGGTCTGGAAGCATGAGTTTGCTTTGGGTACGCCTTACCTTTTGCTTTTCCTGGAGGACGAAAGGGCTGAGGGAAAGTACTTTTAGCCTTCTGTGCGGAAGGAGCCGTACTAGGTAGGCAAGCTGTTTTAGCAGTAGCCAGATCGGCCAAAATCTTACTGAGGTCTTCTCGAAAGATAATGTCTCCCTTGAAAGGAAGCACCTCCAGGGTTTTCTTGTAATCCATATCCACCGACCAGGATCTCAACCAAAGGATACGTCTGGCCAAGACACACATAGTAGCAGCCTTGGCCGCGAGCACCCCGGCATCGGAGGCCGTCTCCTTAAGGTACAGAGAAACCATGGTAATATACGAGAGACATTGTCGAGCATGCTCAGATGCGTTGGAAGGCAGTTTCGCCTCAAGCTCCTGAGCCCACACCTCAACAGCTTCAGCAGCCCAAGTTGCTGTAATGGTTGGCCTATGTACAGCCCCCATTAGAGTATAAATCGCTTTTAAACAACCATCCACATGTTTATCTGTCGGTTCCTTCAGAGAGGTGATGGTAGTTACTGGCAGAGCAGAGGAAACAACCATACGCGCCACATGAGAATCTATGGGCGGAGGGGTTTCCCAATTCTTACATATCTCCGCTGAGAGAGGATAGCGAGCCAATAGTCTCTTATTCGGTGTGAATTTTGTCCCCAGATTTTCCCAGGATTCCTGACGTATGTCAACCTGGTGTTCAGAATGAGGTAAAACTTGTTTAACCACCTTCTTACGTTTAAACCAATCCGGTTTCTTAGAGACAGCCTCAGGCTCATCAGACACCTGAAGAATGAGCTTGATTACTTCAATCAAATCCGGGACATCCACCAATGACTTCCCTTCCTCATCAGATACATGTGTCAGTGTCTGTGGGATCAGTATATGCACCATCTTCGTTACACGACGTGTCTGGGATAGCAGAAGTTTGGGAGGAGGTAATGGTCCGTTTTGAGAATGCCAAATTGATATCTCACAAATATTTAAAATGCCCGCTCTAATATATATTGTAAACGCCTGCACCTCTTATTACCATATCCCACGAATGTGCGCTATACATTGCAAAACACTGCATCCCATAAGAGAAAACAATACACCCACACATTATCTGAGTTCCAAAGCTCATTGATGTATATATTTGTTATTAAAAAGGATATGGATTCAATATATATTACAAAGTACAGTATACCTATAGTTACATGGTTACACTCACACAGTAAGCAGTTAGAACATACAATTACATAGTTATATGCCATTACATACAGTTTCAGTTACATGCCAGCGATACAATTACCATTCCCTCCAATGCAGCTTATGTCTCCCTCTCTCTGTAAATAAATACAGGAACTGAACTGCCAGCAACTCCTCCATCATTCTCTGAGACCAAAAGCAAGTAGCTGACCTCCTGTGTGGTCAGCTTATGTCTCATCTAGTTTCTGGGAGAGGGGACTCATGATGAGTCACCAGTTCCTTTGTATATGGTAATCAGATTCAGCCTTGAAGACATCCAAAGGGCTGGCAGGAGTTTCCTGTTTGGAATATCTATTGTTCTAATAAAGTGATTTTAGCTTTTATACATTCAATCATAATTATCCGCTGCAATGTCCTACAACTTAATAACAAGTATCAAATTAATCTACACATTAAGCTGGTTGTTTTAATAGTAAACATGACCGGTCTATTTTGCTTCGTTCAAATAATACACATTCATGACATTAATTCATTAGATAATTTTAAATCAGCATGATGTCTGGCGCTTGATATTATTATAATTATGTACTGTATGAAAAAAGTGTCGAATCCATCTCTGTGGCATGTCCGTGTAAATGCGTGTTACCATATATTGCTATGCTCGCTGCGCATATTTGCAAGTAAAGCGACTTAAATGTGTGTAGTTTGTATGTTCTCTTTATGCACTTTATTTTTTTTACTTCGACAGTCCACCCTTTGGCAGCAAACAATAACTGCCATCAATTATTAACATAAGAAATAATATTTCATATCATAATCGGTGACCTAGACACAAGTATGTATGCATTTCGCAAATCAGACACTTGACTATATTTGGGGAAGACAGGGAGGAGGACGAGACATCCTCTATATGCACTCGGCGGTCACGGGACCACTGGTTGGGTATGGGACAACATTCAACCTATAGAGTATGCTGGGACAGTGCTTTGGCCTATAATGTCTGATTTGCGGCGAACATTTCACACATACATGTACCTACGTCTTTGTACACTGATGTTTGGATTCAATTAAGGTTCTGCTGGGTAGGTGAAGAAGACACAAACAAATCGTGACCGTGACATATAAAATTTTCATGATCTACATATTCCTATCATTTTCTGTGTTTCCATTTCTGGAACGTATGCTAGGTCTGTTTAATCATTGAACAAGGGTTATAAGTAGTGTCCTTCCTAAATAACGTAAACCTTCGGAGTTCGGGGAGAGACAGTCATAAACCTTTCTTCCACATATATTAATGAGCTCTATATCTGCAATGTGTGAATAGCCATTGTCTTACTGTTCCTGATTACCTCTGAACTCCATAACTACTAGAACTTTGATTTTTCTCTGACTTTAACAAACTGATCGGCTAATCCTGGGATCCTATAAGGAAATCATTCCTTCCTACAGAACCAGTTCCAGTCCCACACTCGACTCCTCATATAAAAACCTCGCAAAAATAGAATATCCTGAAAGAAAATGTTTGTCAGCGTGAAAGAGAGAAAAGAGAAATAGAACAAAACAACTCTTGTTCATAACAAATCAATTACAATGACTGGTCTTTCTGCAATCCTTTAGTACGCTCAGGTAGTGTCCAACAGTGCCGCCTCTCAGTCTTCACGGAACAGAGTCTCTGGTGATACAAGGTTGTCTTTGCCTTGCTCTTTGGACACACAGTTCACTTGGAACACACAGTTCACTTTGCTCTCTACCTTGCTCTTTGAACATACAGTTCACTTGGAACACACAGTTCACTTCAAACACACAGTTCACAAACTCGATGAATGTGAGCAATAAACTACTTTGTCACGAGTTCTCTCCGGGTCAGCGACCTTCTTGCAGTGGGACGAGTGGACCCAAGTCTCTCCTTCGGCGGCCTTTAGTGCTGTCAACAAATCTTGGTATGGTCCTTCCCACCTGTCTATTAGGCAACCTGAGCGTAAGAACAATCACACAGTCTCTTGGTTCACAATCAAGACAGCTAGCATTTGGTATACCAGCAATCTACAGTTTCAAGTTCTTTGTCAAGTTCTCAAATGCTGCTTCATCTCAATAAGGTACTGTACTGTCACCTTATTGGTGCATCTCTGATCATTGTGCGGATCAGTCATGACATGATGTTGTCTTTCAAAAACAACCCAAGAAAACCACAAATACCAAAACAAAAACAAATTTCGAAGAGGGTGATTCGTCGAGTGAAGATCTGGGAGTGGTTCCGAAGCTACATAATACTAGTGGCAGTATCTATGATCACAATAGTACAATTTCAGGCTTTGCTACTACTTCTAGGCGTACCATTATCTACACACAAATTTCTGGTTTGCGGTAAACACAGCAGCATCCGTGGTGGCAGGAAATGCCTCTACCCAGTTTGAGAAAACATCAGTGCACACCAATACATAACAATAATTCCTAAAGGGTGTTGACTGTACGAAGTCGATTTGTATTTCCTGAAAAGATCCGTCTGCAGGAGGGATATGGGATGTCTCTGTTGGTATTGCTTTACCAATATTCTTCCTCAAGCAAGTAAGACAGGTCATTGCTCTCTTACCTGCATGAGAATAGAATCCTGGCGCACACCAGTAGGCTCTCATCAGCCTGCACCTACCCTCTTTGCCTAGATGAGTCAGGCCGTGTGCCACCTCAGCTAGACTTGGAAGGTATGCTCTGGGGGCTACTGGCTTACTGTGTCCACCTGCCCACAGTCCTGAGGACTCATGGCCATACCCCTTTGTCCTCCAGAATGCCTCTTCCTGCAGGGAACACAATTTTTTGTATCTTAATTTAACTATCGTGTGTTTGCAATGTAGAGTACCATGAGCATAACTCAAAAAAAGAAAAAAGAAACATCTCTAGAGGAGAGAAAGAAGAAGAAAATGAAAAAGAAAATGTCAGGTTTGCCATTCACCAACAGACATATCAGTGTCTATACAAAATTTCCCTTCACCAGTATTCCCATTCTCCACCGTTTGTGCATGACAAGGCACACTGCAGTAATACTGGTGTCATCGTGCTGTTGAGATATACTGGGTTCAGGCAGAACTCTGAAGGACCTAGGCATGTGGAGTTTGAACTGTACTTGGGTCCATGTATTGTACCACCCTGTGAGAACGCAAAAGATGAAAAGAAAACTGTAGAGAAACAGAATAGAGGTTGGTGACAGATGAGTTTGTAGAGGTGGAGAAGATTTTATAAAAATTTGACAACTGGATTGGGCACTACGGGGAAGTGATTCTCTACTTGGTCTACTCCCCTTAAAAAAAAATTCTGTGTGTCTTATCTCTACTGGGACTATCCCAGCCATCAATCCAGTGTCCTGTCCATCCTAAATTCATAGGGAACCTGGTATCTGTGAGATAATTTCCTCTACCTGTGATGGACATGCATCTAGAACAGCGAAATGTAACATTAGTAAGTTGCATTTATTCTGTTCTTCCCATTAGCTGAATCTGTGTTTTCTATATGGCTCGTGATTCCTTACTATATGTCCCTTGGTCCCGTCTATGCGTTTAATAATGTGGCTTGTGTTTTCTGTCTAGGGGATCTATATTGACTATGTGTCCTACTACTCCCTACAATCTCTGGCAAAATGCCCTTCCTTCCTACAAGTGTAACATATTATTGACCATTTGGGATCTGGGGTTTGGACTGATGGGTCTTTCCTGTATGTGCCAGTATACTTACCATCCTCAACCTCTCCACCTGTTGTTCTCTGCGTCTAACACTATTATTGTGATGTTTAATAGCACACTATCTAAGATTAGCTACTGTGACCTTTCCAATTTTGCAAAGAAGTCTGCATCCTGACACTCAATGCCTTATTGAGCCCGTCCATTTGCACAGAGACAGCCACCACCCATTTGCCGAATTAGTGTTTACCAGTGGTCTTATCCAGATGGAGAGTTTTCTATTTCTGCAAGAGACAAAAACAAAAAAAAAGTTTAACAAGCTTCTAGGTCATTCGAAGTATTTCATTCAATCCTTCTCATCCCGTACTAAAGGTCTGTACGTGGTCCAACAAACATTTCCAAGCTCATCTTTACTAGGGACATTACTAGGAATGCATACTTCTTATATGGTAACTGAAAGAAATACCCTGGGGTTACCTTGTCTCTGCCCACTTTCCCACTGGCAAATACTAATGTGCGGACATTTTTTTTCCCGCCATTTCTGACGTTACTTTCTTGAATTTTTTTAGTTTTATTTATTTTATTATTATTTTTTTACTATATATGTACACGACTGATACCATACTTACCTGTTCCACTGGTCTCAGCCACTTCCCCACAGGCTACTGCTCTTCTTTTACCAGTTGGATACTCGTCTGGGTGCATGAGAAATGGCTAAAAACAGTCAGATCACCTTCTCCTCCTACATAAAACTTCAACATTCATTAGTACATATATAGGTTACAGTCATATTTTTCATATTTTCTATAGTTTGTATGCTGGCCGTAACTGCTTCCACATCTACATAAGGCGGTGTACTTGCATTCTCTTTTTTTTCTTCCTACTTATTTATTGTTGCTACAAGTTCAAACAGTTCTTATATTTCCATTCTTGTCTTATATGACTTTGGTTAAACATACCACCTGCAATACCTTAGGATCAAACTCGCCAACCCCTCTTGCTGTCACAGGTTTAAACAATTTGTATGTCTGACCCTTTGTTTTCGGGATTTTATCAGACATATTCTTATCCTTAAGTTCTGCAATACCTCTGGTTCAAAGCTGCTCACCTTAGGGAATGGTTCCCTATCTTTGTCAGTCATACGTTCCCATTCAGACAAAAAGTCTTCAGCGTGTGGACCATATTTCCCACACATAATACTTTTTCCTTTAAACTTCGCTGACCCCCTGGGCCGCGGCTCTTCAACCTGAACCCTGGTTAAACGTCCCTTACTTGAGCAACTGGCTCCCATAATTGTGGGCCTTTTCCCACAAACCCCAAAATACTCAATATAAGGCGACGGTGAAAGTTCTCCGAGCGCTTCCACCCGCTCTCCGCCCATGTTGGCCAGTACTACCATACACTGTCGATAGCGATGGCAATGTGCCCAACCTAGGGCCCCTATCAGACCTTACAACGTAATTTCTTTCGGTGGAAGTTCTGTTTGGAATATTTTCCTGAGAGAGGCAGCGAAAAATTCCTTTTCGGTATCTTTCAACTGGAATTGTTTTCAGGGTGAAAAACAGAGAAATTAGATAACTATCCTTCACCCTTTCCAGTGAAGCCCACCAGGGAGATTTCCCGACATTGTCAAAGAAAAACCCCTTTTGTCTATGCAATCACGTCTGCGTATGCTCTCCCACAGTGCATATGACACAATGGTATCACATTGTGCTGTGCAGAACACACGGACATGCGATGCAATAGCACAGCCTATAGATACTAGTTATCTATATGCCCTACGATTGCTGTAGACCACCTAGCCTAGACCACTCCAGACCACTTTAGTTGTATGGGATCACTTCAGACCACTTCAGTTTCTGGGTTCAGTTCCACTCTGTCCGCTTTCACTCACACAAATACACTTTGTTTTTTGTTTTTGTACAGAAAATTTAAATTCAGATAGGCAGCTTTACCCCAGAGGCAATACAGTTTTTTTTTAACCTAAATTTAGAGTAACCTGCTTTTGAAATCTGATAGTTATGTGCTATTGTATTAAATGTCTACTATCCCACCATTGAACTAAATGACACTATTGTATAATTTGTACTCAGCGCCCGCATTCTTACGCACTTTGCGCAAACACGCGACCGTGCGTGTCCCTTACGCTGCGTGCGCAGTCCTTTACTTTGTCCGAGACACGTGTATAAAACCCTGCGTCCGCAATAAAACAAATCACACAGCTAAGTATAAATGTGAACAATACTAATTACTATTGCCCACTAGACGCAACTTGTTCTGCATAAACTTTTATGCAGACCTGCGTTTGTGTCTTTACGCTTACTTCCTTAAAATACTGTTATTTCAGTTTTAACTATATAGCAACAAATGTATCCTATTTCAAACAGATCTATAATGACTCTAGCAATAATCAATAATTTAAATGATATGATTCAGATAGGATAGCTATCTTGCAGAACATACACTGATATAAATATACACATAATCATAATAATATATATATGTACCGTTCACTGGTCTCCTATGGGACTCATTTACCCATTCAGTGCTTTTAATTTGCATATCAATGCTATGTGCTTTTGGCTGCCCGTAAAAGTGATTTTTTACTGCTAAGAAAAAAGTTACACAGGTTAATTTGCATTTCAATGGCCATCTTATAGCAAGCAGAGTTAACTAAATCCTAGAGGTAAAAAAAAACAAACAAAAAAAAACGTTGTTTATATCTGTGTGTAATTCTTACATCAAGTATTCATCTCACTATTAACTTTCACTAGGCCCAATTGAAACTATTTGTAATTGACTATGGCATGGGTTAAATAAATGCATTGGTAACTCATAAATCGTGTTTCATGTGACCAAGGAAAGCTGATTATTCTGAGCAGCCTGAAAATCAGCCATTTAGAAAAATGACCTTCCCAAAATAGCCGCTGCTCCTCCCCCTTCCACATCCATGAGGGTTAAACAAAATGGTGGACAGGCCATGTGGTTAGTCCAAAATGGAGGACAGACCATGCAGCTTCCTTTGTCACAAAGAAATCACACATCATACATGCACCAGAAGTTACTTTAGTACGTTAGCAGGGAAAGGGAAAGCGGATACTACTGCACTAGCATATTATAGAAAAGTTCCAAATTAGAACAAAGGAAACCCCTAGTTATATTCTATATCAGATATTTGAATTATATAGGGGGTGCTGCCACTAAATATATTGTTGCCAAAATATAGTTATGCACAAAAAGCAGGGCCGGTTCAAGGGCGTGGAGCGCCCCGGGCAGGAAAGGGGCATGGCCTAATACAGGGGGCGTGGTGAGTCACGCCCCCTGTACATTGAAAGCGCCGCTTGAATGCTGAGCGGTGCGCGATGACGTCATCGCGCACCGCACAGCAAAAGGTCCTCCCCACGAAGAGAAACTAGACGCTATGCGTCTAGTTCCCTTCGTCGAGAGGACCTTTGCTGTGCGGTGCGCGATGACGTCATCGCGCACCGCTCAGCAGTTACTCTCCACGAAGGGAAACTAGACGCATAGCGTCTAGTTCCCTTCACAGGAGGCGCCGAGGACGGGGACGGCAGCGGGCAGCGGAGGCGGACGGGGGACACAGCGGGCAGCAGTGGCGGATCTTGCCACGGTGCGGCGCCCTCCGGATGGCGCCAGCGCCCTCCGGAAGGCGGCGCCCCGGGCAAAAGTCCTGCTTGCCCGTGGCAAGAACCGCCACTGACAAAAAGAAACAGAGAAGGATTGGACTTGAAGTGGCGCACTTAAACATTAAATTGATACATAAATTATAACTTTTATTAGAGTATATTTGTTAAAAAGACCTGTAGCTGGAAAATATTAAAACCAAAAACATATAAATTGACAATACAAAGTGTGATATGTGTGAATGAAAACGCACACTGTGCTAACTGTGTAGTGCTACACATATATAATATATTCTAGGTACTATGACCCTTGAATCAAATTAAATGTGTTGTTAGGCTGAGTGCCCAATGGCGCTTTGAAGTCACTGATCAGTTGTACTAGATAGGCTTACTGAGGGTACTGTAAAGTGCAATATTCCAATAGAAAGCTCCCCCTCAGTTTGGGCGCTGTGACCCCTCACTTATGTGCAATCATATGCTTGTACAGCTATGAGTCAGTGTTTATCCTCACTAGTGATCTCAATGTAGTTAGCTGTTCTCAATCAATTTACAGCAGGTAATATCTGAAGTCAGTATCACTTTAAGTGAATAATCTGTTTGGGCGCTATGACCCCTCACTTATATGCATTCATATGCTTATACAGCTATGAATCCGTGTTTTTCCTCACTAGTGATCTCAATGTAATTGGCTGTTCATTAATCAATTTACAGCAGGTAATACCTGAAGTCAGTGTCACTTTAAGTGAATGATAATTGATGTTCACTTATATGCTTATACAGCTATAGATCAGTGCTTCTCCCCACTAGTGATCTCAATATAATTAGCTGTTCTCAGTCGATTTACAGCAGGTAACTAATAAAGTCAATATCACTTTAAGTGAGTAATCACAATGTTCATTAGTGATATTGTTAATGAGAGACACTGTAATGTCCAAGAATGCATATAAACTGACAGTTTTCCACAATATTCACTACTATTATAGTGGAATATAGATCATAGCTGTGAGGCACAGGGTTTAGTTAGCTGTTTGAGTATTGCACTAATGCCGTACACTGGAACACTCCATCAGCTGTTAATAGCAGTATATCCTAACTGGCTGTTTTGTAATTATCAGCTGTGTGATGGAAACCTATATATCAAATAAACAGCATTTAACCTGAGTAGCACATAAACATTGCTAGATAATTGTTCTATACTTGTAAAGTAACAAGCAGTGCTGTAGAGATGTCTCAGCTGCTACATTAAGCAGTGTATCTTAGTCTTGCTACAATGTTGCTAGTACATGCAGCTTGCTGAGTCATATGTGGTTAAATAATCCTCTCAGTGCAGGAAAGCTTGTGAGCTCCATCAGTGTCATGAGGCTTCACAATAGCCAGCTCAGCTTTAGTATAGATCTCGCTCTATTCCTAACAACACAATATTTAGCACATTTTTATTATACACAGCAGCACAGTGTGACTCGCCGACACGTGTTTCACAGTTAAGTTTATTCAGGGCTAACCAGAATGCCTCCAATAGCCCTAATTTAACAGTACAGATACACCAATGGGATTTGGACTGTGCTCAGTCTAATCATGGGTCACTATTAGATCAAATCATCATTATAATTTCACCATTTTCAGTTCACTCACCAGATAATACATACTCTTGGCCATGAAATATTTACATGACCATTATAAATAACATACAGTCACTACCTTATTTTCCCTGTATTAAATTAAATTCTGACACAGACACACATAGTATACCACTCAGCAGTTTTTCACATTTTTATTGTTTATTTTATTTTCACATTGCACAGTTTGAGGTGTTCATTTTGTTGTTTTTCCTATTATGTGGTTGCCAATGACAACTGTTATACATCACTTTTCCAATACACACTCACCTTACTTACTAAGCATATTCAAGTTTATCTCTCATACTGGAAACACAGAGTATCCCTTTAATATTATTCTCAGGAACCTATTATTATGATTCCATTGGATCTAACTAGTAAGATGACTTGAACCGTAGCCCAGAATCAGAGACACAGATTTAACATTACAGTATGTCTATCTCTGGTGCACGTAATTTGGGCTCTCTGATAGGTTAATAGGTGTCACATGATTAGACTGAGCACAGTCCAAATCCCATTAATAGGAGACGCGACGTGATTGGATGGCCCAGTCATGTGACCAGGAATCTGCCCCGCGATTGGTGTATCTGTACTGTTAAATTAGGGCTATTGGAGGCATTTTGGTTAGCCCTGAAAAAACGTAACTGTGAAACACGTGTTGGCAAATCACACTGTGCTGCTGTGTATAATAACAATGTGCTAAATGTATTGTGTTGTTAGGAATAGAGCGAGATCTATACTAAAGCTGAGCTGGCTATTGTGAAGCCTCATGACGCTGATGGAGCTCACAAGCTTTCCTGCACTGAGAGGATTATTTAACCACATATGACTCAGCAAGCTGCATGTACTAGCAACATTGTAGCAAGACTAAGATGCACTGCTTAATTTAGCAGCTGAGACATCTCTACAGCACTGCTTGTTACTTTACAAGTATAGAACAATTATCTAGCAATGTTTATGTGCTACTCAGGTTAAATGCTGTTTTTTTGATATATAGGTTTCCATCAGACAGCTGATAATTACAAAACAGCTAGTTAGGATATACTGCTATTAACAGCTGATGGAGTGTTCCAGTGTACGGCATTAGTGCAATACTCAAACAGCTCACTAAACCCTGTGCCTCACAGCTATGATCTATGGCCCTCATTCCGAGTTGTTCGCTCGGTAAAAATCTTCGCATAGCAGCGATTTTCCGCTTAATGCGCATGCGCAATGTCCGCACTGCGACTGCGCCAAGTAAATTTGCTATGCAGTTAGGAATTTTACTCACGGCTTTTTCATCGTTCTGGCGATCGTAATGTGATTGACAGGAAATGGGTGTTACTGGGCGGAAACAGGCCGTTTTATGGGCGTGTGGGAAAAAACGCTACCGTTTCCGGAAAAAACGCAGGAGTGGCTGGAGAAACGGGGGAGTGTCTGGGCGAACACTGGGTGTGTTTGTGACGTCAAACCAGGAACGACAAGCACTGAAATGATCGCAGATGCCGAGTAAGTCTGGAGCTACTCAGAAACTGCTACGAGGTGTGTAATCGCAATATTGCGAATACATCGTTCGCAATTTTAAGATGCTAAGATTCACTCCCAGTAGGCGGCGGCTTAGCATGAGCAAATCTGCTAAATTTCACTTGCGAGCAAACAACTCGGAATGAGGGCCTATATTCCACTATAATAGTAGTGAATATTGTGGAAAACTGTCAGTTTATATGCATTCTTGGACATTACAGTGTCTCTCATTAACAATATCACTAATGAACATTGTGATTACTCACTTAAAGTGATATTGACTTTATTAATTACCTGCTGTAAATCGACTGAGAACAGCTAATTATATTGAGATCACTAGTGGGGAGAAGCACTGATCTATAGCTGTATAAGCATATAAGTGAACATCAATTATCATTCACTTAAAGTGACACTGACTTCAGGTATTACCTGCTGTAAATTGATTAATGAACAGCCAATTACATTGAGATCACTAGTGAGGAGAAACACGGATTCATAGCTGTATAAGCATATGAATGCATATAAGTGAGGGGTCATAGCGCCCAAACAGATTATTCACTTAAAGTGATACTGACTTCAGATATTACCTGCTGTAAATTGATTGAGAACAGCTAATTACATTGAGATCACAAGTGAGGATAAACACTGACTCATAGCTGTACAAGCATATGATTGCACATAAGTGAGGGGTCACAGCACCTAAACTGAGGGGGAGCTTTCTATTGGAATATTGCACTTTACAGTACCCTCAGTAAGCCTATCTAGTACAACTGATCAGTGACTTCAAAGTGCCATTGGGCACTCAGCCTAGCAACACATAATTTGATTCAAGGGTCATAGTACCTATAATATATTATATATGTATAGCACTACAGTTAGCACAGTGTGTGTTTTTAATCACACATATCACACTTTGTTTTGTCAATTTATATGTTTTTGGTTTTAATATTTCCCAGCTACAGGTCTTTTTAACAAATATACTCTAATAAAAATTATAATTTATGTATCAATTTAATGTTTAAGTGCGCCACTTCAAGTCCAATCCTTCTGTTTCTTTTTGTGCAGAAGTTATTTTAGGCCTGAGTTAAAAATAAAATCTATATCAAAGCTATGCAGCAACTTTTAAATGTACTTTTAAACCTACTTAACAGATAAACAATCCAACCTGAATCAAACACAATATGACTTATTTGAACCTTGTTTTGCAACAATAAAAATACATTTTAGCATCTTAAATATTATGAGAAACGCATTGTCCCTTGAATTTCATATCAACGGCTTACTGATACCACAACAATACATTAACGTGGATGTTATTTTCATCAGCTTCTCAATGCGTCCATTGGAGCCGGTCAATTACAGCCACGTTTGTAATGTACAGTGCATCATTAAGAACGTGATATCCCAGACGATCCCCCAATTGAGAATGCCAAATTGATTTCTCACAAATATTTTAAATGCCCGCTCTAATATATATTGTAAACGCCTGCACCCCTTATTACCATATCCCATGAATGTGCACTATACATCGCAAAACACTGCATCCCATAAGAGAAAACAATACACCCACACATTATCTGAGTTCCAAGGCTCATTGATGTATATATTTGTTATTAAAAAGGATATGGATTCAATATATATTACAAAGTACAGTATACCTATAGTTACATGGTTACACTCACACAGTAAGCAGTTAGAACATACAATTACATACAGTTATATGCCATTACATACAGTTTCAGTTACATGCCAGCGATACAATTACCATTCCCTCCAATGCAGCTTATGTCTCCCTCTCTCTGTAAATAAATACAGGAACTGAACTGCCAGCAACTCCTCCATCATCCTCTGAGACCAAAAAGCAAGTAGCTGACCTCCTGTGTGGTCAGCTTATGTCTCATCTAATTTCTGGGGGAGGGGACTCATGATGAGTCACCAGTTCCTTTGTATATGGTAATCAGATTCAGCCTTGAAGACATCCAAAGGGCTGGCCGGAGTTTCCTGTTTGGAATATCTATTGTTCTAAAAAAAGTGATTTTAGCTTTTATACATTCAATCATAATTATCCGCTGCAATGTTCTACAACTTAATAACAAGTATCAAATTAATCTACACATTAAGCTGGTTGTTTTAATAGTAAACATGACCGGTCTATTTTGCTTCGTTCAAATAATACACATTCATGACATTAATTCATTATATAATTTTAAATCAGCATGATGTCTGGCGCTTGATATTATTATAATTATGTACTGTATGAAATAAGTGTCGAATCCATCTCTGTGGCATGTCCGTGTAAATGCGTGTGTTACCATATATTGCTGTGCTCGCTGCGCGTATTTGCAAGTATAGCGACTTAAATGTGTGTAGTTTGTATGTTTTCTTTATGTAATATTTTTTTGACTTCGACAGTTTAGAAGACGACTTAGTCTTAGGCGGTCGAGAGTGACACTTAGATTTAGTCAGTGACCGTTTCAAATGTTAGAGATTTGATCCACCCATGCGGATTAATAGCAGGGACCATAAACTGCTGCAGTGGCACAGGTGGTCCCACAGGGGGCATCAATTTAGTTACAAGCGTGTTTAACAATGTGGAAAATGTAGCCCAAGGTGGGTCCTGTGATGCCCCAAGTGCTACCGACCCACTGGGGGGTAAGGAACCCCCTGAACCTGAACTCTCAGCTGCCATATTATACTCCATCACGTCCGCGGCCTCACTACCACGCAATGTAGGAGAAGCCCCAGCGTCGTTGCCACGTGTAGCAGACATATCAATGTGCACAATATCGGGCAACCTGGTACAAGGTGTAGCAGCAATATACCTAGCAAGAACCCCCCAGTGAAGTGTGACTGTGTCAGCACAAACCGGGAGTGCAAGAGATATATATGGGGTGACTATGAATCACAAGTAAAAATACACAGCAAGTATATCTTGTGATACAATCCTATATTATACAGAAAGAAACCTGATACACTTAGCCACCTCAGGTATAGCAATATAGGAGTAGCCCACTGAGTGAAATACCCTTTAATAAGGCAACCACGCAGCAGCTACATGCACACACACAAATATAGTCACCAGCGTACCATGCACAAATTATGTATCATAAAACTGCACTGGACTAGCAATACAAAGTAATACTCAGTATGGCTATATGTGTTAACAATAGATATAACAAAGCACAGTAACTACTGGATGTATATCACAGGGTGTTTGTACCACACAACCCTGAATGTATGCACTCTTTCTTAACTAACACTGTCCCAGTGACAGATAGAATACTTAAGAGTCCTGTAGGAAGCACAGCACTGGCAATCAGGTGGTTCTACAGAGGAGGATTTGTCCCAGCAGTCCAAGGAACAGCACAGCTCTATCAGTGATGGCTGCTGTCCGGGAGTGAAGGAGAGGAAAGCAGCTTCAGGGTGGGAACATTTGTAGAAATGGTGCCCTGGGGGGAGGGGCCACAGGTCCGACCTGCTCCCCTTGCTGGCATCCCCACCGGGCACTGCGGGCAGTTAAAAGTGGGGTTTATGTATAGTAAAAGCCCCCCAAACCTGTGCTCATTAAGTGTCCCTGGTGGCTAGAGGAGCAGCTGGCCAGTAATTAGTGTCCACACCAGCGCGCGTGCGGCCCCCCTCCTACGGCCGCACTGGATCGCAGTAAAGTGCGGGCACAGAAGCCACTTACCTCCCCCGTACCTGCGGCCCCAGGATCCAGGAGGACGGCGGCGTGTGTGTGACTCACGATTTGAAGGAACCGGCGCCTCCACTGCAGTGACCCGGCAACCAGGGTGCGGGAGTATACAGCGCCGCTGGGGGTGACGGAGTTGCAAACAGGAAAGTCTATGAGACTTTGCCTGCTGCAGCCCTTGTAGTCTGTCAGAAGAATCTTCAGTTTTTCCTTTCAATTAATGCAATTAATAGGCTGCCTAATGCAGCCCTCCTGTTAAGTGCCTGCTTACTGCATGGCACCAACTTACAAACTGAGCTCCTGTGTGTACGGAGGCGAGGTTATAGAGGAGGCAGAACTCTGCATCTTGGGAACAGTCCAAAGCTTTGAACCTGTTGGTGCCTCGGATCAAGATCCTACTCTACACCACAATGTTAATCCTTGTGGGGCCCAGTGTACCCCGCAGCAGAAAGTAGCAGATATATATCCTGCATTACAAATGTACTTTATTTGGACCTTGGCAAACCTAATTGAAGGTGATGACATGTGAATTGTATCTGCTTATGTTATGGGCTGATAAGTATATAATGTCTGATGATATCTACCCACGTTTTAATAAAACCCCATGGGAATGCATTAAAAGCTGTATGCTAATAGCAGTTAAAATAAGAATTTACTTACCGATAATTCTATTTCTCGGAGTCCGTAGTGGATGCTGGGGTTCCTGAAAGGACCATGGGGAATAGCGGCTCCGCAGGAGACAGGGCACAAAAAGTAAAGCTTTAGGATCAGGTGGTGTGCACTGGCTCCTCCCCCTATGACCCTCCTCCAAGCCAGTTAGGTACTGTGCCCGGACGAGCGTACACAATAAGGGAGGAATTATGAATCCCGGGTAAGACTCATACCAGCCACACCAATCACACCGTACAACTTGTGATCTAAACCCAGTTAACAGTATGATAACAGCGGAGCCTCTGAAAAGATGGCTCACAACAATAATAACCCGATTTTTGTAACTATGTACAAGTATTGCAGATAATCCGCACTTGGGATGGGCGCCCAGCATCCACTACGGACTCCGAGAAATAGAATTATCGGTAAGTAAATTCTTATTTTCTCTATCGTCCTAGTGGATGCTGGGGTTCCTGAAAGGACCATGGGGATTATACCAAAGCTCCCAAACGGGCGGGAGAGTGCGGATGACTCTGCAGCACCGAATGAGAGAACTCCAGGTCCTCTTTTGCCAGGATATCAAATTTGTAGAATTTTACAAACGTGTTCTCCCCTGACCACGTAGCTGCTCGGCAGAGTTGTAATGCCGAGACCTCTCGGGCAGCCGCCCAAGATGAGCCCACCTTCCTTGTGGAATGGGCCTTAACCGATTTAGACTGTGGCAGGCCTGCCTCAGAATGTGCAAGTTGAATTGTGTTACAAATCCAACGAGCAATCGCCTGCTTAGAAGCAGGCGCACCCAACTTGTTGGGTGCATACAGTATAAACAGCGAGTCAGATTTTCTGACTCCAGCTGTCCTGGAACATATTTTCAGGGCCCTGACAACTCCTAGCAACTTGGAGTCCTCCAAGTCCCTAGTAGGTGCAAGGCACCACAATAAGCTGGTTCAGGTGAAACACTGACACCACCTTAGGGAGAGAACTGGGGACGAGTCCGCAGCTCTGCCCTGTCCGAATGGACAAACAGATATGGGCTTTTTTGAGAAAAAACCACCAATTTGACACTCGCCTGGTCCAGGCCAGGGCCAAGAGCATGGTCACTTTTTATGTGAGATGCTTCAAATCCACATATTTGACTGGTTTTAAACCAATGTGATTTGAGGAATCCCAGAACTACGTTGAGATCCCACAGTGCCACTGGAGGCACAAAAAAAGGGGTTTGTATATGCAATACTCCCTTGACAAACTTCTGGACTTCAGGAACTGAAGCCAATTCTTTCTGGAAGAAAATTTACAGGGCCGAATTTGAACCTTAATGGACCCCAATTTGAGGCCCATAGACACTCCTGTTTGCAGGAAATGCAGGAAACGACCGAGTTGAAATTTCTTTGTGGGGCCTTCCTGGCCTCACACCACGCAACATATTTTCGCCACACGTGGTGATAATGTTGTGCGGTCACCTCCTTTCTGGCTTTGACCAGGGTAGGAATGACCTCTTCCGGAATGCCTTTTTTCCCTTAGGATCCGGCTTTCCATCGCCATGCCGACAAACGCAGCTGCGGTAAGTCTTGGAACAGACATGGTACTTGCTGAAGCAAGTCCCTTCTTAGCGGCAGAGGCCATAAGACCTCTGTAAGCATCTCTTGAAGTTCCGGGTACCAAGTCCTTCTTGGCCAATCCGGAGCCATGAGTATAGTTCTTACTCCTCTACGTCTTATAATTCTCAGCACCTTAGGTATGAGAAGCAGAGGAGGGAACACATACACCGACTGGTACACCCACGGTGTTACCAGAACGTCCACATCTATTGCCTGAGGGTCTCTTGACCTGGCGCAATACCTGTCCCGTTTTTTGTTCAGACGGGACGCCATCATGTCCACCTTTGGTATTTCCCAACGGTTTACAATCATGTGGAAAAAACTTCTCAATGAAGTTTCCACTCTCCCGGGTGGAGGTCGTGCTGAGGAAGTCTGCTTCCCAGTTTCCATTCCCGGGATGAAAAACTGCTGACAGTGTTATCACATGATTTTCCGCCCAGCGAAAAGTCCTTGCAGTTTCTGCCATTGCCCTCCTGCTTCTTGTGTCGCCCTGTCTGTTTACGTGGGCGACTGCCGTGATGTTTTTCCCACTGGATCAATACCGGCTGACCTTGAAGCAGAGGTCTTGCTAAGCTTAGAGCATTATAAATTTACCCTTAGCTCCAGTATATTTATGTGGAGAAAAGTCTCCATACTTGATCACACTCCCTGGAAATTTTTTCCTTGTGTGACTGCTCCCCAGCCTCTCAGGCTGGGCTCCGTGGTTACCAGCATCCAATCCTGAATGCCGAATCTGCTGCCCTCTAGAAGATGAGCACTCTATAACCACCACAGGAGAGACACCCTTGTCCTTGGATATTGGGTTATCCGCTGATGCATCTGAAGATGCGATCCGGACCATTTGTCCAGCAGATCCCACTGAAAAGTTCTTACGTGAAATCTGCCGAATGGAATTGCTTCGTAGGAAGCCACCATTTTTACCAGGACCCTTGTGCAATGATGCACTGTTTGTAGGAGGTTCCTGACTTGCTCGGATAACTCCCTGGCTTTCTCTTCCGGGAGAAACACCTTTTTCTGGACTGTGTCCAGAATCATCCCTAGGCACAGCAGACGTGTCGTCGGGATCAGCTGCGATTTTGGAATATTTAGAATCCACCCGTGCTGATTGTAGCAGTATCCGAGATAGTGCTACTCCGACCTCCAACTGTTCCCTGGACTATGCCCCTATCAGGAGATCGTCCAAGTAAGGGATAATTAAGACGCCTTTTCTTCGAAGAAGAATCATCAATTCGGCCATTACCTTGGTAAAGACCCCAGGGTGCCGTGGACAATCCAAACGGCAGCGTCTGAAACTGATAGTGACAGTTCTGCACCACGAACCTGAGGTACCCTTAGTGAGAAGGGCAAATTTGGGACATAGAGGTAAGCATCCCTGATGTCCCGGGACACTATATAGTCCCCTTATTCCTGGTTCGTTATCACTGCTCTGAGTGACTTCATCTTAATTTGAACCTTTGTAAGTGTTCAAAAACAAATTTTTAGAATAAGTCTCACCTAGCCTTCTGGCTTCAGTACCACAATATAGTGTGGAATAATACCCCTTTTCTGTAGTAGGAGGGGTAATTTAATTATCACCTGCTGGGAATACAGCTTGTGAATTTTTTCCCATACTACCTCCTTGTCGGAGGGAGACTTGGTAAAGCAGACTTCAGGAGCCTGCGAAGGGGAAACGTCTCGACATTCCCATCTGTACCCCCGGGATACTACTTGTAGGATCCAGGGGTCCTGTACGGTCTCAGCGCCATGCTGAGAACTTGTCAGACGCGGTGGAACGCTTCTGTTCCTGGGAATGGGCTGCCTGCTGCAGTCTTCTTCCCTTTCCTCTATCCCTGGGCAGATATGATCTTATAGGGACGAGAGGACTGAGGCTGAAAAGACGGTGTCTTTTTCTGCAGAGATGTGACTTAGGGTAAAAAACGGTGGATTTTCCAGCAGTTGCCGTGACCACCAGGTCCGATGGACCGACCCCAAACAAGTCCTCTTCCTGTATACGGCCATACTGTGCCGTTTGGAATCTGCATCACCTGACCACTGTCGTGTCCATAACATCTTCTGGCAGTTATGGACATCGCATTTATTCATGATGCCAGAGTGCAAATATCCCTCTGTGCATCTCGCATATATAGAAATGCTCTATAGTCAATAAAATACTGTCCCTGTCAAGGGTATCAATATTTTTAGTCAGGGAATCCGACCAAGCCACCCTAGCTCTGCACATCCAGGCTGAGGCGATCGCTGGCCGCAGTATAACACCAGTATGTGTGTATATACTTTTTATTATATTTTCCAGCCTTGTCAGCTGGTCCTTGAGGACGGCCCTATCTATAGACGGTACCGCCACTTGTTTTGATAAGCGTGTGAGCGCCTTATCCACCTTAAAGGGTGTTTCCCAACGCGCCCTAACTTCTGGCGGGAAAGGGTATACCGCCCATAATTTTCTATCGGGGGGAACCCACGCATCATCACACACTTTATTTAATTTATCTGATTCAGGAAAAACTATGGTAGTTTTTTCACATCCCACATAATACCCTCTTTTGTGGTACTTGTAGTATCAGAAATACGTAACACCTCCTTCATTGCCTTTAACGTGTGGCCCTAATAAGGAATAAGTTTGTTTATTCACCGTCGACACTGGATTCAGTGTCCCTGTCTGTGTCTGTGTCGACCGACTAAAGTAAACGGGCGTTTTAAAACCCTTGACGGTGTTTTTGAGACGTCTGGACCGTACTAATTGTTTGTCGGCCGTCTCATGTCGTCAACCGACCTTGCAGCGTGTTGACATTATCACGTAATTTCCTAAATAAGCCATCCATTCCGGTGTCGACTCCCTAGAGAGTGACATCACCATTACAGGCAATTGCTCCGCCTCCTCACCAACATCGTCCTCCTACCTGTCGACACACACGTACCGACACACAGCACACACACAGGGAATGCTCTGATAGAGGACAGGACCCACTAGCCCTTTGGAGAGACAGAGGGAGAGTTTTGCCAGCACACACCAAAAACGCTATAATTATATAGGGACAACCTTATATAAGTGTTTTCCCTTATAGCATCTTAATATATATATAAGCATATCGCCAAATTAGTGCCCCCCCTCTCTGTTTTAACCCTGTTTCTGTAGTGCAGTGCAGGGGAGAGCCTGGGAGCCTTCCCTCCAGCCTTTCTGTGAGGGAAAATGGCGCTGTGTGCTGAGGAGATAGGCCCCGCCCCTTTTTCGGCGGCCTCGTCTCCCGCTCTTAACGGATTCTGGCAGGGGTTAAATATCTCCATATAGCCTCCGGAGGCTATATGTGAGGTATTTTTAGCCAAAATAGGTATTCATTTGCCTCCCAGGGCGCCCCCCTCCCAGCGCCCTGCACCCTCAGTGACTGCCGTGTGAAGTGTGCTGAGAGGAAAATGGCGCACAGCTGCAGTGCTGTGCGCTACCTTTAGAAGACTGAGGAGTCTTCTGCCGCCGATTCTGGACCTCTTCTTACTTCAGCATCTGCAAGGGGGCCGGCGGCAAGGCTCCGGTGACCATCCAGGCTGTACCTGTGATCGTCCCTCTGGAGCTGATGTCCAGTAGCCAAGAAGCCAATCCATCCTGCACGCAGGTGAGTTCACTTCTTCTCCCCTAAGTCCCTCGTTGCAGTGATCCTGTTGCCAGCAGGACTCACTGTAAAATAAAAAACCTAAGCTAAACTTTCCTAAGCAGCTCTTTAGGAGAGCCACCTAGATTGCACCCTTCTCGGCCGGGCACAAAAATCTAACTGGCTTGGAGGAGGGTCATAGGGGGAGGAGCCAGTGCACACCACCTGATCCTAAAGCTTTACTTTTTGTGCCCTGTCTCCTGCGGAGCCGCTATTCCCCATGGTCCTTTCAGGAACCCCAGCATCCACTAGGACGATAGAGAAATAAAGAGTAATCGAGGCACACTGATCTGGCTCTTTCACAGCAGCTCTTTTTGAAGGTTATGTTGGTATCTAACTGTTTTTCTTGATTACATCCCTGATTAGATCTACCCATTATTTTTTTTTTTAAACCTAAGGGTATGCATTAAGAGCTGTATACTATAGGCAGATTAACAGAGTAACCCAGGCATGCTGGTCTGACTCTCCACAGCAGTTTTATTTGGGGGTTACACTGACATCTCTCTGTGCTTTTTGCTCTGCAGGTGAAAAGGAACAGACATACTGTATATCCTGAATTACAAGTGTACTAATATTGTGTACCTTAGCAAACCTAATTGAAGGTGATGACAGGTGAAAAATATATGCTTATGGGCTAATTAGTATGCAAATGTCTAATAATATCTACTCATTTTTTTTTTTTTAAATCATGGGAATGCATTAAGAGCTGTATACTCATTGGTTTAACCAGACCTGAGGTCATTGTGACACACTTGAAAGATTACAGATTACCGGGATATGTACAGTTGTGTGTTAGTATGTATTAGTGGTAATTATGGCAAAATGTACTGCTCTTACTAAACAAAATTATTCTTTATAATCATATAGCTGAGATCGTGCTATTATTAGCTAATAATACATTATTAGTGCATTGTTAAAATTGGTCAATTTTTAAGAATTTGTGCTTTGGTGTGAAAATAACAAAAATTCACCACAACCAACATAAATAAGAGGGCTTTTTTGTGAGGAAATTTGCAAAGCTATTTTATCTGCACTTTAGTGCAGTTGTATATAATTACATTTAATGTATAAATAATACTGTATATTTAAATTCCTAGGCAGAATATTGAGAACAATTCCTCTCTTGAACTATTTTAATACATAGTTAAGAATGCCCCCAGAAGAGAATTCTTCTTCTTCTAGCAGTAGCAACATAAAATAAACACAAATTCCCTGAAATTAGCAATATTTTCATTTTCATTAATTGCAACAAAAAAAAACCCCACAATAGCATGTAAATGCAAATGTGTAACATAGAAAGCTTTGTTGAACTATTTTATGATTAAAATTAATAAAAAAAAAGGACTCACAATAACATTCAGTAGAGGAAGTATCAAGTGTTCAAATGATATAAGATCCACAATGTAACGTCCAACTCTGCATTCCCAATTACCAGAAGTTTGATCAGCACTGTAATAGAAAAACAATGTCCACAAAATACTCATGTTAGAGCCAAGTTAAACAGCAGAATAATTCATAATGCAGCAATAGGGGGTATATTTACTAAGATTCATGTTTCTGACGAATTAGTGGGAGTTTGAACTCAAATTTTATCGGTCGTATTTTTCTGCAACGTTTTGTCATAATTTTCGTGAATTTACTAAGCTGTCGAGTTTTAATTTTTCGATGTCGATGTTATGCGTATTTTTTTTTCTCAATTTGCGGACAGATTAGTGATTTCCGGCCGAAGATGGGTTTTTTTTCCGGTATTCGTAGCTTTCATTCGCAGCAGTGTTTTAAGATTTTGCAGCCGCATTTCCACTTGTACTTTTGTTTTTGTCACTCGAACGTGATTGGTTGTGTTTCAGATGTAGGAGTGTCTGTGCGGCACCGTATAAATATGCCCTAAACCATCCGAAGCTCGTGGGTCAGTTAGCGGAGAGGTGAGAGGTTGTTTTGTGGAGTTGGTGAGTTGGTGTGTGGATTTGGTGAGGTTTTGCGAGTTCTGAGTGCTGTATTGTGTTTGAAAGTAGTCTTGTCATTCTTGTTGTGTAGTTTGTATGGAGTTTGTCTTATTTTTGGGCCTTGTCAAAAATTTTTAGTCTATTGTGAGTGTTTGTTTGTGTGTGTGTGGTGTATAGTGGTAGTGGAGGAGTGTGTTATTTGTGTTTTTCTTCTCAGTGTTAATTGTTGTTTGTCTTTATTATGTCAGACTCAGGGGTACAGTAGGTCAGCGAGGTGGAGGAGGTCAGTGAGGTGGATGGGGTGAGTGAGGTGGAGGAGGTTAGTGATAGGGAAAAGGCTAGTGAGGTGGAGGAGGTGGGTGAGGTTGCTGTGCAGCCTCTAGTGACAGTGATGAAGCCCTGCAGCCACGTACCACTACTAAGACTGGCCGCAATGTGAAATTTAGTTATGCAGAGAATGTGGCTGTTTGGCCATGAGTCAGCAAAGGTCACATCACACAAGAAGAGTGTCTTGTGGGGCAAAGTTATTGCGGCTGTCAACAGCGAGGGTGTGGTCAAGTGAACAGAGGACACTTGCCGCAAACACTTTTATGATATAAAGCAACGTGTGAAGGCAAAAATGGCCAATGAGGCGGAGTCTGTTCGACAGACAGGTGGGGATATCCCTTTATCACCAAATATCTCGAGTACGAGGAGCCTAATTCCTCCTGAAGTTGTTGGGAATACTTATGTCGGGGATTCGGATCGGTCCAGCCAGGATGATGAGTTGTTTTTTCATATATATTTTGCCATTTCTAAGTGCGTTTGTAACTTTTAAAAACATAATATCTTCTATTTACTGTATTTGTTTGTGTAAGTTACTTTATGCATTTCTGTTTAGTAGTTGTGTTTTTCTTTTTTCACACAGATTGGAGTGTGCAAATTTAATTTGTATCTTGAAAATCATAATCACATTACTGCAGTTGCTTGTTTATGTTGATTGCCTCATGAGCCTCACCAAAAAATATACAGTATGAAAACATAGCCAGAGACACTTAGACTTTGCATTGTAAATTTGTCTGCAACTGTAAAATGTATGCCTTGCATTAAAAATTAGCTAACAGGTTTTTTTTTTGCGGATTTAGGGGGTCATTCCGAGTTGATCGCTAGCTGAAAATGTTCGCTGTGCAGCGATGATGCAAAAAAGGCACTTCTGAGTATGCGTAGCAGTGCGCACGTGCGACAAACTTTCACAAAGGCCGATGTAGTTTTACACAAGGTCTAGCGATGCATTTCAGTCGCACTGGCTGCCGCAGAGTGATTGACATGAAGTGGGCATTTCTGGGTGTTAACTGACTGTTTTCAGGGAGTGTTCGGAAAAATGCAGGCGTGCCAGGAAAAATGCAGGTGTGCCAGGAAAAACGCAGGTGTGGCTGGACGAACGCAGGGCGATTTTTTGACATCAAATGCGGAACTGAATGGTCTGAAGTGATCGCAAGCGCTGAATAGGTCTGAAGCTACTCAGAAACTGCACAATATTTTTTTGTAGCCGCTGTGCGATCCTTTCGTTCGCACTTCTGCTAAGCTATGATACACTCCCAGAGGGCAGCGGCTTAGCGTTTGCACGACTGCTAAAAACTGCTAGCGAGCGATCAACTCTGAATGCCCCCCTTAGTGTGTTTGTGGGTTTTTTCACTTTGTTTGCCATGTGACTTTTTTTTTTTTTTTTTTGAGGACAATGTGTTCTGCATTTAGTGCTACATTTTTTACAAACCTATTTTTAGAAAACATTTTTGTGATGGTGTAATAGTGTTTGTGGACTTGAACACATCATACTGTTTTGTTTCCGCCTACATTAATTCTTTAACACTCCACATTCTTTAAAAACATGATTGGCATTTGTAGTGTTGTGTGTTAATATATGTGTTTTTTGTGTGATACTATTAGTGCTTAAACATTACGCTGGTTGGAAAGGTGAACTAAGCACATGGTCGAATTATGTGTTTTTTTTAGGGGGTGGGTTGGTACCTGGACAAATTACACACAATATACAAATGTTGCTGCATTTTTATTTTTTAAAATGTGTATTTACTTAAGAAATAAACAAAAGATAACCATGTACAAATTTTGATTACACAGTATTATAACGAGATATATGGTGAGAACTAACTGTTGTTAAATCTCTTTCTGCGAGGTACACTGGGCTTCACAAGGATTAACATCGGGGTGTAGAGAAGGATCTTGATCCGAGGCACCAAAAGGTAAAAGCTTTTGACTGTTACCAAGATGCACAGCGCCGCCTTCTCTATAACCCCGCCTCCATGCACAGGAGCTCAGTTTCGTTAACCAGCCCAATGCAGTAGCAGGTACTAGAGACAACAAACATGAGTAGTCAAATAGACCACACACTCACCACAGGGGAGAGTGTCAGCGGCTAATGCCATACCAACCCAAAGAAGCTAAGTGCGTCAGGGTGGGCGCCTTGTGGAGCCCAGTGTACCTCGCAGAAAGAGATTTAACAACTGTAAGTTCTTACCATAAATCTAATTTTCTGCTGCGGGGTACACTGGGCTCCACAAGGATTAACATTGGGGATGTCCTAAAGCAGTTCCTTATGGGAGGGGACGCACTGTAGCGGTCACAAGAACCCGGCGTCCAAAGGAAGCATCCTGGGAGGCGGAAACATCGAAGGAATATAACCTTATGAACGTGTTCACTGAGGACCATGTAGCCGCCTTGCACAATTGTTCAAGGGTCGCACCACGGTGGGCCGCCCAAGAAGGTCCAACCGACCGAGTAGAATGGGCATCAATGGTAGCAGGAGCTGGACGACCAGCCTGTACATAAGCAAGTGCAATCACCATTCTAATCCATCTGGCCAGGATCTGCTAGGAAGCAGGCCAGCTACGTTTGTGAAAACCAAACAGTACAAAAAGAGAATCAGATTTCCTAATGGAGGATATTCTCTTCACAGAGATACGGAGAGCCCGTACCACATCCAAAGATCGTTCTTTAGGAGACAACTCAGGAGAATTAAAGGCCGGAACAACAATCTCCTGGTTAAGGTGGAAGGAAGACACCACCCTGGGTAAATAACCTCGTCACGTTCTAAGAACCGCCCGGTCACAGTGAAAAATCAAATGGGGGACTTACAGGATAAGGCACCCAAGTCTGAGACCCTTCTAGCTGAAGCGATAGCCAGCAAAACCAAAACCGTAAGGGAGATCCACTTAAGGTCCGCAGACGCAAGAGGTTCAAATGGAGACTCTAGCAAGGCCTCCAGAACCACCGACAGATCCCAAGGGGCCACAAGCGGTACTTAAGGAGGCTGAATTCACAACACGCCCTGAGTGAATGTATGAACATCAGTTAGGGCAGCAATCTTTCTCTGAAACCAAACCGACAAGGCAGAGATGTGAACCTTGAGTGAGGCCAGACGAAGGCCTAAGTCCGGGCCCTGTTGCAGGAAGATCAACAGTTTGGCCGTGCTAAACTTGAAAACGTCATGATTGTGAGACGCACACCAAGTAAAGTAAGCATTCCAGACCCTATGGTAAATCCGAGCAGAAGGCGGCTTACGGGCCTTCAACATCGCTTGAACGACCGCCTCAGAAAAACTCTTGGCCCTCAGGACGGAAGCTTCAAGAGCCAGGCCGTCAAAGCCAGATGGGCAAAGCCCTGGTAAACACAAGAGCCCTGAACGAGGAGATCTGGTCGTTGTGGCAGTAGAAGGGGACGATCCAACGAGAGCCCCTATAGATCGGTGAACCAGTGCCGCCTGGGCCACGCTGCAGTGACCAGAAGTAGGTTTCCTCCTTCTTGCTTGAACTTCCGTATTACTCTGGGCAGGAGTGACACCTTAGGGAACACATACGGCAGCCGATAGGTCCATGGGATTAGTAGAAGGAAATAGAAGAAAGACTCTGTGTTGGGGCATACTTGATATATTAAAATTATTAAGACTTAGCTTTTATTTTTGTATAATTTAAAATAAGATACACTGAATCCAAACAAAAGAAAATGTCTTCTCTTGAATTTATTCTATTGATCAAGAGTACGAATGATTTGTAAAATATAATCAATCTTAAAGCACTTAAAGTGAAAGTATCAAATACATTACAGTAGATATCTAAAGTAAAACAGAGGCACAAATGGAAATAACTAAAATATTTTTTTTATATTAATGAGCAGATATGCTGAGGTTACTGAGAAATGCATAAATTGCTGTCCCTAACATCCGAAAAGGATAGACCATCTATCACAAATCATAGGGATGAATTTAAAGAAAGTTGGATCACTGCAGCCAAAAAAATAATTAGGAGGTCCAAATGGACAAATACGATACCAGGAGATACCAGGATGTGGGCTGAACCGTGCACAGTTCAGCTCCACAGAGCACAGACGGACGTTTCACCGACGGTAGCTTGTTCACTGTGTGTGGACAGTGAAACATGCTGCTGTATTTAAAGTAAAATAGGGAGGGGAGAGAGGTAGCCATCATGCATGCGGAGTGACATTTTGACCGGAAGTTACGTGAAATCCGTCACTTCTGATTTCTAAATGTGTACTGGGTATTTATCATAGAGATGAATATAAGCATAGGATACAGATATTATACTCATTGCGCATTAAAGGAGAAACAAAACCCAGACACTGGTCATTTTATTACGTTTGGCAGGGAGTCCTGTGATTGGCGTCACTCCCTGTAACTTTTTATCACGATCGCGTAAGGCCGGAAGTTACGACATCGGCGTCACTTCCGGAAACAGCTGTAGTAGATATACAGCACGTCAGGGAGGTTGCTATGTGATTGTTGCCTAGCAACCAAAACAAAAAGGATTAGCTCTCGAGTACATTTAGCTTAACAGATTCAAGTTAGTTTATAATGGAAAGACACTGTTTATCTTTCACAGGTATATGTTGATTGTGATGGACATATATACAAAAAGAAAAAGATAAGAAAGTGTCAAGTGGGTGAATACACTGTAGGTGATTTAGGGGTAAGTGCATTATATATCAGTATGAAATAAGAGTGGTAAGATAGTTAAATGGCTGGGTGAGAAAAATTGCATATAAGAGGAAAAGAAATTTTTTTTAAGGACATGCCATTATCAGAAAACGTAAACAAGTAAACAAAAGGTCTGCATAGTGCAGATCACAGAATTAATGTTTGATAAACATTACAAAAAGCTGATCTGACAGGAAATATCCAAGGACTGTTGTAAGTAAGTTAATGTATATATAGGTTGGGCAAGGTAGCGAAACGTGAGAAATAACAATTAATTTTATTTATGGTGTATTATAGAACAATAATAGATCGCGTCTAGCGAGGAGTCCTATTTTGGATGTAAATCCTAGCTGTTAGTGCTATGATCGTGTTAAGGCCGGAGGATGCATCATCGCGCGTCACTCTTGGAGACGGCTGTGATTGGTATACAGCGCGTCAGAAAGTTATGGTTGCTATGTAATTGTTGCCTAGCAGACAAGACAAAAGAAATGTTTACTTTAACATGTTCAAATTAATTTATAATAAACGAACATTTGTCGTCATCGGGTATCTGTAATTGTGGTAAACAGACATGGGGGGAGGGGAAAGAAAGGACATATAGACAAAGTGTGATGCAGATGATTTAGGAGAAAATACATTATGTAGCAGTGTGAGGCTGAAGTGAAAAGCTATCAGATCTATTTGTGGCTAAATAAAAGAAAATGCATAAAGGAGGAGAAAAATATTGACTTTAATCAGTAAGGGGCTGCATAATGCAGATCACAGATTCACAAGGAGCTGGTATCGTAAGCAAGAGAGAACGTCCATGTCCAAATAATTCTTGGAGCTAATGTGTAAATAATTAATGTATATATCGGCCAAAACAAGGTGAATGGTGAAAAAGGGAATGGAAACTATAAGTATAGGGTATGTGTTGGAACGATATAAGTATAGGGTATGTGTTGGAACGATATTAACAGGTGATGTGTTTTAAGTTGATATTTAGGGGTGAAACATAATGGAGTTACCAATGGAGGTAAAGTAGTGGTGTGTGTGTGGTATAATAATATAATTGGAGGTGTTATCAATCAAGTATAAAGAGATTGAAAAGAAAAAATTGGGATAAGGTAGTAATAATTAAGTGCAAAAATAATATCTGGTTAATGGAAGGATAATGATAGCTGGCTAGTAATATCATTTTTATTAAGGGGTGAAATAAGTGATAAGGTCACTGAGCATGGTTGTTAATGAGTAAAAGTAGATATAGTGATTACTGTCTAAATGAATACCGCGTAATTAATGTACTCATTCATGCCTTTAGGTGCCAGACAATCCAATCTGAAGGTCCATTCCGATTCATGTCTGAGTAATTCTTGCATTAGATCATCTCCGCGCATTCCTAAAGTGATTTTTTTCCAGTCCAAAAGCTTTTAATTCATTTGGATTACTTCCGTGATAGTTGTGGAAGTGTCGTGCAACAGATGTTAGTTTTTTATTTTTGGAAAGATCTGCTGGAGCATTTCTCACTGATCCAATGTGTTCCAGAATACGTTGTTTCAGGGCTCTGGAAGTTAACCCTACATATTTCATGTTGCAGCTGCAGGAAATGCAATAAACTCAGATTGCACTGCAATTAATGAAGTGTTCAATCGTGAGTGATTCTCCATTGCGATCTTGTATCCTGGACATCTTGATCATGTGTGGACAGGCTTTGCAATTCCCGCAAGGGAAGGAGCCCTTGAGAGTAGATTTTTTCTTTGGATTTTTTATGAAGTGACTGCTGGTAAGTCTGTCTTTCAGATTCCTAGATCTTTACCAACTCATGGATGCCTTCTGTCCTATCACTTTGGAAAGATCATCGTCCAAATGTAAGATTGACCAATGTCTGTCAATGGATTCCTTTATCAACCTCCACTCTCTACAGAAGGTTCCCACAAACCTCAAGGTATTGTTCTGTTCACTTTTGCTTATTTGAGGCACAGTTGAAGTCTTTGGAAAGATAAGTGTTTCTCTTGATGTTTGGCTGGTGTGCCATTTAGCTCTCTTGATAGGCCGATGGCTGTATCCGTGTTCCAATAACCTTATAGTTAGTTCTATGCTTTTTAGTCTGAAAGTATCGGGATCTGAGCAGTTCCTCTTTAGGCGCAAAAAAAATCCCTTTGGGGATATTTTCAACTGTTGGTGGAAAGTGTGAGCTGGTTTGATGAAGGAGACTGTTAGTTGCCGTTTCTTTACGGTACAGTTCAGTTTGTATTTGACCGTCGGGAGCTTTATATATCTTAAGGTCCAGTAATGAAAATGAATCGGTGCTGATATGATGTGTGAGTTTGAGATTGATGGAATTATTGTTTAATTCCTCAATGAAGGACAAAAGTAATTTCCTATCACCCTCCCATATCACGATGATATCGTCTATGTAGCACCACCAGGCTACTACATGTTGGGTGAATTTCTCACTGTCGGGATGCATCACAATCGCTCTCTCCCACCATCCTAGATATAAGTTAGCATATGTCGGGCGCAGGCAGCGCCCATTGCTGTGCCACGGGTTTGAAGGTAGAAACGGTCATTGAAAGTAAAGTAGTTGCGGTTTAGGACAAATTCAAGGAGTTCAATCAGTAGGTTATGGAATTCATTGTTATCAACCATACCCAGAAAGTATTATACTGCTTCTATGCCCACCTGGTGGTTAATGCTGGTGTACAAAGACTCCACATCAAGAGTCACCAATAGGTGGTTGTCGTCAAATCTTATATCATGCAGCTTTTGAAGCACACCGGTCGTGTCTCGCAGATACGAAGGAAGATTTAGCACATGTTGGCATAGATGTAAATCCAGGAATTTGCTTGGTTTTTCCAGCTAGCCACCTTGTCCTGATACGATAGGACGTCCTGGCGGGAGATTGATGTATTTGTGGATCTTGGATAGTAAATATAGGGTGGGATTTTTTGGTTTTTCAGTTATACGGTACTCCTTTTCTTCCTTACTTATGGTACCCATTGAGTATGCGCGATCTAGGATCCTGTTCAAACTGATCCTGAAGTTATCAGAGTATGCGCTTATAGCATTGTGCATCTCCCAGTTGTCTCATTGCTTCAGTAATATACATTGCTGTGGGCCACAGAACTATATTTCCCCCTTTGTCGGAAGGTTTGATCACTATCTCTGACCAAGATTGAATCTCTCGTAGGGTACTCCTTTCTTGCTTGCTTAGGTTGTCCTCATGAATTGGTCTGTTTTTGATTGTATGTATATTTTATCCAAATTCCTGGAAACAAGTTCTTGAAAAACTCTGATTTCGGCAGATAGGTTCAAGGGGAAAGAAAGTCGACTTCTTTTTACACCGAGATCTAATCTGTTTATCTGAATTCTCCTGATTGGTACATTGTAATTCTTCTAGCGCTTCAATTGCTTCCAGCTTTTCCGTGGTAAATAGATGTGATGGTGGATTGGTTGACGTTGAATCTCTTGTTGAGAAGAATTTCTTTAGAAGCAGTTTTCTTACAGAGTTTTAGATCTTTTTCCCATACAAAGCGATTAATGGGTTGTGATGGTGAGAAAGAGTCCTTTGGCAAGTATGTTGATATGTTCATCAAACAGGATTATACTTGATATATTAATAACTTTGAGGTTATTTTGTGTTACTTCCTCCTGTTGGTCCTGACCGAGTATCTCAGTGGTCATGGTTGTTCCCAATCGATTTGATCTCGTGGGTTTCTTCCTCCCCCTCCTCGTCTTCCTGTTTGTCGATATCGCGGTCTTCCTCTTCTCCTGCCTGGCCCTAAGAAATCACAGAGCATCCACGAACACTGCTTGAGGATCCCTTGTCCTTGCTCCGAAGACCGGAACCTTGTGATTGTGTCGAGACGCCATCAGGTCCACATCTGGAAGGCCCCACTTGTCCACGAGAGGTTGAAACACCTCTGGATGGAGGCTCCAATCTCCGTCGTGTACGTTCTGACGACTGAGAAAGTCTGCTTCCCAGTTTAGGACCACCGGAATGAACACTGCGGATATGGCCGGCAGATGGCGTTCTGCCCACTGAAGAATCCGTGATACTTCCCTCATTGCCATGTGGCTTTGAGTGCCGCCATGATGACTGATATATGCCACCACGGTGGCATTGTCCGATAGTACTTGAACTGGTCTGTTCCGTATTAGATGCAGGGCCATTGTCAACGCATTGAACACTGCCCGAGGTTGCAGAATATTTATCGGGAGTAGAGACTCCTCCTTGGTCCACCGACCCTGAAGAGAGTGTTGTTCCAACACCGCGCCCCAACTTTTTAGACTGGCATCCGTGGTCAGAAGGACCCAGTTTGATATCCAGAAGGGACAGCCCCTGGTCAATCGTTGGTCCTGAAGCCACCAGCTCAGTGACAGGCGGACCTCTGGATAAAAGGAAATCATGGGAGATATGATCCGGTGAGGCAGGCCTTCCCACTTGGTCAGAATTAACTTCTGCAGAGGGCGAAAATGGAATTGATCGTAGTCCACCATGTCGAAAGTAGACACCATGAGACCTAGCACTTACATTTCAGAATGTATCGAGGATTTCTTTTAGTTGATTAGCCACCCGTGGGCTTTCATGAACTGGACCGTCAGATCTAGATGACACAGGAAAAGTTCTGGGGAATTTGCCAGGATCAACAAATCATCCAAGTACGGTAGGATTCTGACCCCTTGACGGAGGAGTGTAGCCGTTATGACCACCATTACTTTGGTAAAAACTCGGAGAGGCGTTGTCAAACCAAAGGGTAATGCCCAAAATTGGTAATGAAGGTTGCCCACCGTAAACCGCAGGTACTGCTGAGACACTGCAATAGGAATATGCAGGTAGGCATCCTGTATGTCAAGGGAGACCATATAGTCCCCAGGCTCCAATGCCAGAAAAATAGTGTGCAGAGTTTCTATACGAAACTTGGAGACCCGCACATACTTGTTCAAGGACTTTAGATTGAGAATGGGCCGTGAGGACCCGTTTGGTTTCGGGACTAGAAACAGCGATGATTATTATCTCATGCCTCTCTGAGTCAGAGGCAGCGGTACTACTACTCCTGGGGTCAAGAGTACCACCGAATGCAGTGTTTTTGCCTTTGCCGGGTCCATAGTAACATGTCAGGAAAAATCGATGACGGGGACGATTCTTGAAGGGTACGGCGTAACCTCGAGCGACGACTTCCCTTACCCAGGCATCGGAAGAGGTCTTCAACCATTCAGGGGCAAAACCTAGAAATCGGCCCCCCACCCTGTTATCCCCCAGAGGGAGGCCCACCCCATCATGCGGCAGGCATGTCAGTTTTGGAAGCTGGCTGACGGGCAGCCCAGGCCCGCATCGGTCTGGGCTTAGCAGGTCTGGAAGCATGAGCTTGCTTTGGGTACGCCTGACCTTCTGCTTTACCTGGAGGATGAAAGGCTAAAGTACTTTTAGCCTTTTGTGTTGAAGGAGCCGTACTAGGTAGGCAAGCTGTTTTAGCAGTAGCCAGATCAGCCACAATTTATTGAGGTCTTCTCTAAAGAGAATGTCTCCCTTGAAAGGAAGCACCTCCAGGCTTTTCTTGGAATCCATATCCACCGACCAAGATCTCAACCAAAGGATACGTCTGGCTAAGATGGGCATAATAGCAGCCTTGGCAGCCAGCACCCCGGCATCGGAGGCAGCCTTCTTAAGGTACAGAGAAGCCGTGGCAATATACGAGAGGCATTGTCGAGCATGCTCAGATGCGTTGTAAGGGAGCTCCGCCTCTAGCTCCTGAGCCCACGCCTCAACAGTTTCAGCAGCCCAAGTTGCTGCAATGGTTGGCCTGTGCACAGCCCCCGTTAGGGTGTAAATCACTTTCAAACAACCCTCCACATGTATATCTGTCAGTTCCTTCAGAGAGGTGATGGTAGTTACTGGAAGAGCAGTGGAAACTGCCATGCACACCACATGAGAATCTAAAGGGGGAGGAGTTTCACAATTTTTTACATAGCTCCGCAGAGAGAGGATAGCGAGCCAACAGTCTCTTATGCGGTGTGAATTCCATTCCTGGATTATCCCATGATTCCTGACGTATGTCAGCCAGGTGTTGAGAATGAGGTAAAACTTGTTAACCATCTTCTTATATTTAAATTTGTTCAGATTTTTAGAGACCGCCGCAGGCTCAGGTTCATCAGAGACCTGAAGAATGAGCCTGATAGCCTCAATCAAATCAGGGACATCCACCATTGACTTCCCTTCCCCATCAGAAGCATGTGAGTCAGTGACTGTGGGGTCAGCTCCTCAGAGGATGTGTCCGGGATAGCAATGGATCGTGAGGAGGTAATGGCCCATTTAGAAGACATATTAGTCATAGGTTGGCGAGAGTGAGAGTTAGATTTGGATTTAGTCAGTGACCGGTTCAATTGCTGTAACTGAGTGGATATTTGATCTGCCCATGCCGGATTAATAGCAGGGACCATAAACTGTTGCATTGGCACAGGTGGTCCCACAGGGGGCACCAGTTTAGTTACAAACGTGTTTAACAGCGTGGAATAGGTAGCCCAAGGTGGGTCATTTGTTGCCCCCGGTGCTACAGACCCACTGGGGAGTAAGGAACCCCCTGAACATAAACTCTCTGCTGCCAAATTTTCCTCCAAAATGTCTGCGGCATCACCACCACGCAATGTGGGAGAAGCCCCAGCTCCGTTGCCACGTGTAGTTGACATAACAATAAGCACAATATTGGGCAACCTGGTACAATTCTTAGCATTGATATACCTAGCAAGAACTCCCAGTGAAGTGTCACTTTCCTGTCAGCACAGTCTGGGAATCCAAGAGATATATGGTGACTATAAATAATAAAAGAAAAATACACAGCAAGTATATCTTGTGAAATACCTATATTATTTAGAAAAACTGACACACTTAGCCCCTCAGGTTACAGAATATAGAAGCACGCTGAGTGAAATAACAATTATGGCAGCCACGCAGCAGCTACATACACACACACATATATAGTCACAAGCGTACCGTGCAGAAATTATACACCATAAAACTGCACTGGACTAGCAATACAAAGTAATACTCAGTATGGCTATAAATATGTACACAGTTGATATAACAGTAGATACTGGATGTATATCACAGGGTGTTTGTATCACACATCCCTGAATGTATGCACTCTTTCTTAACTAACACTGTCCCAGTGACAGGTAGAATACTTAAGTGTCCTGTAAAATGCACAGCGCTGGCGATCAGGCGGCTTTACAGAGGAGTATTTGCCCAAGCAGTCCCAGGAACAGCTCAGCTCCGTTGTGATGGCTGCTGACAGGGAGTAAGGGAGAGATATGCAGCTTCTGGGTGGGAATATTCACTGAAATGGTGCCCTGAGGCTGGGGAAGGGGCTACAGGTTAGGCCTTATCCCCCTGCTGGCTTCCCCACCGGGCGCTGCGGGCTATGTAAAAACGGGGTTTTAGAAGAGGAAAAAAAACCACCTGTGCCCAGGGTCCCGGCGACTAGTGGAGCGGCTGCCCAGTTACAGTGTCCACGCCAGTGCGCGTGGCCCGCCTCCCACGGTCGCGCCGGATCGCGGTAATAGCTGGCCTAAGAGACCCTTTACCTCCCCCCTGTACCTGCGGCCACGCGATCCTGGAGGGCAGTCGCGGGTGTGTGTGACTGACAGGAAAAACACCGGAGCCTCTGCTGTAGTTACCCGGCAACCAGGGCGCTGGAGTATACAGCACCGCTGGGGGAGTGATGGAGCTGCAGCAAAGTATGTCCTATGAAGTCTTCAAAGATTTTCTTCTTTCTTCAATTCAAGCTATAATATGGCCTGCAAAGGCAAGCCCCTGTTGATTGCCTGCTTACTGCATGGCACCAACTTACAAACTGAGCTCCTGTGCACGGAGGCGGGGTGATATAGGAAACGGTGCTATGCATCTTGGTAAGAAGGTCAAAGCTTTGAGCCTGTTGGTGCCTCGGATCAAGATCCTACTCTACACCCCCGATGTTAATCCTTGTGGAGCCCAGTGTACCCCGCAGCAGAAAAAATAATACAAAGTATTATAAAAAAAAAAAAAACGCTCTTCATATCTTCAGTGTCCAAAAAAAACTACAGGGCGGCCTGCCCCCACTAAGGCACAAGATGGTGAAGCAGGTAAAGTTACATGTTAATGGACATATTATGAGTGCAAATTATTTGGCACAACATTAATGTTTTTTTTTGGGTATAAGACCAACCACACAACGGCTCATTTCCAGAAGGAGGCGTCCTGAGGTTTCTGGCAAGCAAAGACATATGGCCCACAAGAGTCACAGGCCGGATATGCACACCAGACAACATGAGTCACCACCTCAACCACGCATATCAAATGTGTCCTCAAGGCCACCATTCCAACTATTGTAGAGTCCGCCAACACGGGAACCACAATCCCCTCAGCTGCCTGGTGAGTAGAAAAAAAACAAACATTAGTACACATACTTACACAGGGCAATTTATAAATAATTAGCCTGGTTGGAGACCACACAATAACATACGTATGGCTGAACACCAACAACAAAATGCCTAACAAATCTTATGGAGTTACAGCTCAACACTAAATATATGTGTGTACACTTCAGCCATAGAGTAGCATATTAAGATGAAGAAGCTGCAACAAAAGCACAAGTGCAAGCTTCACAAGGATTAGATCATTAACAAATGGTGTGTGGTGATGCAGTTAGATGTAGTGTGGAGATCCTGCATACCCATCATATATTTTGTGTAAGCAATCCAAGTTTAACACACATTTAAACAAATCATAAACAGTGTTTGCACAGTACAATATGTTATGTATTTGTGAGACGGATTCGGATTAATATTACATGATAAAACAACACATCTAATATAGTCGAGAGGCATGGCCTTAATGTAACTGGAGTATTGATGTTGTTGGGAACAACCCCATTTTGAATCATGTCTTGTTTAAAACAATATATGTCTACATAAACTAATATGTTGTTCCATTACAGCCCATACAGATGACGACAACATTCCCCCGAACCCCAACATGACACAAAAATGGAGGAAAGCTTTGTGTTACATCTCCAGCCAATCGACCAAACAATACCTACATCACCTGTGAGTACGCCTCCAACAGAAACACCACCTGCACCACAAATCAGTCCACCATCACAAGTGACAACACAGAATCAGGTTTTTTGGAATACCTGGTCAACCCAGCAGGCAAATAACCTGGATTGTCTGCATAGTCAGATGCAATTTCGTCCTAGTCTGCCACATCATCTTCCCCGAATTAGTCAAAATAGTAGTCGGCTAAATGTACAAGTCACTCGTATCGCCAACACAATGGAATTAATGTGTACCGACAACACACATATGAGACAGCACCAAAACTACCTCAACATTTTGGAAATCAAAACATTTTGCTGCATAAAGTGAATGATGTCCCTAGCACAATGGGAAATACGTATCTTAATTGTATGTATGTAATTGCTAGAAGCCTTACAGGTAAAAAGGGTGAACTAGAAATACTTGCAGCAAGCAAACAGTATGATATTATAGGCATTACTGAAACTTGGGGGGACGAATCTCATGATTGGACAGTCAATCTAGAGGGTTATACGCTGTTCAGGAGAGACAGATTAAATAAACGGGGTGGAGGGGTATGTCTATACGTAAAGCCGTTTTTAAAACCTGATATACGGGAAGATATTCAGGAGGGGACTGTAGACACTGTTGAGACATTATGGGTAAAAACTGCAAGTGGGGGCAAAGGAATAAAAAAGTTAGTATTGGGTTTATGCTACAGGCCGCCTGGTATTAATGTGTCTGATGTGGTATTGTTACTGAAGCAAATTGAAAGAGCAGCAGGAGTAGGAGACATAATAGTGATAGGAGATTTTAACTACCCAGAGATGAATTGGATAAACGATTCATGTGATACAGCTAGGGGTAAACTGTTTTTAAACACACTAAATGATAACTACTTAGTTCAACTGATCGAGGAACCTGCTAGGTACAATGCAATCTTAGACCTGGTATTAACAAACAATGGGGAATTGGTATCAAATATTATAGTAGGGGAGCCCATAGGAAACAGCGACCACAATATGGTCACATTCAATATCAGTTTTCATAAGCAGACCTATACTGGCTCAACTAGGACTCCAAACTTTAGCAAAGCCAACTCTGACATGATGAGGGAAGCCTTATGGGATATTGAATGGGAAATTTTCTTTCAAGGAAAAAATACTACGGAGAAATGAGATGTATTAAAATCACTGCTAGTTAAAAATACTCTCAAATTTATTCCCACGAGCAGCAAAAAAAGGAATAAAAATCCCATACCAATGTGGCTTAACAAAAAATATAAAGGAATTTATGAGCAAGAAAAGGCGAGCATTCAAAAAATACAAATCTGACGGGAATGCGGAGTCATTTCAGCACTACAAGGACTGTAACAAAATATGCAAAAAAGAAATAAGAGCAGATAAAGTAGAAACTGAAAAACTAGTAGCAAAGTAAAGCAAAGTGAATCCCAAAAAATTCATTAAATGCATCAGCAGCTTGAGATTAAAGAAGGAGAGTATAGGCCCTTTAAAAATTAGATTTATGGTAAGAATTTACCGTTGTTAAATCTCTTTCTGCGAAGTACACTGGGCTCCACAAGGATTAACATGTGTAAAGTAGGATCTTGATCCGAGGCACCAACAGGCTCAAAGCTTTGACCTCCTTCCCAAGATGCATAGCGTCGCCTCCTATATCACAACGCCTCCATGCACAGGAGCTCAGTTTCGTTAACCAGCCCAATGCAGTAGCAGGTACCAGAGAAAAAAATTGCTTGTAGCCAATTACACTACACACTCACCACAGGAGAGGGTGTCAAAAACTATGCCAATACCAACCCAAAGAAGCTAAGTGCGTCAGGGTGGGCGCCTTGTGGAGCCCAGTGTACCTCGCAGAAAGAGATTTAACAATGGTAAGTTCTTACCATAAATCTAGTTTTCTGCTGCGGGGTACACTGGGCTCCACAAGGATTAACATCGGGGATGTCCTAAAGCAGTTCCTTATGGGAGGGGACGCACTGTAGCAGGCACAAGAACCCGGCGTCCAAAGGAAGCATCCTGGGAAGCGGCGGTTTCAAAGGCATAGAACCTTATAAACGTGTTCCCAGAGGACCATGTTGTCGCCTTGCACAAATGTTCAAGGGTCGCACTACGGTAGGCCGTCCAAGAAGGTCTAACCGACCGAGTAGAATGGGCTTTAATGGTAGCAGGAACCGGACGACCAGCCTGTACATAAGCATGTGCAATCACCATTCTAATCCATCTGGCCAAAGTCTGCTTGGAAGCAGGCCAGCCACATTTGTGAAAACCAAACAATACAAAAAGAGAATCAGATTTCCTAATGGAGGAAGATCTCTTCACATAGATACGGAGAGCCCGTAGCACATCCAAACACCGCTCTTTGGAAAACAACTCAGGAGAATTAAAGGCCAGAACCACAATCTCCTGGTTAAGGTGGAAAGAAGACACCACCTTCGGTAAATAACCTGGCCGCGTTCTAAGAATCGCCCAGTCACGGTGAAAAAACGAGTTTTATGGTAAGAACTTACCTTTGTTAAAACTCTTTCTGTGAGGTACACTGGGCTCCACAAGGATAGACATAGGGGTGTAGAGTAGGATCTTGATCCGAGGCACCAACAGGCTGAAAAGCTTTGACTGTTCCCAGAATGCATAGCGCCGCCTCCTCTATAACCCCGCCTCCCTGCACAGGAGCTCAGTTTTTAGTTAACCAGCCCATTCCAGTAGCAGGAAAAGAGACGACAACGGTTAGTAGCCACATACACCACACTCTCACGACAGGAGAAATGTCAGTGGCTAATGCCATACCAACCCAAAGAAGCTAAGTGCGTCAGGGTGGGGGCCTTGTGGAGCCCAGTGTACCTCGCAGAAAGAGTTTTAACAAAGGTAATTTCTTACCATAAATCTAGTTTTCTGCTGCGGGGTACACTGGGATCCAGAAGGATAGACATAGGGGATGTCCTAAAGCAGTTCCTTATGGGAGGGGACGCACTGTAGCGGGCACAAGAACCCGGTGTCCAAAGCATCCTGGGAAGCGGCAGTATCGAAGGCATAGAACTTTATGAACGTGTTCACAGAGCACCACGTAGCCGCCTTGCACAATTGTTCAAGGGTCGCACCACGGCGGGCCGCCCAAGAAGGTCCAACAGACAGAGTAGAATGGGTCGTAATGTGAGCAGGAGCTGACAGACCAGCCCTCACATAAGCATGTGCAATCACCATTCTAATCCATCTGGCCAAAGTTTGCTTGAGAGCAGGCCAGCCCCATTTGTGAAATCCAAACAGCACAAAGAGAGAATCAGATTTCCTAATAGAAGCAGTTCTCTTCACAGAGATACGGAGAACCCGTACCACATCCAAAGACCGCTCTTAGGGAGACAGATCAGGAGAAACAAGTGCCGGAACCACAATCTCCTGGTTAAGGTGGAATGAAAATACCACCTTAGGTAAATATCCGGGATGAGTCCTAAGAACCGCCCGATCACGGTGAAATATCAGATATGGGGAACTACAGGACAAGGTACCCAAATACGACACTCTTCTAGCTGAAGCAATAGCCAGCAGAAACACCACCTTAAGGAAAGTCACTTAAGATCAGCTGAACCAAGAGGTTCAAAAAGAGACTCTTGTAGCGCCTCCAAAACCACCGACAAGTCCCAAGGAGCCACAGGCGGGACATAGAGAGGTCGGATACGCAATACACCCTGAGTAAAGGTATGCACATCAGGTAAGGTCACAATTTTTATCTGAAACCACACCAACAAGGCAGATATTTGAACCTTGAGGGAGGCCAGACACAGGCCTAAGTCCAGCCAACAACTTGGCTATACTCAACTTGGAAGCGTCATAATCATTAGATGCGCACCAAAGAAAGTAAGAATGCCAGACCCTACAGTAAATCCGAGCCAAAGCCGGTTTCCGGGCCCGCAACATAGTTCGAATGACCGCCTCAGAAAACCCTTTTGCCCTTAAGACGGAAGCTTCAAGAGCCACGCCGTCAAAGACAGCCGGGCTAGGTCCTGGTAGACACAGGGGCCCTGAACGAGGAGGTCTGGGCGTTGTGGAAGTAGAATTGGACGCTCTGATGATAGGCCGTGCAGGTCTGAGAACCAGTGCCGTTTGGGCCACGCTGGAGCTATGAGTAGCAGATTTCCTTTTTCTTGCTTGAACTTCCGAATTACCCTGGGCAGGAGTGACACCGGACGGAACACGTACGGCAGCCGAAACCTCCATGGCACCGCCAGCGTATCCACAATTGCTGCTTGAGGATTCCTTGTCCTTGCTCCGAAGACCAGAACCCTGTGATTGTGTCGAGACAACACAGGACAGAAAAGATTGTCTCTTTGTTGGCGCACTTAAAGGAAAGAATAAATTTTATTCATATTAAGAGTGTATTATGTTAAAATATAACTTTTACTAATATTATCTTAAAAAGTTGCAATTGAGAAACATAAATGTGAAAAAATATGTGCAATTCGTGTAAATTTTGTGAATAAATTCATAACATTAACTAATAAAAGCTGATACACTGTGCCTAAATTTTCTGCTCCATTAGTGCATCCTAAATTTTAGATTGAGAAGTAATATGTATTGCACAATAACTATATGTAGGGTTGAATAGCATGAACTTCTCACATAGACAGCAGCAGTAGGTGTCTGAATTCATATAATAATAATTAATATAGAAATCAAATTGATAAACTGAAAAATGTTTTATTCCATAAAGGACACACTGGGATAATCACCACAACTATCATTTATTTAGTTTCATTATTTCAAATTCTACCTATTTTGTGGTTGTCTGGCCCGGTTGCTACCGACTACTGACACTGTTACACCATGATATATATGATGGGGCCGCAGATGATTGCTTAATATTGGTGCCTGGATGATATGCTGTTTATGTCACGCCAGTTATGCAATATTGCCCTATACGCCCCTTCCCTTATCGGGTAGTCACTTTTGCTTATCGGTTTTAGGGACGTAATTGTTGTATTACCAGTCCCCTGATATGGTCAGCAGCTGTATCCCAGAAATTATTAGTATTAAGGATTACAAAAATATGTCCCTATTAAAGTCCTCTATGTAATGATTTTTAACTGTGCCAGTATCAATAAAAATTATAAACAATTAACTACTACACCATCTAATGAGTGTACAATATGCTTATTAATTGCCACTACACGTTGTATCAATTGTTTAAAGGGATCCCAATATATGAATTCAAAAATTGCGGGCTCCGCATCTATTAGTAACAGCAGTTATAATAGGATTCCAATGGAGAACTGTTTATTTCATACTGAAAAAGCAGCCCGAATAGCTGCCTTATTCAGATAAAAGTATCGTTACTATAGTAACTGGCGCACATCTGACCTATTGGTAAAATAATACTGCAGCTCTATATATATCTCATTAAGTAAGGGTCAGCAATCTTAATGAATAAATACTGGCTGGTATTATCAACTATTTGTGGTCCGTTATGGTCTAATAACATCTGGCATCCTGAATTGATTGGTCCTCCTATCCAACTATATATCCTAACTGAGTAGTGGCTTCCATCTCTCATCTATCCTTTTGTACTATATTGCATTCGAGTATAGTACAAAAGGATAGATGAGAGATGGAAGTAATTAGCAAGGAAATGTTATGTAGGGAGTGAAAATGTCAGTGAAAATGTTAGAATAGTGCAGACACTACTCAGTTAGGATATATAGTTGTATAGGAGGACCAGTCAATTCAGGATGCCAGATGTTATTAGACCATAACGGACCACAAATAGCTTTTAGGATCTGCATCTAAGCACACCTGTGACACATAAATCAATCTGTTTTTGCTTACTGTTTAATACTGAAGCAATATACCCTAGTTGATAATACCAGCCAGTATTTATTCATTAAGATTGAGACATGTGCCAGATAGTTCTAATATAGCCACTACTTACCAATATCATTAGGATGCGGCAATACCATTATATAGAACTCAAAATATCTGTTGCACATACCGGGTATGGGACATGCTGATCCTTAATTGACGGTATAAATAGACTTGCAATATTACTACAACTTTATGTCAGGTGTGTGCAAGCTACTACAATAAAGATATTTCTATCTGATCAATACAGCTATTTTGCACGCATGGGACATGGGATATGCTGACCCTTACTTAATGAGATATAGACCTGCAGTATTATTTTACCAATAGGTCAGATGTGCGCCAGTTACTATAGTAACGATACTTTTATCTGAATAAGGCAGCTATTCGGGCTGCTTTTTCAGTATGAAATAAACAGTTCTCCATTGGAATCCTATTATAACTGCTGTTACTAATAGATGCTGAGCCCGCAATTTTTGAATTCATATATTGGGATCCCTTTAAACAATTGATACAACGTGTAGTGGCAATTAATAAGCATATTGTACACTCATTAGATGGTGTAGTAGTTAATTGTTTATAATTTTTATTGATACTGGCACAGTTAAAAATCATTACATAGAGGACTTTAATAGGGACATATTTTTGTAATCCTTAATACTAATAATTTCTGGGATACAGCTGCTGACCATATCAGGGGACTGGTAATACAACAATTACGTCCCTAAAACCGATAAGCAAAAGTGACTACCCGATAAGGGAAGGGGCGTATAGGGCAATATTGCATAACTGGCGTGACATAAACAGCATATCATCCAGGCACCAATATTAAGCAATCATCTGCGGCCCCATCATATATATCATGGTGTAACAGTGTCAGTAGTCAGTAGCAACCGGGCCAGACAACCACAATATTATAGGTAGAATTTGAAATAATGAAACTAAATAAATGATAGTTGTGGTGATTATCCCAGTGTGTCCTTTATGGAATAAAACATTTTTCAGTTTATCAATTTGATTTCTATATTAATTATTATTATATGAATTCAGACACCTACTGCTGCTGTCTATGTGAGAAGTTCATGCTATTCAACCCTACATATAGTTATTGTGCAATACATATTACTTCTCAATCTAAAATTTAGGATGCACTAATGGAGCAGAAAATTTAGGCACAGTGTATCAGCTTTTATTAGTTAATGTTATGAATTTATTCACAAAATTTACACGAATTGCACATATTTTTTCACATTTGTTTCTCAATTGCAACTTTTTAAGATAATATTAGTAAAAGTTATATTTTAACATAATACACTCTTAATATGAATAAAATTTCTTCTTTCCTTTAAGTGCGCCAACAAAGAGACAATCTTTTCTGTCCTGTGTTGTTCTGTAATTTATTGTCTATGGCAGCACCCCCTACGATGAATGATAATAATAAAAATTCTTTGTAATTACAAAATTTGGGGAATCTTTCAGCAAAACTAATAATGTCAGTATTTTTCTAGTGCAGAGGACATCCTTATCCCCCATTTCCCTCACATGATTGTGTCGAGACGCCATCAGATCCACGTCTGGAAGGCCCCACTTTTCCACTAGTAGTTGAAACACTTCTGGATGGAGGCTCCACTCGCCGGCATGTACGTCTTGACGACTGAGAAAGTCTGCTTCACAATTCAGGAATCCCAGAATGAATATTGCCGATATGCCGCCTTGATGATTTATGTAAGCCACCGTGGTGGCGTTGTCCGACTGTACTTGAACAGGATGGTTCTGACTTAAATGCTGGGCCAGGTTCAACGCATTGAAGACCACCCGCAATTCCAGAATGTTGATCGAGAGGAGAGATTCCTCCTTGGTCCACCGACCCTGAAGGGAGTGTTGCTCCAGCACTGCGTCCCAACCCCTTAGACTGGCATCTGTCGTCAACAGGACCGAGTTGGATATCCAGAATATCCAGAATGGGCAGCCCCTGCACAATTGTCGGTCCCACCATAGCAGCGACAGACGGACCTCCGGAGTCAATGAGATCATGTGAGACCTGATCCAGTGAGGCAGGCCATCCCACTGGGCTAGAATCAGCTTCTGGAGGGGGCGAGAATGGAATTGCGCATACTCCACCATGTCGAATGCTGATACCATGAGGCCCAGCACCTGCATCGCCGAATGTATCGACACTTGCGGACGAGAAAGGAAGCAACAAATCCTGTCCTGAAGCTTCAGGACTTTCTCCTGAGATAAGAACAACCGCTGGTTGTGAGTGTCCAATAGCGCTCCCAGGTGCACCATGCTCTGAGCAGGGACCAGAGAGGATTTCTTCCAGTTGATGAGCCACCCGTGGGCTTGTAGAAACTGGACAGTCATATCCAGATGACGTAGGAGAAGTTCTGGGGAATTTGCCAGGATTAACAAGTCGTCCAGATACGGCAGTATCCTGACCCCTTGACGGCGGAGTACCACCGTCAATACCACCATAACTTTGGTGAAGACTCGCGGAGCCGTAGTTAAACCAAAAGGTAACACCTGAAACTGGTAATGGAGGTTGCCAATTGCAAACCTCAGGTATTGCTGATGTGACACTGCTATAGGAATATGCAGGTAAGCATCCTGTATGTCCAGGGAGACCATGTAGTCCCCAGGTTCCAAAGGCCAGAATTATAGAGCGAAGGGTTTCCATACGGAACTTGGAAACCTTCACAAACCTGTTCAATGCCTTGAGGTTGAGAATGGGCCGGAAGGACCCATTCGGTTTCAGGACTAGAAACCTGCGGAGAATAGTACCCCCAGCCCCTCTGCGCAAGAGGCACCTGTACTACTACTCCTGTATCCAGGAGGGTCTGTACTACCGAATGTTGAGTGTTTGCCTTTGTCTGGTCCAACGGGACGTCTGTCCGGCAAAATCGATGAGGGGGTCTGTTTTTGAAGGCTATGGCGTAACCTTGGGTGACGACTTTCCGTACCCAGTCATCTGAAGTGTTCTTCAACCATTCCTGGGAATACACTAGAAGCCAGCCCCCCACCCTGGGATTCCCCAGGAGGAGGCCCGCCCCGTCATACGGTAGGTTTATCGGTCTTGGAAGTTGGCTGACGGGCCGCCCAGGCTCTTTTGGGCTTTGGCTTACCAGGTTTGGAAGTGCGGGCCTGCTTGTTGTACGCCTGACCTTTTTCTTTACCTGAAGGACGAAAGGGGAGAAAAGAAGTACCTTCAGCCTTTGAGGCAGAAGGAGCGATACTCGGCAGACAGGCGGTTTTGGCAGTAGCCAAGTCAGCCACAATTTTATTTAAGTCCTTCCCAAACAGAATATCTCCCTTGAAAGGGAGTGCCTCCAGGGTTTTTCTAGAGTCCAGATCCACAGACCAGGATCTGAGCCACAAAATCTGGCGAGCCAGGACTGATGTAGTAGAGGCCCTGGATGCTAGGATACCGGCATCAGAAGCCGCCTCTTTAATATAGCGAGAAGCTGTGACAATATATGACAAGTAGACAAGCATTGTCTAGCATGGTCAGAAGAGATTTCAGCTTCTAACTCCAAGGCCCATGCTTCAATAGCCTCTGCAGCCCATGTTGCTGCAATAGTGGGCCGTTGTGCAGCACCCGTGAGGGTGTAAATCGCTTTCAGACAACCCTCCACACGTTTATCCGTAGGCTCTTTTAGAGACGTGACGGTAGTGACAGGTAGAAACCACCATCCTAGCCACATGTGAGTCTACTGGAGGAGGCGTTTCCCAATTTTTAGACAGCTCTGGCGCGAGAGGATAGCGAGCCAGCATCTTCTTTTGAGGCACAAACTTCTTACCCGGGTTTTCCTAGGGTTCCTGACGTATATCCACTAGGTGGTCAAAGTGAGGTAAAACTTGTTTAACCACCTTCTGACGCTTGAACCTATCTAGTTTCTTAGGAGGGACGGATGGCTCGGAATCATCCGTAATCTGTAAAATCAACTTAATATCCTCCAAAAGATCAGGAACATCCACATGTGAACCACCCTCCCCATCAGCAGTATCTGAGTTAGAATCTGTGGGGTCAGTGTAAGTGCCATCTTCATCAGACGAGGTGTCAGTGACAGCAGTGGATTGTGAAGAGATAAGAGCTCGCTTAGAGGCCCCCTTGGGCTTAGGCGAGCGAGGGTCAGACTTTTTAGTAGTCAGGGACTGGTTCAACTTCTTCAACTGAGCAGATAAATTGTCCGCCCATGGCGGATTAGCGGCAGGGACCACATACGGTTGCACCGGCATAGGGTGTCCCATAGGGGGTGTTAGTTTATGAACTAACGTATGCAGAAGTGTGGAAAAAAGCAGCCCACGGTGGGTCATTATGGACCTCCGTTGCCACAGTCCCACTGGGGGACAAGGAGCCCCCAGAACCAGAACCCACAGCTGCTATATTCTCCTCATATGGATCTGTGGCTTCAGCAACACCGGCAGTGTGTTCCACCCCAGAACCGTTACCGTCAGAAGCAGACATGATATAACTTGCAGTATCAGGTAACACAGTACAATTGGCAGCAGCACAATACCTCTTACCCAAACCTCTGCGCAGTGTAGTCAGCACAAGCAGGGACACAGGAGAGATACGGTGACTAAAATCACAAAGAAAAATACGTATTGGAGTATATCTTGTGAATATCCTATATTATTATAAAACCTGACGCACCAAGCCCCCTCAGGTTATAGAATATAGGGATAGCAAGTTGAGTGAGAGACACGAAATGGAAACCACCCAGCAAGCTAATGCACACACATATAGTCACAGTTGTACAATGCAGAGGTTATTACAAACAATAATACTGCACTGGACCAGCTTATATAGCCATGCAGTCAATAGATATAACACTGCACAGTAAGAACTGGATGTATATCACAGGGTAATTGTACTAGAAAACCCTGACTAAATGCACTCTTTCTTAACTAACACTGTCTAAAAGGCAGGTAGAATACTTAAGTGTCATGTAAAGGCACAGCGCTGACAACCAGGCAGCTTTACACAGGACGATTTGCCCAAGCAGTCCCAGGAACAGTGTAGCTGAGAGAAATGGCACCCAGACAGTGACAGGGTGTGAGGAAGAGACAGATATGCAGCTCCAGGGTGGGAACAGTTGCGGGAAATGGCGCCCTGGGACTGGGGGAGGGGCTCCAGGTCTAAGCCTTATCCCCCTGCTGGCAAAACCACCGGGTACTGTGGACTACTATAAAAATGGTTTAAAGAGAAAACCTGACCTGCACCCATGCACTGGTGATCTAGTGGGATCACCTATACTGCCACAGTGTCCACCGCCAGCGCACGCGGCCCGCCTCCCACTGAACGCGCCGGATCGCTATAAAGTACGGGTCCCACTCACCACCTCCCGAAGAGCGGCCACGCGATCTCGGAGAGCCCCAATCGTGTGTGCCTGACCATGGAAGAAAACTGGAGCCTCCTGCTGTAGTTACCCGGCAACCAGGGCTCGGGAGTGTACAGCGCCGCTGGGGAGAGATGGAGTGCAGCAGTGAATGTCAGAAGACATATACACACTGCTGCTGCCCTTGAAGTCTTCACTTTTCTTCTAAAAAGCTCTTTTCAGGGCTGCCTAGCGCAGCCCTTCTGTTATGTGCCTGCTATCTGCGGCACCAACTACAAAACTGAGCTCCTGTGCAGGGAGGCGGGGTTATAGAGGAGGCGGCGCTATGCATTCTGGGAAGCTTTTCAGCCTGTTGGTGCCTCGGATCAAGATCCTACTCTACACCCCTATGTCTATCCTTGTGGAGCCCAGTGTACACCGCAGCAGAAATCAAATAGGGAGACTTACAGGATATGGCACCCAAGTCCGATACCCTTCTAGCTGAAGCAATCGCCAGCAAGAAAAGGACCTTAAGGGACAGCCACTTAAGGTCAGCAGAGGCAAGAGGCTCAAACAGAGACTCTTGCAAAGCCTCCAAAACCACCGACAAGTCCCAAGGGGCCACAGGTGGCATATTAAGAGGCTGAATCCGCAACACACCCTGAGTGAATGTATGGACATCAGGTTGGGTAGCAATTTTTCTCTGAAACCAAACCGACAAGGCAGAGATGTGAACCTTGAGGGAGGCCAGACGCAGACCTAAGTCCAGGCCCTTTTGTAGAAACGTCAGGATTGTGAGACGCATACCAAGTAAAGTAAGCATTCCATACCCTATGGCATATCCGAACAGAAGCCGGCTTACTGGCCTTCAACATAGTATGAAAGACCGCCTCAGAAAAACCCTTGGCCCTCAGGACGGAAGCTTCAAGAGCCATGCCGTCAAAGCCAGATGGGCCAAATCCTGGTAAACACAAGGGCCCTGAATGAGGAGGTCTGGTCGTTGTGGAAGTAGAAGGGGACAATCCCACAAGAGACCCAGTAGATCGGAGAACCAGTGCCGCCTAGGCCACACTGGAGCGACCTGAAGCAGGTTTCCTCCCTCTTGCTTGAACTTCCGTATTACTCTGGGCAGGAGTGACACCGGAGGGAACACATACGGTTACTGAAAGTTCCATAGAATTGCCAGAGCGTCCAAGAACGCAGCTTGAGGATCCCTTGTCCTTACTCCGAAGACCGGAACCTTGTGATTGTGTCAAGACGCCATCAGATCCACACCTGGAAGACCCCACGTGTCCACAAGAAGTTAAAACACCTCCGGATAGAGGCTCCACTCTCCGGTGTGTATGTCCTGACGACTGAGATAGTCCGCTTCCCAGTTCAGTACCCCCAGAATGAACACTGCGTATATGGCCGGCAGATGGCGCTCCGCCCACTGAAGAATCCGTGATACTTCCCTCATTGCCATGCAGCTTTGAGTGCAGTTGGCGTTGTCCGACTGTACTTGAACAGGTCTGTTCTGTATTAGATGCTGGGCCATTGTCAACGCACTGAACAATGCCCGCAGTTCCAGAATATTGATCGGAAGCAGAGACTCCTCTTTGGTCCACCGACCCTGAAGAGAGTGTTGTTCCAACACCGCGCCCCAAACTATAAAACTGGCATCTGTCGTCAGAAGGACAAAGTTGGATATCCAGAAGGGACGGCCCCTGCTCAATCGTTGGTCCTGAAGCCACCAGCTCAGTGACAGGCGGACCTCCGGAGACAATGAGATCATGTGAGAGTGGAATTGAGTACACTCCACCCTGTCAAAAGCCGACACCATAAGACCCAGCACTTGCATTGCCGAATGTATCGACACTTGCGGACGAGATAGGAAGCATTGAATCCTTTCCTGAAGCTTCAGGACTTTCTCCTGAGACAGGAACAACCATTGGTTGTGAGTGTCCAATAACGCTCCCAGATGTAACATGCTTCGAGCAGGAACCAGGGAGGATTTCTTCCAGTTGATCAGCCACTCGTGGGCTTTCATGCACTGACCGTCAGATCGAGATGACACAGAAGTTCTGGGGAATTTGCAAGGATCAACAAATCGTTCAAGTACGGTAGGATCCTGAACCCTTGATGGCGGAGTGTAGCCGTCATGACCGCCATAACTTTGGTGAAAACTCGGGGAGCCGTTGTCAAACAAAAAGGGTAACACCCGAAATTGGTAATGAAGGTTGCCCACTGCAAACCTCAGGTACTGTTGATGAGATACCGCAATAGGAATATGTAGGTAGGCATCCTGTATGTCCAGGAAAACCATATAGGCCCTCATTCTGATTTGTTCGCTCGCTGCCGTTTTTAGCAGAATTGCGATTAGGTTAAAAACCGGCAGTTCTGCACATGCGTATGGGCCGCAGGGCGCACGCGCTAAGTAATTTCACACAAAACTATGCAATTTTACACAGGGGCGAGCGACGCTTTTCAGTCGCTCTGCTAATCGGTGTGTGATTGACAGGAAGTGGGTGTTTCTGGGCGGCAACTCAGCGTTTTCATGGAGTGTGCTAAAAAATGCAGGCGTGCCAGGCAAAAATGCAGGAGTGGCTGGAGAAATAGGGGAGTGGCTGGCCGAACGCAGGGCGTGTTTGTGACGTCAAACCAGGAACTAAACAGACTGCATTCATCGCAAGATAGGAGTAGGTCTGGAGCTACTCAGAAACGGCATGAAATTTTTCACGCGCAGTTCTGCTAATCTTTCGTTCACACTTCTGCTAAGCTAAGATACACTCCCAGAAGGCTGCGGCTTAGCGTGTGCACTGCTGCTAAAAACAGCTAGCGAGTGATCAACTCAGAATGAGGGCCATAGTCCCCAGGCTCCAAGGCCAGAACAATAGAGCGCAGAGTTTCCATACGAAACTTGGAGACCCGCACATGCTTGTTCAAGGACTTCAGACTGAGAATGGGCCGCGAGGACACGTTCGGTTTCGGGACTAGGAACAGGGGTGAATAGTACCCCTAGCCTCTCTGAGCCAGAGGCACCTGTACCACCACTCCTGTGGTCAGGAGGGAATGTACCACTGAGTGCAAACTGTTTGCTTTTGCCGGATCCAGAGGCACATCTGTCAGGCAAAATCGATGCGGGGGACGATTCTTAAAGGGTATGGCGTAACCTTGAGCGACAACTTCCCTCACCCAGGTATCTGAAGTGGTCTTCAACCATTTCTGGGCAAAACCTAGAAGTCGGCCCCCCACCCTGGGATCCCCCAGAGGGAGCTCCGCTCCGTCATGCGGCAGGCTTGTCAGTTTTGGAAGCTGGCTGACAGGCGGTCCAGGCACGCTTCGGTCTGCGCTTGGCAGGTCTGGAAGCACGAGCTTGCTTTGGGTACGCCTGACCTTTTGTTTTACCTGGAGGACGAAAGGGCTGAGGAAAAGTACTTTTAGCCTTCTGTGCGGAAGGAGCCGTACTAGGTAAGCAAGCTGTTTTAGCAGTAGCCAGATCAGCCACAATCTTACTCAGGTCTTCTCGAAAGAGAATGTCTCCCTTGAAAGAAAGCACCTCCAGGGTTTCTTTTGGACTCCATATCCACCGACCAGGATCTCAACCAAAGGATATGTCTGGCCAAGACGGATGTAGTAGCAGCCTTGGCCGCGAGCACCCCGGCATCGGAGGCCGCCTCCTTAAGGTACAGAGAAGCCTTGGTAATATACGAGAGACATTGTCGAGCATGCTCAGATGCGTTGGAAGGTAGTTTCGCCTCAAGCTCCTGAGCCCATGCCTCAACAGCTTCAGCAGCTCAAGTTGCTGCAATGGTTGACCTATGCACAGCCCCCGTTAGGGTATAAAATCGCTTTTAAACAACCCTCCACATGTCTATCCGTCGGATCCTTCAGAGAGGTGACGGTAGTTACTGGCAGAGCAGAGGAAACAACCATACGCGCCACATGAGAATCTACGGGCGTAGGAGTTTCCCAATTCTTACATATCTCCGCAGACAGAGGATAGCGAGCCAACAGTGTCTTATTCGGTATAAATTTTGTCCCTTGATTTTCCCAGGATTCCTGATGTATGTCAACCAGGTGTTCAGAATGAGGTAAAACTTGTTTAACCACCTTAAAATCATAAGTAAAGATACACAGCAAGTATATCTTGTGATACAATCTTATATTAAACAGAGAGAAACCTGATACACTTAGCCCCCTCAGGTATAGCAATATAGGAGTAGCTCACCGAGTGAAATACCTTTTAATAAGGCAACAACGCAGCAGCTTCATGCACACACACATATATAGTCACAAGCGTACCATGCAGAAATTATGCACCATAAAACTGCACTGGACTAGCAGTACAAAGTAATACTCAGTATGGCTATATGTGTTAACAATAGATATAACAAAGCACAGTAGATACTGGATGTATATCACAGGGTGTTTGTACCACACAACCCTGAATGTATGCCCACTTTCTTAACTAACACTGTCCCAGTGACAGGTAGAATACTTAAGAGTCCTGCTGGTCGGGAGTGAAGAAGAGAAATGCAGCTCCAGGGCGGGAACATTTGCAGAACTGGCGCCCTGGGGCTGGGGCCACAGGTCCGACCTGCTCCCCACCGGGCGATGCGGGCAGAGAAAAGCAGGGTATATACACAATAAAAAAAAAAACCCAGACCTGTGCCCCTTAATTGTCCCTGGTGGCTAGTGGAGCGGCTGCCCAGTAATCAGTGTCCACGCCAGCGCGCGGGCGCGGCCCGCCTCCTACGTCCGCCCTGCTTTGCGGAAAAGTGCGGCCAAAGAGACCCCATACCTCTCACGTACCTGCTGCCCCGCGATCCGGGAGGACGGCGGTGTGTGTGTGACTGACTGTTTGACTGAATCGGAGCCTTCGCTGCAGTGACTCGGCAACCAGGGCGCGGGAGTATACAGTGCCGCTGGGGGTGATGGAGCTGCAGACAGAAAAGTCTATGAGACTTTGCCTGCTGCAGCCCTTGTATTCTTCAGAGGAATCTTTCAGTTATTTCTTTCAAATAAAGCTATCAATTGGCTGCCTGAGGCAGCCCTCCTGTTAAGTGCCTGCTTACTGCATGGCACCAACTTACAAACTGAGCTCCTTTGCACAGAGGCGGGGTGATATAGGAGGCGGCGCTATGCATCTTGGGAAGAAGGTCAAAGCTTTGAGCCTGTTGATGTCTCTGATCAAGTTCCTACTCTACACCCCGATGTTAATCCTTGTGGAGCCCAGTGTACCCCGCAACAGAAAGACAAGTTGGGAGTCTTAGTCAAAAATGATAATGACATAGCAGACAAACTAAATGAGTTTTTTTCAATGGTATTTACAACAGAGGACCAAATTCAGGGACTAACACAATCTCAATAATGATTATGTCCCACTGATAAGTGCTTATTTAAGTGAGGAGGAAGTCTGTGACCGATTAAAAAATGTAAAGATTAATAAGTCACCGGGTCCAGATGGAATTCACCCAAGGGTTCTAATGGAGCTTCACTCTGAACTTGCAAGACCGCTATTTTTGATCTTTAAAGATTCAGTTATATCAGGCATGGTTCCCAAAGACTGGCATATAGCGGAAGTAGTGCCAATATTCAAAAAGGGAAGTAAAGCTGAACCGGGTAATTATAGACCAGTTAGTCTTACATCTATTGTGGGGAAAGTATTGGAAGGTATTCTAAGGGATAGTATTCAGAAGTTCCTTGAACTCAATAAGGTCAATAAAAGGAATTAACATGTTTTGTGAAGGGCAGATCATGTCAAACCAACTTACTTGACTTTTATGAAACAGTAAGTGCGAACCTTGATCAGGGTAAGGAGGTAGATGTAATCTTTTTAGACTTTGCCAAAGCTTTCGACACAGTACCACACATGCGACTTATCTATAAGCTACAAGAAATAGGGCTAGGGAGCACAATATGCACTTGGGTCAGAAATTGGTTAGATAATAGGGAGCAGCGCGCTGTGGTTAATGGATCATTTTCAAATTGGACTGCAGTGCTAAGTGGTGTGCCACAAGGGTCTGTGCTAGGACCACTATTGTTCAACATTTTCATTAATGACCGAACAGTAGGTCTAGAGAGTATGGTGACAATTTTTGTAGAAGATACCAAATTGTGTAAGGTTATAAATACGGAGGGGGATGCTGAGTCTCTTCAGAATGACTTAGTTAAACTAGAAGCATGGGCAGCCAAATGGAGAATGCGCTTCAATACAGTCAAGTGTAAGATAATGCACTGTGGTAGCAAGAACAAAAATAACACCTACATACTAAATGAGGTAAAATTAGGGGATTCTGTACTGGAAAAGGACTTAGGTGTTAACATAGATAGCAAACTAAGCAGCAGTACCCAAAGTAGGATTGCAGCAAAGAAGGCTAATAAGATATTAGCATGCACAAAACGGGGAATTGATGCAAGGGACAAGAGTGTTATACTCCCATTACGTAAATCACTAGTGAGGCCACATCTTGAATACTGTGTACAATTTTGGGCACCATACTACAAAAAGGATATCCGGGAGCTAGAAAAGGTTCAGAGGCTGGCGACCAAACTAAGAAAGGGCATGGAGACGCTGGAATACGAGGAAAGGCTAGGCATGTTTACACTGGAAAAGAGGAGACTAAGAGGGGACATGATCAAAATCTACAAATATATAAGGGGACAATACATAGAGCTTGCGCTGGACCTATTTTTGGTAAGATCAGCACAGAGGACACGTGGACACTTGCTTAGGTTAGAGGAGATTCCACACAATGCAGCGTGTTTGGAATTCCTTGCCTGAAGGAGTTGTAATGGCAGACTCAGTCAACACCTTTAAAAATAAGAATTTACTTACCGATAATTCTATTTCTCGTAGTCCGTAGTGGATGCTGGGGACTCCGTAAGGACCATGGGGAATAGCGGCTCCGCAGGAGACTGTTCACAAAAGTAAAGCTTTAGAACTACCTGGTGTGCACTGGCTCCTCCCCCCATGACCCTCCTCCAAGCCTCAGTTAGGATACTGTGCCCGGACGAGCGTACACAATAAGGAAGGATTTTGAATCCCGGGTAAGACTCATACCAGCCACACCAATCACACCGTACAACTCGTGATCTAAACCCAGTTAACAGCATGATAACAGAGGAGCCTCTAGAAAAGATGGCTCACTACAGCAATAACCCGATTTTTTGGTAACAATAACTATGTACCAGTATTGCAGACAACCCGCACTTGGGATGGGCGCCCAGCATCCACTACGGACTACGAGAAATAGAATTATCGGTAAGTAAATTCTTATTTTCTCTAACGTCCTAAGTGGATGCTGGGGACTCCGTAAGGACCATGGGGATTATACCAAAGCTCCCAAACGGGCGGGAGAGTGCGGATGACTCTGCAGCACCAAATGAGAGAACTCCAGGTCCTCCTCAGCCAGGGTATCAATTTTGTAGAATTTTACAAACGTATTTGCTCCTGACCAAGTAGCTGCTCGGCAAAGTTGTAAAGCCGAGACCCCTCGGGCAGCCGCCCAAGATGAGCCCATCTTCCTTGTGGAGTGGGCATTTACAGATTTTTGGCTGTGGCAGGCCTGCCGCAGAATGTGCAAGCTGAATTGTACTACAAATCCAACGAGCAATAGTCTGCTTAGAAGCAGGAGCACCCAGCTTGTTGGGTGCATACAGGATAAACAGCGAGTCAGATTTTCTGACTCCAGCCGTCCTGGAAACATATATTTTCAGGGCCCTGACAACGTCTAGCAACTTGGAGTCCTCCAAGTCCCTAGTAGCCGCAGGCACCACAATAGGTTGGTTCAGGTGAAACGCTGAAACCACCTAAGGGAGAAACTGAGGACGAGTCATCAATTCCGCCCTGTCCGAATGGAAAATCAGATAAGGGCTTTTACAGGATAAAGCCGCCAATTCTGACACGCGCCTGGCCCAGGCCAGGGCCAACAGCATGACCACTTTCCATGTGAGATATTTTAACTCCACAGATTTAAGTGGTTCAAACCAATGTGACTTTTGGAACCCAAAAACTACATTGAGATCCCAAGGTGCCACTGGAGGCACAAAAGGAGGCTGTATATGCAGTACCCCTTTTACAACGTCTGAACTTCAGGGACTGAAGCTAGTTCTTTTTGGAAGAAAATTGACAGGGCCGAAATTTGAACCTTAATGGACCCCAATTTCAGGCCCATAGACACTCCTGTTTGCAGGAAATGTAGGAATCGACCCAGTTGAATTTCCTCCGTCGGGCCTTACTGGCCTCGCACCACGCAACATATTTTCGCCAAATGCGGTGATAATGTTTTGCAGTTACATCCTTCCTGGCTTTGATCCGGAATGCCTTTTTTCCTTCAGGATCCGGCGTTCAACCGCCATGCCGTCAAACGCAGCCGAGTTAAGTCTTGGAACAGACAGGGTCCTTGCTGGAGCAGGTCCCTTCTTAGAGGTAGAGGCCACGGATCCTCCGTGAGCATCTCTTGAAGTTCCGGTTACCAAGTCCTTCTTGGCCAATCCGGAGCCACGAATATAGTGCTTACTCCTCTCCATCTTATCAATCTCAGTACCTTGGGTATGAGAGGCAGATGAGGGAACACATACACTGACTGGTACACCCACGGTGTTACCAGAGCGTCTACAGCTATTGCCTGAGGGTCCCTTGACCTGGCGCAATACCTGTCGAGTTTTTCCCAACGGTTTATAATCATGTGGAAGACTTCTGGGTGAAGTCCCCACTCTCCCGGGTGGAGGTCGTGTCTGCTGAGGAAGTCTGCTTCCCAGTTGTCCACTCCCGGAATTGCTGACAGTGCTATCACATGATTTTCCGCCCAGCGAAGAATCCTTGCAGCTTCTGCCATTGCCCTCCTGCTTCTTGTGCCACCCTGTCTGTTTACGTGGGTGACTGCCGTGATGTTGTCCGACTGGATCAACACCGGCTGACCTTGAAGCAGAGGTCTTGCTAAGCTTAGAGCATTGTAAATGGCCCTTAGCTTCAGGATATTTATGTGAAGTGATGTCTCCAGGCTTGACCATAAGCCCTGGAAATTCCTTCCCTGTGTGACTGCTCCCCAGCCTCGCAGGCTGGCATCCGTGGTCACCAGGACCCAGTCCTGAATGCCGAATCTGCAGCCCTCTAGAAGATGAGCACTCTGCAACCAACACAGGAGGGACACCCTTGTTCTTGGTGACAGGGTTATCCGCTGATGCATCTGAAGATGCGACCCGGACCATTTGTCCAGCAGGTCCCACTGGAAAGTTCTTGCGTGGAATCTGCCGAATGGGATTGCTTCGTAGGAAGCCACCATTTTACCCAGAACCCTTGTGCATTGATGCACTGAGACTTGGCTCGGTTTTAGGAGGTTCCTGACTAGCTCGGATAACTCCCTGGCTTTCTCCTCCGGGAGAAACACCTTTTTCTGGACTGTGTCCAGGATCATCCCTAGGAACAGAAGACGAGTCGTCGGAACCAGCTGCGATTTTGGAATATTGAGAATCCAATCGTGCTGCCGCAACACTACCTGAGATAGTGCTACACCGACCTCCAACTGTTCCCTGGATCTTACCCTTATCAGGGAATCGTCCAAGTAAGGGATAACTAAAATTCCCTTCCTTCGAAGGAATATCATCATTTCGGCCATTACCCTGGTAAAGACCCGGGGTGCCGTGGACCATCCATACGGCAGCGTCTGAACTGATAGTGACAGTTCTGTACCATAAACCTGAGGTACCCTTGGTGAGAAGGGTAAATTTGGACATGAAGGTAAGCATCCTTGATGTCCCGAGACATCATGTAGTCCCCTTCTTCCAGGTTCGCAATCACTGCTCTGAGTGACTCAATCTTGAATTTGAACCTCTGTATGTAAGTGTTCAAAGATTTTAGATTTAGAATCGGTCTCACCGAGCCGTCCGGCTTCGGTACCACAACAGTGTGGAATAATACCCTGTTCCCTGTTGCAGGAGGGGTACCTTGATTATCACCTGCTGGGAATACAGCTTGTGAATGGCTTCCAAAACTGTCTCCCTGTCAGAAGGAGACATCGGTAAAGCCGACTTTAGGAAACGGCGAGGGGGAGACGTCTCGAATTCCAATTTGTACCCCTGAGATATCACCTGAAGGATCCAGGGGTCTACTTGCGAGTGAGCCCACTGCGCGCTGAAATTCATTGAGACGGGCCCCCCACCGTGCCTGATTCTGCTTGTAAAGCCCCAGCGTCATACTGAGGGCTTGGCAGAGGCAGGAGAGGGTTTCTGTTCCTGGGAACTGGCTGATTTCTGCAGCCTTTTTCCTCTCCCTCTGTCACGGGGCAGAAATGAGGAACCTTTTGCCCGCTTGTCCACGAAAAGACTGCGCCTGATAATACGGCGTCTTCTCATGTTGAGAGGCGACCTGGGGTACAAACGTGGATTTCCCAGCTGTTGCCGTGGCCACCAGGTCTGAAAGACCGACCCCAAATAACTCCTCCCCTTAATAAGGCAATACTTCCAAATGTCGTTTGAAATCCGCATCACCTGACCACTGTCGTGTCCATAACCCTCTACTGGTAGAAATGGACAACGCACTTAGACTTGATGCCAGTCGGCAAATATTCCGCTGTGCATCACGCATATATAGAAATGCATCTTTTAAATGCTCTATAGGCAAAAATATACTGTCCCTATCTAGGGTATCAATATTTTCAGTCAGGGAATCCGACCACGCCAACCCAGCACTGCACATCCAGGCTGAGGCGATTGCTGGTCGCAGTATAACACCAGTATGTGTGTAAATACATTTTAGGATACCCTCCTGCTTTCTATCAGCAGGATCCTTAAGGGCGGCCATCTCAGGAGAGGGTAGAGCCCTTACAAGCGTGTGAGCGCTTTATCCACCCTAGGGGGTGTTTCCCAACGCACCCTAACCTCTGGCGGGAAAGGATATAATGCCAATAACATTTTAGAAATTATCAGTTGTTATCGGGGGAAACCCACGCATCATCACACACCTCATTTAATTTCTCAGATTCAGGAAAACTACAGGTAGTTTTTCCTCACTGAACATAATACCCCTTTTTGGTGGTACTCGTATTATCAGAAATGTGTAAAACATTTTTCATTGCCTCCATCATGTAACGTGTGGCCCTACTGGAAGTCACATTTGTCTCTTCACCGTCGACACTGGAGTCAGTATCCGTGTCGGCGTCTATATCTGCCATCTGAGGTAACGGGCGCTTTAGAGCCCCTGACGGCCTATGAGACGTCTGGACAGGCACAAGCTGAGTAGCCGGCTGTCTCATGTCAACCACTGTCTTTTATACAGAGCTGACACTGTCATGTAATTCTTCCAACAGTTCATCCACTCAGGTGTCGACCCCCTAGGGGGTGACATCACTATTACAGGCAATCTGCTCCGTCTCCACATCATTTTTCTCCTCATACATGTTGACACAAACGTACCGACATACAGCACACACACAGGGAATGCTCTGATAGAGGACAGGACCCCACTAGCCCTTTGGGGAGACAGAGGGAGAGTTTGCCAGCACACACCAGAGCGCTATATATATACAGGGATAACCTTATATAAGTGTTTTTCCCCTTATAGCTGCTGTATCTTTAATACTGCGCGTAATTAGTGCCCCCCCCTCTCTTTTTTAACCCTTTCTGTAGTGTAGTGACTGCAGGGGAGAGCCAGGGAGCTTCCCTCCAACGGAGCTGTGAGGGAAAATGGCGCCAGTGTGCTGAGGAGATAGGCTCCGCCCCCTTATCGGCGGCCTTATCTCCCGTTTTTCTATGTATTCTGGCAGGGGTTAAATGCATCCATATAGCCCAGGAGCTATATGTGATGCGTTTTTTGCCATCCAAGGTGTTTTTTATTGCGTCTCAGGGCGCCCCCCCCAGCGCCCTGCACCCTCAGTGACCGGAGTGTGAAGTGTGCTGAGAGCAATGGCGCACAGCTGCAGTGCTGTGCGCTACCTTGTTGAAGACAGGACGTCTTCTGCCGCCGATTTTCCGGACCTCTTCTGTCTTCTGGCTCTGTAAGGGGGCCGGCGGCGCGGCTCTGGGACCCATCCATGGCTGGGCCTGTGATCGTCCCTCTGGAGCTAATGTCCAGTAGCCTAAGAAGCCCAATCCACTCTGCACGCAGGTGAGTTCGCTTCTTCTCCCCTTAGTCCCTCGATGCAGTGAGCCTGTTGCCAGCAGGTCTCACTGAAAATAAAAAACCTAAAACTAAACTTTTCACTAAGCAGCTCAGGAGAGCCACCTAGTGTGCACCCTTCTCGTTCGGGCACAAAAATCAACCTGAGGCTTGGAGGAGGGTCATGGGGGGAGGAGCCAGTGCACACCAGGTAGTTCTAAAGCTTTACTTTTGTGCCCAGTCTCCTGCGGAGCCGCTATTCCCCATGGTCCTTACGGAGTCCCCAGCATCCACTTAGGACGTTAGAGAAAATGGGTTAGATAAATTCCTAATGGATCAGGATATCCAGGGTTATGGTGCATAGTCACGCACTATAGTTACTATGAAAAGAGGAATAAAACACATCAGTATCAGACAAAATTTAGACCAAAATAATCCTGCATAGGAGACCACAAATAGGTTGAATTTAGTGGACAAATATATCGTTATGGTAAGAACTTACCGTTGATAACGGGATTTCTCCTATGTCCACAGGTATCCACATGAGAACATTGGGATATGCCGGAGCGACAGCGGAAATGGCACCAAACGGTCATGAGCTTTCTGGCCTCCCAGGATGCATTGGGGCTTCTCCATATAATCCCACCTACTGACTCAGTCAAATCAGATATTTCCACAGCAATTTAGGCAGGAGCATCAGGTAGAAACCTATTCAGGTGATAAGAACACACATGCACACCCTTCCATGCAAGAGGGAAGAAGTTTAGTGATTGTGAAGATCTTCAAATCAGGTGCATCAGGGTGGGACCCCTGTGGATACCTGTGGACATAGGAGAAATCCCGTTATCAACGGTAACTTCTTACCATAACGGTATATTTCTCCAGCTGGGTCCACAGGTTATCCACAGGATAACATTGGGATTCCCAAAGCCAGTTTTAGTGGTGGGGACGCTCCTCACTAGACAGGAGAACCTTTCGCCCGAATTCAGCGTCATGAGAGGCATGGAAGACCATGTGGCTACCTTACAAATCTGTTCTGCTGAAGCACCATGTTGTGCTGCCCATGAAAGACCTACCTTACGTGTAGAGTGAGCAAAAACATTAGCCGGAGTAGGAAGATCAGCACGAGAATAAGCTTCTGAAATTGTCATTCGGAGCCATCTTGCCAGCGTCTGTTTACTAGCAGGCCATCCTCTTCTATGAAATCCGTATGAATCTGTTTTTCTGATGGCACTAGTACGATCTAAGCAGATTCTTAATGCTCGGACCACGTCCAGCGACGCTTCTCCCGCAGAAAGCCCTGATACCTGAAAAGCTGGGACTACAATCTCTTCGTTAAGGTGAAACTTTGAAACCACCTTCAGAAGATAACCAGATCTAGTTCTGAGAACTGCCTTATCTGGAAAAAAAAACTTAGGAAAGGAGACTTACACGACAGTGCTCCTAAATTGGATACTCTTCTAGCTGACGCCATTGCCAGTAGAAAGAGTACTTTAGCCGTTAACGATTTAAGATCTGCTCTCTTAAGTGGTTCAAACGGATGTCCCTGAAGGATTTTAAGAACCGGATTCAAATCCCAGTGAGCTGCAGGAGGAACAAAAGGAGGTTGAATATGTACAACTCCTTGATAGAAAGTACGCACATCCTGTAAGTCAGCAATCTTTCTCTGAAACCATACAGTTAATGCTGATACTTGAACTCTCAAGGAAGCTACTTTTAACCCCTTATCCAATCCTGCTTGAAGAAAATCCAAAATCTTGGATACTTTAAAAGATCTTGGATTCAAACTTTTTTTTACTACACCAATGAATATAGGCTTGCCATATTTGATGATAAATACGAGCTGAAGAAGGTTTTCTTGCTCTAAGCATAGTTTGAATTACTTGTTTTGAAAATTCTCTAGCTTCTAGGATAGAGGTTTCAGCCACGCCATCAAAGACAGACGATCCAGATGACTGTGACAACAAGGACCTTGCATTAGCAGATCTGGACGTTGAGGGAGCAGTATTGGTGCTTCCATGGACATCCTTAGTAGATCTGTGTACCAATGCCTTCTGGGCCAAGCTGGAGCTATTAGAATTATGACTCCCTTTGCTTGCTTTATTTTCCTCACTACTCTGGGTAACAGAGAGATTGGAGGAAACATATGCCAGATGAAATTTCCATTTTACTGACAGTGTGTCTACAAGGATCGCTCCAGGATCCTTTGTTCTTGATCCGTACATCGAAACTTTGTTGTTCAGACGAGATCTATCTCTGGCAGACCCCATCTGTTCACTATAGTCTTAAACACTTCTGGGTGTAATGCCCATTCGGTTTCCTGAATGGTTTGTCGACAGAGAAAATCCACTTCCCAGTTCAGTACACCTGGAACAAACACTGCTGACAATGCTGGAAGATGGAGCTCTGCCCACCTTAGTATGGGAGTTACTTCCTCCATCAATCTTTTGCTGTGAGTTCCTCCCTGATGATTGAGGTACGCTACTGCTGTTGCATTGTCTGAGCGGATCTGGACTGGTCTTCTTTGCAGACTGTCCTTTGCCTGAACTAGAGGCATATAAATGGCCCTTATTTCCAACAGATTTATTGGCAGGTGACTTTCCCTTATGGTCCATTTTCCCTGGAACGAAAGGCTTTCGAGCACCGCTCCTCAGCCCTGAAGACTGGCATCTGTTGTCAGGACTTGCCATTCCTTTATCCAAAAGGGTCTCCCCTTATTTAAATGGTCCCTCTGTAGCCACCAAGCTAGAGACCTTTTTACGTTTACCGGAAACTTTATCATCTGTTTTTTTATTGTCAGATGATTTCCGTTCCATTTGGTCAGAATAAGGTGCGGTAGAGGTCTGCAGTGGAATTGTGCATATTTCACCATGTCGAAGGTTGACACCATCAGACCCAACAGTCGCATTGCTGCATGGACTGACATTGTCTGAGTGTGCAATGCCTCCTGAGTCATGACCTGCACTTTGGCTATCTTTTTCCCTGGTAAGAAAATTCTCTGTAGACCTGAATCCAATATGGCCCCCAAATGAACCATCCGCTGTGACGGATTCAGAGACGACTTTTCCCAGTTTATGAGCCACCCGTGTCTTTGTAGACAAACTACTGTCTGTTGAAGATGGCTCAAAAGTAATTCCTGCGAATGTGCTAGGATTAAAAGGTCGTTGAGGTATGGAAATATTCTTATCCCCTGCTTGCGGAGATAAGCTGCCATAACCACCATAATATTGGTAAACACCCTGGGTGCTGTTGCTAGCCCGAAGGGCAAGGCTTGGAACTGAAAATGTTGCTGGAGGATGGCAAACCTGAGGTAACATTGATGAGACTGTGCTATGGGCACATGTATGTAAGCATCCTGTATATCCAGAGATACCATGTAATCTCCCGGTTCCATAGCCAACACTATAGAGCGTAACGTCTCCATGTGGAACCTTGGAATCCAAATGTATTTGTTTAACATTTTGAGATTGGGAATTGGTCGGAATGACCCATTTCGCTTCTGAATCAAAAATAGATTGGAGTAAAAACCCTGTCCCCGTTGTGATGGGGGTACCGGGATACTGAAGCAATTTCTGAACTGCTTCTTGCAGGGCCTTAGCCTTCGACTCTATGCGAGACGGGCTGGTGCAAAAAAACCTTTGAGGAGGCTGCCTCCTGAATGGGAACCCATAAACGAGAGATACCACCTTCTGCACCCAAGCATCTGTCATCGACTATTGCCATATGTGTGCAAAATGAAGGAGTCGGCCCCCAACCCTGGAATCCTCCAGGCGGAGGCCCGTCTCCTCAGGCTGATGGCTTCTGTTCAGGCTTGGGAGCTGGCTTTCTACTAGCCCATTGCTTCCTACCCCTAGCTTATCTATTGAACTGGGGTTGCTTAGACTCTTTAGCTTTTGCTTTGCCATCGAAATGGACGAAATTTTGAACCTACTGTCAAGGCTGATGCTTTAGAAGCAATTGTACCCATATCAATTGCTGCTTCTTCCAAATATTGGGCAGCTTGTCTTATACGGCCTAAAGCAGGGCTGGCCAAACCAGTCCTCGAGATCTACCAACAGTTCACATTTTCCAGACCACCTAGTGTCACGATCCGGGTATCTGGACGCCATTACTTACCTTTCAGATGCCTCCTAATGCTGGCTCAGCGCTCCAGGACCGGATCCCATCTGTTATACTGATGTCCATATTCCTGCCTCCTCTCCTGTCACTCTGAGACGCTGTCACAGCGGCGCCATGTTACATCCGGAATGGCGTCTCCCGCGGCCTCCGCCACCGTCCCTGAGTTTCTGCATGCAGGATGTCAGAGTGGCGCTTACGTCAGCCGCGGCCTCCGCTGTGCCCGCGTGGTTCAAATGTGCACTCATCAGTCTGGCGTCTCCTGTTTACTGTGGCCGGCGCCGCCATTACTGTTAAAGTTCCCACATGGATTACAAACCAATCTTCCCTCCAAGTGTCTGCATGGGCGCAGCCATGTTGGATTCTGTCATCTGCTCAAATTCCTCCAATCCGTTGTTTGCATTGTAATCTGCATAATTGCCTAGCCAATCCCTTCTTTGCTGCAGGTATAAGTATTCTGTGCCTGAGCAAGGAAGGCGTCAGTACTTTGGTTGTCAAACCTAGTTCCAGTTTGTCTCTCTTTCCTGTGGTTGTTTTCCAGGTTCCAGTTACCATCTCCAAACCTCCACTAAAGAGACCACCTCCAGTTTACCATCTGCGGTGCAGCCTGACTCTCCAGTCCTCTGGGACTCATCTGTTTCCACTTACAGAATTACCTGCTTCCAGCAGAGTTCAGCTTTTCTTAAAGTGCCGGTATCATTTCTGCAGATTACCACTCACCACCGGTACTATTATTTCACCGCTCTCAAGCTTCATATATCAGTCATATTTCATCGCTCTCAAGCTTCATTTATTATTTGGCTGGTTCCATCCAGCAATCCACTCCGTGCTTACATCAGTCTGGTTCCAGCCAGTACCCACAGCAGCCATTTTATCCAAAGCAGTCCAGCTTTTCCTGGAACACCAGCTGGTACGATCCTGGGCTATCTCCATTGCTACAGTCGGGCCTGGTAAGGACTTTCCAACTAGAAGATAATAAGAACTGTCTCATACTACCAGAGCCCTGTGGCCCTTGCCACCCTGTAGTACCCAGGAACTGTATTATTTCACTGCTGATTTTATGTTTTCATTTTATTGCTGCTGTGATACGGAGTTTGTCATAATAAACATCATTGACTTTTATTCTGGTTGTCGTGGTCACGCCTTCGGGCAATTCTTCTATGTGTAACTTACATGTCTAGGGGTCTGATACAACCTCCCAGGTTCCACTACACCTCAGCCCCTACAACTGAGGCTGCCTCCCGTCAGCTCAGGCCCTCAGTTGTGACACCTAGCTGGTGCACAGATGTAGTCATTACTAATTAAGATGTGCTGCATTCATTCCTAACTGACAATTCTACAGATCTCCAGGAGGCCTGGAAAACATGAACTGTTGGTAGATCTCGAGGACCAGTTTGGCCAGCCCTGGCCTAAAGGATACTCCTGCTCCCTATTAGGAGGGGAGAGGCCATTCTCTAGTTCCTCCACCTATTCTCCCATTGCCTTTGCCATCCAGCCTGAAGCTATAGCAGGCCTTACTATTGCTCCTGAGAGAGAAAATATATCTTTCAAGACGCTATATACCCTTCTGTCTGTGACATCATTTAGTGAGGTAGATGACAATGGCAAAGCAGATTTATGCACAATTCGCAGTACATGTGCATCTACTTTAGGAGGAACTTCTCTTTTTTAACAATCTGCAGCTGGAAAAGGATAATAAGAATCCCCTTTTTTCGGAATCTTATATTTTTTACTGGGCGTCGCCCAGGGTTCTTCCATCATTTCTGTCAGATCCTCTGATGCTGGGAATTCAGTTTTAACTGTTTTTGTTCGTTTAAACACAGGTGCTTTAGATTTTGACACTGGTTTGGCTGATTCCTCCAAAGAGAGAATAGCCTTCATTGCCTCAATAAGTTCAGCTACATCCTCTGAGCTGAAACTCTGCGACTGATCATCATACGGAGTATTTGAACATACTGTATCATCATCTGTTGTATCATCTTGTGTAGTCTGTAACATAGACGTATCTATTTTTGTCTTACCTGGACCCTGGTTAATAGCCTGGTTACTTGTAGAAGCTACTGGAACCAAACCATAGGGAGGGAGCTGCATGTATGGGTTAATAGTGTAACCTATTCCCTGGGGTGGAACTGCAGGAGTTAATCTGTCTGCTATTGAAGACAAAGTCTGCGCAAACATACTGCATGGTGGCTCTACTGGTTGTTGAACCAATTCTTGCTTTTTACTTTGCTGATAAGCAAAACAGTTTGCACATAACCCCTAATAAGTGACCAACTGGCCTATTCCAATTAACCCTGTTTTACAAGATAAATAGGATTTTGATAACCTACTGGTAAATCCTTTTCTCCTAGTCCGTAGAAGATGCTGGGAATGACATCAAGACCATGGGGTATAGACGGGATCCGCAGGAGACATGGGCACTCTAAAGACTTTTCATTGGGTGTGAACTGGCTCTTCCCTCTATGCCCCCTTCTCCAGACCTCAGTTGTAGGAACTGTGCCCAGGGAGACTGACATTTCGAGTTATTACTTAACTAGTGGTGAGATATCTACCAACTCACACCGTCAACCATGCCGCACACATGGCATTCAACATAACACACGCCAACAGGCATGAAACAATTGCAGCAACATGCTGAACTAAAATAACACAACTTGTGTAACTGTAATAACTAAACTGCAGGTAAAATACGCACTGGGACGGGCGCCCAGCATCCTCTACGGACTAGGAGAAAATTATTTACCGGTAGGTTATCAAAATCCTATTTTCTTATACATCCTAGAGGATGCTGGGGACGACATCAAGACCATGGGGTCTATAACAAAGCTCCAGTACGGGCGGGAGAGTGCGGATGACCCTGCAGCACCGGTTGACCAAACTTGAGGTCCTCATTGGCCAAGGTGTCAAACTTGTAGAACTTAGCAAATGTGTTTGACCCTGACCAAGTACCTGCTCGGCAAAGTTGTAATGCCGAGACCCCCCAGGCAGCCGCCCAGGATGAGCCCACCTTCCTAGTGGAGTGGGCCTTTACCGACATTGGTAACGGCAATCCAGCCGTAGTATGAGCTTGTTGAATCGTATTTCTAATCCAATGTGCAATAGTCTGCTTGAAAGCAGGACAGCCATTCTTGTTGTGATCATACAGGACAAATAGAGTCTCTGTTTTCCATATACGAGCCGTTCTAGCAACATAAATTTTCAAAGCTCTAACCACATATAGAGATTTTGAATCAGTGAATGTGTCAGTAACTACTGGCAGTACAATAGGTTGGTTTATGTGGAAAGATGAAACCACCTTTGGAAGAAAATGTGGACGAGTCCTCAACTCTGCCCTTTCTTCATGGAAAATCAGGTAAGGGCTCTTGTGAGATAAGACCCCCAATTCAGACACCCGCCTTGCAGATGCCAAAGCCAAAAGCATCACCACTTTTCAAGTGAGAAACTTCAATTCTATCTCTTGTAGAGACTCAAACCGATCCGATTAAAGGAATTGCAATACCACGTTAAGGTCCCATGGTGCCACTGGAGGCACAAATGGAGGCTGGATGTGCAGAACCCCTTTCACGAAGGTCTGAACTTCTGGAAGAGAGGCCAATTGTTTTTGGAAAAACACTGACAAGGCCGAAATCTGGACCTTGATTGATCCCAATCGTAGGCCCGTCTCCACACCATCCTGCAAAAAATGGAGAAAACGTCCTAAGTGAAACTCTTCCGTAGGAGCTTTCTTGGATTCACACCAAGACACATATTTCCTCCAAATACGGTGGTAATGTTTGACGTTACTCCCTTTCTGGCCTGAATAAGGGTGGGGATGACCTCCCCGGGAATACCCTTCCTGGCTAGGATATGGCGCTCAACAGCCATGCCGTCAAACGTAGCCGCGGTATGTCTTCGTACATGCACGGCCCCTGCTGCAGCAGGTCCTCTCGAGGAGGAAGAGGCCAAGGATCTTCTATGAGCAACTGCTGAAGATCTGGGTACCAAGCCCTCATTGGCCAGTCTGGGGCAATGAAGATTGCTCGAACCCTTGTTTTTCTTATGATCCTGAGTACTTTTGGGATCAGCGGAAGTGGAGGGAAGACATACACTGACGGAAAAACCCACTGGGTCACCAGTGCATCCACTGCTACTGCTTGAGGGTCTCTCGACCTGGAACAGTTGTGTTGAGACGAGACGCCATCATGTCTATTTAAAGAAATCCCCAAAGACTTGTCACCTCTGCGAAGACTTCTTGGTGGAGGCCCCACTCTCTTGGATGGAGATCGTGTCTGCTGAGGAAGTCTGCTTCCCAGTTGTCTACTCCCGGAATGAATATTGCCGACAGAGCTTGTAGATGTTTTTCTGCCCAGCGGAGGATTTTTGTCGCTCTGCTTTTCGTTCCGCCCTGCCTGTTTATGTATGCGACTGCTGTTACATTGATAATAAAAACCACAGAGAGAAGCGCTGTCACTAAAAGTATTAATATATTTTATTAAAAATGACCTTAATCACATATAAGAATTATGAGAAAACCTGAACACCCTGTGACTTTAAGAAATACTTTAGCAGCAACACATTAAAAACTTATAACAATTTGTATTCCTCACTGAGGTCTCCTTTGAAACAGTGTATCAATCTACCCTCTATATAATGTATAGTGACTCTTATAATTGAAAGGAATTCCTTAGAATAAGCTCCACGCGTGGGCTGATTGAAACACTTGAGACCATATATTGGTAGAGGGTTTGAGAGTTCATCCGTGATGTATATAGGAATTATTCACATTGATATCATCCGCTCCATTATTTGTAAGATCCCTATTAGCCCTTATTTCCCAATGATGCCGTCCAGAATTGACAAGCTTTTCTTAGGAAGCTTATGGTAGCACAATAACAGATTAAGCATGTACCACTATTTTGGTGTCTGTTATTATACTTAACCCAACTTATGCAATAGGCAACAGTTATTTTGTGTCCGTAGGGGCTGTTTCCTCAGAAGGAAACAGCCCCAGGATTGAGGCTGAGAAACGCGACAGACTCACAGTAAAATCTGTCAGAGGGACACATGATCGGAGCAGCCAGTTCACAATTCCAGCGCCAGTATTTCCTGTGAACACAGTATGTCCACAGCCTAACAGCGTTTTTTTTAAAATAAGATTTTACTTAGCGGTAAATCTATTTCTCGTAGTCCGTAGTGGATGCTGGGGACTCCGTAAGGACCATGGGGGATAGACGGGCTCCGCATGAGACAGGGCACTTTAAGAAATAATTAGGAATACTGGTGTGCACTGGCTCCTCCCTCTATGTCCCTCCTCCAGACCTCAGTTAAGGAAACTGTGCCCGGAAGAGCTGACAGTACAAGGAAAGGATTTTGGAATCCAGGGTAAGACTCATACCAGCCACACCAATCACACCGTATAACTCGTGATAAACTTACCCAGTTAACAGTATGAACAACAACAGAGCACCAGATAAACCTGATGCAACCATAACATAACCCTTATTTAAGCAATAACTATATACAAGTATTGCAGAAGAAGTCCGCACTTGGGACGGGCGCCCAGCATCCACTACGGACTACGGGAAATAGATTTACCGGTAAGTAAAATATTATTTTCTCTAACGTCCTAGTGGATGTTGGGGACTCCGTAAGGACCATGGGGATTATACCAAAGCTCCCAAACGGGCGGGAGAGTGCTTGTGACTCTGCAGCACCGAATGAGCAAACACAAGGTCCTCCTCAGCCAGGGTATCAAACTTGTAGAACTTTGCAAAAGTGTTTGAACCCGACCAAGTAGCTGCTCGGCAAAGCTGTAATGCCGAGACCCCTCGGGCAGCCGCCCAAGAAGAGCCCACCTTCCTTGTGGAATGGGCTTTTACTGATTTTGGAGGCGGCAATCCAGCCGCAGAATGAGCCTGCTGAATCGTGTTACAGATCCAGCGAGCAATAATTTGCTTTGAAGCAGGAGCACCCAGCTTGTTGGATGCATACAGGATAAACAGCGACTCAGTTTTCCTGACTCCAGCCGTTCTGGCTACATAAACCTTCAAAGCCCTGACTACATCTAGTAACTTGGAATCCTCCAAGTCACGAGTAACCGCAGGCACAACAATAGGTTGGTTCAAATGAAAAGAGGACACCACTTTTGGCAGAAATTGCAGACAAGTCCGTAATTCTGCCCTGTCCATATGGAAAACCAGATAGGGGCTTTTAGGTGACAAAGCCGCCAATTCTGACACACGCCTAGCCGAAGCTAAGGCCAATAGCATGATCACCTTCCACGTGAGATATTTTAACTCCACGGTTTTAAGTGGCTCAAACCAGTGTGATTTCAGGAAACTCAACACCACATTAAGATCCCAAGGTGCCACTGGTGGCACAAAAGGGGGCTGAATATGCAGCACTCCCTTTACAAACGTCTGAACTTCAGGAAGAGAAGCCAGTTCCTTTTGAAAGAAAATGGATAGGGCTGAAATCTGGACCTTAATGGACCCCAATTTTAAGCCAAAAGTCACTCCCGACTGTAGGAAGTGAAGGAAATGGCCCAGCTGGAACTCCTCTGTAGGGGCATTCCTGGCATCACACCAAGCAACATATTTTCGCCATATACGGTGATAATGTTTAGCCGTCACGTCCTTCCTAGCCTTTATTAGCGTTGGAATAACCTCATCCGGAATGCCTTTTTCTGCTAGGATCCGGCGTTCAACCGCCATGCCGTCAAACGCAGCCGCGGTAAGTCTTGGAACAGACAGGGCCCCTGTTGCAACAGATCCTGTCTGAGAGGCAGAGGCCATGGGTCCTCTGTGAGCATTTCTTGCAGTTCCGGATACCAAGTCCTTCTTGGCCAATCCGGAACAATGAGTATTGTTCTCACTCCTCTTTTTCTTACGATTCTCAGCACCTTGGGTATGAGAGGAAGAGGAGGAAACACATAAACCGACTGGAACACCCACGGTGTTACCAGTGCGTCCACAGCTATCGCCTGAGGGTCTCTTGACCTGGCGCAATACCTTTGTAGCTTTTTGTTGAGGCGGGATGCCATCTGTGTGAAGACTTCTTGATGAAGTCCCCACTCTCCCGGGTGGAGGTCGTGCCTGCTGAGGAAGTCTGCATCCCAGTTGTCCACTCCCGGAATGAACACTGCTGACAGTGCTTTTACGTGATTCTCCGCCCAGCAAAGAATTCTGGTGGCTTCCGCCATCGCCACCCTGCTCCTTGTGCCGCCTTGGCGGTTTACATGAGCCACTGCGGTGATGTTGTCTGACTGAATCAGCACCGGATGGTTGCGAAGCAGAGGTTCCGCTTGACTTAGGGTGTTGTATATGGCCCTTAGTTCCAGGATATTGATGTGCAGACAAGTCTCCTGACTTGACCACAGACCCTGGAAATTTCTTCCCTATGTGACTGCCCCCCACCCTCGGAGGCTTGCATCCGTGGTCACCAGGACCCAGTCCTGAATGCCGAACCTGCGACCCTCGAGAAGGTGAGCACTCTGCAGCCACCACAGAAGAGACACCCTGGCCCTGGGGGATAGGGTGATCAGCCGATGCATCTGAAGATGCGATCCGGACCACTTGTCCAACAGATCCCACTGAAAGGTCCTCACATGGAACCTGCCAAAGGGAATGGCCTCGTATGACGCCACCATCTTTCCCAGGACTCGCATGCAGTGATGCACCGACACCTGTTTTGGTTTTAAGAGGTCCTGAGTCTTCTCCGTCGTGAGAAAAACCTTCTTCTGGTCTGTGTCCAGAATCATGCCCAGGAAGGGCAGACGCGTCGTAGGAATCAGCTGCGACTTTGGAATATTCAGAATCCAGCCGTGCTGTTGCAACACTTCCCGAGAGTGTGCTACGCTGATCAGCAACTGCTCTCTGGACCTCGCCTTTATGAGGAGATCGTCCAAGTATGGGATAATTGTGACTCCTTGCTTTCGCAGAAGCACCATCATTTCCGCCATTACCATGTTAAATATTCTCGGTGCCGTGGACAGACCAAACGGCAACGTCTGGAATTGGTAATGACAGTCCTGTACCACAAATCTGAGGTACTCCTGCGGAGGTGGATAAATGGGGACATGCAGGTAAGCATCCTTTATGTCCAGAGACACCATAAAATCCCCCTCTTCCAGGCTTGCAATGACCGCTCTGAGCGATTCCATCTTGAACTTGAACCTTTTCAGGTAACTGTTCAGGGATTTTAAATTCAATATGGGTCTGACCGAACCGTCCGGTTTCGGTTCCACAAACATTGTCGAATAGTAACCCCTTCCCTGTTGAAGTAGGGAAACCTTTACCACCACCTGCTGGAGATATAATTTGTGAATTGCCGCTAACACTATTTCCCTCTCTATGGGGGAAGCTGGCAGGGCCGATTTGAGGTAACGGTGAGGGGGCATCACTTCGAATTCCAGCTTGTATCCCTGAGATACAATCTGTATAGCCCAGGGATCCACCCGTGAGCGAACCCACTGGTGGCTGAAATTTCGGAGACGCGCCCCCACCGATCCTGGCTCCACCTGTGGAGCCCCAGCGTCATGCGGTGGATTTAGTGGAAGCCGGGGAGGCAAGAAAGGACGCACCTCGGACTCTCTTGCCTCTTTGTGATCGAAAGGACTACATTTGGTAATATGGTGCTTTCTTAGGTTGTGAGGGAATATATGGCAAAAAATTTGACTTCCCAGCCGTAGCTGTGGAAACTAACTCCAAGAGACTGTCCCCAAACAATTCCTCACCCTTGTAAGGTAAAACCTCCATGTGCCTTTTTGAGTCGGCATCACCTGTCCATTGCCGAGTCCACAGGACCCTTCTGGCAGAAATCAACATTGCATTTATTCTAGAGCCCAGTAGGCTAATGTCTCTCTGGGCATCTCTCATATATAGGAGAGCGTCTTTTATATGCCCTAGGGTCAGTAATATAGTATCCTTGTCCAAGGTATCAAGTTCCTCAGATAAAGTATCTGTCCATGCTGCTACAGCACTACACATCCAGGCCGACGCAATTCCCGGCCTTAGTAGGGTACCTGAATGTGTATAAATGGACTTCAGGATACCTTCCTGCTTTCTATCCGCAGGATCTTTTAGGGTGGCCGTACCTGTGACGGCAGGGCTACCTTCTTAGATAAGCGTGTCAAAGCTTTGTCTACCCTAGGGGAGGATTCCCAGCGTAACCTGTCCGTTGGCGGGAAAGGATACGCCATAAGCAACCGTTTGGAAATCTGCATTTTTCTATCTGGAGATTCCCAAGCTTTTTCACATAACTCATTTAACTCATGTGAAGGGGGAAAGGTCACCTCATGCCTTTTTTCCCCAAACATATAAACCCTCTTGTCAGGGACTGGGTTTTCCTCTGAGATGTGCAATACATCCTTCATTGCTATAATCATGTAGCGGATGGCTTTAAGAATTTTAGGCTGCAACTTTGCATCATCGCCATCGACACTGGAGTCAGAATCCGAGTCGATATCTGTGTCAACAATTTGGGATAGTGGGCGCTTCTGAGACCATGACGGCCTCTGCGCTGTAGGAGAAGGCATGGGTTGAGACCCTGACTGTCCCAAGGCTTCAGCTTTATCCAACCTTTTATGCAAGGAATTAACATTATCATTTAAAACCTTCCACATATCCATCCAATCGGGCGTTGGCGGCGATCCCACATTCATTTGTACCTGCTCTGCTTCCACATAGCCTTCCTCGTCAAACATTGCGACACAAGCGTACCGACACACCACACACACAGGGGATGCTCTATTTGAGGACAGAACCCCCACAAGGCCTTTTGGAGAGACAGAGAGAGAGTATGCCAGCACACACCCCAGCGCTATATAACCCAGGAATTACACAGTAACTTAGGGTTTACCCAGTAGCTGCTGTATATACTGATTTTGCGCCAAATTTATGTGCCCCCCCTCTCTTTTTACCCTCTTTCTACAGTGAATCTGCAGGGGAGAGCCTGGGGAGCTTCCTCTCAGCGGAGCTGTGGAGAGAAAATGGCGCTGGTGAGTGCTGAGGAAGAAGCCCCGCCCCCTCAGCGGCGGGCTTCTGTCCCGCGATTTTGTGTAAAATAATAACGGGGGCTCATGCATATATACAGTGCCCAACTGTATATATGCCCACTTTGCCAAGAGGTCTCTAATTGCTGCCCGCCCTAATTGCAGGGCACCCTGCCCCCCCCTGCGCCCTGCACGCTACAGTGATCGGAGTGTGTGGGTTTAATGTGGGAGCAATGGCGCACAGCTGCAGTGCTGTGCGCTACCTCATATGAAGACTGGAGTCTTCTGCCGCCGCTTTTGAAGTCTTCTTGCTTCTCACGCCGGCTTCTGGCTCTGCGAGGGGGACGGCGGCGCGGCTCTGGGATTGGACGATCCCTCTGGAGCTAATGGTGTCCAGTAGCCTAAGAAGCATGACCTATCCACAGTGAGTAAGGCTGCTTCTCTCCCCTCAGTCCCACGTAGCAGAGAGTCTGTTGCCAGCAGATATCTCTGAAAATAAAAAAATCCTAACAAAATACTTTCTATTTAGCAAGCTCAGGAGAGCTCACTAAAGTGCACCCAGCTCGTCCGGGCACAGACTCAAACTGAGGTCTGGAGGAGGGACATAGAGGGAGGAGCCAGTGCACACAAGTATTCTTAATTCTTTCTTAAAGTGCCCTGTCTCCTGCGGAGCCCGTCTATCCCCCATGGTCCTTACGGAGTCCCCAGCATCCACTAGGACGTTAGAGAAATATACACTATCAAATGCACCACAATCGCTTTGTGCCCCTCTTAATAGAACCCAGTACTTGTCAGAAGTGGAGGAGAGGACCAGTGTGTTCTCTGCAGCCTGAGGAGAGAAAATGGCGCTGAGTAGTGTGCTGGCTGCCTGAGGAAGAAGCTCCACCCCCGCAATGGTGCATACTTACACTCATACAAACACTGTAATATTTATACTGGCGGAGGTAGGGCTGTGCCAGCGGCAACTTATGCCCCCTTTTAGCTAGTTTGAGGTATTTTTCTTGCTGCCCAGGGTGCCCCCCCGGCGCCCTGCACCTTGTAGTGCCTGTGTGTGTGGGCAGCAATGGCGCGCTGCACTCCCGCCAGCCGCGCCGCACCTTGGCCGTCACTTACTTGATAGAAGATCATTCTTCTTATACTCACCTGTCTTCTGACTTCTGGCTCTGTGAGGGGGGTGACGGCGTGCTGTGGGAGTGAGCATCTAGACACGGCTAGCGTTCAGTTCCCTTCAGGAGCTAATGGTGTCCTGTCAGCCAGAAGCAGAGCCATGAAACTCTGAGGAAGTTGGTACTGCTTCTGCCCCCTCAGTCCCACGAAGCAGGGAGTCTGATGCTAGCACATCTCCCTGAAAATAAAAAACCTAACATAAGTCTTTTCAGAGAAACTCAGTAGAGCTCCTCAGAGTGCATCCAGTCGACCTGGGCACATTTCTAAAACTGAGGTCTGGAGGAGGGGCATAGTGGGAGGAGCCAGTTCACACCCAATGAAAAGACTTTAGAGTGCCCATGTCTCCTGCGGATCCCCTCTATACCCTATGGTCTTGATGTCGTCCCCAACATCCTCTAGGACGTATGAGAAAACATGTTAAGGATGTAGGAGTGCCTGATAAACTATCATTGTCACTTTTGCCGCTCACAGACATGGTAATAATCTGTTTTTATGACTACACAATTTGTGACTGTAAATCACAAATATATAAATATATAGAAGTGAGATCAATCTGACCACAACAGTGCACCTGAATTGAGGTTCAGAACAGAACTGACAACATATAAAAGTCAGCACACATACTAGCCGTCAGTCACATGTTAAAATATTAGACATTGTCATATGAGAATACAATCAACCATAAAAATTACTGACAAGTAAATGGGACAACTGTATTTCTGTTTTTAACCAGTTTTTTCAAACATATCATGCAGAAAACAACAGTAATATACAGGCCTCATATGCAATATGTACCAAAAATTAACAATTCATACTAACAAGTAGAGAGAATTTTTAGTACTGTATAACCCATTTCTCCATAGAGTGGGATACAGGGAGACTCACCACACTTCCATATCCATCAATACGCTCGTAAGACGCTGAATGGATACAGACGCTACTAGCGTACACTGCTGCTCTTGATGACTGATGAGAGACATAGACGCTTTTTAATGGACACAGACGCTCACTGAACGATAAGTGTAAGCAGACGCTCCTGTCTGCGACCGGGTCTAGGCGGAAAGTCTGGTGAACACCATCGCAGCGTCTAAGCTGCAACCAAGTACCCTCGTGGTAGCGTCTGAGCCGGAAGTGAGGTCATTAGTTCATGGACGGGAGACACACGGAAACTTGTCATGAACTTGGGAGAGGGGCGGCCAGGAGAGCGTCTATCTCCCCCCGTTAACTTAAACTCTAAGGATCGCGGCCTCACCAAGTCCTGGTGCCTATGATCCCTAAAGCATAGCGCTGTTGCACTTAAGAGTGGAGGAGCATCAACCACTGTTTGTAGTCTCCTCCAATACAGTGAAGCTGTTTCCAGACCCCCTTTTAAGAGGAAACCGATTGACTTACCTTCTCCCCATGCTCCGGCCACAGCCTGGTTACGTCTGCTGGACCTGCTAGAATCATCCGTCACAGACGCCCGTCGAGACAGCACTATACTGTGAAGTTAAGCGTTGTTGCGACCCGGTGGAGAGTTGTTGGAGCGACTCTTTCTAGCATGCGTTTAAGACGCTGTTCAGAAAAGTCACTCAGAAAAAAAAACATAGTAAGACTATAAAAATAAAATAATAAAAGCTTCAGGCTGCTATTTAATCGCAGCCCTGTGACCATGGTCCGGCTCCTGCCGCACCAAACAAAAAACTGATTTGACTGAGTCAGTTGGCGGGATTATATGGAGAAGCCCCGATGCATCCTGGGAGGCCAGAAAGCTCGTGACCGTTTGGTGTTATTTCCACTGTCGCTCTGGCATATCCCAATGTTATCCTGTGGATAACCTGTGGACGCAGCTGGAGAAATTGTCTTTTTTCAACCTTAGATTAGATACTATGTTACCAAATGTTAAAAGAAAGCACCAGCCGCATTATGGAAAGTCACACTGCAGCTACCAGAGAACTCAATGCTACTCTGAGTAACCTGAGCCAAAACCTCAGTTCCCAACAATCATTACGACCAAGCACCAGCTCAGGAACCACAACTCCCATCATTTACCCAGTTACCTCCCCACCAAGGCGATCCAACCATACATGGACACACGTCACTGGGAAAGGCACATCAGCCACCAAAAGTGGCCCCCAAAAAATAGCCTTCAGGTGTTGGTGTTCATTCTGTTTAGGATGAAAAAACTGCGTCAGTTTAAGTGTATGAAGGACACTGAAAATTAAAATTTGACATCATTAATCACTCCCATAATGCTTGGGACCAGAGGTATTTTGGATATCGTATTTTTCCGTATTTTGGAATAATTGCATACCATAATGAGATATCATGGTGATGGGACCTAAATCTAAGCACAGAATGCATTTATATTTCATATACACCTTATACACACAGCCTGAAGGTCATTTTAGCCAATATTTTTTGTAACTTTGTGCATTAAACAAAGTGTGTCTACATTCACACAATCATTTAGGTTTCATATACACCTTATACACACAGCCTGAAGGTCTTAATACAATATTTTTAATAACTCTGTGTATTAAACAAAGTTTGTGTACACTGAGCCATCAAAAAACAAAGTTTTCACTATCTCAATCTCAGTCAAAAAAGTCTGTATTTCGGAATATTCCGTGTTTTGGAATATTTGGATAAGGGATACTCAACCTGTATTCATAATCACTCTCAGTATTACATGACCATTATTGCACTTCTTTCCAATAACAATCAGAATCAGTATTCCTTGGTCAGCATCCATATTCTTTAAATTTACAATCAGAATCAATATTCCTTGTTCAGTATCCATATTCTTTAAATTTACAATCAGTATCAGTATTTCTTGGTCAGTATCCATATTCTTTACAATAACAATCAGAATCAGTAATACCTGAGCATTGTGTCATTTAATTGGTTAAAAATGCAATCATATTGTTAGCAGGACATGTATTTCCATTATGACAATGTAATGACTCATTCTGTAAAATGTGCCTTTGTTGCTATTTGATACAATGTTTTTTTTTGTGGAGCTGTGATTACACCATGTTTTATTACAATGCCATGTATCCACATTATGAAGATGTTAATTGTAACCATTATGTTTTTTTACTAAAACATTACGCAGTTTCATAGTAAAAAAAACAAACTAATGTGTTAGTTAATGGCTTGTATGTGTACTCTGTGGTTTGGACAAACAATCATGCGGCCTTAAACAAGGAAAACAGCCCAATACAATTTTGTGCTACAAAACACATGCTAGTCTACCTGAAAAACCCATGAGCACCACACATAATACTATGTTCACATATATACAACAAATATATTACGCATGCATCAATTGTATGTCAGTAATGCATTTTATATATATATATATATATATATATATATATATATATATATAGTGAGATGGAGATGTGTGTGTATATATATATATATATATATATATATATATATATATATAAATTTTTTTTTTTTGTTATGCCCAACCAAAAAAGCATAACAGAGTTAGACACATATACTTACCAGAAAAATTATGCTGGATTAGTTCTTGCCTTACCTGCCTCCCACATCTGTACTCCAAGTGTCGCCAGATGTTTCTAACGTCTCTACTTGCTGACTGTTATCTTCATCCTCCTCCTCCACATCAACAAGTGGCAGATGTTGCAAACACATGTTATGAAGAAAAAAGCAGCAGAACACAATCCTAGTCACCTATAAGGGACTATACAACAAAAGCCAAGCAGACTAATCAAGACACCGAAACCTAGATTTCAGTACTCCAAAACATCTTTCTATCACATTCCAAGTGACCTTATGTGCATGACTGTAATTGTGTTCAGCAGGGGAATAAGGACAGGACAATGGAGTCAGAAGCCAAGAGAAACAGCCATATCCCCCCATCACCTGAAAGACACATATAGTATAGACTGTAAAGTAGGTATTTAGCAACACATTGCTGACATAGTGGGCATTTATAAAATATATACATTTATACACATATCTAGTTACATACCCACCAGCCATCCATCGGGCACTTGTCCGGCCTCAAATTTATCAAAGAGGGATGACTGACTGAGGATGAAGGAGTCATGGCAGCCACCAGGGTAACCAGCAACATCACTTATTATTTTTAGTTTTGCATCACAAACGACCTGGACATCAGTAGAGTGGTCCAGATGTCGATTAGTATAAATATACTGCCTGCCCCTAGGTGGTCTCAGCTCAATGTGTATGCAATCTATGGTACCTAGCACATTGAGCAAGCCAGCAAGGCCATAGAAAGCTATCCTGACTGCATGTCACTGAGACGCCTGGGTAGGGAAGCAGATACAAGCATCTATGTGGGGTTGCAATGCATCCAACACCTGTGTGTACATCTGAACAAATGAGGTGAGATGAGTACAACTAATAACAACACTGTGTAATGTAACATTCTGCATAAACTACTTTGGCATAGATGAGTATGCATGGTATACATCACCTGATTTAAGTATTTTCAAAAGGTGGGCTGTGAGATTCCAATGACATCGCCACAAACAGCCTGAAAGCTGCCAGTAGCCAGAAAGTGCAACACAGCCAGGAGTTTGTGCAGGCCTGAGACAGAGCGAGAGCATGCTGTCTCAAGGTCTAGGTCCAGTTTGACAAGGTCAAACAGATGGAAAAACAGGATTTTAATTACCTACAGGTAAATCCTTTTCTCGTAGTCCGTAGATGATGCTGGGGTCCAATTTAGTACTATGGGGTATAGACGGGTCCACTAGGAGCCATGGGCACTTTAAGAGTTTAATAGTGTGGGCTGGCTCCTCCCTCTATGCTGCTCCTACCAGACTCAGTCTGGAAACTGTGCCCGAGGAGACGGACATACTTCGAGAGAAGGAAATACACAGATAGTGGTGAAATTCACACCAGCTCACACATAACATAAAGGAAAGCCAAGCTAACCAACTTGGAATGATTCAGCAATGGCTGAACCAACAAACTGAACCAAAAAACAATGCTGGAAGACGAAGCACTGGGCGGGCACCCAGCATCCTCTACGGACTACAAGAAAAGGATTTACCGGTAGGTAATTAAAATCCTGTTTTCTTTTATGTCCTAGAGGAAGCTGGGGTCCAATTTAGTACCATGGGGACGTACCAAAGCTCCCAGAGTGCCGAGGTTCCTGCAGAACTGATTGACCAAACATTAGGTCCTCAGAGGCCAAAGTATAGAACTTGTAGAACTTAGCAAACATGTTTGACCCTGACCAAGTAGCTGCTCGGCAAAGCTGTAAAGCCAAGACACCCCGGGCAGCTGCCCAGGAAGAAGCCACTTTACGAGTAGAGTGGGCCTTAACAGATTTTGGACACAGCAAGCCTGCCATAGAATTAGCATGCTGGATAGTAAACCTGATCCAGAGAGAAATTGTCTGCTTAGAAGCAGGACACCCAACCTTGTTGGGATCATAAAGGACAAACAGAGCGTCCAACTTCCTGTGACGAGAAGTTCTCTTCACATATATTTTCAAAGCCCTCACAACATCCAAGGAATCTTAGTTAATTGAGGAGTCAGTAGCAACTGGCACCACAATAGGTTGGTTGATATGAAAAGCTGACAAAACCTTTGGAAGAAATTGCTGACACGTACAGAGCTCAGCTCTATCCTCATGGCAAATCAAATAGGGGCTCTTACATGACAGTGCCCCCAGTTCAGACACTTGTCTAGCAGATGCCAATGCCAACAGTGTGACCGCCTTCCAAGTAAGAAACTTGACATGCACCTCCTGTAAAGGCTCGAAGCAATCCGATTGCAGGAACTGCAGCACCATATTAAGATCCCAGAGTGCTGTAGGAGGCACAAAAGGTGGTTGGATGTGCAGAACCCCTTTCAAGAAAGTCTGAACCTCAGGGAGAGCAGCAAATTGCTTCTGGAAGAAAATCGACATGGCCGAAATCTAGACCTTGATGGAGCCTAAGCGTAGGCCCACATCCACACCTGCTTGCAGAAAGAGGAGAAAACGTCCCAGTCGAAACTCCACCATAGGAAACCTCTTGTATTCATACCAAGACACATACTTTTTCCAAATTCAATGGTAATGTTTAGAATTTACTCCCTTCCTAGCCTGTATCAGGGTAGGAATGACCTTTGTTGGAATACCCTCTCGAGCTAAGATCTGGCGGTCATCCTCCATGCCATCAAACGTAGCCACGGTAAGTCTTGATAGGCGAACAGCCCCTGTTGAAGAATGTCCTCGCGAAGAGGAAGAGGCCCTGGATCCTCCAGCAGTAATTCCAGAAGATCCGCGCACCAAGCCCTTCGTGGCCAGTCCAGAGTTATGAGAATCACCGGAACTCTTGTTCTTTTTATTAGCTTGAGGATCCTTGGAATGAGTGGAAGTGGAGGGAAAACATACACTGACTGGAACACCATGGAGTAACCAGGGGAGTCCACCGCCACTGCTTGTGGGTCTCGTGACCTGGAACAGTACCTCTGAAGCTTCTTGTTGAGGCGAGAGGCCATCATGTCTATCTGAGGGACATCCCATTGGCTTGTCACTTCTGCAAACATCTGCAGGTGGAGGCCCCATTCTCCCGGATGGAGATCGTGTCTGCTGAGGAAGTCCGCTTCCCAGTTGTCCACTCCCAAAATGAAGATTGCTGACAATGCCACCGTGTGCTTTTCTTCCCAGAGGAGGTTCCTTGTTACCTCTGACATTGCTGCTCTGCTCTTTGTTCTGCCCTGTCGGTTTATGTAGGACACTGCCGTTACATTGTCATACTGAACCTGAATGGTCTGATCCTGAAGAAGATGAGCCGCTTGTAGAAGGCCGTTGTATATGGCCCTTAGACCCAGAATGTTTATCGGAAGGGCGGATTCCATACTTGACCACTTTCCTTTGAAATTTTCCTCTTGGGTGACTGCTCCCCAACCTCTGAGACTTGCATCCGTGGTTAGAACGATCCAATTCTGAATCCCGAACCTGCGGCCCTCGAGAAGGTGAGAAGTTTGTAGCCACTAGAGGAGTGAAATTCTGCCTTTTGGCGACAGGCGTATGCACTGGTGCATGTGAAGATGAGAACTTGACCATTTGTTTAGGAGATCCAGTTGGAAGGACCTCGCATGGAATCTCCCGTACTGTAGTGCCTTATAGTAGGCTAACATCTTCCCCAGAAGTTGAATGCACTGATGAACCGATACACGGGCTGGCTTCAGGACGTCCCGTACCATCGATTGGATCACCAACGCTTTCTCCACTGGTAGAAACACCCTCTGCACCTCCGTGTCAAGTATCATCCCCAGGAAGGGCAGTCTCCTTGTTGGCTCCAAATGTGACTTTGGAAGGTTGAGGATCCACCCATGATCCTGGAGTAGTTGAGTTGACAGAGCAATATTCTGCAACAACCTCTCCCTGGAAGATGCTTTTATCAGATCGTCCAGATATGAAAATATGTTCACTCCCTGCCTGCGGAGTAGCATCATCTCTGACATGACCTTGGTGAACACCTCCGGTGCCATGGAGAGGCCAAATGGCAGCGCCTGGAACGGACAATGACAGTCCAGCAGCGCTAATCTCAGGTAAGCCTGGTGATACCAGGAATTCCCCCTCCTCCAGATCTGAGATCACTGCTCTCAGAGACTCCATCTTGAACATGAATTCCCTCAAGTAGGGGTTCAATGACTTTAGGTTTAATATTGGCCTTACCGAACCGTCCAGTTTCGGTACCACAAACAGGTTTGAGTAATAACCCTTGTGTTGTAGGTGAGGTGGAACTGGAACAAAGACATTTGTTTGAACCAAGTTTTGAATGGCATCCTGTCAGCGAAGCTGGTAAGCCTGAATTGAAGAATCTGTGAGGTGGGAGTTCTTGAAACTCCAGTCTGTACCCCTGGACAATGATATCTGTTACCAAGGGGTCTAGGCATGATGACGGCCAGATGTGACTGAAATCTTTTAGTCTCCCTCCCACCATCAAGCTGGGAGGTCCACCGTCATGCAGAAGATTTTGAGGAAGCAGAACTTGGTTTCTGTTCCTGAGATCCTGTTGGTGCAGGTTTTCTGTATTTTCCCTGACCTCCCCTAAAGAAGGTGGAGGGGGGATAGTATTTTCTTAATTTTGCGGTCCGAAAGGACTGCAGTGTAGACGTAGGATAAGATTTCCTAGCCGGTGGTGCTGCTGAGGGAAGAAAGATTGACTTACCCACATCCAATGCATCCCCAAACAGAGCCTGACCTGTGAAGGGTAGGTTCTCCACACTTTTCTTGGATTCTGTATCCGCAGTCCATTGGCATAGCCAGAGTCCTCTGCGTGCCAAGACCGTCATGGATGTAGCCCTCGCATTAAGCATGCCAATGTCCTTCATGGCCTCCATCATGAAACCTGCAGAATCCTGTATGTGATGCAAAAACAATTCAATGCCACACCTATCCATAGTATCTAAGTCCTCAAGTAATGTGCCTGACCACTTTATTATGGCTTTAGAAATCCACGCACAAGCAATGGTGGGCCTTAAAGCTACGCCATTAGCTGTGTAGTGTGATTTCACCATAGTCTCAATCTTGCGGTCAGCCGGCTCTTTCAAAAGCGGTTGAACCAGGAACAGATTAAACCACCTTTTTTGACAACCTACATACAGAAGTGTCTACTATAGGGAAGTTTTCCCACTTTTTTCTGTCCTCTTCAGGGAAAGGAAAAGCAACAAGAACCCTTTTTGGGATCTGGATTTTTTTCTCTGGGTTTTCCCAGGATTTTTCAAATAAAGAGTTTAACTCCTTAGACGCCAGGAAGGTAAGCGAGGATTTCTAACTTTCAGTAAAGTAAGACTCCTCTACCTGCTCAGGTAACTTCTCAGTAATATGTAAAATATCCATAATGGGTTCAATCATTAGTTGCACCCCCTTAGCAAGTGATGCACCCCCACCCTCCCCGCATGTCCCCGTCACTGTCCCTTGTATCTGAGTCGGTAACAGTGTCAACTTGCATTATCTGGGCAAGTGTACGTTTTTGTGGGTATGTAGGGGGGTCTTAGACGAAACAGTGGGGATTGAGTATGTCAAACCTTCCACAGATTTTCTCAAAACCTGCGTCTCTTTTTCATTTGTGACATCCTAGTTGAAATCTGGGATATCATTCTCATTAAAGAATCCACCCATGGGGGTTCGGATTCGGAAGGCTGAGAAAGCACATTGCAGTCCTGAGTACATGAAAGAGACTCTTCAGGAGAAGAAAAACACTCTGCAGTACAGGACACAGTCCTTAGACATGTTAATGTGAGATATACACCTGCACACACACAGGAAAATGTCAGACACAGTTTTCTCCCACAGTACCTTCAGAGAGTCACAGAGTATAAGGAGCCAGCCACACAGCGCCCCTTTGGGCAGTTATGATAAAAGCCTGGAGCTGACTAACCAACCTTAATAGATCAATTAGCACTACCAACACACTCTCCCTCTGTCTATAACACCCTGGTAACACAGAGGATAGCTGGAGTTATGTGGAGGGCAGTGCTACCAGTCAGCATTCTGTTCCTCATATCTGCAGGGAGAAAAGGGCACTCGTGAGTGCTGGATCTGCTCTGAGGAGAAGCCCCACCCCCTGTAATGGCGCGTGGCTTCCTGCACAAATTGTATTATACTGGCATGAGGATTTTATTGCTAACAGCGGGATTAGCCCGTTAACTGACTGACCAGTGTAGGGTATCGGCGCTGGTTCAGGACGCCCCTCAAGCGCTAACAGCAAGTGTTGCTGAGCCTGCATTGGAGCGCAGACGGTCAGAGCTGCATTCCCACCCTTGTCACCACTCTTCTTTCTTCTGGCTCTGTTAGGGTGTGGCGGCCATGCTGCGGGAGTGAGCGGTCGCCTCGTGGACTTGCGATTAGCACCCTCAGGAGCTCAGTGTCCTGTTAGCAGAGATAGAGAACCATTAACTTCAAGAGTTGGTTCCTACTCCCCCCTAAGTCCCACGAAGCAGGAAGGCAGTTGCCAGCAGCCTCCTTGTAACCTAATAAATCTATTAAAACAAAAAAACTAAGAAAACTCCTAGGAGCTCCCCTAGCTGTGACCGGCTCCACTGGGCACATTTTCTAAACTGAGTCTGGTAGGAGGGGCATAGAGGGAGGAGCCAGCCCACACTATTAAACTCTTAAAGTGCCCATGGCTCCTAGTGGACCCGTAAATACCCCATAGTACTAAATTGGACCAAAGCATCCTCTAGGATGTAAGAGAAATGTTGTTTCTATTTAGCCGGAACATCTGTATGACCTGGTCATCGGCCAATGTGTTTAAGTTTAAACGCCCCCCCAAAAAACGATGCCTGCGCAGCCTCAGCGGCACCTGTACAACTTGCTGACCATGTTCAGTTTCATGCCCCTGGTTTTTTCCAGACTGATGTAGCAGTTTCAGGAATTCCACAGCACACAATACTTCACTGCTACAGAGCCCAGCAGCCATTTCAGAGTGAGGGATGTGAATACTGTGCTTGGGCCCCTTTTAAAGGCTCCAAAATTCAGGTGTGATTAATGGTGAAGTTGAAACACATGTAAACACGCCAGACAAAAGCAGGTCTATTTCCATTCTATTTCCAGCGTTTTTTTTTACAATTCAAAATTTTTCACGGTCGCAATTGCCCTTTCACAGACAACATTACAAATATGAAAGCTTGGTAAATTACCGTGTTCTATACATAAACAGATGCATTTGACCGATGGTCTATTCATTCGTTTTTGTGAACTCTGCCGGGAAAAACCATACGAATAGCCCCAACACAGATTTGTGTATAGTAAATTCCCGAGATCACACTTAGAAGAAAAATACAAACTCGAATTAAAGCGGGACCTTAATAAATATACCCATAGGAATCAGAACAAGAGGCCAGTGTATTGGCGGCAAATTGCAAATGCAGGAAAAGTACGTAGCACTTTTATAGTATTAAGTCTTTTCATGCCCATTGCCTTCCAAAAAGAGATTCAATGTTGCATGCACTTGAGGCGTACCTCCCAACTTTCTAAACGTCTGGGCAAAGCTCTCCTAATTGTGATGGAGGGACAGATCCCTTAAAGTGGACATGTCCTGCCTAAATTTGGACAGTTATATATGTATGAGTATACTGTATATAGTCCATACTGGATGCCAACACTCACTAGAAAGAATATTTGGTTGTAACCTCAACTAGTCTTCACAGTAAGTGGGTCATATATACAAAAATGTAAAATAAGAGAGCAATTACCACAGTCAGCAAAAGGATTTTATTATCACATACAACCATTTATTTCCAGAGTAGAAAAAGTCAATATTTGTGTTCTGGATTTGGACCTTAGTCAAGTGCCAAAAAAAAAATTGTAGTACAACAGAAAAAAGAGTGAGCAAATAATTAGTCCTGCACTCAAGTACCTGCATCTTGTTCCATCCAGAGAACCTGTGGTCCCAAGTAATGAACAGTAAATAAAGAGGACACTCAGAAGAGCTATATTTAGTAAAAGTTAATTTCAACCGATTTAGTTTTTTGTTTTATCTATCTATCTATCTATCTATCTATCTATCTATCTATCTCCCTACCTACCTCCCAATATTTGAAATAGTTTGAAAGGAACTTCTGTGCACCCCCGGAAAGGGGCATGGTCTATGGAAAAGGAGCGTGGCTTTGCAGCAGTGTCAGGATCGATAGCCATGCCTCCGCTGTTGTCAGTGAGGGGGCATACCCAGCGCTATGTGAGCTGCTGGCATGCCCCCAGTCCCCGTCTTCACTGATTAGACGCTGTGCCTTTTCAGGAGCATCCCAAGTGCACCCACCCCCCACGAAGGTGGGACACTGTGGCCCTCGGAGCCCCCAAACAATGGGAATGTCCTGCCAAAATTGAGACAGTTGGGAGGTATATATATCTATATCATCCATGTGGTGAGTGGCACTCAGAGGCTGGAATACAGCTGGTTAAATGCAAAAGACCCCGCAGGGTGTGCTTTAATATGTGACGTTTCGAGGTATTGTTCCCCTTCTTCAGACAACACAGCAAAAGTAACAGTGAGTTTAAATACCTTTTAGTGTAAAACAAATCTTACCTGCCTCATGCCTCAGTCAGTGTGCTCCCCTGGGTCCACCGGCCGCCTTTCCGCAGCGAGCACTTCCGGTCACAACTCCCATGTCGCGCCGGAAGTGACGTCACACGTCCGGCTCCGGGGACTATGGCAACACACTGAAAACAAAACAGTGTGTAAACAATATGTAAGCATTACAGTGTTTCCAGTGCAAAATACACATACTACATCTTACAGTATTTCCAGATACACAAAGCATCTGTAGTGACAATATACAAACACATACCTTTCAGCGGGGCAGTCCCGCTATTCGGACCCTGTCTTGTTGTCACAACCGCGGGCAGCAGTGTCCCGCAGGCGGGGGGGCAGTTGGGAGAGCCTTTGATCACCTGATGCTCTGCAAAGCAGCTGGTGATCACTGAATACATGCTGTGCACATGCGCACGGCATGTATTCAGTGCTAGGAGGGGAGCGGGGCTGCGCAGCTGCTCGGAGAGTGCTGGGCACGCCACAAAAAAGCAGGAAAAGGCTCAGTTTGGTGAAGCCATGCCCACTTGAGTGAGGACACGTCCCCTTAGTCCCAATTTCAACAACGCAAATGTTCAGAGGTATGCAAACATCCTGTGTAAATCTCAACAATATAAAACATCAGTGATAAAAAAAACATCTATTTAGTCAATACAAATATATAAGAACAGGTGAACTGCTCCTTATCAAAAATCATAATGTGCATATTTTTTTTTTTAAATCAAGTAATATTTTTATTAGATTTTGTGATATTTATACAGTACATAAAACATACAACAGTAAAACTAACTGTAACAGTTGCCATCAATAAAGATATATATATAAATTTCAATGTGTAGTGTGTGTGTGTCAAATATATTCACTGAGAGTTCCAAGATAAATGATATCTGTAAAGAAGAGAAAAAAAAATAACAATTTACTTACCGATAATTCTATTTCTCATAGTCCGTAGTGGATGCTGGGAACTCCGAAAGGACCATGGGGAATAGCGGCTCCGCAGGAGACTGGGCACAAAAGTAAAAGCTTTAGGACTAGCTGGTGTGCACTGGCTCCTCCCCCTATGACCCTCCTCCAAGCCTCAGTTAGGATACTGTGCCCGGACGAGCGTACACAATAAGGAAGGATTTTGAATCCCGGGTAAGACTCATACCAGCCACACCAATCACACCGTACAACCTGTGATCTGAACCCAGTTAACAGCATGATAACAGAGGAGCCTCTGAAAAGATGGCTCACAACAATAATAACCCGATTTTTGTAACTATGTACAAGTATTGCAGACAATCCGCACTTGGGATGGGCGCCCAGCATCCACTACGGACTATGAGAAATAGAATTATCGGTAAGTAAATTCTTATTTTCTCTGACGTCCTAGTGGATGCTGGGAACTCCGAAAGGACCATGGGGATTATACCAAAGCTCCCAAACGGGCGGGAGAGTGCGGATGACTCTGCAGCACCGAATGAGAGAACTCCAGGTCCTCCTCAGCCAGGGTATCAAATTTGTAGAATTTAGCAAACGTGTTTGCCCCTGACCAAGTAGCTGCTCTGCAAAGTTGTAAAGCCGAGACCCCTCGGGCAGCCGCCCAAGATGAGCCCACTTTCCTTGTGGAATGGGCTTTTACAGATTTTGGCTGTGGCAGGCCTGCCACAGAATGTGCAAGCTGAATTGTACTACAAATCCAACGAGCAATAGTCTGCTTAGAAGCAGGAGCACCCAGCTTGTTGGGTGCATACAGGATAAACAGCGAGTCAGATTTTCTGACTCCAGCCGTCCTGGAAACATATATTTTCAGGGCCCTGACTACGTCCAGCAACTTGGAATCCTCCAAGTCCCTAGTAGCCACAGGTACCACAATAGGCTGGTTTAAGTGAAACGCTGAAACCACCTTAGGGAGAAATTGAGGACGAGTCCTCAATTCTGCCCTGTCCGTATGAAAAATTAGGTAAGGGCTTTTATAGGATAAAGCTGCCAATTCTGAGACACGCCTGGCTGAAGCCAGGGCTAACAGCATTACCACTTTCCATGTGAGATATTTTAAGTCCACAGTGGTGAGTGGTTCAAACCAATGTGATTTTAGGAACCCCAAAACTACATTGAGATCCCAAGGTGCCACTGGAGGCACAAAAGGAGGCTGTATATGCAGTACCCCCTTGACAAACGTCTGAACTTCAGGGACTGAAGCTAGTTCTTTCTGGAAGAAAATCGACAGGGCCGAAATTTGAACCTTAATGGACCCTAATTTTAGGCCCATAGACAGTCCTGTTTGCAGGAAATGCAGGAAACGACCCAGTTGAAATTCCTCTGTAGGGGCCTTCCTGGCCTCACACCACGCAACATATTTACGCCAAATACGGTGATAATGTTGCACAGTTACATCCTTCCTGGCTTTGATCAGGGTAGGGATGACTTCATCCGGAATGCCTTTTTCAACCGCCATGCCGTCAAACGCAGCCGCGGTAAGTCTTGGAACAGACAGGGTCCCTGCTGGAGCAGGTCCTTTCTTAGAGGTAGAGGCCACGGGTCCTCCGTGAGCATCTCTTGAAGTTCCGGGTACCAAGTTCTTCTTGGCCAATCCGGAGCCACGAGTATAGATCTTACTCTTCTCCTTCTTATGATTCTCAGTACCTTGGGTATGAGAGGCAGAGGAGGGAACACATATACTGACTGGTACACCCACGGTGTTACCAGAGCGTCCACAGCTATTGCCTGAGGGTCCCTTGACCTGGCGCAATATCTGTCTAGTTTTTTGTTGAGGCGGGACGCCATCATGTCCACCTTTGGTTTTTCCCAACGGTTCACAATCATGTGGAAGACTTCTGGGTGAAGTCCCCACTCCCCCGGGTGGAGGTCGTGTCTGCTGAGGAAGTCTGCTTCCCAGTTGTCCACTCCCGGAATGAACACTGCTGACAGTGCTATCACATGATTTTCCGCCCAGCGAAGAATCCTTGCAACTTCCGTCATTGCCCTCCTGCTTCTTGTGCCGCCCTGTCTGTTTACGTGGGCGACTGCCGTGATGTTGTCCGACTGGATCAACACCGGCTGACCCTGAAGCAGAGGCCTTGCTTGACTTAGGGCATTGTAAATGGCCCTTAGTTCCAGGATATTTATGTGAAATGACGTTTCCATGCTTGACCACAAGCCCTGGAAATTTCTTCCCTGTGTGACTGCTCCCCAGCCTCTCAGGCTGGCATCCGTGGTCACCAGGACCCAGTCCTGAATGCCGAATCAGCGGCCCCTCTAGAAGATGAGCACTCTGCAACCACCACAGGAGAGACACCCTTGTCCTTGGAGACAGGGTTATCCGCTGATGCATCTGAAGATGCGATCCGGACCATTTGTCCAGCAGATCCCACTGAAAAGTTCTTGCGTGGAATCTGCCGAATGGAATCGCTTCGTAAGAAGCCACCATTTTTCCCAGGACCCTTGTGCATTGATGCACTGACACTTGGCCTGGTTTTAGGAGGTTCCTGACTAGCTCGGATAACTCCCTGGCTTTCTCCTCCGGGAGAAACACCTTTTTCTGGACTGTGTCCAGAATCATCCCTAGGAACAGCAGACGTGTCGTCGGAATCAGCTGCGATTTTGGAATATTTAGAATCCACCCGTGCTGTCGTAGTACTACTTGAGATAGTGCTACTCCGACCTCTAACTGTTCCCTGGACCTTGCCCTTATCAGGAGATCGTCCAAGTAAGGGATAATTAAGACGCCTTTTCTTCGAAGAAGAATCATCATTTCGGCCATTACCTTGGTAAAGACCCGGGGTGCCGTGGACAATCCAAACGGCAGCGTCTGAAACTGATAATGACAGTTCTGTACCACGAACCTGAGGTACCCTTGGTGAGAAGGGCAATTTGGGACATGGAGGTAAGCATCCTTGATGTCCAGAGACACCATATAGTCCCCTTCTTCCAGGTTCGCTATCACTGCTCTGAGTGACTCCATCTTGAATTTGAACCTTTGTATGTAAGTGTTCAAGGATTTCAGATTTAAAATAGGTCTCACCGAGCCGTCCGGCTTCGGTACCACAAACAGCGTGGAATAATACCCCTTTCCCTGTTGTAGGAGGGGTACCTTGATTATCACCTGCTGGGAATACAGCTTGTGAATGGCTTCCAATACCGCCTCCCTGTCGGAGGGAGACGTTGGTAAAGCAGACTTCAGGAACCGGCGAGGGGGAGACGTCTCGAATTCCAATTTGTACCCCTGAGATACTACCTGCAGGATCCAGGGGTCCACTTGCGAGTGAGCCCACTGCGCGCTGAAATTCTTGAGACGGGCCCCCACCGTGCCTGATGTAAGGCCCCAGCGTCATGCTGAGGACTTGGCAGAAGCGGGGGAGGGCTTCTGTTCCTGGGAAGAGGTTGCCTGCTGCAGTCTTTTTCCTCTTCCTCTGCCCCGGGGCAGATATGAGTGGCCTTTTGCCCGCTTGCCCTTATGGGGACGAAAGGACTGAGCCTGAAAAGACGGTGTCTTTTTCTGCTGAGAGGTGACCTGGGGTAAAAAAGGTGGATTTCCCAGCCGTTGCCGTGGCCACCAGGTCCGATAGACCGACCCCAAATAACTCTTCCCCTTTATACGGCAATACTTCCATATGCTGTTTGGAATCCGCATCACCTGACCACTGTCGCGTCCATAACCCTCTTCTGGCAGAAATGGACAGCGCACTTACTCTTGATGCCAGAGTGCAAATATCCCTCTGTGCATCTCGCATATATAGAAATGCATCCTTTAAATGCTCTATAGTCAATAATATACTGTCCCTGTCCAGGGTATCAATATTTTCAGTCAGGGAATCCGACCAAGCCACCCCAGCACTGCACATCCAGGCTGAGGCGATTGCTGGTCGCAGTATAATACCAGTATGTGTGTATATACTTTTAAGGATATTTTCCAGCTTCCTATCAGCTGGTTCCTTGAGGGCGGCCGTATCAGGAGACGGTAACGCCACTTGGTTTGATAAGCGTGTGAGCGCCTTATCTACCCTAGGGGGTGTTTCCCAACGCGCCCTAACCTCTGGCGGGAAAGGGTATAATGCCAATAATTTTTTAGAAATTAGCAGTTTTTTATCGGGGGAAACCCACGCTTCATCACACACCTCATTTAATTCATCTGATTCAGGAAAAACTACGGGTAGTTTTTTCACACCCCACATAATACCCTTTTTTGTGGTACTTGTAGTATCAGAAATGTTCAAAACCTCCTTCATTGCCGTGATCATGTAACGTGTGGCCCTACTGGAAAATACGTTTGTTTCCTCACCGTCGACACTGAAGTCAGTGTCCGTGTCTGGGTCTGGGTCGACCATCTGAGGTAACGGGCGCTTTAGAGCCCCCGACGGTGTTTGAGACGCCTGTACAGGTAATAACTGATTTGCCGGCTGTCTCATGTCGTCAACAGTCTTTTGTAAAGTGCTGACGCTATCACGTAATTCCTTCCATAAGACCATCCAGTCAGGTGTCGACTCCCTAGGGGGTGACATCACTATTACAGGCAATTGCTCCGCCTCCATACCATTTTCCTCCTCATACATGTCGACACAACGTACCGACACACAGCACACACACAGGGAATGCTCTGATAGAGGACAGGACCCCACTAGCCCTTTGGGGAGACAGAGGGAGAGTTTGCCAACACACACCAGAGCGTTATATATATATACAGGGATAACCTTATATAAGTGTTTTTCCCTTATATAGCTGCTGTATTGATTTATCTGCCAAATTAGTGCCCCCCCTCTCTTGTTTTACCCTGTTTCTGTAGTGCAGGACTGCAGGGGAGAGTCAGGGAGCTTCCCTCCAACGGAGCTGTGAGGGAAAATGGCGCCAGTGTGCTGAGGAGATAGGCTCCGCCCCCTTCTCGGCGGCCTTTCTCCCGCTTTTTTAAGGAAAAACTGGCAGGGGTTAAATGCATCCATATAGCCCAGGAGCTATATGTGATGTATTTTTTGCCATCTAAGGTATTTTTATTGCGTCTCAGGGTGCCCCCCCCCAGCGCCCTGCACCCTCAGTGACCGGAGTGTGAAGTGTGCTGAGAGCAATGGCGCACAGCTGCGGTGCTGTGCGCTACCTTATTGAAGACAGGACGTCTTCTGCCGCCGATTTTCCGGACCTCTTCTGCTCTTCTGGCTCTGTAAGGGGGACGGCGGCGCGGCTCTGGGACCCATCCATGGCTGGGCCTGTGATCGTCCCTCTGGAGCTAATGTCCAGTAGCCTAAGAAGCCCAATCCACTCTGCACGCAGGTGAGTTCGCTTCTTCTCCCCTTAGTCCCTCGATGCAGTGAGCCTGTTGCCAGCAGGACTCACTGAAAATAAAAAAACCTAATTTAAACTTTTACTCTAAGCAGCTCAGGAGAGCCACCTAGATTGCACCCTTCTCGTTCGGGCACAAAAATCTAACTGGGAGGAGGGTCATAGGGGGAGGAGCCAGTGCACACCAGCTAGTCCTAAAGCTTTTACTTTTGTGCCCAGTCTCCTGCGGAGCCGCTATTCCCCATGGTCCTTTCGGAGTTCCCAGCATCCACTAGGACGTCAGAGAAAAAGGAAAAAAAGAAGGCCTAGGTGTCTAATACCGGTCCCCACAGCCTTGTGTTGCACCAGCGATCCCACTTCACTGCAAATTGAGAGGTGGAACCCCTTATCTTATACATATGTCTCTCATGTTGAATTACAGAATTTACTAATGCCCTCCACTGCTCCACCCTAGGCACGTCAGCCGAGAACCAAACCCTAGCAATGACAACCCTCGCCAACGTAGTGAGACACAGAACATATTTGTACAGCACGACAGAGTGTGTTTCCTCAAGGTCCAATCCAAACAGGCATAGGCCAGGGTCCAATGCGGGGAGGGATGGAGCAGTCAAGGTTATGTCACCCCACACCCTACGCCAGAAAAGGGAAACCACGGGGCAATCCCATAGCAAGTGCCAGAATCCGGCATCGGCCTCCCAGCATCTAGGGCAGCAAGAGTTATCCCTAAGACCAGCCCTTTGCATAGTGACAGGAGTTCGATACACCCTGTGCAGAATATAAAAAAAGACTTGCTTATATCTTATACATGGCGTAGTATATTTAATGGAGCCTAGAATCTGGATCCACTGTTCCTGGGACAAGGGTCCCAAATCTGTCTCCCATTTAATACGAAGAGTATCCAAATGATCAGGGCCATATCTAGAATTCAAGACAGTATATATGACAGATATTTTTCCCCTTTGACTAAGAGAATTGAGCAACAATTTAACAGGTGAATCTACAATTGGAGGTGGGCCATGAGGAAACTGAGCCTGCACTGCATGTCTAAGCTGAAAATACCGAAATAAGGCAGTGTTAGGCATATCAAATTCGATTTTCAATTGCTGAAAAGACTTGAGCACTCCATCGCAGTATAGTTGATTCAAAAATATTACCCCCTTAGTTATCCAAATATTATCTGAAGATATCTTGTACAACTCAGAATACGTACTATTAAACCATAGCGGAGTACAGGCATCCTGCCCCCCCATTCATAGAGAGTGTGCGCATAGCGCCAGATTAGCAAGGCTTGACGTAACAAGGGAGGCAGACCAGAAGCCGCACGGCCAGAGAGGAGGAGTTGAAGAGGAGAAAAGGAAAAAACAGGAGAGCACCCCGCCCGCTCAGCCAGAAGACCCCCCATTGTTGGATCCAAGGAATCCCCAGTCCACTCACTCAAGTGGGACAGCTGTGCCGCTACGTAATATAATCTTAGATTAGGAAGACTCGCACCCCCTGAAAGTTGTGACCTACACAGCGTCTTAATAGAGACTCTTGCTGGTTTATTACCCCATATAAATGAGGACAGAACGCCCTCAATAACAGTGAATACTTTTTTTGGGAGGTAGACCGGAGAGTTGTGTAGGGCATATAGGAACTTTGGCTGCATTATCATTTTAAATAAATTAACCCGACCTAGGACAGACAGTGGTAGTTTTCTCCAGCTATGAGCTTTCTCTTTAAATGTTATCAGAATGGGGTCAATGTTTTGGGCTACATAACTGCGCGCCATAGGCGTGATCCAGATACCCAAGTATTTGAACAGCAGCGTCCATTGTAAGGGGTGCACCCCCCGGGTATTCTCAGGGAGAAGACTAGACAAGGGAAAAATATGTGACTTATCCCAGTTGATTAATAGACCAGAGAAAAATCCAAATTCCTCCACCACCTGCAATACAGCCTGTAAGGAGTCCTCAGAGTCCCGTAAGAAGAGGAGCATATCGTCTGCATACAGGGCTACAATATCCACATGGCCCCCAACTTTAACACCCCTGATCCTGCTATTAGATCGCAGCAAGCCAGCCAATGACTCCACGGCCATTGCGAACAGCGCAGGGGATAGGGGGCAACCCTGTCGAGTGCCCCTCTCCAGCGCAAAGATCTCAGACGTGAAGCCATTGGCCGTCACACGGGCCACGGGCAAGGAATACAACAACTGGAGAAACCTAATAAAACGAGGGCCAAAAGCAAACTTCTCCAGCACCCCCCACAGATATGTCCACTCCACTGAGTCGAATGCCTTGGCCGCATCAAGAGACACCACCACCGCATCCAACTCCACCAGATCTCGCCTCTGCAAATGACAAAACAGTCTACGCAAATTTTGGGCAGTGGACTTACCCGGCATAAATCCTGTCTGGTCCGGGTGTATGATTGTTGTAATAACTAAATTCAATCTAGATGCCAAGATCTTTGCCAGTATCTTGACATCCGTGCTGAGAAGGGAAATGGGTCTGTAAGACTCGGGAAGCAGGGGGTCTTTCCCTGGTTTTAATAAGACAATGATATTAGCCTCGGTCATATAGCGTGGGAGAGTGCCGCCTTCTAATAATAAGTCAAATAATTGTAAAAGATAGGGGGCAAAAAATTTGCTAAATTTCCTATAGACTTCACCCGGAAGGCCATCACAACCCGGTGCCTTAGACGCCGGAAGAGACAGGATCGCAGCCTCCACCTCCTCCAGAGTAATTGGTGCATCCAAGGCCCCAGAATCTTCCTGGGATAAACAGGGCAAATCCAGCCGAGCCAGATATTCCCTCAGTTGTTCACTGGAGTAAGTGGCCCGAGATGTATGCAATGAGGAATAATAACTACGAAATGTCTCAGTCACCGCCGAGCCAGAGTAACACAATTGGCCATCAGTATTCCGCACACATGGAATCATAGTTCTAGTAGATTCAGACCGAGCCAGAAAAGCCAAGTAGCTACCATTTATCTCTGCCCGAAAATAGTGTTCATGTCCTGCAAAAAGGAGTCTACGCCTGGACTTCTCGAATAAGCAAGCGGACCACTCTCCCTGCGCTTCTTGCCACAACAGTTCATCAGAACGCAAACGGGTAGCCATATATTGGGATTCCAATTGCTGACATTGGGCCTCCAATCGCATTTCTTCCTTCTTACTAGAGAATTTAACCTCGGATATCCGTTTTATAAAGGAGCCCCGCATGAACGCTTTGAAAGCGTCATGTTTGATCACCAGATCATCATAAGGTAGATTGTCAACCTGGAACTCCTCCCAGGCAGCAATCAGATCCGCACCCTCCCCTAATAAGGTTAACCAGAAGGGATTAAGTTTCCACATTTTTGCACCGCGCTCCCAACCAACACTAATTGTAAGTGATACAGAAGAGTGGTCCGATATACCCCTAGGGAGATAGTCCACCGCCAACACATCAGGGCACAGGTCAGGAGAAATCAGAATCAGATCAATGCGAGAGAAGGCATGATAGGTAGTGGAGTGGCATGAGAACAGACTAGCCATGGGGTTGCGACTCCTCCATATATCCACCAGCCCCAGCTCCCCCACCAATCGTGCAAACGGAGTAGGGGACACCGAAGGAGAGGGAGAAGTAACCGACTCCCTCCATCTGTCCAGGGCACGATCCATAACATTGTTAAAATCTCCCAAGCATATTACAAGGGTAGCGGGGGACTGGGCAAGGAATCGGGCAGCATGGCGGAGAACCTCATTGTTATATGGCGGGGGGACATAGACCGCTAAAATATGGAACAGTCTACGATTGATATGGGTGCGCAGAAAAACGTACCTGCCATATTGATCTGCTTCACAGAGGTCTAAGTGAAATTGTATAGATTTTCTAATTAATACAGAGACACCCCTAGCATTACCGGAGAAAGTAGAGTGGTACACATGACTAATCCAGGGTTTCTTGAGCGCCATCACCCTACCTCCAAACAAATGGGTTTCAGAGAGACAGATTATGTCTGCCTGGTATTTTTTAACCCGAGTCAAGACCAACGATCTCTTAATCTTTTCATTTAATCCCCTGACGTTCCAGCTGAGCAGACGGAGCCCCTCAGAAACAACAGACATAAAAAGTATGTAGGAAAAGGGTGCTAGGATATAGAAGAGAGACAGACATCAGAGCCCGGCGGTGCCGAGCCGCAAAGCAGTGTAGGCTGAGGATAAGGACAGTCAGTCCCCCCATGTCTCTGGAAACAGAGGAAATCAAAGCAATATCATTTACAAATGACGCAGTATAGCAGAACACACACATAAGCAAAAATTGATGGCATGAAAAAAAAAAAGAACTACCCCTCCCCCACACCCACCCTGTATCACCTTGCGAACATAAGGTATACCTGGATCCCATAACTCCCACCAAAGTAACTAAGCTAAGGGATAGGGGCCTAACCAAAAACCCAAAGAAATGCCCCTACACTATCTTCGGCATAAACTCTCCACAAGGTACCAATAGAAGTAGTACCCTAACCCTGAAAAAAATAAAAATAAAACAGATCTAGCAGCGTATCCCAGCATATAAAAAGAGAAGAAAGAAAAGGGACTAGTATCAACATTAGGCTGCCCAGCATTGCCCCATTAGAACATTGTATATACACCCACAGCATGACTCGCATAATAGGATTTGAAACAGTTAGGCTTAGCCAGCAATAGGAGAGTAATAAACCAACAAGTGTATGATAACACATCAACGAGGAGGACGAGGCTGTCGTTCCAACCATGCGACAGCATCTTGAGGAGTGGGAAAAAAATTAGTGGTGTTATCGAACACCACCCTCAGCCTGGCCGGAAACAGCATAGAGTATTGTATGTTACGGTCACGGAGTTGACGTTTGACATGCAGAAACTGTCATCTACTCTTTTGCACCTCCAGGGCAAAATCCGGGAAAACGGATATATTATGTCCATCCAGTTGGATAGGGCCCTGTGTCCGGGCCAGGCGGAGTATAGCGTCGCGGTCCTTAAAATGTAGGAAACGAGCAATAAATGTTCTAGCCGGAGCCCCGGGCGGTGGCGGTCTAGGCGGGAGCCTGTGTGCTCGTTCCACCGCGAATTGAGAGGTAAAAGCTTCCTTGCCAAATAATTTAACGAGCCAATTTTCCAGAAAGGATTCCGGGGAGGTGCCTTCTGCTCTTTCAGGGAGCCCAACAAACCGAACGTTGTTGCGCCGTAACCTCCCCTCGATATTGGACATTTTAGCCTGCATAGATATCACCTAGGTAGATAAATCGGCCACTTTCAATTGTAAGGGTGATGTAGTATCTTCCAGAGCCGATATCCGATGCTCAGTTTCACCCACTCTTTCCCGGATTTTCTGTAGATCCTGTCTAAGAGAGCCGTCCATTTGCACCTGCCCAATCTTGTCCGTGACCCTCTGCTCAGACGCAAAAATGGCCTGTAGTATTTGCTGGGTAGAGTGAACCTGTTCAGTGGGGTCAGAGGCAGCAACCTCAGCCGCAGGCGGGGATGGGTCAGTGTCACCCTGCTTTGCCGAATGAGATGCCTGTTGCGACCTAGCAAATTTCTCCAGTTTCGCAGCGGCGTTCGCCGCGCTTTGACCTCCTTTCACCATCGCAGCACTGGACGCGGAGTCAGGGCCCCAAGGATATTACAGCAAAAAAGTCCCCAAGCAGTATCGGGTCAGCACAGGAGCTGGAGCTGCCCGGATCAGGCAGATATGATAAACAATAATGTAGCAGAGTAGAGCAGGCTTATGGGCACACCGCAGAGTAGGTTATATATAGAGAATAGGAGACTGGCTGGTTGAGGACAGGAGCAAAACTATAAGCACATGTGTGGTTACTGCAGATTTGCAGAGAGCATATAGGGACTGTATTGTATCTTCCCTAATTATTGCTGTCTATTTCCTTCCCCCTTCTACATCCATAGGAATTCCACATTGGATGTGGGGGGGAGTCTCATCTTTGGTACCCGATTTAATACAGTTATTAAGCCCAGGAGGGGGACAGAGAGGCAGTCCCAGCCACAGCTCGCCTCACTGTGCGGCACCACAGGATGGGGAGGACGTCAGGAGCAGGGAGACAAGCTCATATGAAAAAATAAAAATGGCGGCTTCGCGGGCTTTCCGTTCCGCACTCACCCGCCCGCCGTATCTTCCACGGGTCTTCGGGCGAGCACCGCCGCGCTCCGCCCGTCAGTCAGGGCCTCCTCCGTCTCGTTCCCCCAGCTGGGGGATCACTGCAGGGCCGCCGCCGCCGGAAGCGCTGTCGCGCGTCGTCCCGCGAGCTCCGGCATGCAGAGAGGCAGGGAGCCGGGCCAGCACGCTGGAGGGGTCGGGTACAGGAAGCCGCTGCACGCTCCGGGCCAGCGCGGATGGCAACAGGGGTAGCACCTCTTCCAATGTCTGCAGGCAGATCACAGGAGCCACGGGTTAGGGAAAAAAGGATATTTGACAGGATTAATATGGAGAGCCAGAGCAGCACACTGCTACTCCATGCCGATCCAGGCCACGCCCCATAATGTGCATATTTAACAACATTTTAAAGAAAGGATTTCGTTATTACCATAAGATAAACATATATAAAAAAGACAAAGGACATAATATCTTGTACACACAGCACTTTTTTTTTTACTTGTGCACTAGCACTTTTTGCAGCACAGTGGAACTATTGCACATATAGCACTAGCACTTTGGAAAGCAGAAGCACTTTCTCATACGTCCTAGAGGCTGCTGGGGTCCACTTTAGTACCATGGGGTATAGACGGTTCCGCAGGAGCCATGGGCACTTTAAGACTTTTTCAGAGTGTGAACTGGTTCCTCCCTCTATGCCCCTCCTCCAGACCTCAGTTTAGAAAATGTGCCCAGGCAGACTGGTCGCACTCTAGTGGAGCTCTACAGAGTTCTACTAAAAGACTTCGTTTAGGTGTTTTTTATTTTACAGGGAGACTGCTGGCAACAGTCTCCCTGCTTCGTGGGACTTAGGGGGAAGAAGTAGGAACCAACTTCCTATGTGGTTTCATGGCTCTGCTTCTGCTGACAGGACACCATTAGCTCCTGAAGGGTACTGAACACTAGCTGCGGCTATGCGCTCACTCCCACAGCACGCCGTCACCCCCCTAACAGAGCCAGAAGTCAGAAGACTGGTGAGTAGTGTTACCGGAAATCTGCAGAGAGGGACGGCTTAAGGTACGGCACAGCGAGCGGGAACGCTGCGCGAGCATGCTATCCATATACACAGAACCCAGCAGGGAGCAGGGCAGGGCGTGAACCCTACTCTCACTGGCAAAAGGTAGCATATGATGTTTTACACAGTCCTACACCCCCGCCAGTATACCGGAGGGGAAACGCGCCATTAGAGGGGGCGGAGCTTCTTCCTCAGGCAGCCAGCACACTCCTCAGCGCCATTTCCACCCTCAGCAGCAGCAGGGGAAGACACGCTGATCCTCCTCTCCACATCTGACCAAGTATCAAGGTGCAAAAAAAAAGGGGGGGGGGGGGTGGAGTGTATTATTTAGGTGTTCTGACCTATATTGGCATTATATAAGCGTTCTACAAGTCTCTGTGTGTAAACAACGTTTCACAGGAATTTGTTATTTGGCGCTGAGTTGTGGACTGGCAATTCCCTTCTGTGTCCCTCTTGACAGATTTTGCTGTGGGTCTGTCTCCAGTAGCCCCGGAGTGTCTGTGGTGCGATTTTGCACGTGTGTGACATGTCTGAGGCAGGGAGCTCTTCCCATGAGGAAGCCATTTTAGGGACACAATGTGTAATGTGGTGGCACTGCCGTCGCACCACAAGCCTTAATGGGTGAAAGAATTACGTGATAGTGTGAACCATATATGTAAGAGTTTGGATAAGTCTGAGTCTCCTGGAGGAAATCAGTGGAAGACGTGATTTTTCATAGGTCTGCTTTTTCAGCCACAGGGGACTCCTCTGGTTCGCAAAAAAGGTACAAACTGATACCGACACAGACTCTGATTCCTGTGTCGACACTAGTGATTCCAGGGGAATAGATCCAAAGTTAGCAAAAAACATTCAATACATGATTGTTGCTATAAGGGAGGTGTTGCGGTGCCCCCTCCTTTACCACAGGAGAAGGCTTACTTTAATAAAGAAAAGAAACCTAATGTAACTTTCCCTCCATCTCATGAACTGAACGGACTCTGAGGGAGTCTGGACAAAACCTGAAAAGAAATTTCAGATTCCCAAAAGAATTCAGGCAGCTTACCCTTTTCCTGCAGAGGACAGGAAAAGGTGGGAGTCACCCCCCATTTTAGATAGTGCCCTGTCACGGTTAACAAAGTAGGTGATTCTGCCTGCGCCTGGGAAGGCTTCACTAAAGGAGCCGGCAGACCGAAAGTTAGAGACTACGTTGAAATCTACTTATGTGACACTACTCAGGCCTACCATTGCCTGTGCGTGGGTGAGTAGTGCTACTGAAAAGTGGTCAGATAACTTGTCATCTGACATTGACACGATAGATGGAGACGAGATACTCCTATTGTTAGGTCATATCAAGGACGCTGCTGCGTACATGCTGGAAGCCATGAAAGATCAAGAGCCGCTACCATGGCAATTTCAGCACGTAAGACATTGTGGATTCGCCAATGGAATGCAGATGCAGATTCCAAAAAGAATATGGAGGCTCTCCCATATAAGGGCGAAGCCTTGTTTGGAGATGGGCTGGATGCCTTAGTTTCTGCGGCTACCGCAGGTAAGTCGTCATTTTTGCCTAATGCTCCTGCGCCGGCGAAGAAGACGCATCACTCTCAGATGCAGTCCTTTCGGCCCAATAAATATAAAAAGGGTAAAGGTTCCCCTTTCTTTGCAGGTAAAGGAAGGGGGAAAAGGAAAAAAAATCCACTGCGTCTCCAGGATCGCAGGAGCAGAAATCAACCTCTGCTTCTGCAAAATCTTCAGCATGATGCTGGGGCTCCCTTGCGGGAGTCCGCTCTGGTGGGGGCACGCTGAAACTCTTCAGTCAGATTTGTGTTCAACCTGACCTGGACCCGTGGGTCTTACAAATAGTGTCCCACGGGTACAAGCTGGAGTTTCAATGCATTCCCCCCATGCCGATGTTTCAAATCGGCCTTACCAGCTTCTGCTCCAGACAGGGAAGTGGTATGATCCTGACACAAAAATTGTGTCAGGATCAAGTGATTGTCCTGGTTCCCTTGTCGCAACAAGGAGAAGGTTTTTATTCAAGCCTTTTCGTAGTCCCAAACCGGACGGCTCGGTCAGACCGATTCTAAACATGAAAACACTGAATCTTTACCTGCAAAGGTTCAAATTCAAGGTGGAATCTCTGAGGGCAGTGATTTCCAGTCTGGAGGAGATGGACTTCATGGTATCAGTGGACATAAAAGATGCCTACTTACATGTTCCTATCTATCCTCCACATCAAGCTTATCTGAGATTCGCAGTGCAGGATTGTCATTACCAATTTCAAACGTTACTGTTCGGGCTCTCCACAGCACCGAGGGTGTTTACCAAGGTGATGGCGGAGATGATGGTCCTCCTTCGACGGCAAGGAGTTAACATAATTCCTTACCTGGACGATCTCCTGATAAAGGTGAGGTCCAGGGAAAGGTTGGTACAGAGCATTGCACTCTCCCTGACAGTACTTCAACAACACGGTTGGATCATAAATTTTCCAAAGTCACAGTTGGAACCGACGACAAGATTATCGTTTCTGGGGATGATACTGGATACATAAGTACAGAGGGTAGTTCTTCCAGTGGAAAAGGCTCTGGAAATCCAGAGAATGGTCAGACAAATTCTAAAACCAACGAAAGTGTCGATTCATCAATGCATACATTTGTTGGGGAAGATGATAGCGGCCTACAAGGCCCCACAGTTCGGCCGATTCCATGCCAGAGTATTCCAGTGGGATATATTGGACAAGTGGTCCGGATCCCATCTACACATGCATCAGAGGATAATCCTGACATCCAAAGCCAGAATTTCGCTCCTGTGGTGGCTACACAGTTCTCACTTCCCAGAGGGACGCAGGTTCGGGATTCAGGACTGGGTCCTAGTAACCACGGATGCAAGTCTCCGAGGCTGTGGAGCAATCTCTCAGGGAGAAAGCTTCCAAGGAAGATGGTCGTCAAGAAACCTGTCTTCACATAAACATTCTGGAGTTGAGAGCCATTTACAACGGCCTTCTACAAGCGGTGCATCTTCTTTAAGATCAACCCATACTGATCCAGTCAGACAATGTAACAGCAGTGGCGTACATAAACCATCAGGGCGGAACGAAAAGCAGAGTGGCAATGGCAGAGGTGACAAAGATCCTCCTCTGGGCAGAAAGACATGCAAGAGCTCTGTCGGCAATTTCCATTCCGAGAGTGGACAAATGGGAAGAGGACTTCCTCAGCAGACACGATCTCCACCCAGGAGAATGGGACCTCCACCAAGAAGTCTTCGCAGAGGTGACAGGTCTTTGGGAAGTTCCTCAAGTAGACATGATGGCATCTCGTCTCTTCAAGAAGCTTCAGAGATATTGTTCCAGGTCGAGAGACCCTCATGCAATAGCAGTGGATGCTTTAGTGACCCAGTGGGTGTTTCGGTCGGTGTATGTCTTCCCTCCACTTCCACTAATACCAAAAGTTCTCAGGACCATAAGAACAAGGGTTCGAGCGATCCTCATTGTCCCAGACTGGCCAAGGAGGGCTTGGTATCCAGATCTTCAGGAGTTACTCATCGAAGATCCTCGGCCTCTTCCTGTTCGCGAGGACCTGCTGCGGCAGGGGCCGTGCGTGTATCAAGACTTACCGCGGCTACGTTTGACGGCATGGCTGTTGAACGCCGGATCCTAGCCCGAAAGGGTATTCCCAAAGCAGTCAATCCCACACTTATTCAGGCCAGGAAAGGAGTAACGTCTAGATATTACCACCGTATTTGGAGAAAATGTGTCTTGGTGTGAAACCAAGAAGGCTCCAATGGAAGAATTTCAGTTAGGACGTTTTCTCCATTTTCTTCAGGCGGTGTGGATGCAGGCTTACGACTGGGTTCAATCAAGGTCCAAATTCCGGCTTTGTCCGTTTTCTTTCAGAAACAATTGGCCTCCCTTCCGGAAGTTCAGACGTTCTTGAAGGGGGTTCTGCACATCCAACCTCCTTTTGTGCCTCCTGCGGCACCGTGGGATCTTAATGTGATGTTGCAGTTCCTTAAAATCGGACTGCTTTGAACCTCTCCAAGAGGTCGAGTTAAAGTTTCTCACTTGGAAAGTGGTCATGCTGTTGGCCTTGGCATCCGCAAGGCGGGTGTCTGAGTTAGGGGCATTGTCTCACAACAGCCCTTATTTGATCTTCCATGAAGATAGGGCTGAGCTAAGAACTCGTCAGCAATTTCATCCAAAGCTGGTTTATTCTTTCCATGTGAACCAACCTACTGTGGTGCCAGTAGCTACTGACACTTCAGCTGTTTCGAAGTCTCTGGATGTGGTCAGAGCTTTGAGAATTTATGTCAAGAGAACAGCTTGGATAAGGAAAACAGAGGCTCTGTTTGTCCTGTATGTGCCCTGCTTCTAAGAAGACGATTGCACGCTGGATCAGATGTATGATTCAGCACGCTCATTCCACGGCAGGATTGCCGGTACCGAATTCAGTGAATGCCCATTCTACTAGAAGGGTGGGCGCCTCTTGGGCGGCTGCCCGGGACGTCTCGGCATTGCAGCTCTGCCGAGCTGCTACTTGGTCAGGGGCAAACACAGTTGCAAAGTTTTACAAGTTTGACACCTTGGCCACTGATGACCTACAGTTTGGTCAATCGGTTCTGCAGGAACATTCATTCGCACTCTCCCGCCCATACTGAAGCTTTGGTATAACTCCATGGTAATAAAGTGGACCCCAGCATACTCTAGGACGTATGAGAAAACAGGATTTTAAATACCTACCGGTAAATCCTTTTCTCCTAGTCCATAGAGGATGCTGGGCACCTAGCCCAGTGCGTACTTTACCTGAAGTAGTTATTTTGTTATGGTTTTACACAGGTGTTGTGTTAAAACATTTTCAGCACTTTGCTGCAATGGTCATGCTCATTGGCATGTGTTATGTTGAATGCCATGTTGTGCGGCATGGTTGAAGTGTGAGCTGGTATGAATCTCACCATTAACTTAAAAATAAATCCTTTTCTCGAATTGTCCATCTCCCTGGGCACAATTTCTATACTGAGGTCTGGAGGAGGGGCATAGAGGGAGGAGTCAGTTCACACTCTGAAAAAGTCTTAAGAGTGCCCATGGCTCCTGCGGAACCATCTATACCCCATGGTACTAAAGTGGACCCCAGCATCCTCTACGGACTAGGAGAAAAGGATTTACCGGTAGGTATTAAAATCCTGTTTTTGTTATTACCTTTGTGTAGAAGCACATTGCCCAAAGGGAGTGGGATTATGGCCACTTCGGACGTGGATGCTGATTTTACATCCTTTCTGATTGAATGTGACAACTACAAGACATTGTTTTTCTGACATTGGGGGTCAATCCGAGTTGATCGCTAGCTGAAAATGCTCGCTGCGCAGCAAGGATGAAAAGAAAAAGGCACTTCACAGTATGCGGAGCAATGCGTACACGCAACGTACTTTCACAACGGCCGATGTAGTTTTACACAAGGTCTAGCGATGCATTTCAGTCGCACTGGCTGCCGCAGAGTGATTGACATGAAGTGGGCATTTCTGGGTGTAAACTGACCGTTTTCAGGGAGTGGTCGAAAAAACGCAGGCGTGCCAGGAAAAATGCAGGCGTGGCTGGGAGAACGCAGGGCGTGTTTGTGACGTCAAATCCGGAACGGAATGGTCTGAAGTGATCGCAAGCACTGAGTAGGTCTGGAGCTACTCAGAAACTGCACAATATTTTTTGTAGCCGCTCTGCGATCCTTTCGTTCGCACTTCTGCTAAGCTAAGATACACTCCCAGTGGGCGGCGGCTTAGCGTTTGCACGGCTGCTAAAAACTACTAGCGAGCAACTCGGAATGGCCTCCATTGACACAGAGAATATTCTGCATAACGATACAGCGCTTTCGGATGACCCAGTTGAATCGAATGTGGATATTTTTAAGGAACTATTCAAATTGAAAAAAAAAGAGAACTGCATTTCTTTTACCACAGCAGGACACTCTCGGACTACTATAGGGCCAAGCAGATACCACGTGGGTTTAGGGTCCACAATACCTCCACTGTTGGCCAGCATAACACCAGTTTTTGTAAACACTGGATCTCCATCCTTAACAAGTGCTCCATGGACCTTATTCTCTTGGTGATAGAGGAATCTACAAAAGAATGGAATATCACCAAAGAGAAAATATCTACATTTGAACAAGAGCACTTGGTATCTTTATGGACCAATCTGTTGATTGGATGCCTAAGCTTAAGGAACAAGTGGAGACATACAAGAATGATTTACTGATATATAAGAGAGAAAATTATAACTGGTTTATAATTGTTTATAACTGGTTGCATCAAACATCAAGCACGACAAATAGAAGACAAAATCCACAGTTTCGGAGAAAACAACACAGGGTCCGGTTCTCAAGTACATCTCTGAGCGAGTCCGAGGATACAACTCAAAGTGCACCTAGTTCCTCAGCTGCAGAAACAATTGGCCTCCCTTCTGTAAGTTGATACGTATTTATCCTCCCACCCCCTTACAGAGCCAGAAAAGCAATTATTGAGCAAAGGACTTTCCTTTATTTCAACAAATAGTCCAGATACTGTAGGTTTAAATGGAAAGTTGACACCTACAAGTTAAATCGATAACTTAAATTAAAAGAATATTTTTCAAAACAACCAACAAGCCTATACCATTACCAGCAAGGGTTCAACGCCTGGGTCCTAAATCGAAATTTGACCCTCAATTGTCAAATGTCACCTTAAATACATTCCACTGGCTCTTGGAGGACAGTATGAACACAGTGGAGAAACAAATGAGACATAACCTGTCACAGGAGGAGAAAAAAGCCCTTATGAATCTGCAATCCCGGAAAGACATTATTATAAGAGCAGCAGATAAGGGCACCTCCATTGTAATACAGGATACAGTGGCCTATATCGAAGAATGTGACACACTACTGAGTGATGTCAATACTTACCAAAAATTAGAGCAAGAGCATACTTTTTTTATACAAACAGGAATTGGATCTGATATTGAAGCAGGCTGTAGAATGGGGACTGCTGACTCACGTAGTATGTGATAATATGTCCACTGTATTTCCTATTATTACTGTATTTATACAGTACCTAAAATTCATAATGACGCACAGAGACCCCCCCCCCCCCCCCGGGAGTCCTATCATCTCTGCCCGGCCATCTCTGTGCGACCCTGTTTCAACATTCTTAGACACGTTACTACAGCCTTGTATACAAAACACCTTTACTCACCTTAAAGACTTTGGGACGTTGTTGAAAAAATTATCACAATTGCAAACCGTCCCGGATAATTTAACAATAGTAACTTTGGACGTCACTAGTTTATATGCGTGCATCCCACATAAAAGCAGGAGTGGAGACAGTGAGGAGACTTATTACTGGGAATGCACTATATGAGGGACCTGAGATTGAATGGTTTTTAACCCTTTTGATGTTTACGTTGGAACATAATTATTTTATGTTTAACGGTACATTTTTTAAACAACTAACGGGGTAGTCAATGGGCTCTTCGGTAGCACCATCATTCACTAATTGCTACATGTTGGAAACTGAAAAAAGAGCCTATTCTTTGAGGATGTGTTCATTTCAGATGCTCTTTTTGTCGATTATTGATATATAGATGATTTATTGTTGTTTTGGAAGAAGGACCTGACAAAGCTTGAGGACATAATACACAGAATCTGTAAGATAGTCCCATCAAATTCACTATAACCAGTAACACCAACGAAATCTGTTTTCTTGATATTTTTATCCAAATTATTAATGTGCAGATTCAGTCATCTTTGTGTACAAAGCCGACAGATCGTAACACTATCTTACATGTGGATAGTTTCCATCCTAAAACCACAATACGAGGCTCCCGTATTCGCAGTTTTTAAGAGTCTGCAGAAGTAATAGTGATCATGCAACTAAGATAGTTCAACTTGATAAAATGGTCAAGAAATTTATTGAGAGGGGCTAGGCTTTGTCTGAACTTAGAAAAGCTTGCAAAACAGGCGTTAAAGGTACATCAACAAAGATCCCCAAAAGTAACATCAGTTTAGAAAATGTAAACAGTAGCATGGGTTAATTAATATAATACACATAGCCCACATACATTGAAAAAAGCGAAAAGTTTGTGGCAAATGGTTACTACAGATCTGGATTTAAAATGTTTCCACAAGACCAGACAGTCAGCGTCCGGAGTCTTACCGGTACGCTGGGGCTGCGGGGCTGGCTTCCTTGGCGATGTGCGGGCAGCGGCGGAGGTGGGCTGCTGCGCCGGATCCGTGGGCAGCAGCGGCTGTGAGGGGGTCCGCTCGTGGCGGCGGGACGCCGTTACAGCGGGTCACTCTTGCTGAGCCATTTCTAGGAGACCAGGGGCAATGAGCAATGTGGCTTTGCAAAAAGGTCTGCATTACTGGGCACCGCCATGTTGGAGACCAAGTTTTAAGCATAGTTCCTGTTTCCTGTTTCTTCCAGCCAATCCAGGGGAAGCTCTCCCTATAAAAGGGGGCTGGTGTAGGACAGGGACGCTAGTGCTTCAAGTTACAACCCTGTTGTAGGTGCTTTAGCCTGTGCTCCTAGGATTCCTGCTGTATTCTGGTTCTTCCTGATCCTGCTTGGTCGGTTCTCTGTTGCTGCTGCAGCCCTGCCGTTTCTAGCCTGCTACTGCCTGTGGAAGTGCTCCTGGAAAACTCGGTCCAGTAAGACTCTTTTGGGCACAGTTGGCCCCGGGTCTCCTGCCTCGTCTTTCAAGCCACACTCCACAGATCTCCTTCACCAGCCACGCCTTTGTACCACCGACCACAGCCTGCAGATTATCTTCAGCCTCGTTTTCCAAGCCACAGTCCTTGTCTCCAGCCACGTCTTCAACCACCATCCACAGTTCATCATCTACAGTCTCGTCTTTCAAATCACAGTCCACAGTTCTTCGCCTCCAGCCACGTCTTTAACCACTATCCACAGTTCCGCATTTAATTAATCACAACCTCGTCTTTCAAGCCACAACCCGCAGTTCTTTATCCGTAATTACGTTCCTTAACCATCGTGCTCCAGCCTTGGTTCTCTACCTCAGCCCTGTACATAATAAATACTTTCCATTGACTCTCAATCCCCACCTACGTTCTTCATTACTCCGTGTCCCATGCGAAGGAACTATATCCAGCCCCCTCATCTTGTTCATTCACAGCCTGCTACCTCCTTGGGCAAATCTCAGCTGCCGGATCCTCAAACTTTGCTAGTCGTGACACAGACTCATGCCCAGTTATTACAGAGGTAGGAATCTTAAAGATCTTATCATCAAAACAGATGTGACAGGCTTCACTGAGTCCACTGAACCCCACCACTTTTTAAGCCGCAAAAATGGCTGGTTTAGGTTCTTTGGCTGTACAACCTGCTCTTCTATGACAGTGGGTGACACTATTTCTCATCCCCATACTGGGAAACGAATCAGTATTAAATGGCCACTCACATATACAAGCCATTTTGTAATTTATGTCATCATATGCCCGTGCGGCTTGTATTACGTGGGGAAGACCGAGTGCCAACTGAAAGTATGTTTAACACAACACAAAACGGCAATTAGAGGGGTTTTGCTCACTGGAACCAGTGAGCAACCTGTGGACCGGCATATTGCACAGTACAAGCATAATTTATCTAGCCTTAAATATAAGGCTATTGATCATGTTCCAGCTTCCCGACACGGAGGTGATCGTGGTAAACGATGACTGCAGTTGGAGTCTAGATGGATTTTCCGCCTAGATTGTGTTGCCCCTAAAGGTCTGATGAATCTTTAAGTCTTGCTCATTTTCTTTAATAATGAGACCACTCAGTGATTAAAACATGGATAGTATCCATTAGCACGGTCCTGTCCATTAAATGTTTACAATTAAGTTATTTATATAGTATATTCTGTAGATTTTATAATTCAGGTTTTGGCCACAAGATGGCAGCACCCACCCGGCAATGTGTGTACAAGATATTATGTCCTTTGTCTTTTGTATATATGTTTATCTTACGGTAATAATGATATCCTTTCTATAAAATGTTTTTAAATATGCACATTATGATTTTTGATAAGGAGCGGTTCACCTGGTCTTATATATTTGTATTGACTAAATAGATGTTTTTTTTTATCACCGATGTTTTATATTGTTGAGATTTACACAAGATGTTTGTATATTGGGGGTCATTCTGACCCGATCGCACGCTGCAGTTTATCACAGCGGTGCGATCGGGTCAGAACTGTGCATGCGCCGGTGACGCACTAAAAAGGTATTTAAACTCACTGTTACTTTTGCTGTGTTGTCTTAAGAAGGGGAACAATACCCCAAAACGTCACATATTAAAGCACACCCTCCGGGGTCCTTTGCATTTAACCAGCTGTATTCCAGTCTCTGAATGCCGCCCACCACATGGATTGTATGTCTACCCAGGTTTTTTATATATATGGTAGACCAATCATTGCGGGTATTGACTCCCTTATATCCCATCTATCGGAGTACATATATTTTTTTCTGAGAAAGTATGTTACGGAGTTACCTTCTTATCTAAAGGACACAAACAGTGTATTAGAGACTTTGAAAAACGAAACTTGTAAAGAAACATACTTATGGGTCACAATTGATGTTGATAGTCTGTATACATGCATCATTCATGAAATTGGAATCACTACCTGTAAAAAATTCTTAGAGACACTGGTCTAAGTGTATTACACAAAAACGCAATTTGTGATTTTATCAGATTTATCTTGAGCCACAACTACTTTAGATTTAAGGAGTCTTTTTACCTGCAGATATGCAGAACAGCTATGGGGACTATTTTTGCCCCTAGCTTTGCTAACCTCCTAATGGGCAGCTGGGAAGAAGAGAACATATATTCAAACAATCCATTCACCAACCAATTGGTTTTATATAAAAGGTACATCGATGACATACTTATCATCTGGGATGGGACAGAATCATCTTTCCTCAACTTTTTTCAGAACATCTCATTAAATCAATTCAACCTAAAATTCACTCAAAAGCACGACAAGGATAAGATTGAATTCTTGGATTTAGTACTCTCATCAAAAGAATCAAAGATTACCACTTGCAATTTTGTAAAAAAGGTCGATACAAACAGCTATTTGCACTTTAGATGTTGTCACCATAAGAACTGGAAGCAAAACATTCCGTACTCAAAGTTTCACCGAGTTCAAAGAAATTGTAGCCAAAAAGAAGATCAGGACCATCAACTCCAAATGTATGCTGATAGATTCAAAGAAAGGGAATACCCAGAAGGAATCATTTCAAAAGCCCTTGAAAAAATCAAAGAGAACCCCCAACAGAAAAACCAAGGGGAAATGGCTCAGGCTCAATCACGTTTTGCAACTCCTTTTATTACAACCTACAGTTGCCATGAAGCTATCATCAAACAGTCTCTAAATAAACACTGGAACATTCTCATGATGGATCCAGTCCTTAAGGACATTCTACCTCCTCGACCACAAATTGTATACAGGAAAACTAGTAATCTCAAAGATATTCTAGCACAGAGTCTACTAAAATCCAATACATCAATTCCAACAAAAAAATGCCAGGGGAGTTACAAATGTGGCAGTTGCATCATCTGTAAATTGGTCCATAGGAGCCGGAAGATATTCTTCAACAATGACAATTCACGTGAATACACCATTAAGCATTTCATCAATTGTAACTCCACTATGGTTGTATATCTCCTGGAATGCACTTGCGGCCTCAAATACGTCGGGAAAACAAAGATGTCTGAAAATACGTATCCAAGAACATGTAAGAAACATCAGAAACAAAGTCTCGACACATGCAATATATAGACATTTTCAGGATAAACATAGCTCCAACCCTGAGGATCTTACTTTTAAAGGTATAGAAATTGTGAATCTCGGTGAGCGGGGCGGAGACATCTTGAATAAACTTTCAAAAGGATATTCTGGATATTTGAATTAAGGACCATGGCACTATTGGGATTCAACGAAGGATTTGAGATTGCACCCTTTTTATGATTTCTCTTTCTTTCTAAACTTGGCCTAAATTCTTATAGTATCTTTAATTCTATGGAATATTCAAAATAATTCACATATCACCTTAATTTATTATCATATATTTATTATATCACATTGTATATATTATATATTAAAGAATATCATCATACATAGCACTTTTGGCTACTATAGTCTAAATATTCACTTTATTTGTATGCACTTTATAAATGTAAGTTCATCTCCATGTTTTTTAGCTCATATATATATATATATATATATATATATATATTTTATGGTTATTTGTTTCTGATTATTTGTCCATTTAAAAATGGCTGTGCGTTCCAGGACCTCATGAAACATTGTACTCTCTAAAGTGAGTTGGAACAACAAAGGTGGCCGTGCGTTCCAATTACTAGCAATATATTGGACTATAACAAATTCAGGATGTGACGTCCGACGGCTCACAACTAAAGGCGGAAGTGAAGTGTGCGTTTCAACATGCGTTCCACTACCTCTAATGACCGGAAATTACGTCCCGCCACATTGGTGCCTTCTACTTTCTACATTACACTTCTAGCCTGACTGACTTACTATGCGCTTATATGAGCGCCTCATTATTGATGTTATATGCCTCACAATCTTTGGCTCGCCGCTTCCCCGCATACTATAGTTAAAACCACCTTTCCGGCGGAAGTGACGCAATGCGTTCCAACGCCGCCGCAGGCGGAAGCGACGTTTTTGCGTTCCACCGCCGTCTTTTAACTCCTGGTCTCCCTCTTACTTTAGATCTAACTCTGTGTGTTTAAGCAATGAATTTGTTTGTCAGAATTCATAATACATCCCATTCTATCGGTATATATATATATATATATATATATATACACATACATTTTTTATACATAAATATTAGTGTTACTTAGTTTTTTTTCCTACAGGAAGTGATGTCATAACTCTATACTCACATGTGACCACTTACTACACCATAAATATCCTGCTTTACCCACAATGAACATCCCCTTGATGAAGTCCTCACACTAGGACGAAATGCGTTGGGACAGGGACTTGATGCTTACCCTTTGGACTTCCAATTTGCAGACAGATAAGCTGTTTTTATTATTCAATCCTGTACGTTTGTTACCTGCATTTATGGACAGACGATTTGCCTATATAATCTTTTAAAATCATGTACTTTCCATATGCGGACAGATAAGCTGATTTTATTTTTGAATCTTGTACGTGTGCTACCTACACTTACAAACAGACAAGCTGCTATAACGATTTTTTTATTTATTTTCTATTTTTTAGTTGTGTATGTCTGTTACCTGCATGTGTAGCAGGACTGTGGCTAATAAATTGTTACTGTTTTTAATTTACTTTGCTCTTGGATCAAATATTGGAACCAGCATAGTGCCTAAATGTTTTAGCCTCTGTAAAAATTCAAAAACAGTACACACTATGTTGCTTTTATCTCTTTTTTTACATGTCCTGCTTCTAAGAGTCATCAGCCTGAAAGCTTTTTAAGCTAAGTTGCTATTTTTTTGGTCCATTTTATCACTATACCTGAGTTCACAGGTTTTTTCACTGACACTAGTAGGCACTGTTTTACTCCACTTGCTCTATCTTTATTTTTATACTGTTTAAAAGCTGCCACTCACTCACGTATGAGGTGTGTCGTGCCTAACCAAAAGGAATTTTAGAAATGTATTCCTTGTAAACTCCTACTAGAGTGCCTTATTGGGTATACATAGGCGCTATTCTTCATCTATCTATCTATCTATCTATCTATCTATATATATATATATATATATATATACAGTATATACACACTGCTCAAAAAAATAAAGGGCACACTAAAATAACACATCATAGATCTGAATGAATTAAATATTCTTATTAAATACTTTGTTCTTTACATAGTTGAATGTGCGGACAAAAAAAATCACACAAAAATTATCAATTGAAATCAAATTTATTAACCCATGGAGGTCTGGATTTGGAGTCACACTCAAAATTAAAGTGGAAAAACACACTACAGGCTGATCCAACTTTGATGTAATGTCCTTAAAACAAGTCAAAATGAGGCTCAGTAGTGTGTGTGGCCTCCACGTGCCTGTATGACCTCCCTACAATGCCTGGGCATGCTCCTGATGAGGTGGCGGATGGTCTCCTGAGGGATCTCCTCCCAGACCTGGACTAAAGCATCCGCCAACTCCTGGACAGTCTGTGGTGCAACGTGGTGTTGGTGGATGGAGCCAGACATGATGTCCCAGATGTGCTCAATTGGATTCAGGTCTGGGGAACGGGCGGGCCAGTCCATAGCATCAATGCCTTCGTCTTGCAGGAACTGCTGACACACTCCAGCCACATGAAGTCTGGCATTGTCTTGCATTAGGAGGAACCCAGGGCCAACCGCACCAGCATATGGTCTCACAAGGGGTCTGAGGATCTCATTTCGGTACCTAATGGCAGTCAGGCTACCTCTGGCGAGCCCATGGGGGGCTCTGAGGCCCCCCAAAGTAATGCCACCCCACACCATTACTGACCCACTGCCAAACCAGTCATACTGGAGGATGTTGCAGGCAGCAGAACGTTCTCCTTGGCGTCTCCAGACTCTGTCATGTCTGTCACATGTGCTCAGTGAGAACCTGCTTTCATCTGTGAAGAGCACAGGGCGCCAGTGGCGAATTTGCCAATCTTGATGTTCTCTGGCAAATGCCAAACGTCCTGCACGGTGTTGGGCTGTAAGCACAACCCCCACCTGTGGACGTCGGGCCCTCATACTACCCTCATGGAGTCTGTTTCTGATCATTTGAGTAGACACATACACATTTGCGGCTTGCTGGAGGTCATTTTGCAGGGCACTGGTAGTGCTCCTCCTGTTCCTCCTTGCACAAAGGTGGAGGTAGCGGTCCTGCTGCTGGGTTGTTGCCCTCCTACGGCCTCCTCCACGTCTCCTGATGTACTGGCCTGTCTCCTGGTAGCGCCTCCATGCTCTGGACACTACGCTGACAGACACAGCAAACCTTCTTGCCACAGCTCGCATTGATGTGCCATCCTGGATGAGCTGCACAACCTGAGCCACTTGTGTGGGTTGTAGAGAGGTCATACAGGCACGTGGAGGCCACACACACTACTGAGCCTCATTTTGACTTGTTTTAAGGACATTACATCAAAGTTGGATCAGCCTGTAGTGTGTTTTTCCACTTTAATTTTGAGTGTGACTCCCAATCCAGACCTCCATGGGTTAATAAATTTGATTTTCATTGATAATTTTTGTGTGATTTTGTTGTCCGCACATTCAACTATGTAAAGAACAAAGTATTTAATAAGAGTATTTCATTCATTCAGATCTAGGATGTGTTATTTTAGTGTTCCCTTTATTTTTGTGAGCAGTGTATATTCCATAGACAAAAAACTTCCGGTTTCACATATCCTGATAAGGCTTCTTAGCCATGATTAAAATTTTCAGAAACCTGTTGTAACTCTTCCACTCAAACTCCAAAAAGCAATGAAATTCCGATCATTAAGGCAGCCGTGTTCTTTGCACAATACAGATATGGTATGCCATCACAGCCTGTGGGTAAGTGCAGATTCAGCACTCTCACAGAGTGAGATTGCCGTTACTCACAAAATGGTGGCGCTGCTAATTCATATTTCTCTGACGTCCTAAGTGGATGCTGGGGACTCCGTCAGGACCATGGGGAATAGCGTCTCCGCAGGAGACAGGGCACAAAAGTAAAAGCTTTAGGATCAGGTGGTGTGCACTGGCTCCTCCCCCTATGACCCTCCTCCAAGCCTCAGTTAGGTTTTTGTGCCCGGCCGAGAAGGGTGCAATCTAGGTGGCTCTCCTAAAGAGCTGCTTAGAGTAAAAGTCTTTCAGCCTCTGTCCTTTCGTCCCCATAAGGGCAAGCGGGCAAAAGGCCAGTCATATCTGCCCAGGGGTAGAGGAAAGGGAAGAAGACTGCAGCAGGCAGCCCCTTCCCAGGAACAGAAGCCCTCCACCGCTTCTGCCAAGTCCTCAGCATGACGCTGGGGCCGTACAAGCGGACTCAGGTGCGGTGGGGGGTCGTCTCAAGAGTTTCAGCGCGCAGTGGGCTCACTCGCAAGTGGACCCCTGGATCCTACAAGTAGTATCCCAGGGGTACAGATTGGAAATTCGAGACGTCTCCCCCTCGCAGGTTCCTGAAGTCTGCTTTACCAACGTCTCCCTCCGACAGGGAGGCAGTATTGGAAACAATTCACAAGCTGTATTCCCAGCAGGTGATAATCAAAGTACCCCTCCTACAACAAGGAAAGGGGTATTATTCCACACTATTCGTGGTACTGAAGCCAGACGGCTCGGTGAGATCTATTCTAAATCTGAAATCTTTGAACACTTACATACAAAGGTTCAAATCAAGATGGAGTCACTCAGAGCAGTGATAGCGAACCAGGAAGAAGGGGACTATATGGTGTCCCTGGACATCAAGGATGCTTACCTCCATGTCCCAAATTGCCCTTCTCACCAAGGGTACCTCAGGTTCGTGGTACAGAACTGTCACTATCAGTTTCAGACGCTGCCGTTTGGATTGTCCACGGCACCCCGGGTCTTTACCAAGGTAATGGCCGAAATGATGATTCTTCTTCAAAGAAAAGGCGTCTTAATTATCCCTTACTTGGACGATCTCCTGATAAGGGCAAGGTCCAGAGAACAGTTGGAGGTTGGAGTAGCACTATCTCAAGTAGTTCTACGACAGCACGGGTGGATTCTAAATATTCCAAAATCGCAGCTGATTCCGACGACACGTCTGCTGTTCCTAGGGATGATTCTGGACACAGTCCAGAAAAAGGTGTTTCTCCGGGAGGAGAAAGCCAGGGAGTTATCCGAGCTAGTTAGGAACCTCCTAGAACCAGGCCAAGTGTCAGTGCATCAATGCACAAGAGTCCTGGGAAAAATGGTGGCTTCTTACGAAGCGATTCCATTCGGCAGATTTCACGCAAGAATTTTTCAGTGGGATCTGCTGGACGAATGGTCCGGATCGCATCTTCAGATGCATCATCGGATAATCCTGTCTCCAAGGACAAGGGTGTCTCTTCTGTGGTGGCTGCAGAGTGCTCATCTACTAGAGGGCAGCAGATTCGGCATTCAGGACTGGGTCCTGGTGACCACGGATGCCAGCCTGAGAGGCTGGGGAGCAGTCACACAGGGAAGAAATTTCCAAGGAGTGTGGTCAAGTCTGGAGACTTCTCTCCCCATAAATATACTGGAGCTAAGGGCAATTTACAATGCTCTGAGCCTAGGAAGACCTCTGCTTCAAAGTCAACCGGTGCTGATCCAGTCGGACAACATCACGGCAGTCGCCCACGTAAACAGACAGGGCGGCACAAGAAGCAGGAGGGCAATGGCAGCAAGGATTCTTCGCTGGGCGAAAAATCATGTGATAACACTGTCAGCGGTGTTCATTCCGGGAGTGGACAACTGGGAAGCAGACTTCCTCAGCAGGCACGACCTCCACCCGGGAGAGTGGGGACTTCATCTGGAAGTCTTCCACATGATTGTGAACCGTTGGGAAAGACCAAAGGTGGACATGATGGCGTCCCGTCTGAACAAAAAACTGGACAGGTATTGCGCCAGGTCAAGAGACCCTCAGGCAATAGCTGGGACGCTCTGGTAACACCGTGGGTGTACCAGTCGGTGTATGTGTTCCCTCCTCTGCCTCTCATACCCAAGGTACTGAGAATTATAAGACGGAGAGGAGTAAGAACTATACTCGTGGCTCCGGATTGGCCAAGAAGGACTTGGTACCCGGAACTTCAAGAGATACTAAGAAGGGACTTGCTTCAGCAAGGATCATGTCTGTTCCAAGACTTACCGCGGCTGCGTTTGACGGCATGGCGGTTGAAAGCCGGATCCTAAGGGAAAAAGGCATTCCGGAAGAGGTCATCCCTACCCTGGTCAGAGCAAGGAAGGAGGTGACCGCACAACATTATCACCGCATTTGGCGAAAATATGTTGCATGGTGTGAGGCCAGGAAGGCCCCCACGGAGGAATTTCAACTCGGTCGATTCCTGCATTTCCTGCAAACAGGAGTGTCTATGGGCCTCAAATTGGGGTCCATTAAGGTTCAAATTTCGGCCCTGTCGATTTTCTTCCAGAAAGAATTGGCTTCAGTTCCTGAAGTCCACAAGTTTGTCAAGGGAGTACTGCATATACAACCCCCTTTTGTGCCTCCAGTGGCACTGTGGGATCTCAACGTAGTTCTGGGATTCCTCAAATCACATTGGTTTAAACCGCTCAAATCTGTGGATTTGAAATATCTCACATGGAAAGTGACCATGCTGTTGGCCCTGGCCTCGGCCAGGCGAGTGTCAGAATTGGCGGCTTTGTCTCACAAAAGCCCATATCTGATTGTCCATTCGGACAGGGCAGAGCTGCGGACTCGTCCCCAGTTTCTCCCTAAGGTGGTGTCAGCGTTTCACCTGAACCAGCTTATTGTGGTACCTGCGGCTACTAGGGACTTGGAGGACTCCAAGTTGCTAGATGTTGTCAGGGCCCTGAAAATATAGGTTTCCAGGACGGCTGGAGTCAGGAAAACTGACTTGCTGTTATCCTGTATGCACCCAACAAACTGGGTGCTCTTGCTTCTAAGCAGACGATTGCTAGTTGGATGTGTAGTACAATTCAGCTTGCACATTCTGTGGCAGGCCTGCCACAGCCAAAATATGTAAATGCCCATTCCACAAGGAAGGTGGGCTCATCTTGGGCGGCTGCCCGAGGGGTCTCGGCTTTACAACTTTGCCGAGCTGCTACTTGGTCAGGGGCAAACACGTTTGAAAAATTCTACAAATTTGATACCCTGGCTGAGGAGGACCTGGAGTTCTCTCATTCGGTGCTGCAGAGTCATCCGCACTCTCCCGCCCGTTTGGGAGCTTTGGTATAATCCCCATGGTCCTGACGGAGTCCCCAGCATCCACTTAGGACGTCAGAGAAAATAAGAATTTACTTACCGATAATTCTATTTCTCGTAGTCCGTAGTGGATGCTGGGCGTCCATCCCAAGTGCGGATTGTCTGCAATACTTGTACATAGTTATTGTTACAAAAATCGGGTTATTATTGTTGTGAGCCATCTTTTCAGAGGCTCCGCTGTTATCATGCTGTTAACTGGGTTCAGATCACAGGTTGTACAGTGTGATTGGTGTGGCTGGTATGAGTCTTACCCGGGATTCAAAATCCTTCCTTATTGTGTACGCTCGTCCGGGCACAGTATCCTAACTGAGGCTTGGAGGAGGGTCATAGGGGGAGGAGCCAGTGCACACCACCTGATCATAAAGCTTTTACTTTTGTGCCCTGTCTCCTGCGGAGCCGCTATTCCCCATGGTCCTGACGGAGTCCCCAGCATCCACTACGGACTACGAGAAATAGAATTATCGGTAAGTAAATTCTTATTATTTGTATGCTCATTGGAATACACACATGCAGTCTATGCAACTGAAGGTCTTAGTGGAAGAATGAGCTGCAGAGTGGCAGCATGGATGGAGGGGAGACAGAGTGGTGTGTGTGGTGGGGGGGCTGTGGATTGAGGGGAAGATAGCAGTGCAAATTTAGGAGACCGTAGCACGGATAGGGGGGAAGACGGGCACAGATGGAAGCAAACAGAGTTGCACAGATGCGGAAAACGGCAGCACGGAAGGAGAAAGGCAGATTTGTGACGGATGAGGTAATACAGACTAGCACAGATGGGAGAACACACAGCAGTAGGGATTGGGTAAGACAGAGCAGCATGGAGGCGTACAGGGAAAGAAAGTGTAAATGCATAGAAAGTAGACATTATTATAGGTTTAGCTTTTTAGCTAAACCATTTTGTGAGTGACAGCAATCTCACTTATGAGAGCGCCGAATCTGCAGTAACCCACAGGGTGTGATGGCATACCATATCTTTATTGTGCAAGGAACACGTCCATTAACCCCTTCAGTGGCAGGTTTTTGGAATTTGGTCACACCTCCCAGGGCAGATATTTAATTTATTTTACCTGCGCGTTGCCAGGGGTTTCACGTGTTGTGTCATGCTTTTTGCCAGGGGTTTTATGCTCTGGGATCCATGCTCGTTGCAACGAGGAATGCTCATTGCCTAGGGGTAGCTAGGAATGGCTGTCGACCATCGATGATTCAAAATCATTGATGGTCTATGACCAATGCCGAATAATTTTACCATCGATGGGGAAGAACCAGATGGTTACCCACCATTGATGGTTCAGTGCTACCGATTTTTTTTTCTCAAAGTGTCAGGGCACTTATGATCTAAAACTGAGATGTTGCATACATATCTACTTTTCACTACTACCCGAGATCCTGGTGGGGAGGTCCAGTGGGTTGGTGCGAGGTGCATGGTAATACAGGTATGTCATCCAGGAGATTGGGCTACTCTCGTGAGTACAAGGGAACCCACCACAATTGGCCTGTCCCCTGGACATTCTGGTGGGAGTAGGACAAGCACTTTGTAAGAAAATATTGTCAGACTGTCCTCTTCAGGATACATTGTGATTGCTATTTCCAGTATTGATCCAGGAATTACCAGGATGGGGGCATATCATAGCACTGGCTTACCTCGCAATACCCACAAGATCCATGGCTCCAACCTCCTCCGCATCGCACATGAAATCCTTTCCCACCTCTTCCCTTGTACTCCGCTCGGCAGGCAGAGTTTTGCGGAATGACGCAATCGTGTCATGACATCACAACGAGATTGCGTCATTCTTCAAAGTCCACCGGCCGAATGGAGTGTAAGGTGGAGGGAGGGGGAGCAGTGGCATGCCCCGGAAAATTTCCAGGATTGCCAGTCTGCACAGTAGGGGGCAACACGCAGGATGCAGGGGATTGTAGGAGGCGTCATGCAGGGTTCAGTGACTGTAGGGGGGGGGGGGGGCAACATACAGGGTGCAGTGACTGTATGGTGGGCAACACGCAAGATGCAGTGACTGTAGGGAGGCAATATGCATGGTCCAGTGACTGCAGGGTGGCAACATGCAGGGAGAATGGGGGGGCGATACAAAGGGTGCAGGGGACTAAAGGGGGGTCAAGTGCAGGTGACTGTATGAGGGTCGACATGCAGGGGGCCTGTACAGGTGTCAACACGCAGGGTGCAGGGGATCTTAAGGTGGAAAACACGCAGGGTGCAGTGAATGTAGGAAGGGCAACACACAGGGTGCAGGGACTGTAAGAGGGCCCAACACGCAGGGTGCAGTGACTGTAGGGGGGTGCAACACGCAGGGTGAAGTGACTGTAGGTGGGCACAACACGCAGAATGTAGTGACTGTAGGGGAGCAACACGCAGGGTGCAGTGACCATAGGGGTGAAACACGCAGGGTGCAGTAACTGTAGGTGGGCGCAAAACGCAGGGTGCAGTGACTGTAGGGGGTGCAACATGCAGGATGTAGGGGACTACCGGGGGTCAGATGCAGGTGAATGTAGGTGAGGTCTACACAGACTATGCTGGTGACTGTAGGCGGGAGTCACATGTGGTGCAGGTGACTATCGACGGGGTAACATACAGGGAGCAGGAGACTGCAGGAGGGGTTACACACAGGTTGCAGGGGGTGTGACACGAGACTGTAGGAGTATGACATACAGGTTGTAGGTGACTGTAAGGGGGTGGCACACAGGGTGCGGTGACTGTAGGGGTGGCAGCAACATGTAGTATGCCTAGGACTGTAGGGAGGTCTGCACACAGGCTTCAGGTGACTGTAGGGGACTACACTCAGGCTGCAGGTGACTGTAGGGGGGGCTACAACCAGGCTACAGGTGACTGTAGGAGGGGCTACAACAAGTAAAAGGGGACCTTAAGGGGGTGAAACACAGGGTGTAGTGACTAGAGGGGGCGAGATGTAGTGTGTAGGCAACTGTGGGGGGAAGCAACACACAGGGCACAGGAGACTGTACGGGGGATGACATGCAGGGAATGTAGGGGAGGTCAAGTGAAAGTAACTGTAAGGTGGTGCAGGGAAATGTAGCAGGGGTGACACACAGGGTGCAGGGGACTGTAGAGGGGGTGACACACAGGGTGCAGGATCTGTGGGGGGTGCGACACGCAGGAGGCTACACACAGAGTGCAGAGGAAGGCCGGAAATGTACCCTCAGTGGGGGACCAGAGAGATGCAACAGGACCAACAGGTGGAAGTGGCCTAGGCACATTGCTGCAGAAGCAGTAGTGGGGATGGGGAGTGCAGTAGGCAGTTTGTCACAATCTGGGGAGACCCACAATGGCAGCACAGCACTAGTGAGCACTCACCGAGAGAAGGAGGAGCAGGGTCCCAGGACAGCTCAAGGAACAGTCAAGGAGGAACAGCTACTGTAAGATAGCTGTAAGACCAGGATGGCAGCAACAGCATTGAAGGACTTCAGGGAGGTCCGGCAGTTACATCTGTGCCCATTTTCAAACCAAAGATCTCCAGGAGCAAAGCAAATCAGACTGTGCAGCTCTGCTTATCTAAGTGGCTGGCACACAGACTGGGGTGCACCAGAGGCAATATTGGAGGTAGAAGTACCTCCATTGGAACAGGCGCCAGGAGCGACTAACTCCATAACTTTCGCCACTGCCTCTCTGGCATTATTCGGGATAGTTGATGAAGGATAGTGGTTCTGCAAATGATCAGATGCCAGTTAAATGGAGACAGATAACACGCATGTGTGTACTCATCTCTGTCCAGTATTCTGACACTGTGAATTTGACCCAGGCAAAGTGTTCTGTTCCCATATTAGTGTGCATTCTCTAACAGGTATTTATCATACTCATTATCTCTGGGTGAGGAACACTACTCTTTAGCAGCTGCCTGTACTGGTGCTACTAGCTCACCTGCTGGCGTGGGCAGCCCAAGTCTGTGAGATGGATGGTCTGGGTACCCTATTCTACGCTTTGGTAGGAGTGTCCGGGCAAAGGAGTGAGGGTGACTCAGAGCAGAAGGTGGTCTCTGGAGAGAGATCTCTGGTCACTGGATCTGGAGAGAGGTTTAATATACTGTATCTTCCAGGCACTACACAGACACAATGAGCCTCGTGTTTGTGGTGTGCATGGAGCTGTCGCAGAACAGGCAGTGAGAGTTGGGCAGCAGGCGGGATATACCGCACACCAAACTGTTTATGTCACACACATGACTGTGCTGGAAGCGCAGTGCTCTGTCTAATGGAATTTTCTTTTTGCTTTCTGTCTCTGAATAGCTTTATTGATAACATACAAAGTTAATAGTCACTCATTGCATGTTATACCTGGTGTAAATAAGGAAAGATCATAATAGGGTGTAGGTCTTTGCCGGGCAAGCACAGACAGTGCCGCTGCTGGTACAAGTCGATGCAGTGTAATTTGCCAGTACAGACAGTTAAAAAAAACAAAACGGCATAGTACCTGCCAAAACAGAACAATTGGTTGGCCTGGTGGCCCTAGGTTTACTGTTTTTCAAAAATAAATATCTGGGACACAGTTGAATCCAACCCAAGCAGTCAAACGGCACCCTATTACATGACAAATAGCAAACCTAGGGGCTAATTCAACATGAGCCTCCCAACTGCCACCCACCGCGGGACACTGTGGCCCATGGGTGGGACAGTCCCAAAAAAATGGGACTCTCCCACGAAAATCGGGACAGTTGGGAGGTATGCTAGTGCCTGCTCCTAACCAGTGTGCAGAAGTAAGTAGGGGACTGTACAATCAGTAAGGAGGGGGAGAGGGATGTTCTCAGAGGATTGCTACATCTGTGTCCCAGCACTCTAATAGATGATCGCAATAAGGGGAAAAGGTAATAAATGTATTTATCTCTGAATTCTTTTTTCCCCCCAAGAATGCAACAGCTACATAATGGGGATAAGGTGTAATCAGGGAGATTGATGTACTATTCTGGGAGATTGCTACTATTTCATGGAGTCTCCTGCAGAATAAGGGTTGGTAGGCAAGTATGCCTTGGGTGCATGGAGGGGGTGGGAGGGCTTTACTGGGGAGGGGGTCCCACTCACACAGGGAACTCGGGCCAGAGGTGACTAGATGAGGATTTAATGCCACGGCCGCAGGGGGTACATGTGTCCCCCGGCTGTGGTACCATCTCCTTGATTAGTTGAGACTGGTATTGGTTTCAAAAATACGGGGGACCCCTACATCCTTTTTCCCCATATTTTTGGAACCAGGACCGGCTCAAAGAGCTCGGAGCTGGTTATGCTTTTGAGGGTAGGAACTTCCAGTCTTGTTTTTTTTTTTTTTTACTTTTTAACTATTTCTTTACGTTTACCGACAGAAGCATGCACAGATCTCACTGATCTGTGCATGTTTGTGTTAAACTTGCCAGCCAGAAGCTGGGTCTATTTATTGGCAAGATTTTGGCAATGATTTGTAAACTTGCATCATATTACATTGCCCGAATTGTATGTTTGCAATGGGAAAACATGTGGATGTGAGATTTGCCATTGTGAGTTTTGGGACCGCACCCCATTACATTGGACGAGTTTGCAAAATGTACAAGTTTTGCGCTAAACCCGCACATTTGTGCAAACTCGCACCGCATTACGTTTGGAATTTAGTGTGAGATTTTCACCAATATTTATTCATCATCACTTTCATTTTTCATCTACTTAATATGTTTCTACACAGACAGTTTGCATGCCTTTATATCACAAACAATTTATTCTCGTTTCTATCCTCCTTTTTGTCTAACTCTTCCTTTCATCTTTCTGAGTCTTTCACAAATGTCACTTTTGTACACTTGTTCCCTTGGAATATACGTAATTGCAGGGTGCTGTTTGTGCACATGGCACACATGAACCTCAGGTTACTTGATTATGTCTCAGTGACACCTATCCAGGTACACTCTACTAAGGCACTCTCACATTATACCCCTTTCTCACCGCAGCTTGTACCCGGTAATTTGCAGTTTTTACTGGCTTCCTATACGGTTCGAGCTGCAATGTGAAAGGGTCACCTTCAATTTACCGTTTACAAAATACCGGTATTTTGAAACGGTAAAAAAGCAGGGTCCTACCCGTTTCAGACCCGTTTAATTGTGCAGTGTGAAAGGGTCTGAAACGGTATTTGCAAGCCCCAGAAGGTGATAGGCTGTCTCCATGTGTGATCTTACCAGGCAATAAACATTTAAAATGACAACCACTGTTTTGTATGGGTGAAACGGGTTCAGTGTGAAAGGTACCCAAACGGTAATGAAATGGTAATATACTGGTTACAACATGCGATGTGAAGGGGGTTTAACTGCTCAGACCCGTTTTAAGAACCGTTTAAAGAACCATTTCAAAAGCAGGTTTTGCGATATGAAAGCAGCATTAGTGATTGTGGTGCTGAGCTCTGCATTGTCAATTTGATACAAGGGTGTGTACACCACTCTAACACTGTCAGCAGAAGTGCCTATATTGTTCCTTCACTCCCAGCACTCCTCACTCACTCCTCATGTACACTGTTCATTCATGACAGTGTGACAGTAGAGACAGTGAGATCTAGATGCACTGAACTTTCTTTCTCTGAAAGCAGCTCTATTTGGAGGTTACACTGACATCTATCTGTTTTATTTATGTTGTGGGCCGGAACGGCGGAAAGCTTTTAACTTCTGATGCAACATATCAACACAGTGGATCGTTTAATAAAATGTACCTATATGGCAAGCTTTAGTTCTATATACTGTTTGGATGTAGCAATAAAATTTAAAAATAATGAACTCCAAACATCCATCTACTTTAAGGAGACTAACAGATATAGGGGTATATGCAATTCACAGCGAATCGCGGCAAATTATCGCCGTTTTTTAATTCGACACAATTCGACAGGTGAATTCCGGCAGGTGGCTGCCGGAATTCACCATATTCAATGAAAAACGGATTCGACATTCCCGCGGGCGAAAAACGGCCGATTTGCCGGAATTTGCCGCAAATTAAAAAAACGGGAAAAAACGGGAAAAACCCGGAAAAAAATGGCGTGGGGTCCCTTCTCCAAAACATAACCAGCCTCGGGCTCTTCGAGCTGGTCCTGGTTCTAAAAATGCGGGGACAAAATTGACATGGGATCCCCCGTATTTTTAAAACCAGCACCGGGCTCTGCGCCTGATGCTGGTGCAAAAAATACGGGGGACAAAAAGAGTAGGGGTCCCCCCGTATTTTATACACCGGCATCGGGCTCCACTAGCTGGACAGATAATGCCACAGCCGGGGGTCACTTTTATACAGCGCCCTGCGGCCGTGGCATTAAATATCCAACTAGTCACCCCTGGCCGGGGTACCCTGGGGGAGTGGGGACCCCTTCAATCAAGGGGTCCCCCCCCAGCCACCCAAGGGCCAGGGGTGAAGCCCGAGGCTGTCCCCCCCATCCAAAGGCTGCGGATGGGAGGCTGATAGCCTTGAGTAAAATGACAGAATATTGTTTTTTCCAGTAGTACTACAAGTCCCAGCAAGCCTCCCCCGCAAGCTGGTACTTGGAGAACCACAAGTACCAGCATGCGGGAGAAAAACGGGCCCGCTGGTACCTGTAGTACTACTGAAAAAAAATACCCAAATAAAAACAGGAGACACACACCGTGACAAGTACAACTTTATTACACACCGCCGACACACACATACTTACCTATGTTGACACGCCGACTGGCACAGTCTCCGACGATCCGAGGGTACCTGTGAAAAAAATTATACTCACCTGCCAGTGTCCAGAGATAAATCCACGTCCAGAGATCAAATCCTCGTACTTGGCAAAATAAAAACACGCACACCCGTACCAACGGACTGAAAGGGGTCCCATATTGACACATGAGACCCCTTTCCACGAATGCCGGGACACCACGTGACTCCTGTCACTGAGGTCCCTTCAGCCAATCAGGAAGCGCTACTTCCGTGGCGCTCACCTGATTGGCTGTGCGCGTGTGACCTCAGACAGCGCATCGCAAAGCCTCTCCCATTACTTTCAATGGTGGGAACTTTGCCGTCAGTGGTGGGGTTACCCGCGGTCAGCCGCTGACCGGCGGGTGACCCCATCGCTAGCCGCAAAGTTCCCACCATTGAATATAATGGAGAGGCTTTGCGATGCGCTGTCAGCTCAGACGCGCACAGAGCCAATCAGCAGAGTGCAAGGACGTTGCGCTCGCTGATTGGCTTACGAGACCTTTCAGTGACAGCTGTCACGGGGGGGTTTCTCTGCATTCGTGGAAAGGGGTCCCATGTGTCAACATGGGACCCCTTTCAGTCCGTGTGGTACGGGTGTCCGGTTTGTTTTTTTGACAAGTTCGTGGATTTACCTCTGGACCATGGATGAGGTGAGTGTATTTATCTTTTCTTTTCAGGTACCCCTGGATTCTACTTGGAGAAGAGGACCGATGTCGGCGTGTGAACATAGGTAAGTATGTGTGTGTCGACGTATGAAATAAAGTTTTACTTTCACGGTGTCGGTCTCCTGTTTTTATTTGGGTATTTTTTTCCCAGTAGAACTACAGGTACCAGCGGGCCCGTTTTTCTCCCGCATGCTGGTACTTGTGGTTCTCCAAGTACCAGCTTGCGGGGGAGGCTTGCTGGGACTTGTAGTACTACTGGAAAAAACAATATTCTGACATTTTTCTCAAGGCTATCAGCCTCCCATCCGCAGCCCTTGGATGGGGGGGGACAGCCCCGGGCTTCACTCCTGGCCCTTGGGTGCCTGGGGGGGGGACCCCTTGATTGAAGGGGTCCCCACTCCCCCAGGGTACCCCGGCCAGGGGTGACTAGTTGGATATTTAATGCCACGGCCGCAGGGCGCTGTATAAAAGTGACCCCCGGCTGTGGCATTATCTGTCCAGCTAGTGGAGCCCGATGCTGGTGTATAAAATACGGGGGACCCCTACTCTTTTTGTCCCCCGTATTTTTTGCACCAGCATCAGGCGCAGAGCCCGGTGCTGGTTTTAAAAATACGGGGGAACCCCTGTCAATTTTCCCCCCGCATTTTTAGAACCAGGACCAGCTCGAAGAGCCCGAGGCTGGTTATGCTTTGGAGGGGGGACCCCACGCCATTTTTTTCAGGGATTTTACCATTCCATCCAAAAAAAAAAATATATATATTTTAAAAAATATATAAATAATACTTGTGCCTCCAAAAAAGACAAACCAAGTACCTAATCCCTTCTAATATAAATAGATATGATATTACCAAGAAAAAAAAACACAAAAAAAACATGTTTTAATTTGTTTTTTATTAGTTTCACCCTCCAAAGTGTTGCGGATTGAAAATGACGAATTTACTGTCTAAAAGCACTGTTGTCGAATTTCCAAACTTCCATTGAATAGACTTTGGTCGAATTGCAGCATGTGTATCATTGCAAAAAAGTCGAATTTGTCAAAAGTCGAATTTCAAAAAGTCGAATTTTGAAAGTCCGTTTTTTTGTCGGAAAGTACTGAATTGCATTGTCGATTTTTTTTTTTTGGCGAAAAAATCCCGAAATTCGACAATTTCGGGAATTCGACCACAATTGCATATACCCCATACTGTCCTATTGGTGCGTAGCCACCATCCATCAAGTCTCACAAGTCCTGATGATCCTACATATGTGCAATAATACAGAGGATGCCATAATATAAATTGACCGGATGCTGCTGAAATTCCTCAATAGGGGTTATGTTTGAAACGCCTTAATAAGGCCAAGGAACATGTATTGGCAATTGATCTGTTTTTCTCTACTAGTAGCAAAGATCTAATGAAAACTGTAAATGAGATATGGCCTATTGTTTAAGATGCCAAATATTTGCCGTCTTTGAAGAATACCAACATATTACCATCCTATAGACAAGGTCGCAATATCAAGGACTTTGTGGTGCATAATGATATATCGCAGTTTAAGGAATCTAAAACTTCTCATTTCCTTACTCGTAAAGCAGGTAATTACAAATGTTTAGGTTGTAAAATAGAATTTTGGTTACCTACCGGTAAATCCTTTTCTCGTAGTCCGTAGAGGATGCTGGGGTCCACATTAGTACCATGGGGTATAGACGGGTCCACCAGGAGCCTTTGGCACTTTAAGTGTGGGCTGGCTCCTCCCTCTATGCCCCTTCTACCAGACTTTGTGCCTGAGGAGACTGACATATTCGAGAGAAGGATTAAACACAGATAGTGGTGAGATTCATACCAGCTCACACATACAAGGCACGTCAAGCCAACGAAGCTTAAACACTCAGCAACTGCTGAAACATTACTTACCAAGTAACAATGCAGTACTCAACTAAAACGAAGTTGTACTGAACCAAATAACGTTTGCAGGAAAACAAAGCACTAGGCGGGCACCCAGCATCCTCTACGGACTACGAGAAAAGGATTTACCAGTAGGTAATCAAAATCCTATTTTCTCTTACGTCCTAGAGGATGATGGGGTCCACATTAGTGCCATGGGGATGTACCAAAGCTCCCAGAACGGAAGAGAGAGCGCGGAGGCTCCTTCAGAACCGATTGACTGAACTTCAGATCATCAGAGGCCAAAGTATCGAACTTTGGAAAAGATTTTGGACACGGCAGTCCTGCCGTAGAATAAGCGTGGTGGATAGTGAACCTAATCCAGCGAGAAATAGTCTGCTTAGAAGCAGGACACCCACTTTTCTTGGGATCAAATAGGACAAACAGAGAGTCCGACTTTCTGTGACGAGAAGTTCGCTTCACATATATCTTCAGAGCCCTTATAATATCCAAGGACTTTGATGTAAGTGAGGAGTCAGTAGCCATTGGCACCACAATAGGTTGGTTGATATGAAATGCCGACCCAACCTTTGGAAGAAACTGCTGACGTGTCCGGAGCTCATCTCTATCTTCGTGGAAGATCAAGTAAGGGCTTTTACAGGATAAAGCCCTTAAATCAGACACACGTCTAGCAGAAGTTGAGGCCAACAACGTGACCGCCTTCCATGTAAGAAATTTGACCTCAACCTCCTGTAGAGGCTCAAACCAATCCGACTGGAGGAACTGCAACACCACGTTAAGGTCCCAAGGCGCCGTAGGCGGTACAAAGGAAGGTTGGATGTGCAGAACTCCCTTAAAAAAAGTCTGAACCTCAGGGAGGGCAGCCAATTGTTTCTGAAAGAAAATGGACAGGGCCGAAATCTGGACCTTCACAGATCCTAATATCAAGCCCATATCCACACCTGCTTGCCGGAAGAGGAGAAAACGTCAGAGTTGAAATCCACCGTAAGAAACTTCATCAATTCACACCAAGAGACATATTTCTTCCAAATACGATGGTAATGTCTAGACGTTACCCTTTTCCTAGCCTGTATCAGGGTAGGAATGACCTTCTTCGGAATGCCCTTTCGAGCAAGTATCAGGCGCTCAACTTCCATGCCGTCAAACGTAGCCACGGTAAGTCTTTATAGGCGAATGGCCCTTGTTGCAGCAGGTCCTCAAATTTTCTTGCAATAGATTCAGCAGATCCGCGTACCAAGACCTTCTTGGCCAGTCTGGGGCAATGAGGATCACTTGAACCCTTTGTTCTCCTTATGAGCTTTAGGATTCTTGGGATGAGTGGGAGTGGTGGAAACACGTACACTGTTTCCCACGGGGACACCAGGGCGTCCACTGCCACTGCCTGTGGGTCCCTCGACCTGGAACAATAACGCAAAAGCTTCTTGTTGAGAAGAGAGGCCATCATGTCTATTTGGGGTAATTCCCAAAGACGTGTTATTTCCTTGAACACCTCCGGATGGAGATCCCACTCCCCTGGATGGAGATCGTGGCTGCTGAGGACGTCTGCCTCCCAGTTGTATACTCCCGGAATGAAGATGGCTGATAGTGCCAACGTGTGCTTCTCTGTCCAGAGGACACCTCTGATATTGCCGCTCTGCTCTTCATTCCGCCTTGTCGGTTTATGTAAGCCACTGTTTTTACATTGTCCGACTGCACTTGAATGGCCCGATTTCTTAGAAGAGGGGCCACCAGAAGACCGTTGTAGACAGCTTAGTTCCAGGATGTTGATGGGCAGGCCGGCTTCCAGGCTTGACCACCATCCTTGGAAGGTTACTCCTTGAGTGACTGCTCCCCAGCCACGAAGGCTCGCATCTATGGTTAGAAGGACACAGTCCTGAATCCCAAACCTGCGGCCCTCCAGAAGGTGAGGCAATTGGAGCCACCAGAGGAGTTAAATCCTGGCCCTTGGCGACAGACAAATTCTATGGTGTATGTGGAGATGAGATCCTGACCACTTGTCCAAGAAATCCAGTTGGAAGGTCCGAGCGTGGAACCTCCTGTACTGGAGAGCCTCGTAAGAGGCCACCATCTTTCCCAATAGGCAAATGCATTGATGAACAGACACCCAGGCAGGCTTCAGGACATCCCAGGCGATAGCTTGTATCACCAACGCCTTTTCCTGCGGAAGAAACACCTTCTGCACTTCCGTATCCAGGATCATTCCCAGAAAGGACAACCTCTGGGTTTGTTCCAAATGTGACTTTGGAAGGTTCAGAATCCAACCATGTCTCCTGAGGAGGCGTGTTGTGAGAACAATGGACTGCAGCAGCTTCTCCTTGGACGATGCCTTCATCAGCAGATCGTCCAGATATGTAATGATGTTCACACCCTGTTTGCGGAGGAGAACCATCATTTCTGCCGTCACCTTGGTAAACACCCTTGGTGCTGTGGAAAGGCCAAATGGCAGGGCCTGGAACTGGAAATGACAGTCCAGCAATGCGAAACGGAGATGAGCCTGATGCGGCAGTCAGATCGGAATGTGGAGGTATGCATCCTTGATATCCAGTGATACCAGGTATTCCCCCTCTTCCAGACCTGATATTACCGCCCTGAGAGACTGCATCTTGAACTTGAACTCCTTTAGAAAGTGGTTCAATGATTTTAGGTTCAGAATGGGCCTGACCGAACCATCCGGTTTCGGTACCACGAAAAGGTTCGAATAGTAACATTTGTTCTGCATGTGAGGTGGCACTGGCACAATGACCTGTGCCTCCACCAGTTTTTGGACAGCGTCTTGTAGTACAGTGCTGTCTGCCAACAGAGTTGGCAAGCCTGATAAAAAACCAATAAGGGAGACTTTGAAATTCCAGCCTGTATCCCTGGGATACAATATCTATCACCCAGGGATCCAGTCCGGACAATACCCAGACCTGACTGAAGTGTCTGAGTCTCGCTCCCACTGGCCCCACCTCCAGGCCGCGGAGTCCACCGTCATGCGGAGGACTTTGGCGTACCTGAAGCAGGCTTTTGTTCCTGGGTACCTGCAGCTGCAGGTTTCTTGGACTTAACTCGACCTCCCCTAAAGAAGTATTGAACGTTCTGGCCTTTCTAGGCTTGTTAAGCCGAAAGGACTGCATTGCAGATGAAGAGAAGGATTTCTTCGGAGCAGGTGCTGACGAGGGAAGAAACAGAGACTTACCCGCTGTAGCCGTGGATATCCACGCGTCTAGAGCTTCCCCATAGAGAGCCTGACCTGGATTCCGCGTCGGCCGACCGCTGGCGCAGCCACAGTCCCCGACGAGCTGAAACAGACATGGAAGAGTATCCCGCAGCCATGGAATCCAGGTCTTTCATGGATTCTACCATAAAAACTGCTCCCACCCCTTAGTCCCTCGCTGCAGGGAGGCTGTTGCCAGCAGCCTTCCTGTAAAATAAAAAACTCTAAGTTAAACTTTACTAGAAAAGCTCTGTAGAGCTCCCTTAGCTGTGACCGGCTCCTCCGGGCACATTTTCTAAACTGAGTATGGTAGGAGGGGCATAGAGGGAGAAGCCAGCCCACACTCTTAAAGTGTCAATGGCTCCTGGTGGACCCGTCTATACCCCATGGTACTAATGTGGACCCCAGCATCCTCTAGGATGTAAGAGAAAACATGTAGCACTTGGAAATAGGTCCAAGGTGATTATTATTTTCATCCTTGCGCTGGAAAGAAATTCTACATCAAGTATCCCTTAACCTGTTCAAGTCACTTTGTCATCTACTACATTCGATGTCCCTATGGTTAGTTCTATGTGGGAAAAACCTTGAGACAGTTCAACCAACGGATTGCCCTACACCGCTCCAGTATCCATGCCCTTTAATATGTAAGCTCTCACGAGTAGGGCCCTCTTCCCTCATGTACTTATCTTTTTGTTACTTTAATAATCTTCGACTGCACCAAATCCCGTGGTTTTCTGTCACCCTGATACTTATTTCAGTGTCATCTGCTGATGTAGCTATAAGGAGTGATATAGTAGACTTACCATGGTTAACACTCTTTCTGCGAGGTACACTGAATTCCACAGGGAAAACATTGGGGTGTAGAGTGGATCTTGATCCAGATGCACCAACAGGCTAAGGGGGTAATTCCGACCCGTTCGCAAGCAGCGGTTCTTCGCTGCGGTGCGAATGGTTCGGAAATGCGCACGTGTGGCATCGCCGGGCAACAACGCCGCCAACGACAAATACGATCGCAAGAAGATGGACAGGCGAAAGGCGTTCCGGTGTGGATACTCACCGTTTCCAGACGTTTTCGGGGAGTGGTAAGAAGAACGCAGGCGTGTCCAGGCGAACGGAGGGTCGATGTTTGTCGTCAGAACTGGGACCTTCATCGCTAGATCCGTCGCACTGGGTGTGTAGCTGCAGGGCTACTCTTGTTTAGAGTGAAACTTTTTTTTAGCATAGCAGGGCTGCAAAAGCATTCGCAGCCCTGCTATGCTAAAATACACTCCCCCATAGGCGGAGATTAGTTGATCGCACCAGCAGCAAAAAGTTGCTTGGTGCGATCAACTCGGAATGAGGGCCTAAAGCTTTAGCTGTCCCAGGATGCATTGGGGCCTCCTCTATAACCCCGCCTCCAGGCACTGAGAGCTCAGTTTCATTAACCAGTCCAATGCAGGAGCAGGCAAGAGAGAAGGCAGATGTTAGTCACATAGAACCACATACTCACGTCAGGAAAAGGTACCAGCGGCTAATGCCATACAAACCCAAAGAAGCTAGGTGCGTCAGGTTGGGCGCCCTGTGGAACCCAATGTATCTTGCAGAAAGAGTGTTAACCATAGTAAGTCTACCATAACACTCCTTTTCTGCAGTAGGCTACATTGGTTTCAACAGGAAAAACATTGGGGATGTCCTAAAGCAGTTAGGGGATGTGCCTTAGCGGATACGAGCATTAAGCGTCCAAAGGAAGCATTCTGGGAGGCAAAGGTATCAAAGGCACAGAACCTAAGAAACATGTTCACAGAGGACCATGTAGCCGCCTTGCACAATTGTTCAGAGGACGTGTCATGGCGGGCCGCCCAAGAAGGTCCAACAGACCAAGTAGAATGGGCTTTAATAGCAGCAGGAGCTGGGAGACCAGCCTGCGCATAAGCTTGCACAATCACCATTCTAATGCATCTGGCCAAGGTTTACTTATTCGCAGGCCAGCCACGTTTGTGGAAACCAAACAGGACAAAAATGAAATCTGACCTCTTGATAGAGGCAGTCCACTCCACATAGGGGGTCATTCAGACCTGGTCGCACACTAGTTTTTTTTTTAGCTGTGCTGCGATCAGGTCTGAACTGCGCATGTGTATGCACCGCAATGCGCAGGTGTGTCGTACGGGTACAAAGCAGATCCTTGCTGTGCGATGGGTTTTATGAAGAATCCATTCACACAGCTGATTGCAAGGAGATTGACAGGAAGAAGGCGTTTGTGGGTGTTAACTGACCGTTTTCTGGGAGTGTTTGGAAAAACACAGGCTTGTCCAAGCGTTTGCAGGGCGGGTGTCTGACATCAATTCCGGGACCGGACAGGCTGAAGTGATCGCAGTAGCTGAGTAAGTTCAGAGCTAATCAGAAACTGCATAAACTATTTTTGTACAGCTCGCCTCCACATGCGATCGCACACTTGCAAAGCTAAAATGCACTCCCCTGTAGGCGGCGACAATCTGATCGCAGCGCTGCAAAAATAGCTAGCGAGTGATCAGGTCTGAATTAGGCCCATAGATACAGAGAGCCCTTACCACATCCAAAGAACATTCTTTGGGAGACAAGTCCGAAGAGATAAAGGTTAGGACCACAATCTCTTGGTTAAGGTGAAAAGGTATCATCACCTTAGGCAAATAACAGAGTCGAGCTTGTAGATCCGCCTGGTCACAGTGAAATATCAGAAAGGGTGGACGATAGGACAAAGTGCCTAAGTCCGACACGCATCTTGCAGAGGCTATAGCGAGCAAGAACAGGACCTTAGCCATGAGCCATTTAAGGTCCACCGACTCAAGAGGTTCAAATGGAGACTCTTGAAGGGTATTCAGTACAACAGTCAGATTCCATGGAGCCACAGGAGAAACATAGGGAGATTTAATTAGTAGGACACTGAATATCCAATAAGTCCTAGTCAGCTTTAATCCATCAATATATGTGGCAATAATGAGATTTATGGTAAGATCTTACCGTTGTTAAATCTCTTTCTGCAAGGTACACTGGGCTCCACAAGGATTAACATCGGGGGTGTAGAGAAGGATCTTGATCCGAGGCACCAACAGGCTCAAAGCTTTGACTGTTTCCAAGATGCACAGCGCCGCCTCGCTCAGTTTCATTAACCAGTCCAATGCAGTAGCAGGTACCAGAGACGACAATCGCTCGTAGACAAATACACCACACACTCACTACAGGAGAGGGTGACAGCGGTTAATGACAAACCAACCCAAAGAAGCCAAGTGCGTCAGGGTGGGCGCCTTGTGGAGCCCAGTGTACCTCTTAGAAAGAGATTTAACAATGGTAAGTTCTTACCATAAATCTCGTTTACTGCTGCGGGGTACACTGGGCTCCACAAGGATTAACATCGGGGATGTCCTAAAGAAGTTCCTTATGGGAGGAGACGCACTGTAGCGGGCACGAGAACCCGGTGTCCAAAGGAAGCATCCTGGGAGGCGGAAGTATCGAAGGCATATAACCTTATGAACGTGGTCACTGAGGACCACGTAGCCGCCTTGCACAATTGATCAGGGGTCGCACCATGGCGGGCCGCCCAAAAAGGTCCTACAGACCGAGTAGAATGGGCTTTAATGGTAGCAGGAGCTGGAAGGCCAGCCTGTACATAAGCATGTTCAATCACCATTCTAATCCATCTGGCCAAGGTCTGCTTGTTAGCAGGACAGCCACGTTTGTGAAAACCAAACAGTACAAAAAGAGAATCAGATTTCCGAATGGAAGGGGGTTCTCTTCATATAGATACAGAGAGCCCGTACCACATCCAAAGACCGCTCTATAGATGACGCCTCAGGAGAATTAAAAGCCGGAAACCACAGTCGTCTGATTAAGGTGGAAGGAAGACACCACCTAGGGTAAATAACCGGACGCGTTCTAAGAACCGCCCGGTCACAGTGAAACATAAGATAGGGGGACTTACAGGATAAGGCACCCAAGTCCGAGACCCTTCTAGCTGAAGCGAAAACCTTAAGGGAAAGTCACTTAAGGTCTGCAGATGCAGGAGGTTCAAACGGAGACTCCTGCAAGGCCTCCAGAACCACAGACAGAACCCAAGGGGCCATAGGTGGCACATAAGGAGGTTGAATCCACAACACGCCCTGAGTGAAGGTATGAACATCAGGAAAGGCAGCAATCTTTCTCTGAAACCAAACCGACAAGGCAGAAATGTGAACCTTTAGGGAGGCCAGACGAAGGCCTAAATCCAGGCCCTGTTGTAGGAAGCCCAATAGGTTGGCCGTACTAAACTTGAAAACGTCATGATTGTGAGATGCGCACCAAATAAAGTAAGTATTCCAGACCCTATGGTAAATCCGAGCAGAACCCGGCTTACGGGCCATCAACATAGTTTGAACAACCGCCTCAGAAAAACCCTTGGCCCTCAAGACGGAAGCTGACGGCTCTGTAAAGAAGAAACTCCATCTACATTCAACAATGGAAGAAATTGCAACTACAACGCTATATAAAAAAAAACATCAAAATTTTATCCAGCTCACGTAAAAGGAAACTTTATAGAAACATTTCAAAAGCTTGTGATTGAAGATATGAGCAGAATGGATAATAAGAGGAAGAAGAATGCACGGTTTAATCTCACGAAGAAAGAACGAGAAGCGATAAAATCTCTCCAGGAAGATCAAGATATCGTCATCAAACTGTGTGACAAAGAAGGGGGGGGGGGGGGGCATAACTATTTTGAACAAAGTGGACTATATTAATGAAATCTATCGTCAATTATCAGACAGCAACACCTATCAAAAACTCAAAACAGACCAGTCAGCAAAAATAAGAAATAATTTTCAAAAATTATCACAAAGCCACCTGGAAAAAGGGGGGATTTCAGCATCTGAATTTTCATTCTTGAATATTGAAGATCCAGTTACCCCAACCATCTACATTCTACCCAAGATACACAAGAGCAGCACAGCCACCCCAGGAAGACCAATAGTGGCGGGAACAGGGTGTCTGACTTCTAACCTGTCATCAATGATTGACCATGAACTCCAACCTCGAGTAGTGAAGAATCCCTCCTATCTCAAGACACCAGTGACACTATCAAGAAACTAGAAGAAATTTCTTGGAATCCTGATACCATCATGGTGACAGCTGATGTCAACTCTTTATATACCATTATCGAACATCAGAAAGGGATAGAAACTACATCCTGGTTTTTAGATCAAACCGAACTGTCCGAAACAAGAAAATATTTCATCATTGAGTCAATTGACTTTATCTTAAAGAAAAACTTATTTTTCTTTGAGGGGAACTATTACCTCCAGAAGAGGGGTACTGCAATGGGAACACGTTTTGCCCCCAGTTTTGCAAACCTTTTCATGGCGTACTGGGAGAAAGAAAACATCTACATGCATAACTTATGGCAAGATAAACTAATAACGTGGAACCGGTACATTGATGACGTCATATTCTTTTGGAAGGGAGACATGGACAGTATAATGCAATTCTGTGACCACCTTAACCAGAATGATAGAAACATTGTTTTTTCTTTTGAAAGAAGCCAAAATGAGGTAGATTTTCTAGACTTAACAATCTACATTAAAGACAACATTATCCATACAAAAACCTATAATAAACCTGATTCCAACAATTACATTTCCAAAGAAGGTGAACACCACAAAATTTGGCTGAATGGCATACCAAAAAGCCAGTTCTTTAGAATACGGAGGAATTGCAGTGAGGATACCATCTGCATCTCCCAAATCAATAAATTGAAAAGTGCCTTCATTGAAAAGGGTTACCATCCAGAAGATCTTGAAGAAATTCAAGTTGATATAATGAAGATGAACAGAACATCTCTCATACACAGTAACAAACCAGACAAGAGGAAAAATAATTCCACTAACCATTCACAATGGTCCTTCATCACAGGTTACGATCACCAACACAGGAAAGTTGAAACCATCATTAGAAAACATTGGCATCTAATATGTTCAGATAACACACTAAAAGACATCATCCCAAAGAAACCAACATTTATTTACCGAAAAGCATCCAATTTAAAAATCAAATTAGTATGGAGTGCATTACCACACAAAAAAAATTAACCCAATCAGAACCAGTGGATTCCATAGATGTGGTCTGTGCCTACCATGCAGACAAATAAAGACAGAAACATCTAAGTACACAGAAGTAACAGCAAATGGAACCACCATCAAGATTAAAGACTTAATTACATGCCACACTAGCAATGTGATTTACCTCGTAGAATGTACCTTTAACAAGATCTATATTGAATGTACATCAAGAGCTTTAAAAACGAGATTAGGCGAACATCTTCGGAACATCAAGAATGGCCTTCTCACGCACAAGTTGTCTGAACATTTTAAAATAGAACACAATTGTTCCCATACATCAATAAAAATTTTTGTTGGACTTCAACATATCAAATCTACCTGGCGTGATAGGAACACTGAAAAGAATCTAAAAAGGCAGAAATGAAACTTATACACAGACTTAAATCCTTATGCCCAAAAGGATTAAAAAAGGACTTTGAGTTAAAATGGTTTTTGTAATGCTTGTTGCCATAAAAATTTCTCACTTTAATACATTTTTTCCTCTGTTCTTTCTTTTCTGGGGATCAATGGGAAATTTCCCATTGGACAACACCAAGACAAATATGGATACAGCTAAACAAGGTGGACCCTATACAAACTAAACGACAAATTCTCTAAAAGGACTGTTGAACATGGACTTTCATTTATACATACAACTCAATTACAAATCTCCTTGAAAGGATTTTTTAATACGGGCTCTCATGTATATATATATATATATAGTCATTATTCATTATATATTGGGATCAATTTTCCCTGCCTATTTATCTACTCATTTAGTCACCATAAGATCACTCTTTATAGTATGCATGTTTTGTATGGCATTCACACTACGGTAGTAACGTCATTAGGCCTTCACTTATCTTGCAGGGTCCCATTACCCCTTATTAGTTCTCATCGGTGAATAATGCTTTATTATATTGGTTGTTTTTTATTCAGTCATGGTACTGCATCCCTTTTTCTCGGATGCCCGACTCCAGACCCTGTTAGAGCCATGTGTATGTATCCCCAATGACACTGCATGCCTCTTTTTTTGTCACTTCCAGTATCTCCGGTACCATCCCTCCGGCTATTTGGCCGGTACTGTATTCAGTCTAAATGATTATACAGTATTTTATTAAACTTTCACTGCATTATCTGATTGGTCATAAACCTATATTCAATTATTTCAGGTTTCCTTTCACTCCCCACCTATTACTATCAAGCAAACCCTGCTTTGCATATATTCTTGTTTGGCTGGATTTAGCCTCTACAATGCAGCTTATGATTTGGTATTTTTTGTCATATACAATCCCGTATGCCCCACTTCCGTTTTTTTTCACCAGCGCCAGTATGCAGCCTTTAGCGCTATTACATGCCCCACGTCCGGTTCGTCACTTCTGGTTTCGGGACTTGTCACTTCCGGTCACTCGGCGGCGCATTTCTAGCTCATTAAAATCACTTTAACCACACAGTATTTAAACTTGATTGTCTTCTGATGTTATATATAACTCACCAGCGCAATACTAAGTTGGAAATTAAATGTTTAGAAGTACGGATTCCCACTTCCGGTTCTGGTGAACTCCGAACCGGAAGTGCATACCCACCATCTTTAAAAGCCATTCTGGACACACAGTGAAAACATCAAGCCCTGAGGAAGAGGTTATACACCTCGAAACGCATGGGCTATTGGACATCTACACGTTTGGTTATTGGACATCCACACAATCTGGGTTCAGGACATTTGCAGATGAACTTCCATTGGTAAGCTTAGGAGCCAGAGCAGGGTGAAGTCTGGACCACCCTGCCGTATATACCACCTGCGGCTCCTTTGCTACCCTTTGGGTACGATTCATTTTGTTTTATTCAAAAATTGGGACGCCTGTCCTCAAGAATATTTGTATGCATGTTTTGTTTTATTATATTGTATTAAATTCATTGTAATTTTTTTATATAACTGGATGACATTTATTTGAAATACTTACTGATTATTCTGCAAAACACTGGTTAAAAAAGTGAACCACCAGTAATTACATCTGCACCTAGCCACTGAAAGTGGGCGCCCAGGTCACTCTATCCTATATTCTCATATATACTAAATAATCAACACTTCCACCGTGTGCTACACAATTTGTGACTATAATCACTTTAAATTTCTAAAAGTGATATACAATCCGACCCTACACATGCACCAGCATTGAGGATCGGAATAAACAAACTGACAGAAATATAGTGGAGGGAGAGTATCCCGCACAGGCTAAATATGATTGTGAATTCAAAATACCAAGATAGAATAATGGAATCTGAGAAAATTATATTTTCTAACAGATCTACATTTGGTGGTGCACCCTGAGTCAGTATAAAGCTTTATAGACACAGAAGGAGAAAAAAAAGACTCTTTTGTGGGTGCACTCTTTGTATCAAAAGGAAATCAATGAGAGTAATGAATCATGAAGAGAATATGAAATTAATTAAGTTTATTAAATTCCTAGTAAAATATATCGGTAGTTTGGTTGATTAAAGATAACACAATTAATGATAATACCAAAAATTAACAATAAATGTTAGTGAAAATTTACAAATCACTACTGTCTGCCATGCTTTGATAATTAATTGAAAATTATACTGCATATAGTAGGTTCACAGATTGATCCTAGTACATAATTTAATATTAAATTATGTACTAGGATCAATCTGTGAACCTACTATATGCAGTATAATTTTCAATTAATTATCAAAGCATGGCAGACCGTAGTGATTTGTACATTTTCACTAACCTTTATTGTTAATTTTTGGTATCATTAATTGTGTTATCTTTAATCAACCAAACTATCGATATATTTTACTAGGAATTTAATAAAACTTAATTAATTTTATATTCTCTTCATGATTCATTACTCTCATTGATTTCCTTGATACAAAGAGTGCACCCACAAAAGAGTATTTTCTTTCTCCTTCTGTGTCTAGAAATATAGTAGAGCCAACAATCACACTAGCAGACAGTCACATTATTCATTAGTATAATAAGCAATATGAGCACATCATCAACTACAACTATATTATAAGTATGTAGGAGAACATATTACTGCATCATGTTTAAAGAGATCTAACGTATTCAGATGCAAATGCGAAAGAAACAACAGTAAATGTATAGACTCATATGCAATAGGCACTTATCTAACCATTCGTACTCAATAGGTAGATAGAGACTTAGGGGCAGATGTATTAACCTGGAGAAGGCATAAGGAAGTGATAAACCAGTGATATGTGCAAGGTGATAAAGGCACCAGCCAATCAGATCCTAACTGTTAATTTACATATTGGAGCAGATTGGCTGGTGCCTTTATCACCTTGCACATATCACTGGTTTATCACTTCCTTATGCCTTCTCCAGGTTAATACATCTGCCCCTTAGTGCTGTATAACCCGTACTCAGCAGAGCGGGATACAGGGAGACTCACCTCGCTTCCAGGACTGATCAATACGTTAGCGAACGCTGAGTGGATCCAGATGCTACTAGTGTACACTGCCGCTCCATGAACCTATAGTGAACACAGACGCTCAGTGAACACGGACGTATCAATCACACAGCCACCTACGGTGGGTCCCCTACGTGTACAGCATTTAAGACTGAAGCGGGAAATAGTTCATGGCGGGACACTCGGTGGAAACTGGTCATTAACCAGGGGGAGGGGCGACAAGGAAAGTGTCTGAATTCCCACTGCTGACATCAACCCTAGGGATCGCGGCCTCATACTATTCCTGGAGCCTCTGATCCCTAAGGCCTAGCGCTGGTGCACCTGAGGTGGCAGCCGAGTCAGCGACTGCTTGGTGGTCTCCTCCCAAAACAGTGCGGCTGTGTCCGTATTCCCCTTCTAAGCGGAACCGATGCCTTACCTTCTCCCCGTGCTCCGGCCACAGCCTGGTAACATCTGCTGGACCTGCTAGTAGTTCCGACATAGATGCCCACTGAAACAGCACTGTACTCGTGGGTAAGCGTTGTCGTGACCCGGCGGAGAGTAGTTGGAGCTACTCTTTCTAAGGTACGTATAAGACGCTGTTTAGAAAGATCACTCAAAAAAATAGTAAGACTATAAAAATAAAATAAGAAAGCTTAGGGCTGCTAAAAACCAGCAGCCCTTTGACCATGGTCCGGCTCCTGCCGCACCAAACAAAAAACTGATTTGCCTGAGCAAGAAGGCGGAGATATAAGGATGGGCTCTCGTTGCATGCTGGGAGGCCGGAAAAGCTTTGACAGATTGGTGCAAATCCGCTGTTGCTTCATCATATCCCATTGTTATCCTGTGGATAACCTGTGGACCCTGACGGAGAAATTTCGATTTTCCCTTGCAGTTGCCGGAGAAAATGAAGAAGAAGATGTTGCTGTGTCACGTTCCACTTGAGCTGACAATTTGGGTTTGGAATGAAGATCGACTCCAAGGAGCAATAGCAGCAGCAGTAGGCGTGGCACCCAAGGATCCTCTGGAGCAATTGGATACAGGACTACTTCCGATCCTGATTGAGGAGGAAATTGACAATGAGGGTGTTGTTGGTGGGGACTGCAGGCGCATGGATCCAATAGAGAAAAAGGAGCTAGGTGTCACTGGACTGGTTACTTTCTTATCCAAAGTTTCTGAATGTTTCAACAACTTGTGATGTATACGCTGCTAGTGGTGAAACAGGGAGGAGGTTTCTAGGTGGTTACGGTCGATACCTCTAGTTACAATGGCTTTACAAAGGCTACAAATGGCTACACCGTTATTGTCTGGGTGTGGGGAGAAATAATTCAACACAGAAGGGGTGGATCTTTTTTTTCTTTTGCCCATGCATGACAATGGGCTTTTTCATACCATGGGATTCAACTGTCTCCACTAGAGCCTTATTTAAACAAACCACATCCCCATCATAAAAATCCTCATCGTCACCATTCTCATTAGCGCCAGCCACACCAATATGGGGCAGTACGGATGGTGTAATGGTTAGCATTACTGCCTCACAGCACTGAGGTCATGGGTTCGATTCCCATCATGGCCCAACTGTGTGGAGTTTGTATATTCTCCCCGTACTTGCGTGGGTTGCCTCCGGGTACTCCAGTTTCCTCCCACAATCCAAAAAATATACTGGTAGGTTAATTGGATCCCAACAAAAATTAACCCTAGCCTGAATGTGTGTGTACATGTGGTAGGGAATATAGATTGGAAGCTCCACTGGGGCAGGGACTGATGTGAACGGCCAAATATTCTCTGGAAAGCGCTGCGGAATATGTGTGCGCTATATAAATAACTGGTAATTAATAAATAAATAATAATAAATAATATCCTCTTCATCCTAATGTACTTCTACAGTGACATCCTCAATCTCAATGTCAACACGTAGACTGGCACTGCTCCTCACAACAGTTGCAGAGGGCGTGAAAATGGTGGAAGAAGCCTCCTCTACCTGTACAGTACTGGAAAGGTCAGGCTTATACAGTGCATCCGGAAAGTATTCACAGCGCTTCACTTTTTTCACATTTTGTTATGTTAGTCTTTTTCCAAAATAGAAAATAAATTTTTCCCTCAAAATTCTACACAAAATACCCCATAATGACAACGTGAAAAAAGTTTTTTGAGATTTTTGCTCATTTATTAAAAATTAAACATTAAAAATCACATGTACATAAATGTTCACAGCAGGTTGCTCAATACTTTCTTGATGCACCTTTTGCAGCAATTACAGCCTCAAGTCTTTTTGAATATGATGCCACAAGGTTGGCACACCTATCTTTGGACAGTTTTGCCCATTCCTCTTTGCAGCACCTCTCAAGCTCCATCAAGTTGGATGGGAAGCGTTGGTGCACAGCCATTTTCAGATCTCTCCAGAGATGTTCAATCCGATTCAAGTCTGGGCTCTGGCTGAGCCACTCAAGGACATTCACAGAGTTGTCCTGAAGCCACTCCTTTGACATCTTGGCTGTGTGCTTAGGGTCGTTTTCCTGCTCAAAGATGAACAGTCACTCCAGTCTGAGGTCAAGAGCGCTCTGGAGCAGGTTTTCATCGAGGATGTCTCTGTACATTGCGGCATTCATCTTTCCCTCTATCCTGACTAGTCTCCCAGTTCCTGCTGCTGAAAAACATCCCCACAGCATGATGCTGCCATCACCATGCTTCACTGTAGGGATGATATTGGCCTGGTGATGAGCGGTGCCTGGTTTACTCCAAACATGACACCTGGCATTCACGCCAAAGAGTTCAATATTTGTCTCATCAGACCAGAGAATTTTGTTTCTCATGATCTGAGAGTCCTTCAGGTGCATTTTGGCAAACTCCAGGTGGGCTGCCATGTGATTTTTACGAAGGAGTGGCTCCTGTCTGTCCACTCTACCATACAGGCCTGATTGGTGGATTGCTGCAGAGATGGTTGTACTTCTGGAAGGTTTTCCAATCTCCACAGAGGTAAGCTGTAGCTCTGAAAGAGCGACCATCGGCAGTGCCGTTTCTAGCGGCGGGCGAGCCGTGCAACCGCACGGGGCGCCCGCCGCGGCACTTTGTGACTCCTTATTTCCTCTCCTCCCTCTTCCCGAGCGCTCCTGCTCGGGGGGCGGAGTTTTGCGGAATGACGCGTTTGCGTCGTGACGTCACGACGCAAACGCGTCATTCCGTGAAGCCCCGCCCCCCGAGCAGGAGCGCTCGGGGAGAGGGAGGAGAGGAGATAAGCCTGGAAGGAGGAGGCGGCCGGCGCGAGGGACGTGAGTCGGCGGGACCCGAAGAGCGGGAAGATGTAAGTATTATCTCTATCTCTCTCTCTCTCCCCCTTCCTTCCCCCCCACTTGACACCTGCCTGCCGCACTGTGTAAAATGGGGATACCTGCCTGCCGCACTATGTAAAATGGGGATACCTGCCTGCCGCACTGTGTAAAATGGGGATACCTGCCTGCCGCACTGTGTAAAATGGGGACACCTGCCTGCCGCACTGTGTAAAATGGGGGCACCTGCCTGCGTACTGTGTAAAATGGGGATATCTGCCTGCCGTACTGTGTAAAATGGGGATACCTGCCTGCCGCACTGTGTAAAATGGGGATATCTGCCTGCCGTACTGTGTAAAATGGGGGCACGTGCCTGCCGCGCTGTGTAAAATGGGGACACCTGCCTGCCGCACTTTGTAAAATGGGGGCACCTGCCTGCGTACTGTGTAAAATGGGAATATCTGCCTGCCGTACTGTGTAATGGGGATACCTGCCTGCCGCACTGTGTAAAATGGGGACACCTGCCTGCCGCACTTTGTAAAATGGGGACACCTGCCTGCCGCGCTGTGTAAAATGGGGACACCTGCATGCCGCGCTGTGTAATATGGGGACACTTGCCTGCTGTAATGTGTAAAAAGGGGACTTTTTTATTTTTATTTTCTTATTTTTTTCCCCCTGTGGTGGGTGTGATATCAGACGAGGCTACGCCCACTTTAATGAGACCACGCCCATTTTAATCAGGCCACACACCCTTGTCGGGAGCGCGCGCGCCTTCGGCGCACGCATGCTTTTTCTTTTTATGGCTGTATGGGGGGGGCACGCAAAATTTTTTTTTATAGCAATGGGGGGGGGGGGGGGGCGCATTTTGAAATATCGCACTGGGAGCCAAATTGTCTAGAAATGGCCCTGACCATCGGTTTCTTCGTCACCTCTCTGACTAGGGCCCTTCTCCCCTGATCGCTCAGTTTAGACGGCCGGCCAGGTCTAGGAACAGTCCTGGTGGTTCCGAAATTCTTCCTCTTATGGGTGATGAAGGCCACTGTGCTCAATGGGACTTTCAAAGTAGCAGATATTTTTCTGTACCATTCCCCAGATTTGTGCCTCGAGAAAACCCTGTCTCGGAAGTCTGCAGACAATTAATAATAATAATAATAATAATTTTATTTATATAGCGCTCTTTCTCCAATAGGACTCAAGGCGCTTAATAGATACATAGCATAATATAGTACAGAAAATAATGAAGTACATTTTCATGAAATACAGAAGCATGAAGATACTAAAAGGGACATTATTGTCAAAGTCAGAAAAATATCTCTATGCACACTACCATATTTGCACCTCACACAGGTCCGTGCTGCGCATGCGTGCGCTCTCCCGTACGTGCGCAAACTCACAGTCGCGGGCACCCGCAGGCGCACGGTATGTGTATTTACGGTAGAGTTTATGTGATCGTAGCGTGCGACTCAATCGTTACATATTTTCACTATATAATGTATTTTGTAGATCATGGTCCCTTTGATAGATTCTGAAAGTTTAGTTAACCTAGCATGTTCCTGAACAGAGAGATCCCTCTTTGTATTATACGAAGGGTATAACAGGGGTCATACAGTGGTGTTTGGTACCCATCGGAAGAGTATTTAAATAGCAATATTCCGGTGTTGGTTTGGAGCGGATTAATCGCTCGTGCGAATAGTTATGGACATAAGAAGTTTATGTCCATTTACTATTATTTGTTCTTATTTAGTCATGCGGCGGGAAACTCAGTGTCCCACCCACCTGAACAGTTGGAAGCAGTCACAGCCCACCTGTATGAATCAACCTATGACCTTTTGTTATAATGCGAAGCCGAATTCCTGTGTCCAATGAACAATGAGATTGTAGGGACCATTGAATTGTATTGTGTGTGGGGCATAAATAGGCAGGCCGACCATATCCAGGTGACTCTCTTCAACGGTTCTCATTGCTGATAATCGGGAGCTGGATATCGAGGCGCATGCGATCGTTTCCCCTTGTGCGTAAGTGTTTCTCCGCAACTATATTGATCTTCTTGTTATTGTGGGCCAATTTCTCTCTCTCTCTCCCTTCTCCTCTTTCTCTCTTATTTTCCTTTAAATAGTAATTGTATTATATTTCCTGTGTAGTTATCTGGTTAGGTAGTCTATGTTATATTGTAGTGTATGATTTGTATTTGTATTAATTCTTTTGCAAGTATATCATTCATAATATATATATTAGGCGTTGGACCCTAAGCACGGTATCTGTGTAATTCTTATAGTGTTTAGTATTCTCAGAGCGTCGGTGACACTCAAACAGCTTTTAAGTTAATAAGGTTACACTAGGTTGCATCTACACCCTATCTCTACACTAAGGTTTTACAGCATATTTCATTGTTTATGATTTTGATATAAAGGTTTAACATTGTGAGCGTCAGCGCCGCTGGTGATCTCCTCGTGGTCCCGAGCGTCCGCTACGCTATAGCAAATCATTACGTTAGTCAGCAGCCAACAGCGTGCCTGCCAGTGATCTCTTGGCCGTGAGCGAACGTAACGCTTGAGCGTCTCGACTACGGCTAAGCGATTGTTACGCAACGTGCGTACCCTTACGGTACTTCATACGTAGATAGCGTACAGTGTTCTTAGACCTCATAAAGGGTATTATATAAGATAAATATTTAGCTTTATCAATTGCGGGCTCGTCCTGTCCTTCACACATCTGCACTAGGTAATTTCAGCAGACATTATCCAGCAGCAAAGGGCGGGAGATCATATTCCTCGTAGTGCTGTTTGGATAAGCGTCTGCTTCTCTTAGTAAAGGGTGCTGAAGGAATCCGGGAACCGGAGGTAAGAACAACACGCTAGTCTCTTTTAAAACTGTTTATTTTTCTGTCTTGCGTACACACGCACGCACACATATATATCTGCATTTCTTTTTTTTCATTTGTGTATTTTCGTATATCACTCTCCTGTTTGCCAGTTTTATAGTTGATAAACGTGCTAAGAGAGATTTGCCGCTATTTCATAGTTTAAGAGTAAAGGTAATATAGTTAAAATATAGACAAACACAGCTGTGCCTGAGAGACAAGGCGAAGTCAGTGTGGTGCGTGGTAGATGATAAAGGATCATCTACATTGATAAACGTATAAATTGTGTTACGGTGGATCTTTGCTTTGCATACACGTGTCTCTAACAAAGGACTGAGATTTGTGTACGCAATCCAAGGGCCGACGCACGCAGCGTATATTACGCAACGGAGCGTACGGGTACGCCCACGTAACTCAAATCACAAGTGTTAATTTTTTTTTTCAACGCGATAAATAGCGCAACGCGGTAAATAACGCAAGGCGATAAATCGCGCAAATCTATTTTAAAATTCGAAATTTAAATTAATAGATCCTTCTCCTAATTTGTAACACATCTGGTCTAAAGAAAAATTTCTGCGCAGAAATAGAAATAGAAACAAAAGTGTATATGTGGTGAGTGAGTGTTTGTTTTTACAATTTTTGAGGTTGAACCACAAGAAAAGTCGAGTTCTCGTGAGGTACATGCGTGTAAGTGACGTACATGGTGGCTAGGGAGGCATCCCTGGTTAAAACATACAATTTGAGCATTAGAGTGTAGCAGACCAGCAGGTTCAGGTACAGCAGACAAGGAAGTCCGCTATACAGTCCACAGGCACAACACCAAGAAAGGGTTGGTGCAACACCCATATAGGCCATACAAGCTCTGGCTGAAGGAATTCGCAGCCGCAATTTTCGATTCCACTGGTCGCTCCGTACATAAGATTAGTTGCTTATGTGCTGAACGATTGTACCGCACGTAATTGTGTGCATTAGTAAACCTGACCGGTACTATTTGTGTACGAAGGTCATAAACGCTATTTGTACATTCTAACGTGATTTGTGTAATTTTTTTTATTTTAAGGGAGGTTCGCTGCTCACTCAGGAACTATCCAACAACCAATAGTTACTGGAAAGAGTAAGTGTTCTTCGGATCACCCTCACAGGTTCCAGTAAATAGAGGTTCAGGTCGCAGGGGCCCTAGGTCGAGTACGCCAGCACCATATCGGTGTGATCAGGTCGTATTGGTCGGCGTGGGCGAGTGAGTGGGGTACTCGGTAAACCGCCACCGTCAGCCTATTTTGAACATTTTGGTTTGCGTAAGGGTTGGTTGAATAAAGCAACACCTTCGAACTATGGGGGCCACTTGTTCAGGTAGGGGGCGATCAACCTCGGTTCGGGTTGATTCAGTGAACCGACCAGTCGGGTCGTCAAGATACGTAATGTGTGAGAAATACGGAAGTCACACAGAAGCTTTATGTGATGAATGGGAGAGAATGACGGTACATGACGGGGAGAAATTCCCAAGAGTAGGTAGCTTCAGCACAGAAGTGTTAACGAATTTAAGGAGAAGGATATGTCTCATTAAATCAGCCAAGAGACGAATCAAGCATTATGATTATTTACAGTTGTGGCAACAGGAGGGTGACATACAGAGAGGATTGGCTCAGGCGGCGGGATCTGGCTCGATCAGAAAACTGATAGCCACGGCCCCACCGCCACCATATATATCGGGAGAAAAATTGGTTGCGGAGAATGACGCATTAAGGTGTAACAAACAAACACTTAGCAACTGTGTAAATGTTAAAGATAATGTTAACCAATTAACCAATGCAAGTATTAACCCGTGCAAGTTGTACCCTGTTTTGAACTTTCCTCAGGAGTGTGATCAAGAGGACGAATCGGCAACAATTTCAGCGCTCTCTCTAGCAGCCACCATAGCAGAGACCACTGTAGGCACAGCTCAACCCCCGAGATTAGTAACAAAAGCCCCTAGCGGAGGGATAGGTGAGGTCTTATCAACGGGTAAGTACGGCACCATACACTATGCTGAAACTATTTCACCACAGCCTGTAGAATCTACACAGGATGAGGTTGTTAGAGTTAATCCTGTTAAGGTAATAGTAGTTCCAAATGGGAAAACAGACACTTCAGGAGTCACTCCTGTTAGGAACATTGCCATGTACAGCCCATTTTTTTTTCCGAATGGAATTAAGGACCATAGTGTCGGAATTCCCTGACCCTAGAAAAGACTTAGTTGCCAGCCAAAAATACATCAGAGACCTAGGTAACACGTTAGAGCCCAACAACAAAGACTGGCAGATATTGCTGAGAGCATGTTTACCCTCCAATGTCGACGCAGCTCAATTTTTAGCTGACTGTGGATTAGATCAGGATGTACCTCTTACAGATGTGTACAACAAAGACAATGTAAAAAGAATAAGCTTACAGTTAAAAGAGTATTTCCCAGCCGTAGTTAAATGGAACAAAATATTCTCCATCAAACAGAAGGAGTCAGAAACAGCTGCAGAGTATTTTCACAGAGCATTATCAGAAATGGCAAAATACACAGGCATAGAGGACATTAAAACAAACATAAACCATCGAGAAGTAGCAGTATCGGTACTGATGGATGGTTTAAAAGAGTCATTGAAGACTAGGGTACAGACCACACAACCATGTTGGCGAGGTCTGTCTGTGGCTACTTTGAGAGAGGCTGCTATTGATCACGATAGGAACATCACCAGACACAGGGAACAACAAGGTGATAAGTTAATGGCAGTAAGTATACAGGCCCTGACCACAAGGCAGCCTTTGTTTATATCACCAAACCCTGTGGGTAAGTCAAATGTGGTTACTTGTTATTCTTGTCATAAACAGGGACACATGGCACGAGATTGTAGAATGAAGAATTCACGAAACTCATACCAACCCCCTAGACAACGACACGACACACGACATTGGGAGCAAAGTCCGCAGAAACGGAGTTATGAGCCACATACAGGGGAAACAAAAAGATGCCCCCCGAACAGAGACTGGCAAGCCTCTGGTAGCTCCCAATTAACTCCATCACAAGTAGTTGCTGCCAGCGGGATTCAGGGAGGTCACCATACCCAATAGGGGTGTGGCCATACCTGTAATCTGCAGCCAGTAAAATTGATTGCAAGCCTTGAAAGCGAACCAGAAATTGCAATCAATGTAGCTGGTAAATCATTAAACTTTCTTGTAGACACAGGGGCGGCCAAATCAGTGATAAATTCGACAGTGGGCATGAGAACCACTGGTAAGACAATTCCAGCCATAGGGGTAACGGGAGTAGTCCAGCACTACCCTGTTAGCAAACCAGCCGAGATTACAGTAGGGCCTTTACATACCAAGCATTCCTTTTTGCTGGCTGCATCGGCACCGACTAATCTCCTGGGAAGAGACTTACTGTGTAAAATGGGGTGCGTCATTTATTGTACTCCTGAAGGTGTATTCTTGGACATACCTGAGAATCACGCTCAGGAAGTGCGAGACATGTTAGACTCCCCGTCAAAATTAATGTCACATACCATTATGACAAATAGGACTCCCTCCCAAGTAGAAGAAATGACATCTCAGATACCAGAGTCACTTTGGACTAAAGATGGACAGGACACTGGATTAATGGCAAACGTAGCTCCGGTAGTTGTACAAGTAAAAGATGGTAGGATAGCTCCAAAAATCCCACAGTACCCTCTGAAGCCAGAGGTGGAGTTAGGAGTGTATCCCGTAATAGAGCGCTTGCTACAACAGGGCATTCTGGTAAGAACGTCCAGCACTGCCAATAGTCCCATCTTCCCTGTTAAAAAGAGTGGGGGGAGGGGTTACCGGCTAGTGCAGGATCTAAGGGGGATTAACAAAATAGTTGAGAGTCAGTTCCCCGTAGTGCCAAATCCAGCTGTCATCCTAATGCAAATCCCTCCCACTGCGAAATTTTTCACTGTTATTGACCTCTGCTCCACTTTCTTTTCGGTACCTCTGCACCCTGACAGTCAATATTTGTTTGCATTTACATACAGAGGAGTCCAATACACATGGACTCGATTACCACAAGGATTCATAGATAGCCCAAGTATATTTTCCCAGGCTTTGCATGATTGTTTACAGTCTTTCCAACCAGTGAGTGGATCAGTATTAATACAGTACGTGGATGATCTACTACTGTGTTCTGATTCATTGGAAGCATCCCTGAAGGATACGAAACAGCTCCTGTTTCATCTTTCAGACACAGGACACAAGGTTTCCAAAGACAAGTTGCAATTATGCCAAACTAAGGTAAAATATTTGGGACACTGTTTAACACAAGGACTGAGACACCTGACCGCTGATAGAATTCAAGCAATTAGAGACATGACTCTGCCACAAACCCAGCAACAGATCAGAACATTTTTAGGAATGTGTGGGTATTGCCGTAACTGGATCCCAGGGTTTTCCATCCTAGCGTTACCCTTGCAGGAGATGGTCTCCTCAAACAAACCTGATCGGATTTCGCATACAGACGAGTCTGAGACAGCATTTGAGAGACTTAAACAGTGCCTAACGCAGGCACCAGCATTAGGTATGCCTGACTATGGGAAACCCTTTGAACTATACGGAACAGAAAGTGCTGGTTGCGCGGCAGGCGTACTAACCCAAAAGCACGGTGATGCCAGCAGGCCGGTAGCATATTACAGCGCTCAGCTAGATACGGTAGCGCGATCCCTCCCCACATGCTTGCGAAGCGTTGCTGCGATAGCATTGCTAGTAACGAAAAGCGAAGACGTCGTGCTAGGTCACAACCTCACAATTCATACACCACATGCAGTGTCAGCCTTGTTAAATTCTGCACAAACCAGACACGTCTCATCAGCGCGGTTTACAAGATGGGAATTGGCACTAATGGCCCCCGTGAACATCACCATAAGGAGATGCAGTGCATTAAATCCTGCAACATATCTCCCAGGTGTGCCTGGACAGGCACAAAGGGTGGAGGATGAGAGTGGTGGGGAAGGAGAATTTAACACAAAGGAAGACACTCATGATTGTATGGAATATTTGACCCAAAATTTTACCGCAAGGCCTGACATCAGTGACAACCCACTGGAAGATGTAGAACTTACGTTCTACACGGACGGTAGTTGTCATAGACAGTCAGACTCGGGAGACTTGTGTACTGGATACGCAGTCGTAGATGACCAAGGCACCATAGAAGCGGAACCGCTAGGCCCACCTCACTCAGCCCAGGTTGCTGAACTGGTCGCCCTAACCAGAGCATGTGAATTGGCTAAGGGCAAATCAGCCAATATCTACACCGACTCTAGATACGCATTCGGGGTAGTCCATGATTTCGGAGCCCTATGGCGCCTCAGAAATTTCATGACGGCAGCTGGTACACCGGTAGCGCATGCAGCTCACATAAAAAGGCTTCTAACAGCGATACAGGAACCCGACAGAGTGGCTGTTATCAAATGTAAAGCACATACATATAGCCAAGACCCAGTATCACTTGGTAACAGCCGAGCAGACGAAGCTGCTAAATTAGCAGCTGCTACCCCCAGACAGACAGACACCACACAACTGATGGTATTTAATACCATCAACACACAGAAGTTGTGTGAGATGCAAAATTTGTGTTCCACACAGGAAAAGGCAGTCTGGAAGACAAAGGGATATGGTCAGGAGTCCTCAGGACTCTGGACGGATGGACACGGTAAACCAGTGGCCCCCAAAGCATACCTTCCATGCTTAGCTGAGGCAGCTCACGGGCTGACTCATCTGGGCAAGGAAGGGATGTGCAAGTTGGTAAGAGCATATTGGTGTGCCCCAGGATTTTCTTCTCATGCGAGTAAAAGGGCAATGTCATGCCTTACCTGTCTGAGAAAGAACATCGGAAAGGCAATACCTACAGAACCATCTCATATCCCACCTGCCGGCGGCCCTTTCCAGGTAATACAGATTGACTTTATTCAATTACCCCCTTGTCGAAATTTGAAATATGTACTTGTTTGTATAGATGTTTTCTCAAATTGGGTCGAAGCATTTCCGGCGGCCACAAATACCGCTATGTTTACTGCTAAGAAAATTGTGCAGGAATTTGTATGTAGATATGGTATCCCTAGAATTATCGAAAGTGATAGGGGTACCCATTTTACAGGTGATGTCTTTCAAGGAATGTGTAAATTGATGGGAATTGATAGCAAGCTGCACACTCCATACCGTCCACAGGCGAGTGCGAAAGTGGAAAGAGTGAACAGCACTATTAAAAATAAACTGAGTAAAGTGATGGCAGAGACAGGATTGACATGGCCAGAAGCTTTACCCATTGTACTGTACAGCATCAGAACCACTCCCAGGTCCCCTCTTAATCTGTCTCCCTTTGAAATCTTGTTTGGTCGACAACCGCATGTTATGATTAACCCTCAGGATGATTTGAAGTGTAACAATGAAGTGACTGTAAAATACTTGATTAACATGAGTAAACAGTTGAGGAATCAAAATGATAATCTGAAGTTAGTGATTCCTGATTTACCAGATAGTAATTGTCATGACATTGAACCTGGGGATTATGTAATGATACGGAATTTTCTACGCTCAGGTTGCCTTATTGACAGATGGGAAGGACCATACCAGGTCTTATTGACTAGCACTACAGCATTGAAGGTTGCTGAGAGAGAGACTTGGGTTCATTCGTCCCACTGTAAAAAGGTTGCTGATCCAGAGAGGTCCCGTGATAAGGAACAGACGGTAGAGGTTGTATCACTGGAGTGTCTGTTCCAGGAGGATTGAGGCGGCACCTGAGCATTGAAAATCACAAGACCAAAAGCAGTTGTCGATCCCCTGTTCCCTTTTATTGTTTTTCTCCAACTTCCCATCCCCTCTCCCTCAAATTATTTTTTTTCCCCCTTCTCATTCTTCTCCGTTTCCTCCTACAAGATGGACTTGCCCCAAGAGACTGTGATCCGGATTTTCCTGTTGACCATGATGTTGACCAGAGCAGTCTGTTCCGGCGAGAGTACCATGGAGGTCGAGAGAGGTTCTGGAATGGGTTCTGATGACAGAGATGGAGGCGTAGTTTTCCAAGAACAACATAATCAACAAGCAAAGGCGAGTATCAGAAAACGATCCGATAGCATTGACCATAGAAGGAATTGTGAAGGATTGTTAGCTGAAGAAAACTGTATCTGTCGGCTCTGTAACAATGTCATTGAGGATGGGTGCATAAAGAAATGCCAATCCAGTTTTAATATCCATATGGACCGGCATCCATTGAGTGACTATCACTCCTTAGTGGGTAGTGTGTTAAATAAAACAGATTGTTGGGTATGCTCTCAAGTACCTCAAGGTCATAGCAAATCAGGGCTAGTACCATTTCCTTTAACGTTAGGGGAGGTACTTGAGTTAAGTGGTGGGAGACCGGTGGACAGGAGGTTTAATATCTCCAGCCCTCCTAGTTTGAAGCTCCACCAATACCATGTGGATAGGTCCCTATTATGTTTTAACATCTCCAATCCCCGAAAGCCGGGAAATTGGGAAGTGTCATGGAGTAATCAAACCATGACCTTTTCACATAGAGCAGATAGAATGCCTACAGATACAGAGCTTATACGCCACATAGCCAGTAGAGGAAAATCTTTCCGGTATAGGTATACCTTAGGAAATAGGATTACGAGAGTTGGAGAGGTATCACCAGGATACTGTGCACATATCTTACAACCTGATACGTGTACTAAGCAGATGGAAGAATTAGGGTTAGGAGATTTCACATGGAAGGTGTGTAATATGGTTATGTCCTACTCCGTCCCATATGTTCTCCCCGATGATGCATATTTCATATGCGGGAGAAAGGCGTATAAGTGGCTTGCCCCAAACTCTGAAGGATTGTGTTATATTGGAAAAGTACTGCCTGAAGTAATGACTGTATCACATGACAAAATGAAAGACATACACCGTGTTGCCCAAACTCCTTATACTCACACCCATTACGAGCACGTAGTTAAACGACACCTGATAGAAAGAACAGAGCATCCGGCCTCTGACATGATTCATGAATCCACCGGGATTCAGTTTCTAATCGCGTTAGACATCACTCGCACCGCCAGAGGAGTGTTGAATTATAAATACATATCTGCGCTCGCCAATTTGTTAGATAATATCACTGAAATGTATGATGACACGTTAAGGTATACTGGAAGGGAACTTCAAGCTTATAAAACAGAACTGGCACAGCATAGAATGGTTCTTAATTACCTCACAGCAGTGACAGGCGGATATTGTGTCACACTGGCAACACAATACGGCGTGAAATGTTGCACATATATTACGAATAGCACCGAGGACCCGGTCGAGGTCATAGACCAAAAGATGGACGATATTCTCCAACTGAAGTGGGAATTTCGCAGGAGACACAATCTCACTCTTGCTGCTGTAGGTAATGAGCTGACTGGTTGGGTGTCATGGTTGAACCCGCGAAATTGGTTCTCTGGTTTAGGAGACTGGGCTCAAGGAGTCATAATGGATGTTGGGAAGTTTCTCCTATGTATCTTAGGTGTTATCATAACGATTGGTTTGATATTTAGATGCGGTCAGGCTTTAATGAAGTGCAAACATCGTACCAGGGTAATGAGTTTGAGGAGTGAGGAAACTGTAATTCCAATGGACTTGATTTATGACCCAAATGTAGAAACAATGATGTGATGAAAATGCGATTTCTACGGTCCGTTTCTTTCACCTGTTTTTCCGTTTCCTCCAAGGTAAAAAGACCCACTTGGACGAGGAATTTGATGAGCCGATATACAGACAACAGAGAGATTAAAGAAGAAGTTTTGACAACCTGATACACAGATTTTTGATGAACTATGCCATGGATCCCCAGTTTCCCTAGAAATTTTAAAATTACGCTAGCCCAACACTTTTGTAAATCTATGGACATTGACAGCTTTTGCTCGCACCTTATGGGCAAAAGCACAAAGAAGACTGCATTCAACAGACACCAAACAAGACCTCAATCGACGAATGTACATTTACCTGACATAGAATACCACCGCATTTACCGTAATTATGTCTTTTCTTCATTTCTACAACCCTCAGGTAATGACACACATAGTCGATAGGGAATACAGGCACAGATATCAGCAATCACATATCTCCCCCATTCATGTATCATCAACTAAAATGTGCTCCCCCATTTTGTTACAACCAAAGCCAAAAAGAGCTCGGTAAAGTTTGACAGCCCATCCACAGACCCGTACCACGGGATAAGAAGGAATTCAAATGTATACTTCGCAATACCTCGAAGCTTGAGTTAAAACACGTACGGCACAATGATACATGACCCCCAAGCACAGATTCATACACACATGCTTCTGCTATCTCACTAGGTCATACCCTTTTCCTACCTTCTCCTCTCCTCCCCTACCCAACCATGTAAATGTATTAACCCCTGACATATATTTTTCTCTTTTGAAATGTTTTAGAAGGTGGCAGTTATTATTGACTGCCAAAGGGTGGACTGTCAAAGTCAGAAAAATATCTCTATGCACACTACCATATTTGCACCTCACACAGGTCCGTGCTGCGCATGCGCGCGCTCTCCCGTACGTGCGCATACTCACAGTCGCGGGCACCCGCAGGCGCACGGTATGCGTATTTCTGGTAGAGTTTATGTGATCGTAGCGTGCGACTCAATCGTTACATATTTTCACTATATAATGTATTTTGTAGATCATGGTCCCTTTGATAGATTCTGAAAGTTTAGTTAACCTAGCATGTTCCTGAACAGAGAGATCCCTCTTTGTATTATACGAAGGGTATAACAGGGGTCATACAGTGGTGTTTGGTACCCATCGGAAGAGTATTTAAATAGCAATATTCCGGTGTTGGTTTGGAGCGGATTAATCGCTCGTGCGAATAGTTATGGACATAAGAAGTTTATGTCCATTTACTATTATTTGTTCTTATTTAGTCATGCGGCGGGAAACTCAGTGTCCCACCCACCTGAACAGTTGGAAGCAGTCACAGCCCACCTGTATGAATCAACCTATGACCTTTTGTTATAATGCGAAGCCGAATTCCTGTGTCCAATGAACAATGAGATTGTAGGGACCATTGAATTGTATTGAGTGTGGGGCATAAATAGGCAGGCCGACCATATCCAGGTGACTCTCTTCAACGGTTCTCATTGCTGATAATCGGGAGCTGGATATCGAGGCGCATGCGATCGTTTCCCCTTGTGCGTAAGTGTTTCTCCGCAACTATATTGATCTTCTTGTTATTGTGGGCCAATTTTTCTCTCTCTCTCCCTTCTCCTCTTTCTCTCTTATTTTCCTTTAAATAGTAATTGTATTATATTTCCTGTGTAGTTATCTGGTTAGGTAGTCTATGTTATATTGTAGTGTATGATTTGTATTTGTATTAATTCTTTTGCAAGTATATCATTCATAATATATATATTAGGCGTTGGACCCTAAGCACGGTATCTGTGTAATTCTTATAGTGTTTAGTATTCTCAGAGCGTCGGTGACACTCAAACAGCTTTTAAGTTAATAAGGTTACACTAGGTTGCATCTACACCCTATCTCTACACTAAGGTTTTACAGCATATTTCATTGTTTATGATTTTGATATAAAGGTTTAACATTGTGAGCGTCAGCGCCGCTGGTGATCTCCTCGTGGTCCCGAGCGTCCGCTACGCTATAGCAAATCATTACGTTAGTCAGCAGCCAATAGCGTGCCTGCCAGTGATCTCTTGGCCGTGAGCGAACGTAACGCTTGAGCGTCTCGACTACGGCTAAGCGATTGTTACGCAACGTGCGTACCCTTACGGTACTTCATACGTAGATAGCGTACAGTGTTCTTAGACCTCATAAAGGGTATTATATAAGATAAATATTTAGCTTTATCATTATGGAAATGCTTGAGTAAACAGAAAAGTCTTGAGTCTACTTTTGAAGGATTCTATAGTTGGGGCCTCTCGCACTGTGCGGGGATGTGAGTTCCATAGAGTCGGAGCCGCATGACTAAAAGCTCGACCCCCAGATGAATTACGGTAGATTCTAGGTACTGCTAAAAGTCCTTCATCTACAGATCACAGTAATCGAGTGGGGCAATATGGGGTCAGAAGTTGTTTCAGGTACCTTGGGCCTTAGTCATGTAATGCTTTGAAACTCAGTAAGCCAATTTCTTTGACTTCTTTGAGCATAGTTTGTGCTCAGACATGCACTGTCAAGTGTGGGACCTTATAATGACAGGTGTATGCCTTTCCAAATTGTGGGACCTTATATAGACAGGTGTGTGCCTTTCCAAATTATGTCCATTCAACTAAATTTACCACAGGGTGTCGAAGTAAAAAAATAAATAAGATTTTAAACCTACCGGTAAATCTTTTTCTCCTAGTCCGTAGAGGATGCTGGGTACTCCGTAAGGGCCATGGGGTATAGACGGGCTCCGCATGAGACATGGGCACTATAAAGAACTTTAGAATGGGTGTACACTGGCTCCTCCCTCTATGCCCCTCCTCCAGACCTCATTTAGAGAACTGTGCCCAGAGGAGACGGACAGTACGAGGAAAGGATTTTGTTAATCCAAGGGCAAGATTCATACCAGCCAACACCATCCACACCGTTTAACATGGAATATACGCAACCAGTTAACAGTATGCAACAAAAACAGTATCAGGCAAAGACTGATTACAACTGAAACATAACCCTTATGTAAGCAATAACTATATACAAGCCTTGCAGAAAGTAGTCCGCGCTGGGACGGGCGCCCAGCATCATCTACGGACTAGAAGAAAAAGATTTACCGGTAGGTTTAAAATCTTACTTTCTCTTACGTCCTAGAGGATGCTGGGGACTCCGTAAGGACCATGGGGTTTATACCAAAGCTCCAGACCGGGCAGGAGAGTGCAGACGACTCTGCAGCACCGACTGAGCAAACGCAAGGTCCTCATCAGCCAGGGTATCAAACTTATAGAACTTTGCAAAAGTGTTTGAACCCGACCAGGTAGCTGCTCGGCAAAGCTGTAAAGCCGAGACGCCTCGGGCAGCCGCCCAAGAAGAGCCCACCTTCCTAGTGGAATGGGCCTTTACCGAATTTGGTAACGGCAATCCTGCCGTAGAATGAGCCTGTTGAATCGTGTTACAGAGCCAGCGAGCAATAGTCTGCTTCGACGCAGGAGCGCCAACTTTGTTGGCCGCATAGAGGACAAACAGTGCCTCTGTTTTCCTAACCCGAGCCGTCCTGGTTACATATATTTTAAGGCCCTGACTACATCCAGGGACTTGGAGTCCTCAAAGTCACCCGTAGCCAGAGGCACCACAATAGGTCGGTTCATATGAAACAATGAAACCACCTTGGGCAAAAATTAAGGACGAGTCCTCAACTCCGCTCTAATCCATATGGAAAATCAGATAGGGGCTCTTGTGAGACAAGGCCGCCAATTTGGACACCCGCCTTGCAGATGCCAAGGCCAACAACATGACCACTTTCCAAGTGAGAAACTTTAATTCAACCGTCTGAAGCGGTTCAAACCAGTAAGAGTTTAGGAACCGTAATACCACGTTAAGGTCCCATGGTGCCACTGGGGGCACAAAAGGAGGCTGGATGTGCAGCACTCCCTTTACAAAAGTCTGGACTTCTGGGAGAGAAGCCAATTCCTTCTGAAAGAATATAGATACGGCCGAAATCTGTACCTTAATGGAGCCTAACTTCAGACCCATACCCACTCCTGTCTGTAGAAAGTGGAGAAAACAGCCCAGATGGAAATACTCCGTAGGAGCATGTTTGGCTTCACACCAAGAAACATATTTCCTCCAGATACGGTGATAATGTTTCGCCGTCACCTCCTTCCTAGCCTTTATCAGAGTAGGGATAACTTCTTCTGGAATACCTTTCCCAGCTAGGATTCGGTGTTCAACCGCCATGCCATCAAACGTAATGCCATGCCGTCAAACGTAACCGCGGTAAGTCTTGGAACACGCAGGGCCCCTGCTGTGACAGGTTCTCCCTGAGAGGAAGAGGCCACGGATCTTCTCTGAGCATTTCCTGAAGATCTGAGTACCAGGCCCTTCGAGGCCAATCTGGAACTGTCACATGCCAGTCACATGTCGCCGCGCTTACCCCTGCGTGCCTGTTGGTCTGTGTTGCTGCCTCCGCCTTTGGTGGGCCACGGGCTCCGGCGTCTGGCTGGCGCGGCTCCCGGCGGTTCTCCAGGGCAAGGGCGCCGCCATGACACCCGGCATCACGGGGACAGGGGGCAGTTGATGTCATCAGACTGTTCCGCCAATCCAGCGGTGGCGGGAGATTCAAAGTCAGACGCCGGACAGAGCCTCGGCGCCTGAGTATCGTCTTTCCTCTGAAGTGGATGCCAGCGCTCTTGTTCCCGGCGAGAATCTCTGAAGCTGTACTCCAGTGTCTCCGGCATTTCCAGATGCCAGTTCGCTGCACAGGTTCCAGTGTTCCCAGCGGCTGGTGTGTCTCTCTGCGGTCCAGTCACCAGTGCTCCTAGGAATCAGCGTGGGCTGCGGGCCCTAATCACCGTTCTCAAGTTCTACAAATCATCAGCGTCTTAAACCACTGCACTTAAGCTCTTCAAATCATCAGCGTCTCAGTCACCGTTTTCAAGTTCTACAAATCATCAGCGTCCTAAACTACTGCACTTAAGTTCTTCAAATCACCAGCGTCTTAATCTCCGTTCTCAAGTTCTTTAAATCATCTGTGTCTTTAACCACCGTTTACAAGTTCTTCAAATCATCAGTGTCTTTTAAACATCGCTCACAATTTCTTCAGTCACCAGTATCTTTAACATTGCTCACAAACCCTTCAATGGGCCTGGACATTCCCTCATAAGTTCCCTTTATGCTATATGACTTTAAGTTGTTCTTTTCCTACAATAAAGCTCTTCAATATTTCACCAAACCTTACTGTCAGAGTCCTGTATGAGGAAATCCCATATCAGGTCACCCCTGTTCCGGCCCAGTTGTGGTTCCTCTTCCCAACCATCGGAAGAATCCCCGAGTTCACAACACCCTCAATCTAGGTCAATGACCGTATACTCAGGCCCCATGGACCCGGGGAATCGGAACGCAGAGGCAAGCACCATGCAGGACCTGGTTTCCCGAGTACAGAGTCAGGAAGCAGCACAGAATCAGGTGATGTATTATCTCCAGGAATTATCTGCCGTCTGGATCAAATCCAGACTTTTCTGGCTTCAGTGGTTTCAGCTCCAGTTCCAGTATCCGCTCCAGTGGTTGCCTCTAGCAATGTTCCGTCCTTGTCTGGAACCAGGTCACGCCTTCAGCTTCCTACTCCTCCTCGTTATAACGGGAATCCAAAGAATTGCCGTGGTTTCCTCAATCAGTGTGAGGTACATTTCGAACTCCTTTCACATAACTTTCCTACTGATCGGTCTAAAGTGGCATACATTTTCTCTTAGCTTGAGGGTTCAGCGTTGGAGTGGGTGTCACCATTGTGGGAGCGATCAGATCTGTTGGTTTCTAGTTATACCAACTTCATCACGTCATTCCGAAGGATCTTTGATGAGCCCGGCAGGACCACCGCTGCCTCTGCTGACTTGCTCCGTGTTCGACAAGGCTCACGTTCAGTGGGACAGTATGTGATTCATTTTCAAACCATAGCTTCAGAACTGTGCTGGAATAATGATGCCCTTTGGGCTGCTTTTTGGAATGGGCTCTCGGATCGTTTAAAGGACGAGTTGATCACTAGAGATCTGCCAGATTCCTTGGAACAGTTGATCTCACTCTGTGTAAAGGTGGATCTTCGCATGCAGGAACGAGGTGGTGAACGTAGTCGGTCAGATCGGTCAAGATTCCGATCTCTTCCGTCTAAGCAAACAGTTATTCCGAGTCCAGACGAACCCATGCAGATTAATCGGTCTCGGCTGTCCCCAGAAGAACGTCAGCGTCGTCGTGAGGGTAGACTCTGCCTCTACTGTGGAGCTGCGGATCATTTTCTCAAGTTTTGCAAGTCTCGTCCGGGAAACGGGCAGTCCTAGCTTGTTCTGGAGAAGTCGAGCTAGGGGTTTCTTCTTAATCTTCTCCGGCAGTGGACTGTTTACTCTCCGTGTCTCTGTTTTCTGAGTCAGTAGTCAAAACCATTAAGGCACTGTTGGACTCAGGGGCTGCGGGATATTTTATTTCCCTTTCCTGTGCCCAGAATCTGGGTTTACAGTTACGGTCGGTCGAACGACCTATTACGTTAACTGCTATCAATGGTACCCAAATTTCTAATGGTCTGATTTCAAGTTGTACAATGCCAATCAAGCTGCAAGTGGGAGCTTTGCATCAAGAACATCTGGAGTTCCTTGTGATTCGGGAGATGCCTCACGATCTCGTTCTTGGTCTTCCTTGGCTCAAGCTTCACAACCCTCACGTCGACTTGAGGTCGACACAGATAATTTCTTGGAGTCCATTTTGTCATTCAAATTGTCTCACTCCTGTCTACCCGCTCCGTGTATCTTCCAAGTCGGATGAAGGGCTTATTCCAGAGGCTTATCGGGAGTTTTCAGATGTGTTCTCGGAACAGGCGGCCGATCAGTTACCACCGCATAGACCCTGGGACTGTCCTATTGAGCTCATTCCAGGGAAAATGCCACCTCGGGGTCGTACTTATCCTTTATCAGTACCCGAGACTCAAGCTATGTCGGAATATATCAAGTCTAATCTGCAGAAGGGATTCATCCGCCCCTCTACTTCCCCGGCAGGAGCAGGTTTTTTTTTTGTGAAGAAAAAGGACGGAGGCCTGAGGCCATGTATTGACTATCGTGGTCTAAATTATGTCACCATTAAGAATAAGTATCCTTTTCCGCTCAACACGGAGCTTTTTGATAGAGTTCGCGGAGCCAGAGTCTTCACCAAGCTCGATTTAAGGGGAGCATATAATTTGATACGTATCCGACAGGGGGACGAATGGAAGACAGCCTTCAATACTAGGGACAGGCATTATGAGTATATGGTAACGCCGTTCGGCCTCAGCAACGCCCCCGCCGTCTTCCAGGGATTCATTAATGAAATCTTTCGGGATATGTTATACCTAAATGTAGTGGTATATTTGGATGACATTCTGATATTTTCTAAGAATCTCACTGAGCACAGAGTACAGGTTAAAGAGGTGCTTCTTCGATTGCGAGAGAACCATCTATACGGCAAGATTTCCAAGTGTACCTTTGAGGTCCCTTCTATTCTATTTCTTGGTTACATAATTTCCGGGCACGGAGCTGCGTATGGATCCGGAGAAACTCTCTGCCATTCGGGACTGGACTCAGCCTCTTTCCTTGCAACGATTTCTGGGGTTTGCAAATTACTACCGGAAATTCATAAGGGGTTTCTCTACCATTGTGGCGCAAATGAATGCCCTAACCAAGAAGGGGGCTGACCCAAGCCATTGATCCTTTGAAGCTGTAGCAGCGTTCGCTCAGTTGAAGGCAGCCTTTATGACCGCTCCGGTATTTCAGCAACCAGACTTTTTAAAACCATTCTTTTTGGAGATTGATGATTCTACGGTAGGCATTGGTGCAGTGCTTTCGCAGTACGCTCCAGATGGGAAGTTGCATCCATGTGGTTTCCATTCTCGCAAGTTCTCTCCTGCTGAACTAAATTACACCATTGGAGACAAAGAGCTTTTGGCAATAAAATCTGCCTTGGAAGAATGGAGATATCTTTTGGAAGGTGCTAAACACCTAATTACGATTTTCACTGATCACAAGAATTTGCTGTATCTCAAGACGGCCCAGTGCTTGAATCCCCGTCAAGCTAGATGGGCGCTCTTCTTTGCCCGATTTTGGTTTGTCATTAAGTACCGGGCTTGAACTTTTAACACCAAGGCTGATGCCCTATTCCGTTCCTTAACGGCTTCGGATGAGGAGAATTCCGTTGAAAAGGCTTTGATTCTCAGTCCAGTTTCTATTTCAGCGGCTCCCACCGCGTTGGGCCCTCCTCCTGGAAGAATGTCGGTGCCAGCTAAACTTCGACCAAGATTGTTGCAGTGGGCTCACATTTCCAAGTTTTCCGGTCATCCTGGAGTTCAAAAGATGTGGGAATTTCTAAGAAGATCTTACTGGTGGGACACTATGAAGAAGGATGTTCAAGATTATGTCAACTCCTGTCCTCAATGTGCTCAGCACAAAATTCTTCGTCTGCCTCCTGCGGGGTTGCTGCACCCATTGTCCATTCCTAAGAGGCCTTGGACCCACATCTCTATGGACTTTGTTACTGAACTGCCCCTCTCTAAGGGTCATAACACCGTCTGGGTAATTATTGACCGTTTCTCTAAGATGGCACATTTTGTTCCGTTGACCGGGTTACCATCAGCTTCTAAGTTGGCTTTGTTATTTATCTGGGAACACTTCCGCCTGCACGGGTTACCTCTGGAATAGTTACTTCAAGATTCTGGAGAGCCCTCTGTACGGCCTTACAAATAAAACTCAAGTTTTTATCCGCTTACCATCCACAAACCAGTGGGCAAACTGAACTATCTATCCCCCTCGCAAGATAATTGGGTGGAGCTGTTGCCTTGGGCAGAGTTTGCCCATAATCATCTATACCACTCTTCGACTGGTGAGTCTCCATTTTTTATTAATTATGGATTTCATCCCCAAGTTCCAGAACTACCCATTTGTCCTCCGGAAGAAGTTCCTGCTGCAGCCTCTACTCTCCGGCACTTCAGTCAAATCTGGAATCGAGTTCATGCTAACCTCAAGAGAGTCTCCGGCCGCTATAAGTTCTTTGCGGATAGGAAGCGACGGGCAGCTCCTCAATACAAGGTTAATGACAGGGTATGGCTCTCTACCCGCAATTTCCGTTTAAAGGTGCCCACTATGAAGTTCGATCCGAGGTTCATTGGTCCTTACCCCGTGTTACAAGTCCTGAATCCGGTTGTTTGCAAATTGGGATTGCCTTCCCATCTCCGGATACCAAATTCCTTTCATGTCTCTCTTCTTCGCCCTCTTGTTTTGAACCGATTTCATTCCAAGTCCCCAAGGCCAACCTCTGCAGAGGCTGAAGATGGTACGGACTTTGAAATCAAAGCTATTCTTGACTCTCGCTATCTTCACAAGAATCTACAGTATTTGGTGGAATGGAAAGGTTTTGGCCCCGAGGAAAGGAGCTGGGTCAAGGCTACTGAAGTTACGGCTCCCCGACTGGTGCGAATCTTCCATTCCAGACATCCAACAAAACCTGGAAAGTGTCCAGGGGCCACTCCTGGAGGAGGGGGTACTGTCACACGCCAGAGGGGGCGTTCACCGCGCTTAACCTGCTTGCCTGTTGGTCTGTGTTGCGGCCTCCGCCTTTGGTGGGCCACGGGCTCCGGTGTCTGGCTGGCGCGGCTCCCGGCGGTTCTCCAGGGCAAGGGCGCCGCCATAACACCAGGCATCACGTGGACGGGGGGCAGGTGATGTCATCAGACTGTTCCGCCAATCCAGCGGTGGCGGGAGAATCAAAGTTAGACGCCGGACAGAGCCTCGGTGCCTGAGTATCGTCTTTCCTCTGAAGTGGATGCCAGCGCTCTTGTTCCCAGCGAGAATCTCTGTAGCTGTACTCCAGTGTCTCCGGCATTTCCAGGTGCCAGTTCGCTGCACAGGTTCTAGCGTTCCCAGCGGCTGGTGTGTCTCTCTGCGGTCCAGTCACCAGTGCTCCTAGGAATCAGCGTGGGCTGCGGGCCCTAATCACCGTTCTCAAGTTCAACGAATCATCAGCGTCTTAAACCACTGCACTTAAGCTCTTCAAATCATCAGCGTCTCAGTCACCGTTCTCAAGTTCTACAAAACCATCAGCGTCTTAAACCACTGCACTTAAGCTCTTCAAATCATCAGCGTCTCAGTCACCGTTCTCAAGTTCTACAAATCATCAGCGTCCTAAACTACTGCACTTAAGTTCTTCAAATCACCAGCGTCTTAATCTCCGTTCTCAAGTTCTTTAAATCATCTGTGTCTTTAACCACCGTTTACAAGTTCTTCAAATCATCAGTGTCTTTTAAACACCGCTCACAATTTCTTCAGTCACCAGTATCTTTAACATTGCTCACAAACCCTTCAATGGGCCTGGACATTCCCTCATAAATTCCCCTTATGCTGTATGACTTTAAGTTGTTCTTTTCCTGCAATAAAGCTCTTCAATATTTCACCAAACCTTACTGTCAGAGTCCTGTATGAGGAAATCCTATATCAGGTCACCCTTGTTCTGGCCCAGTTGTGGTTCCTCTTCCCAACCATTGGAAGAATCCCCGAGTTCACAACACCCTCAATCTAGGTCAGTGACAGGAACAATGAGTAATGTCTGCACTCTTTTTCGTCTTATGATTCTCAATATTTTTGAGATGAGAGGAAGAGGAGGGAACACATAGACCGACTGAAACACCCATGGTGACACGAGGGCGTCCACCGCTACTGCCTGAGGGTTCCTTGACCTGGCACAATACCTCTGAAGCTTCTTGTTGAGGCGTGACGCCATCATGTCTATTTGAGGAATTCCCCAAAGACTTGTTATCTCTGCAAAAACTTCTTGATGAAGTCCCCACTCTTCTGGATGGAGATTGTGCCTGCTGAGGAAGTCTGCTTCCCAGTTGTCCACTCCTGGAATGAAGACTGCTGACAGAGCACTTACGTGATTTTCCGCCCAGCGAAGAATACTGGTGGCTTCCGCCATTGCCACTCTGCTCCTTGTCCCGCCTTGGCGGTTTACATGAGCCACTGCTGTGACGTTGTCTGATTGAACCAGAACCGTTCGTTCGCGAAGAAGATTCTCCGCTTGTCCTAGGCCGTTGTATAAGGCCCTCAATTCCAGTACGTTGATGTGCAGACAAGCCTCCTGGCTAGACCATAGTCCCTGAAAATGTCTTCCTTGTGTGACTGCTCCCCATCCTCGGAGGCTCGCGTCCGTGGTCATCAGAACCCAGTCTTGAATGCCGAACCTGCGACCCTCTAGAAGGTGAGCATTCTGCAGCCACCACAGGAGAGACACCCTGGCCCTGGGGGACAGGCTTTTCTTCTGATGTATTTGTAGATGGGACCTGGACCACTTGTCCAGAAGGTCCCACTGAAATGTCCTTGCATGAAACCTGCCGAAAGGGATGGCCTCGTAGGCTGCCACCATTTTCCCCAGAACTCGAGTGCATTGATGAACAGACACTCTTTTTTGGTTTTAGCAGGTCTCTGACCAAGTTCTGGAGGTCCTGGGCTTTATCCATTGGGAGAAAAACCATCTTCCGCTACGTGTCCAGAATCATGCCTAGGAATGATATTCGAGTCGTTGGAATCAACTGTGACTTTGGCAGATTTAGAAATCAACCATGCTGTTGTAGCACTCTCAGGGAGAGCGATACGCTCTTCAGCAATTGTTCTCTCGATCTCGCTTTTATCAGGAGATCGTCCAAGTACGGGATAATTGTGACTCCCTGCCTGCGCAGGAGCACCATCATCTGCGCCATCACCTTGGTGAAAATTCTCGGGGCCGTGGAAAGCCCAAATGGCAACGTCTGAAACTGGTAATGACAGTCCTGTACAGCGAATCTCAGGTACTTCTGATGAGGATATATGGGGACATGAAGGTATGCATCCTTTATGTCTAGTGACACCATAAAATCCCCCCCTTCCAGACTGGAGATCACTGCCCGGAGCGATTCCATCTTGAATTTGAACTTTTTCAAGTACAGGTTTAGGGATTTTAGATTTAAAATGGGTCTGACCGAGCCATCCGGCTTCGGGAGCACGAACAGGGTCGAATAGTACCCTTTTCCCTGTTGGACTAGGGGAACCTTGATAATCACCTGATGTTGACACAGCTTTTGAATCGCAGCTAACACTACTGCCCTCTCTGGGGGAGAAGCTGGCAAGCCCGACTTGAAAAATTGTCGAGGGGGCACCTCTTCGAATTCCAGTTTGTAGCCTTGGGATACAATTTCCATCGGCCAAGCATCCACGTCTGACCGAACCCAGACCTGGCTGAAGAGTCGAAGATGTGCCTCCACCGGCGCGGACTCCCTCAGTGGAGCCCCAGCGTCATGCGGTGGATTTAGCAGAAGCCGGGGTTGACTTCTGTTCCTGGGAACTAGCCGAAGCAGGCGTTCTTTTCCCTCTACCATTACCTCTGGAGAGCAAGTATGAGCCCCGACCTCTTCTGGACTTATGCGACCGAAAGGAATGCATCTGACATTGCAGAGTTTTCTTTTGCTGCGGGGGAACAAAAGGCAAAAAAGTAGATTTACCCGCGGTAGCTGTTGAAACCAGGTCCGCAAGACCTTCCCCGAATAAAACCTCACCCTTGTAAGGTAAAACCTCCATATGCTTCTTTGAGTCGGTATCACCCGCCCATTGGCGGGTCCATAGTGTTAGGCGCCGGGGTCCGCTCGTCGGTGCGGCCCGGCGCCTAGCAACCAGGGACGCCGTGCGCGTACAGCCGCCGGCTCCCTGGCAACGCTAGACGCCGGGCGCACGGAGCCGCTCTGACCTTAGCAACGGGGACGCCACGTTCGGCCGCGTTCCCCGTTGCTGGGTCTGTTCTAATTATATTTTGGTGTGCTGGCCGTGCAGCATGCAAGCTGCACGGCATTACCTGAGATTACCTTGTCTGGATCCTGATTGGAGGGTTCCTGAATAAAGGCACTCTCAGGACTTCTTACAGACGCCGGTGATAGCTTCCTGTTTGCCTGTGTCAGCTACAGAGAGTTTCCAGTCCTGCTCAATCCGGTTGTTCCTGTCCTCAGTGATCCTGTACTCGGAAGTTTGTCATCTATTCCTGGAGTCTGACCGAGCACCTTTAACATCCTGTGGTGTTCGTGAGTCGCGGCGCAGCCGTGTGTTGCGGCTTGTCCGCTTACTGTTTATTATTTAGTTTATTTGTGTTCTGGAGCTTTTGCGGAGGATTCCGCTCCCACAGATCCACTCTGGTATCCAGCGGTGCTGGATAGGAGTAACGGATCAGTGGATCTTTGGTTGTCCTTTTCCCTGGCGGCTAGTCCGCACATACCTTTGGTTTAAGTTAGTTAGCTTGTAACCCCTGGCCTGGTTGCTTAGTCAGAGGGCCCCTTGTCATCACCCTGTCTCGGATTTCCCTTTGTCTCCCATTAAGACCTGCGGGGGCATCGGGGTTGGGCAGACATAATCCGCCCTTCGAACGCGGCTGCCATGGGCTCAAGCAACCATAGTCTCGCAGGGGATTTCTGATAACACGGGCGAGACAACGGAGTTAGGGCGCCAGGGGTTACTAGGCTCTCCTGCTCCCACAACCAGCATATCTTCCCAGTACTCAGACCTCTGCCATAAGATCACCTCTGGTCTGGAGTACGGGAATCATAACATTATCACCGGCCAGACAAAAAAAAAAAATTTTTTTTAATTAACAGGAGTTAATCTTTTTTTTCACTTATTCAGTTGGGAGATTTTGTCGGCCTCATGAATCCCGCCGGTGTTAGGCCAAATCCTGGCCAGCTTCTAGTTAGTCAGATTCAAGAACTTACTCAGATGGTTCAGGATCTGTCCCTCAGGGTGAGGTCACAGGAAGATCTGTTACGGACTTCCCCGAGGGTCATCCCTGAACCAAAAATGCATCTGCCTGACCGTTTTTCTGGGGATAGAAAACAGTTTTTTAATTTTAAAGAGTCTTGTAAACTTTATTTTCGTTTAAGACCAGTCTCCTCAGGTACGGAGGCTCAGCGGGTTGGAATTATTATTTCTCTGCTTCAGGGGGATCCTCAGACCTGGGCTTTTGGTTTAAAGACAGACGATCCGGCCTTATCGTCTGTAGACGCCTTTTTAAAATCTTTAGGGCTATTGTATGACGACCCTGATAGAGAGGCGTCCGCTGAGAGTCAGTTGCGTGCTCTTAGACAGGGTAGGAATCCCGCAGAGAGTTATTGTACGGAGTTTCGCCGTTGGTCGAACGACTGTGGATGGAATGACCCAGCCCTACGCAGTCAGTTTCGCCTCGGCTTATCTGAATCTATAAAAGACAGTCTCCTTCAGTATCCCGCTCCTGAGACTCTCGATAAACTCATGGAGCTCTCTATTAAGATAGATCGTCGGCTCAGAGAGCGGAGGGCTGAAAAAGGGGCATCTGTCGGGTCTACTCCTTGTGTTCTTTCCATTCCTGTAGACATGGAGGAGCCTATGCAGATAGGTCTTTCCAAATTGTCTCCTGAAGAAAGAACCAGGAGGCAAAATTCTGGTCTTTGATTATACTGTGGAGGTAAGGGACATTTTGCCCGTAGTTGTCCGAACAAGTCGGGAAACTTCCTGACCAAGTGAGTTGTGAGGGGGTTCACTTTGGTCTGCAGCTTATCTCCTCAAATAATTCACTGTTAGTTCCTGCTAAAGTTTCCTTTGGCAGCCTCTGTTCCTCGGTCTCTGCTTTTGTGGACAGTGGAGCTGCAGGGAACTTTATGGATTTAACATGGGCCAAGGCCTTAGGTATTCCTCAGTTAACCTTGGGTAGGTGTGTCACCATGCATGGTTTAGATGGGAGTCCCTTGTCCAATGGGGTTATTTCTCTATGCACACCTCCTGTTTTACTCTCGGTAGGAGCTCTGCATTCTGAAAAGATTGAGTTTTTCCTTACCCATTGTCCAGCAGTTCCTGTGGTTCTGGGTCACCCTTGGCTGGCCTTTCATAATCCCATCATTGATTGGCAGTCGGGGGAGATCTTACAATGGGGTACCATCTGTAATAAAGAATGTATTACGCTTCCTATCCGAGTAGCTGCCGCCGTTCCCGCACCCATTACTGGGGAATACCAGGATTTTGTTGATGTATTTTCCAAGGGCAATGCGGATATTCTGCCTCCCCATAGGCCTTATGATTGTGCCATTGAGCTAATTCCTGGTGCCACGTTGCCTAAAGGAAGGTTATATGCATTGTCTGGTCCTGAAACTGTGGCCATGAATGAGTATGTGAAAGAAAGCCTTGGGAAAGGATTTATCAGGCCATCTAAATCCCCTTTAAGTGCAGGTTTCTTCTTCGTAGAGAAGAAGGATGGTTCACTCAGACCCTGCATTGACTTTAGAGCTTTGAATAAAATCTCAGTAAAGAATACTTACCCTCTGCCGCTGATCTCTGTCCTCTTTGATCAGCTACGTTCGGCTGTGATTTTTTCTAAGATTGACCTGAGAGGAGCATATAACCTCATCAGAATCAAGTCAGGGGATGAGTGGAAAACGGCATTCAGTACTCAGTCAGGCCACTATGAGTATCTGGTTATGCCATTTGGCCTGTCTAACGCTCCGGCAGTTTTCCAGGATCTCATTAACGATGTGCTCCGTGAATTTCTTGGAAGATTCGTTGTAGTCTACTTAGACGATATTAGGATATATTCTGACTCTGTAGAACAACACGTTACCCAGGTGCGTCAGGTTCTAAAGAAATTACGTGAAAATCACCTATATGCCAAACTGGAGAAGTGTGAATTTCATGTCACGGAGGTATCCTTTTTAGGGTACATTATTTCCCCTCGGGGATTCCGTATGGAACCAAAGAAGCTCCAAGCCATCCTTAGTTGGGCGCAACCCACCAACTTAAAAGCAATTCAGCGCTTTTTAGGGTTTGCGAACTACTATAGAAGATTTATTCACTCTTTCTCTGACCTAGTTGCTCCCATTGTGGCACTGACTAAGAAGGGAGCAGATCCTACCAATTGGTCACGTGAAGCTGAGTTATCTTTTCAGGCCTTGAAACAAGCCTTTGTCTTTGTCTTTGTCTTTGTCCTTAGACATCCCAACCCAGAATTGCCTTTCATGGTTGAGGTTGATGCCTCGGAGGTTGGAGTAGGGGCTATCCTTTCTCAGAAGGATCCGGATTCCCTTGAATTACATCCTTGTGCCTTTATGTCCAGGAAATTCTCATCTGCAGAATCCAACTACGATGTTGGTAACCGGGAATTGCTGGCTATTAAATGGGCTTTCGAGGAGTGGAGGCATTGGCTTGAAGGAGCGACTCATACCATTTCAGTTTTGACTGATCACAAAAATCTTCAATACATTGAATCAGCTAAACGACTGAATGCCCGGCAGGCTCGTTGGGCTTTATTTTTTACTCGTTTCAAATTTATTATCACCTTCAGGCCAGGTTCCAAGAATACTAAGGCAGATGCCCTGTCACGCAGTTTTCTTCCAGTTCAAGACAACAGTCCTGTTACTCCCATACTTCCGTCTTCAGTCATTCGGGCAGGCCTCACACAGGATGTATTTACCCAGTTAAAGCTGCTTCAACATCAAGCTCCTGGAAATACTCCTGCTGGTCGTCTTTTTGTCCCTGAGTTTTTGAGAGCAACTGTTTTGACGGAGTTTCATGATAGCAAAGTTGCCGGGCATCCGGGAATCGCTAAGACTTTGGAATTAGTCTCCCGCTCAGTATGGTGGCCTGGTCTTTCCAAAGACATCAAAGAGTTTGTTTTTTCGTGTCAGGTCTGTGCACAGCATAAAGTTCCCCGTTCTTTGCCTATAGGTCAACTTATGCCCTTGAATGTTCCTCTTAGGCCATGGTCGCATATCTCCATGGATTTTGTGGTGGACCTCCCTCTGTCAGCCGGATGCCGAGTCATATGGGTGGTAGTGGACCGTTTTAGCAAAATGGCCCATTTCATTGCTCTTCCCCGATTGCCATCTGCCCAGGGATTGGCAGTCTTGTTCCTCCGCCATGTTTTCAGACTCCATGGCTTACCCACTGATATGGGCCCTCATTCCGAGTTGTTCGCTCGGTATTTTTCATCGCATCGCAGTGAAAATCCGCTTAGTACGCATGCGCAATGTTCGCACTGCGACTGCGCCAAGTAACTTTACTATGATGAAAGTATTTTTACTCACGGCTTTTTCTTCGCTCCGGCGATCGTAATGTGATTGACAGGAAATGGGTGTTACTGGGCGGAAACACGGCGTTTCAGGGGCGTGTGGCTGAAAACGCTACCGTTTCCGGAAAAAACGCAGGAGTGGCCGGGGAAACGGTGGGAGTGCCTGGGCGAACGCTGGGTGTGTTTGTGACGTCAACCAGGAACGACAAGCACTGAAATGATCGCACAGGCAGAGTAAGTCTGGAGCTACTCAGAAACTGCTAACTCGTTTGTAATCGCAATATTGCGCGTACGTCGGTCGCAATTTTAAGAAGCTAAGATTCACTCCCAGTAGGCGGCGGCTTAGCGTGTGTAACTCTGCTACATTCGCCTTGCGAGCGAACAACTCGGAATGAGGGCCCTTGTTTCTGATCGGGGTCCACAATTCATTGCACAATTTTGGAAGTCTTTTTGTGCTTCGTTAAAGATGAAATTATCTTTAACGTCCGGCTATCATCCCCAGTCCAATGGGCAGACTGAGCGAGTTAACCAATCTCTAAAACAATATTTGCGTTTGTACTCGGCCAAACTCCAAAATGACTGGTCTGAGTTTCTTCCATTGGCGGAGTTTGCTTATAATAATGCCTGTCATTCCTCCACCAATGTGTCTCCATTTTTTGCAGTTTTTGGTTTTCACCCCAGAGCTAATTCATTTTTTCAACATTCCTCTGTCTCCTCTCTGGCCCTGACCTCTCATCTTAAACTTATTTGGAGAAAAGTGCACCTGGCTCTCAGAAAAGCAGCATTCCGGGAAAAAAAAATTTCTGACAGGCTCCGGCGGCCGTGCACTTTTAAAGTAGGAGACAGGGTGTGGTTGTCGACTCGCAACATTAAACTTCGACAAACCTCAGCCAGATTGGGTCCTAGATTTATTGGACCATTTCACATTATCAAAAAAGTCAATCCAGTTGCTTTCCGGTTACGTTTACCAAAAACTTTGCGGATCGGAAATACCTTCCATTGCTCATTGCTGAAACCATATGTTTTGTCTAGTAGATTTCCTCGTAAAATATCTCAGGGGAGATCACCAATAAATGTACAGGGTCAGCAGGAGTTCTTGGTGGAGAAGGTTCTCGATTCCAAGTTGTCCCGGGGTCGGCTTTATTTTTTGGTACATTGGAGAGGTTATGGGCCAGAGGAAAGGTCTTGGGTCCTGGATGAGGATCTTCATGCCCCGAGGCTCAAAAGGGCATTTTTTCGAGAATTTCCTCAGAAACCTGGCTTTAGGGGTTCCTTGACCCCTCCTCAAGGGGGGGGTACTGTTAGGCGCCGGGGTCCGCTCGTCGGTGCGGCCCGGCGCCTAGCAACCAGGGACGCCGTGCGCGTACAGCCGCCGGCTCCCTGGCAACGCTAGACGCCGGGCGCACGGAGCCGTTCTGACCTTAGCAACGGGGACGCCACGTTCGGCCGCGTTCCCCGTTGCTGGGTCTGTTCTAATTATATTTTGGTGTGCTGGCCGTGCAGCATGCAAGCTGCACGGCATTACCTGAGATTACCTTGTCTGGATCCTGATTGGAGGGTTCCTGAATAAAGGCACTCTCAGGACTTCTTACAGACGCCGGTGATAGCTTCCTGTTTGCCTGTGTCAGCTACAGAGAGTTTCCAGTCCTGCTCAATCCGGTTGTTCCTGTCCTCAGTGATCCTGTACTCGGAAGTTTGTCATCTATTCCTGGAGTCTGACCGAGCACCTTTAACATCCTGTGGTGTTCGTGAGTCGCGGCGCAGCCGTGTGTTGCGGCTTGTCCGCTTACTGTTTATTATTTAGTTTATTTGTGTTCTGGAGCTTTTGCGGAGGATTCCGCTCCCACAGATCCACTCTGGTATCCAGCGGTGCTGGATAGGAGTAACGGATCAGTGGATCTTTGGTTGTCCTTTTCCCTGGCGGCTAGTCCGCACATACCTTTGGTTTAAGTTAGTTAGCTTGTAACCCCTGGCCTGGTTGCTTAGTCAGAGGGCCCCTTGTCATCACCCTGTCTCGGATTTCCCTTTGTCTCCCATTAAGACCTGCGGGGGCATCGGGGTTGGGCAGACATAATCCGCCCTTCGAACGCGGCTGCCATGGGCTCAAGCAACCATAGTCTCGCAGGGGATTTCTGATAACACGGGCGAGACAACGGAGTTAGGGCGCCAGGGGTTACTAGGCTCTCCTGCTCCCACAACCAGCATATCTTCCCAGTACTCAGACCTCTGCCATAAGATCACCTCTGGTCTGGAGTACGGGAATCATAACACTTAGGGCACGCCTAGCAGAAATCGCCATGGCGTTGGCTCTCGAACCTAGCAACCCAACGTCTCTTTGAGCGTGTCTCATATATAAGACTGCGTCTTTAATATGACCTAACGTCAATAAAATGGTATCCATATCTAGGGTAACAAAGTCAGCTGACAAGGTATCTGTCCAAGCTGCAACTGCGCTACATACCCATGCTGATGCTATTGCCGGTCTGAGTAAAGTACCCGTTGCGTATAAATAGATTTTAAGGTAGTTTCCTGTCTGCGATCAGCAGGATCCTTGAGGGCTGCCGTGTCAGGAGACGGTAGCGCCACCTTCTTGGACAAGCGCGTTAAAGCCTTGTCTACCCTGGGCTAGGATTCCCACCGTACCCTGTCCTGTGCAGGGAAAGGATACGCCATAAGAATCCTCTTGGGAATCTGCAGTTTTTTGTCTGGAGTTTCCCAAGCTTTATCAAATAACTCGTTCAGCTCATGAGATGGGGGAAAGGTTACCGCAGGTTTCTTTTCTTTATACATGCGCACCCTCGTGTCAGGGACAGAGGGGTCATCTGTGATATGCAATACATCTTTTATTGCAATGATCATATAATGAATACTTTTGGCCACCCTTGGGTGTAACCTTGCATCATCGTAGTCGACACTGGAGTCAGAATCTGTGTCGGTATCAGTGTCTGCTATTTGGGATAGAGAACGTTTTTGAGACCCTGAAGGGCCCTGTGACTCAGTCAAAGCCTTGGATTGACTCCATGCTTTTTCCCTGGACTCTGCTTTGTCCATCCTCTTATGTAGGTCACATTTGCATTTAAAACATTCCACATGTCCAACCAATCAGGAGTCGGCGTTGCCGATGGAGACATCACAATCATCTGCTCCACCTCCTCCTTAGATGAGCCTTATGCTTCATACATGTCGACACACTCGTACCGACACCCCCACACACACACATGGATATATTTATATGGAGACAGTTCCCCACTAAGGACCTTTAGAGAGACAGAGAGAGAGTATGCCAGCACACACCCAGCGCCAACTGACACTGGAAACAAATTCCCAGATAATATAGCGCTTTTTTATATATAATTATCTGTGTAATGCGCCTTACAAGTGCCCCCCCCCCCCCTCTTTTCAGCCCTATGTCACCGTGTTCAGCAGGGGAGTGTCCGGGGAGCCAGCTTCTCTGCAGTACACTGTGGAGAAAATGGCGCTGGTTAGTGTTGTGGTACCAAGCTCCGCCCACTCCAGCGGCGGGCTTCGGTCTCGCTCAATTTTGTATAAATGGCGGGTGATTTTTATAACTACTGCCTCCGCAGCCTATATATACTTATATGCCAGTCCTAGAGGTTTATATTGCTGCCCAGGGCGCCCCCCTGCACCTTGCACCCATCAGTGCCTGCTCGTGTGTGTTGTGTGTGGGAGCAATGGTGCGCAGCGTTACCGCTGCGCGCTTGCCTCAGGGAAGATCAGAAGTCTTCTGCCGCCTTTGAAGTCTTCTTTCTTCTTATACTCACCCGGCTTCTATCTTCCGGCTCTGTGAGGAGGACAGCGGCGCGGCTCTGGGACGAACGGCGAGGGGAGACCTGCGTTCCGACTCCCTCTGGAGCTAATGGTGTTCAGTAGCCTAAGAAGCAGAGCCTATCACTTAAGTAGGTCTGCTTGACTCTCCTCAGTCCCACGATGCAGGGAGCCTGTTGCCAGCAGTGCTCCCTGAAATTAAAAACCTAACAAAATTCTTTTTTCAGAGAAACTCAGGAGAGCTCCCTGTAATGCACCCAGTCTCCTCTGGGCACAGGAATCAACTGAGGTCTGGAGGAGGGGCATAGAGGGAGGAGCCAGTGCACACCCATTCTAAAGTTCTTTATAGTGCCCATGTCTCCTGCGGAGCCAGTCTATACCCCATGGTCCTCACGGAGTCCCCAGCATCCTATAGGACGTAAGAGAAATATTACATACACACTACATGTAAACTCCAGAGTGGCCTATGTTCATGTGCGTTACCAGCGTGCGTGCGCATACACGCAGCGATATATGGTAGCATACGCATTTGCACAGAGAAGCCACAAAGATATAATCAACACATATTTCATACAACACATAAATTACACATAGACAAAACATGTCCAGCACCAGACATTATATTGTCTTTATATAATATGTAAAACCAGATATATATATATTACTGGAACAGAAAAAGTTAAGGATATCATGTTTAGTCACATATTAATCAGTGTTTTACCATCAGTAATCTGGTCTTTACGGATAAACCGTTGCACACTGAGACTGCAAAATATGAGTAATATATGATATGTATGGAATAATGTGCAGAGCAAGGTGTTGATACTGGAAAGCTGGAACTGGCTTCACAGCATGGCCCTGGGGGCAAACACATATGCATGCAACATAGGACAAAAGCCCTCACACTGACCTATGAGCCGTCGAGTTCTTGAGAGGTCTGGCCTCTGGACCAATGGAAGAAGATGAAACCCACTGTTGTATACACCCATTATTTTACTGTATAGAAAGAGGGAACCAGAATCAGGCAGCTCTCTCTTATACATTCTCATTCAGTCTCACACACACACATATACACTCACACACACACACACTTATCAGAAGTCTCCTACCTGATGACTGGCTGCCAGGAACCAGTGAAACTTGCGTATGTATATTGGGTGTAACTGATTCTTATGTAACTGCAACTGCTTCTTTTGTAACTGTAACTCTGTAACCATATATATATATATATGTTATTTTGTATGCATAACTTTTAATATCAAATATATATATATATATATATATATATACCTCTGAGCGTTGGACCTCAGTATACAATGTTAGCGACTGCTTGCTTTCTCTTAAGGGACATAGCGCTGCGAAATTCAGCGCACTTTTATTGTATATGGTAATAAGATGCACCTTGCGTCCGCAGTATATATTTAATGCTGGCATTTAAATGTTTATTTAAAATAATGGAAATTCACAGGGGGACTACAATTAAGCTGTAGGGACATATCAAGGAAGATCAGTGGGAACAGGATGCACCTGAGCTCAATTTTGAGCTTCATGGCAAAGTCTGTGAATACTTATGTACATGTGATTTCTCAGTTTTTTATTTTTAATAAATTTGCAAAAATCTCAAAAAAAACTTTTTTATGTTGTCATTATGGGGTATTGTGTGTAGAATTTTGAGGGAAAAATAAACTTATTCCATTTTGGAATTAGGCTGTAACATAACAAAATGTGGAAAAAGTGAAGCATTGTGAATACTTTCCGGATGCACTGTATACATTTATTTATATAGCAAATACATCTTCAATACATATTTTATACATGACCTTATACCACTTTTATATTTGTACTACTGTATATATTTTTCATACCCAATCCTTGCCAAATTTCCACGTTTTCCTGTCATGGTAACAACATCAAATCCTATTCTTCTGCCTCCATGTCGAACTTCTTCTGTATAGAACCCATCAATTGAGATTCCAGATGATTTTAACACTTCAGATGTTTTCTGTATTAGAGATGTTTTTCCAATACCTTAAAAAATAAAACAAATGTATACAAAATTATATAGTTGCAGATCATAATCTCAAACCATAATCTGACCAAGACAATGGGGATATTAATCAAAGTTTGCCGCGACATAAAGTGGAGAGAAATAAAGTACTAACAGCTTCTGTAACTTTACAGGCTGTGTTTGAAAAATTACAATTAGGAGCTGACTAGTTGGTACTAAGGGGGTTTCCGACCTGATCGCACGCTGCCATTTTTCACATCGTAGCGATCAGGTCACTATTGCGCATGAGTATGCACTGCAATGCACAGGCGCATCGTACGGGCACAAAGCGGATCGTTGCTGTGCAATGGATTTAACGAAGAATCCATTCGCACAGCCGATCGCAAGGAGATTGACAGGAAGAGGGCGTTTGTGGGTGTCAATTGACCGTTTTCTGTGAGTGTTTGGAAAAACGCAGGCATGTCCAAACATTTGCAGGGCGGGTGTCTGATGTCAGTTCCGGGACCGGACATGCTGAAGTGATCGCAAGGCCCAAGTAAGTTCTGAGCTACTCAGAAACTGCACAAACTATTTTGTGCTGCACATGCGATCGCACCCTTGCACAGTAAATATTCACTCCCCAGTGGGCGGAGACTATGCGTTTGCACGGCTGCATAAAGTAGTGAGCGATCAGCTCAGAATGACCCTCTTTATCTCTCTTCCAGATTTGAGAAATCTTCCCTTTAGCACAATGTAGTACAGGTTGAGTATCCCATATCCAAATATTCCGAAATACGGAATTTTTTGAGTGAGAGTGAGATATTGAAACCTTTGTTTTCTGATGGCTCAGTGTACACAAATTTTGTTTAATACACAAAGTTATTAAAAATATTGTATTAAATTACCTTTAGGCTGTGTGTACAAGGTGTATATGAAACATAAATAAATTGTGTAAATGTACACAACTTTGTTTAATAAACAAATTTATTAAAAATAGTGTATTAAATGACCTTCAGGCTGTGTGTATAAGGTGTATATGAAACATAAATGTATTCTGTGCTTAGACTTAGGTCCCATCGCCATGATATCTCATTATGGTATGCAATTATTCCAAAATACGGAAAAATCAGATATCCAAAATACTTTTGGTCCCAAGCATTTTGGATAAAGAATACTCAACCTGTAGTGTGATTGCTATTATAAATTCAAAGAACATTAAACCTTAACTCAGACAGGTGTTATGAGCGCTATATGCTTCAGCTCTGACTTGCTGCTGCTCAAGAGCCAGCCATGCTTTTGGAAAAAATAAGAATTTACTCACCGGTAATTCTATTTCTCATAGTCCGTAGTAGATGCTGGGGACTCCGTAAGGACCATGGGGATTAGCGGCTCCGCAGGAGACTGGGCACAACTATAAAGAAAGCTTTTAGACTACTGGTGTGCACTGGCTCCTCCCACCAAGACCCTCCTCCAGACTTCAGTTAGGATACTGTGCCCGGAAGAGCTGACACAATAAGGAAGGCTTTTGAATCCCGGGTAAGACTCATACCAGCCACACCAATCACACCGTATAACTCGTGATACAATACCCAGTTAACAGTATGATAACAACTGAGCCTCTCAACAGATGGCTCAACAATAACCCTTAAGTTAAGCAATAACTATGGAGGTCATTCCGAGTTGTTCGCTCGCAAGGCGATTTTAGCAGAGTTGCTCACGCTAAGCCGCCGCCTACTGGGAGTGAATCTTAGCATCTTAAAATTGCGAACGAAGTAATCGCAATATTGCGATTACACACCTCGTAGCAGTTTCTGAGTAGCTTCAGACTTACTCGGCATCTGCGATCAGTTCAGTGCTTGTCGTTCCTGGTTTGACGTCACAAACACACCCAGCGTTCGCCCAGACACTCCTCCGTTTCTCCGGCCACTCCTGCGTTTTTTCCGGAAACGGTAGCGTTTTTTCCCACACGCCCATAAAACGGCCTGTTTCCGCCCAGTAACACCCATTTCCTGTCAATCACATTACGATCGCCAGAACGATGAAAAAGCCGTGAGTAAAATTACTAAGTGCATAGCAAATTTACTTGGCGCAGTCGCACTGCGGACATTGCGCATGCACTTTAAGCGGAAAATCGCTGCGATGCAAAGATTTTTACCGAGCGAACAACTCGGAATGAGGGCCAATATACAAGTATTGCAGACAATCCGCACTTGGGATGGGCGCCCAGCATCCACTACGGACTATGAGAAATAGAATTACCGGTGAGTAAATTCTTATTTTCTCTAACGTCCTAAGTGGATGCTGGGGACTCCGTAAGGACCATGGGGATTATACCAAAGCTCCCAAACGGGCGGGAGAGTGCGGATGACTCTGCAGCACCGAATGAGCAAACTCAAGGTCCTCCTCAGCCAGGGTGTCAAATTTGTAGAATTTAGCAAACGTGTTTGACCCCGACCAAGTAGCTGCTCGGCAAAGTTGAAGAGCCGAGACCCCTCGGGCAGCCGCCCAAGAAGAGCCCATCTTCCTCGTGGAATGGGCTTTTACTGATTTAGGATGCGGCAGTCCAGCCGCAGAATGTGCAAGCTGAATCGTACTACAGATCCAGCGAGCAATAGTCTGCTTTGAAGCAGGTGCACCCAACTTGTTGGGCGCATACAGGATAAAGAGCGAGTCAGTCTTTCTGACTCCAGCTGTCCTGGAAACATAAATTTTTAGGGCCCTGACTACATCCAACCACTTGGAAGCCTCCAAGTCATTTGTAGCCGCAGGCACCACGATAGGTTGGTTCAGATGAAAAGCTGATACCACTTTGGGGAGAAACTGGGGACGAGTCCTCAATTCTGCCCTATCCATATGGAAAATCAGATAAGGGCTTTTACATGACAAAGCCGCCAACTCTGAAACACGCCTGGCCGAAGCCAAGGCCAACAACATGACCACTTTCCACGTGAGATATTTCAAATCCACGGTTTTCAGTGGCTCAAACCAATGTGACTTTAGGAAATCCAACACCACGTTGAGATCCCAAGGTGCCACTGGAGGCACAAAAGGTGGCTGAATATGCAGCACTCCCTTAACAAAAGTCTGAACTTCAGGTAGTGAAGCCAATTCTCTCTGGAAGAAAATCGATAGAGCCGAAATCTGGACCTTAATGGAACCCAATTTAAGGCCCATAGTCACCCCTGACTGTAGGAAGTGCAGGAAACGGCCCAGCTGAAATTCTTCCGTTGGGGCCTTCCTGGCCTCACACCACGCAACATATTTACGCCATATGCGGTGATAATGGTTTGCGGTTACTTCTTTCCTAGCTTTAATCAGCGTAGGAATGACTTCCTCCGGAATGCCCTTTTCCTTCAGGATCCGGTGTTCAACCGCCATGCCGTCAAATGCAGCCGCGGTAAGTCTTGGAACAGACAGGGCCACTGCTGCAGCAGGTCTTGTCTGAGCGGTAGAGGCCATGGGTCCTCTGACATCATTTCTTGAAGTTCCGGATACCACGCTCTTCTTGGCCAATCCGGAACAATGAGTATAGCTTACTCCTCTTCTCCTTATTATCCTCAGTACCTTTGGTATGAGAGGAAGAGGAGGGAACACATAAACCGATCGGTACACCCACGGTGTTACCAGAGTGTCCACAGCTATCGCCTGCGGGTCTCTCGACCTGGCGCAATATTTTTCTAGCTTTTTGTTTAGGCGGGACGCCATCATGTCCACCTGTGGCTTTTCCAACTGGTTTACAATCATTTGAAAGACTTCTGGATGAAGTCCCCACTCTCCCGGGTGGAGGTCGTGCCTGCTGAGGAAGTCTGCTTCCCAGTTGTCCACTCCCGGAATGAACACTGCTGATAGTGCTAACACGTGATTTTCCGCCCATCTGAGAATCCTTGTGGCTTCTGCCATCGCCGTCCTGCTTCTCGTGCCGCCCTGTCGATTTACATGGGCGACCGCCGTGATGTTGTCTGACTGGATCAGTACCGGCTGGTTTTGAAGCAGGGGTTTTGCCTGACTTAGGGCATTGTAAATGGCCCTTAGTTCCAGAATATTTATGTGCAGGGAAGTCTCCTGACTTGACCATAGTCCTTGGAAGTTTCTTCCCTGTGTGACTGCTCCCCAGCCTCGAAGGCTGGCATCCGTGGTCACCAGGACCCAGTCCTGTATGCCGAATCTGCGGCCCTCTTGAAGATGAGCACTCTGCAGCCACCACAGCAGAGACACCCTTGTCCTTGGAGACAGGGTTATCAGACGATGCATCTGAAGATGCGATCCGGACCACTTGTCCAACAGGTCCCACTGAAAGGTTCTTGCATGAAACCTGCCGAATGGAATCGCTTCGTATGAAGCTACCATTTTTCCCAGGATCCGCGTGCAGTGATGCAACGACACCTGTTTTGGTTTTAGGAGGCCTCTGACTAGAGATGATAGCTCCTTGGCCTTTTCCTCCGGGAGAAACACTTTTCTCTGTTCTGTGTCCAGAACCATCCCTAGGAACAGCAGGCGTGTCGTCGGGACCAGCTGTGACTTTGGAATGTTTAGAATCCAGCCGTGCTGTTGTAGCACTTCCCGAGATAGTGCTACCCCTACCAACAACTGCTCTCTGGACTTTGCCTTTATCAGGAGATCGTCCAAGTACGGGATAATTAAAACTCCCTTCTTTCGAAGGAGTATCATCATTTCGGCCATTACCTTGGTAAAGACCCTCGGAGCCGTGGATAGACCGAACGGCAACGTCTGGAATTGGTAATGACAATCTTGTACCACAAATCTGAGGTACTCCTGGTGAGGATGGTAAATGGGGACATGTAGGTAAGCATCCTTGATGTCCAGCAATACCATGTAATCCCCCTCGTCCAGGCTTGCAATAACCGCCCTGAGCGATTCCATCTTGAACTTGAATTTTTTTATATATGTGTTCAAGGATTTCAAATTTAAAATGGGTCTCACCGAACCGTCCGGTTTCGGTACCACAAACATTGTGGAATAGTAACTCCTTCCTTGTTGAAGTAGGGGCACCTTTACTATCACTTGTTGTGAATACAGCTTGTGAATTGCCTGTAACACTGCCTCCCTGCCTGAGGGAGTGGTTGGCAAGGCAGATTTGAGGAAACGGCGGGGAGGAGACGTCTCGAATTCCAGCTTGTACCCCTGAGATACTACTTGAAGGATCCAGGGATCCACCCGTGAGCGAGCCCACTGATTGCTGAAGTTTTTGAGGCGGGCCCCCACCGTACCTGGCTCGGCCTGTGAAGCCCCAGCGTCATGCTGTGGACTTAGAGGAAGCGGGGAAGGACTTTTGCTCCTGGGAACTGGCTGTATGCTGCAGCTTCTTTCCCCTACCTCTGCCTCTGGGCAGAAAGGACGCGCCTTTAACCCGCTTGCCTCTATTGGGCCGAAAGGACTGTACCTGATAATACGGTGCTTTCTTTGGTTGTGAGGGAACATGGGGTAAAAATGTAGACTTCCCATCTGTTGCTGTGGAAACGAGGTCCGAGAGACCATCCCCGAACAATTCCTCACCCTTATAAGGCAGAACTTCCATATGTCGTTTGGAATCTGCATCACCTGTCCACTGCCGAGTCCATAACCCTCTCCTGTCAGAAATGGACATTGCACTAATTTTGGATGCCAGCCGGCAAATATCCCTCTGTGCATCCCTCATGTATAAAAGTGCGTCTTTTATATGCTCTACGTTTAGCAAAATAGTGTCCCTGTCTAGGGTATCTATATTTTCTGACAGGGAATCTGACCACGCAGCAGCAGCACTGCACATCCAGGCTGAAGCTATAGCCGGTCTCAGTATCACACCTGTGTGTGTATATATAGATTTCAGGATAGCCTCCTGCTTTCTATCAGCAGATTCCTTCAGGGCGGCCGTATCCGGAGACGGTAGTGCCACCTTCTTTGACAAGCGTGTGAGCGCTTTATCCACCCTAGGGGATGTTTCCCAGCGTGACCTATCCTCTGGCGGGAAAGGGTACGCCATTAGTAACCTCTTAGAAATTACCAGCTTTTTATCAGGGGAAGCCCACGCTTCTTCACACACTTCATTTAACTCTTCAGATGGAGGAAAAGCTGGTAGTTTTTTCTCTCCAAACATTATACCCTTTTTTGTGGTACCTGGGGTAACATCAGAAATGTGCAACACATTTTTCATTGCCTCAATCATGTAACGTGTGGCCCTACTGGAAGTTACATTAGTCTCCTCGTCGTCGACACTGGAGTCAGTATCCGTGTCGACATCTGTGTCAGCCATCTGAGGTAGCGGGCGTTTTAGAGCCCCTGATGGCTTTTGAGACGCCTGGGCAGACACAGGCTGAGAAGCCGGCTGTCCCACATTTGGTATGTCGTCAAACCTTTTATGTAAGGAGTCGACACTATCACGTAATTCCTTCCACAGCACCATCCACTCAGGTGTCGACCCCGCAGGGGGTGACATCACATTTACAGGCATCTGCTCCGCCTCCACATAAGCCTCCTCATCAAACATGTCGACACAGCCGTACAGACACACCGCAAACACACAGGGAATGCTCTGACAGAGGATAGGACCCCACAAAGCCCTTTGGGGAGACAGAGAGAGAGTATGCCAGCACACACCAGAGCGCTATATAACACTGGGATCCCACTATCAATGAGTGTTTTCCCTTATAGCTGCTTTTTTATATATATCTTATATATATATATTATCTATACTGCGCCTAAATTTAGTGCCCCCCCCCTCTCTTTTTTACCCTTCTGTAGTGTTCAGACTGCAGGGGAGAGCCAGGGAGCTTCCTTCCAGCGGAGCTGTGAGGGAAAAATGGCGCCAGTGTGCTGAGGGAGAAGCCCCGCCCCCTTTTCGGCGGACTTTCTCCCGCTTTTTCTGGAATACTGGCAGGGGTAATTTTACATCTATATAGCCTCTAGGACTATATATGATGTATATTTGCCAGCCAAGGTGTCATATATTGCCTTCAGGGCGCCCCCCCCCAGCGCCCTGCACCCATCAGTGACCGGAGTGTGAGGTGTACATGAGGAGCAATGGCGCACAGCTGCAGTGCTGTGCGCTACCTTGGTGAAGACCGAAGTCTTCTGCCGCCGATTTTCCGGACCTCTTCGTTGCTTCTGGCTCTGTAAGGGGGACGGCGGCGCGGCTCCGGGAACGAACACCAAGGTCAGGTCCTGCGGTCGATCCCTCTGGAGCTAATGGTGTCCAGTAGCCTAAGAAGCCCAAACTACCACCTGTTAGGTAGGTTCGCTTCTTCTCCCCTTAGTCCCTCGCTGCAGTGAGTCTGTTGCCAGCAGATCTCACTGTAAAATAAAAAACCTAAATATACTTTCTTTCTAGGTGCTCAGGAGAGCCCCTAGTGTGCATCCAGCTCAGCCGGGCACAAGAATCTAACTGAAGTCTGGAGGAGGGTCTTGGTGGGAGGAGCCAGTGCACACCAGTAGTCTAAAAGCTTTCTTTATAGTTGTGCCCAGTCTCCTGCGGAGCCGCTAATCCCCATGGTCCTTACGGAGTCCCCAGCATCCACTTAGGACGTTAGAGAAATAGGATTTTGGTTATCTACCGGTAAATCCTTTTCTCGTAGTCCATACAGGATGCTGGGGTCCATATTAGCACCATGGGGCATAGACGGGTCCACCAGGAGCCACTGGTACTTTAAGAGTTTAATAGTGTGGGCTGGCTCCTCCCTCTATGCCCCTCCTACCAGACTCAGTCTAGAAACTGTGCCCGAGGAGACGACAAACTTCGAGAGAAGGAATTACACAGATAGTGGCGAGATTCATACCAGCTCACACAAACATGAAAATCCGGCCAACATGCCGGAATAACTTCAGCAACAGCTGAAACAGTAAATAACGCAGAACTTACCTAGGATCCAGGTAACACTAAACAAGAAAACCAATGCAGGAAAACGAAGAGCTGCGCTCTCCCTCCCGTTCTGGGAGCTTTGGTACTTCCCCATGGTACTAATATGGACCCCAGCATCCTCTACGGACTACGAGAAAATGATTTACCGGTAGGTAACCAAAATCCTATTTTCTCTTACGTCCTAGAGGATGCTGGGGTCCATATTAGTACCATGGGGAAGTACCAAAGCTCCCAGAACGGGAGGGAGAGCGCGGAGGCTCCTGCAACACTGCTTGACCAAACTTGAGGTCATCAGAGGCCAAAGTATCGAACTTGTAAAACTTGGAAAATGTGTTCGACCCAGACCAAGTAGCTGCTCGGCAGAGGAAAGAACAATATAAACCACTAATGTGTATTTATAAATACTATATTTGCCAAATATATACAAATAAAATGGAATTCACCAATGTTATGTAAAAATTGGAGTTTACCCAATGGTGGTTGTACAGGATTAATGGATTGTATTCTCTAAAGTCCGTTCCGTATTTTGCCCATAAATATTATATCCAGTTGTATTCCAATACCTTTGAAAAAGCTGCAAGGTCTATGCAGCGAAACGCGTCAGGTATTTACCCGTTGGAACAGGACACCTCTGAATTGGATCCGAACCAGCCCATTCTGCTGACCAGTTATCCAGAAGAGTCTGAGAGAGGCACCAATTTACTTCCGCATTGCATGAGGTACTCACCATTTATGGGACATTGCATCAATCCTCTAGCGGTATATGGAAATTTTCCATGGACTCTCCTCAATAATATCTAAAGGGGACTCTCATATTGGAATACAACTGGATATAATATTTATGGGCAAAATACGAAACGGACTTTAGAGAATACAATCCATTAATCCTGTACAACCACCATTGGGTAAACTCCAATTTTTACATAACATTGGTGAATTCCATTTTATTTGTATATATTTGGCACATATCTTGCACAGAAGTACTGTTTTTTTAAAGAATATTGCTTTATAATAAATTTTATGAATACACATTAGTGGTTTATATTGTTATTTCCTCCACCAGCGCAGCCTTCTTCTTCTTTTGAAATCCATTTCCAGGGAGTGACTTCCCGGTACCACTGGCTGCTGCTTAGCTAAACAGCTCGCCTCACAGCGCCCGAATACCCCCGGGTATTTTTTACCTATTCCTGCAGCTGCTCGGCAGAGTTGCACCGCCGAGACAACCCGGGCAGCCGCCCAGGAAGAGCCCACTTTACGAGTAGAGTGGGCCTTTACGGAATTCGGACACAGCAATCCTGCCATGGAATAAGCATGCTGGATAGTGAACCTGATCCAGCGTGAAGTCGATGGCTTAGAAGCAGGACATCCAATTTTCTTTGGCTCATAAAGGACAAATAGAGAGTCACTTTTCCTATGACGATCCGTCCTATTCACGTAAATCTTCAAAGTCCTCATTACATCCAAGGCCTTTGAAGCAATTGAGGAGTCAGTAGCCACTGGCACCACAATAGGTTAATTGATGTGGAAAGCCGACACAACCTTAGGTAGGAACTGTGGACAAGTCCTAAGTTCCGCCCTGTCTTCATGGAAAATCAGATAGGGGCTTTTACAGGATAAAGCCTCCAATTCCGACACGAGTCGTGCAGAAGCCAAGGCCAACAAGGTGACTGCCTTCCACGTGAGAAAATTGAGATCAGCCTCCTGTAGAGGCTCAAACCAAGCAGATTGCAGGAACTGCAACACAACATCAAGATCCCATGGAGCCGAAAGCACCACAAAGGAAGGCAGGATGTGCAGAACCCCTTTCAAAATGGTCTGAACCTCAGGAAGAACAGCCAATTGGTTTTGGAAGAAGATGGACAAAGCAGAGATCTGGACCTTGATGGAGCCCAGTCTCAGTCCCATATCCACCCCTGCTTGCAGGAAAAGGAGAAAACATCCAAGTTGAAACTCCACCGCCGGAAACTTTTTGGCTTCACACCAAGAAACATATTTCTTCCAAATGCGATGGCAATGATTAGACGTTACCCCCTTCCTGGCCTGTATCAGGGTAGGAATGACCTCACTCGGTATACCCTTCCGAGCAAAGATCTGGCGTTCAACCGCCATGCCGTCAAACGAAGCAGCGGTAAGTCTTGATAAGCGAATGGCCCCTGCAGAAGCAGATCCTCCTGAAGAGGTAAAGGACGTGGATCTTCCAGCAGAAGATCCAGCAGATCCGCGTACCAAGCCCTCCTTGGCCAGTCCGGAGCAATGAGGATTGCCAGAAGTTTTGCTCTTTTTACAAGTTGTAGAACTCTTGGTATCAGAGGAAGTGGAGGGAACACATACACTGACATGAACACCCACGGTGTTACCAGTGCGTCCGCCATCACTGCCTGCGGGTCTCTGGACCTGGAACAGTACCTCCGCAGCTTCTTGTTGAGGTGGGAGGCCATCATGTCTATGTGAGGAACCCCCCCCCCACAAACCGGTTACCTCCCCGAACACCTCCGGATGGAGGCCCCACTCTCCTGGATGGAGATCGTGTCTGCTGAGGAAGTGTGCTTCCCATTTGTCTACTCCCGGAATGAAGACTGTTGACATAGCCACCACGTGTCTTTCTGCCCAGAGGAGGATTCTTGACACCTCAGACATTGCAGCCCTGCTCTGAGTTCCGCCTTGTCAGTTTATGTAGGCCACTGTGGTCACATTGTCCGACTGCACCTGAACAGCCCAATCCTGTAGAAGGTGTGCTGCTTGCAGAAGGCCATTGTATACGGCCCTTAGCGACAGGATGTTTATTGGGAGAAGGGATTCTTAATTTGACCACCTTCCTTGGAAGGTTTCCCCTTGAGCGACTGCTCCCCAACCTCTTAGACTTGCATCTGTGGTTAGAAGGATCCAGTCCTGAACCCCGAACCTGCGGCCATCCAGAAGGTGTGGTAGTTGTAGCCACCAGAGGAGCGAAATCCTGGCATTCGGTGACAGACGTATCCTCTGGTGCATATGTAGGTTAGATCCCGACCACTGGTACAAGAGATCCAGCTGAAAGGATCGAGCATGAAACCTTCCATACAGCAGAGCCTCGCAGGAGGCAACCATCTTCCCTAGAAGGCGGATGCACTGATGAACCGATACCCAGGTAGGCTTCAAGACATCCCGGACCATTGTTTGAATCACCAATGCTTTCTCCACCGGTAGAAACACCCTCTGCACTTGTGTCTAGAATCATCCCCAGGAAAGACAGTCTCCTTGTCGGCTCCAGATGAGACTTTGGATCCAGCCGTGCTCCTTGAGCAGCTGTGTTCTGAGAGCAATGGATCTTAACAACTTCTCCCTGCACGACGCCTTGATCAGGAGATCGTCCAGATACGGAATTATGTTCACCCCTTGCTTGCGGAGAACTATCATCTCTGCCATCACCTTGGTGAAGACCCTCGGTGCCGTGGAGAGACCGAATGGCAGTGACTGAAACGTATAGTGAACGTCTAACAGTGCAAACCTGAGATATGCCTGATGTGGCGACCAAATGGGAATGTGGAAGTACGCATCCTTGATGTCCAGGGACACCAGGAACTACCCCTCCCCTCCGTCAGTCCTGAGATGACAGCTCTCAGAGACTCCATCTTGACTTTGAACTCCGTGAGATAAGGGTTCAAAGATTTTAAGTTCAGAATTGGCCGTACCGAACCATCCGGCTTCGGTACCACAAAAATGTTCGAATAGTAACCTTTGTTCCACTGATGAGGCGGAACTGGAACAATGACCTTGGACACTACCAATTTTCGGATAGGTTCCAGAAGAATTGCTCGGTCCGCCGCAAAGCTGGCAAGCCTGATTTGAAGAAACGGTGAGGTGGGAGAGTTTGAAACTCCAGCCTGTACCCCCTGGACACTATATCTTGTACCCAAGGGTCCAGGCCAGACGACACCCAGATGTGGCTGCAATGCCGGAGTCTTGCTCCCACCTGACCAACCGCCAGGCTGTGAGGTGCACTGTCATGCGGAGGACTTGGAGGTACCAGAAGCACTCTTCTGGTCTTGGGAACCTGCGGGAGCAGGCTTTTTTCCTTTAGCACGACCACCTCTGAAGGTGTGAGAAGGCTTGTTCTTTCTAGGCCTCGCGGGCCGAAAGGACTGTGACGTGGCTGGTGTAAAGGGCTTCTTCGTAGACGGTGCAGCTGAGGGGAGAAAAGGAGACTCACCCGCGGTAGCGGTGGCAATCCACGCATCCAGCGCCTCCTCAAACAGAGCCTGACCAGTATAGGGCAGGCCCTCCACACTTTTCCTGGATTCCGTGTCCACAGATCATTGGCGCAGCCAGAGACCCCTGCGAGTCGAGACGGACATGGAGGAGATCCCCGCAGCCATGGAACCCAGGTCCTTCATGGAATCTACCAGGAACCCTGCAGAATCCTGAATTTTATGAAAAAAAAGAAATCAACGTCACCTTTATCCATCAAAGTCAAGTCCTCCTGCAGAGTGATTGACCACTTGGCTATAGCTTTAGAAATCCATGCACAGGCAATAGTAGGCCGCAGTATAGCCCTGGAATTTTTTCTCTGGATTTTCCCTGGCTGTTTCAAAGATAGCATTTCATTCCTTAGATGCTGGGAAGATGAGAGCGGCCTTCTTACTGTCCGTGAAAAAGGCCTCCTCAACCTGCTCAGGAGTTACATAGTAACATAGTAACTAAGGTTGAAAAAAGACAATTGTCCATCGAGTTCAACCTATTAGTGGTCTCCTGTGCAGTCTTATTATAGGACTAGTTATTTTTATGTTAGGACTAGTTAATTTAACTATAATGCATGCCTACGCACCATAACCCTGAATATCTTTATCCAATAGGAATTTATCTAACCCATTCTTAAAGGTGTTGACGGAGTCCGCAGTTACTACTCTCTCAGGCAGGGAATCCAAACACGTATTGTCCTTACTGTGAAAAAACCTTTTCGCCTCAATGTGCGGTAACTCCTCTCCTCTAACCTAAGCGAGTGACCACGTGTTCTCTGTGCTGATCTTATGGAAAACAGGTCCCTCTCAAGCTGTGTATTGACTCCTTATATATTTGTAGATGTTGATCATGTCCCCTCTTAGTCTTCTCTTTTCCAATGTAAACATGCCTAGCCTTGCAAGCCTTTCCTCATATTCCAGCATCTCCATGCCCTTGATTAGTTTGGTCGCACACCTCGGAACCTTTTCTAGCTCCAGGATATCCTTTTTGTAATATGGTGGAGTTGTGCAGAAATATGCAACACAGCCTCAATCATCAACTGCACGCCCTTTGCAAGTGATGCCGACCCCCTCGACACATCCCCATCACCGTCTGCAGTGTCAGAATCGGTGTCCGTGTCATCCTGCATAATCTTGGCAAGTGCTCGTTTGTGAGAATCTACCGTAGGGGACCCTGAGGGAGCAGTATCAGACCATACAGCCATAGAGGATTGCAATACCTGAGTTGCATGCTCAGTTCTTGTAACCCTTTCAGAAACCTGAGAAATAGTCCCACTAAGAGAGGCTAACCACTCCGGTTCTCTAGCTGGGATCTGCGCTACAACAGTGCAATCCTGATTACATGGGATGGGATCTTCCTGAGAAGATAAATCCTCTGCAGCATATGAAAGTAGACATGTTTTCTAATACACACCACTCACCCCACATACACACAGGGTACTGGGCAGACAGAGTTTCCCCCCCAAGAATGGCAGAGACACACAGATTGGAGCCAACCCACACACAGCGCTATTACAGGTATAGGGAGACCCTAAACCAGCGCAGATTATCCATTAATATGACACACAGTCTTTACACAGCCTCCCCTCCCTTCTACAAACCCCTGGTACCGTACAGATAGCTGGAGTTGCACTGGAGGGACTGATTTTCCACTTGTCTCCGACTGCAGGCAGGAAAATGGCACTGAAACGCTGCTGGGTCTGCTCTGAGAAGCTCCGCCCCCTTAATAGTGCTGTCTTCCCGCTCTTCATAGATTGTACTGGCCTGAGGTTTATGTGTGCTGGCTGAGATCCGCAGACCCCGACAGGCTAGATTGGTCAGTGTAGGGCCAGGCGCTGGCTCAGGGCGCCCCTCTCAGCGCTGCATCACTGAGTACTACAGAACCGTCCGGGAGCGCAGTTAATACTGAGCTCCTACCCTGTAGCCGCCATCTTCACACCGACCCCCCGCTTGTTCAGCTCTGCAAGGTGGTGGAGGCATGCTGCTGCGGTGAGCGTTCCCCTGTGGCGGGGAGCGATCTATCCCCTCTGAAGCTAAGTGTGCAGTCAGCGGAAACAGTGGCTCAGACTCCGCAGGGCGAGCACTGCTCCCCCCCTCAGTCCCTCGATGCAGGGAGGTTGTTGCCAGCAGCCTTCCTGTAAAATAAAAACTCTAAGAAAAACTTTTACTAAGAAAGCTCTGTAAAGCTCCCCTAGCTGTGACCGGCTCCTCCTGGCACATTTTCTAAACTGATGGTTTAATAGTACTAATATGGACTCCAGCATCCTCTACGGACTACTATAAAAGGATTTACCGGTAGGTAACCCAAATCCTATTTTCCAAAAGCATGGCTGGCTCTTGAGCAGCAGCAAGTCAGAGCTGAAGCATCTAGCACTCATAACACCTGTGAGTTAAGGTTTAATGTTCTTTGAATTTATAATAGCAATCACACTACAGGTTGAGTATCCCTTATCCAAAATGCTTGGGACCAGAAGTATTTTGGATATCGGATTTTTCTGTATTTTGGAATAATTGCATACCATAATGAGATATCATGGCGATGGGACCTAAGTCTAAGCACAGAATACATTTATGTTTCATATACACCTTATACACACAGGGGTATATGCAATTGTGGTCGAACTCCCGAAATTGTCGAATTTCGGGAATTTTTCGCCAAAAAAACAAAAAACAGACAATGCAATTCAGTACTTTCCGACAAAAAAACGGACTTTCAAAATTCGACTTTTTGAAATTCGACTTTTTTGCAATGATATACATGCTGCAATTCGACCAAAGTCTATTCAATGGAAGTTTGGAAATTCGACAACAGTGCTTTTAGACAGTAAATTCGTCATTTTCAATCCGCCACACTTTGGTGGGTGAAACTAATAAAAAAAATTTAAAACATGTTTTTTTTGTGTGTTTTTTTCTTGGTAATATCATATCTATTTATATTAGAAGGGATTAGGTACTTGGTTTGTCTTTTTTGGAGGCACAAGTATTATTTATATATTTTTAAAAATAATATTTTTTTTGTTTTTTTGATGGAATGGTACAATCCCTGAAAAAAATGGCGTGGGGTCCCCCCTCCAAAGCATAACCAGCCTCGTGCTCTTCGAGCTGGTCCTGGTTCTAAAAATGCGGGGGAAAAATTGACAGGAGTTCCCCCGTATTTTTAAAACCTGCACCGGGCTCTGCGCCTGGTGCTGGTGCAAAAAATACAGGGAACAAAAAGAGTAGGGGTCCCCCATATTTTTTACACCAGCATCGGGCTCCACTAGCTGGACAGATAATGCCACAGCCGGGGGTCACTTTTATAGAGTGCCTTGCGGCCGTGGCATTAAATATCCAACTAGTCACCCCTGGCCGGGGTACCCTGGGGGAGTGGGGACCCCTTCAATCAAGGGGTCCCCCCCCAGCCACCCAAGGGCCAGGGGTGAAGCCCGAGGCTGTCCCCCCCATCCATGGGCTGCGGATGGGAGGCTGATAGCCTTGAGAAAAATGACAGAATATTGTTTTTTCCATTAGTACTAGAAGTCCCAGCAAGCCTCCCCGCAAGCTGGTACTTGGAGAACCACAAGTACCAGCATGCGGGAGAAAAACGGGCCCACTGGTACCTGTAGTTCTACTGGAAAAAAAATACCCAAATAAAAACAGGAGACCGACACACTGTGAAAGTAAAACTTTATTTCATACGTCGACACACACATACTTACCTATGTTGACACGCCGACATCGGTCCTCTTCTCCAAGTAGAATCCAGGGGTACCTGAAAAGAAAAGATAAATACACCCACCTCATCCATGGTCCAGAGGTAAATCCACGAACTTGTCAAAAAAACAAACCGGACACCCGTACCACACGGACTGAAAGGGGTCCCATGTTGACACATGGGACCCCTTTCCACGAATGCAGAGAGACCCCCCCGTGACAGCTGTCACTGAAAGGTATCGTAAGCCAATCAGCGAGCGCAACGTCCTTGCACTCTGCTGATTGGCTCTGTGCGCGTCTGAGCTGACAGCGCATCGCAAAGCCTCTCCATTATATTCAATGGTGGGAACTTTGCAGCTATCGGTGGGGTCACCCGCCGGTCAGCGGCTGACCGCGGGTAACCCCACCGCTGACGGCAAAGTTCCCACCATTGAAAGTAATGGAGAGGCTTTGCGATGCGCTGTCTGAGGTCACACGCGCACAGCCAATCAGGTGAGCGCCACGGAAGTAGCGCTTCCTGATTGGCTGAAGGGACCTCAGTGACAGGAGTCACGTGGTGTCCCGGCATTCGGGGAAAGGGGTCTGATGTGTAAACATGGGACCCCTTTCAGTCCGGCATGGTACAGGTGTTCGTGTTTTTTTTTTAACAAGTACGTGGATTATCTCCCGGACACTGGATTGAGGGGAGTCTAATTTTTTTCACAGGTACCTCGGATCGTCGGAGACTGTGGCAGTCGGCGTGTCAACATAGGTAAGTATGTGTGTGTCGGCAGTGTGTAATAAAGTTGTACTTGTCAAGGTGTGTGTCTCCTGTTTTTATTTGGGTATTTTTTTCCAGTAGTACTACAGGTACCAGCGGGCCCGTTTTTCTCCCGCATGCTGGTACTTGTGGTTCTCCAAGTACCAGCTTGCGGGGGAGGCTTGCTGGGACTTGTAGTACTACTGGGAAAAACAATATTCTGTCATTTTACTCAAGGCAATCAGCCTCCCATCCGCAGCCCTTGGATGGGGGGGGGGGGGACAGCCTCGGGCTTCACCCCTGGCCCTTGGGTGGCTGGGGGGGACCCCTTGATTGAAGGGGTCCCCACTCCCCCAGGGTACCCCGGCCAGGGGTGACTAGTTGGATATTTAATGCCACGGCCGCAGGGCGCTGTATAAAAGTGACCCCCGGCTGTGGCATTATCTGTCCAGCTAGTGGAGCCCGATGCTGGTGTATAAAATACGGGGGACCCCTACTCTTTTTGTCCCCCGTATTTTTTGCACCAGCATCGGGCGCAGAGCCCGGTGCTGGTTTTAAAAATACGGGGGATCCCATGTCAATTTTGTCCCCGCATTTTTAGAACCAGGACCAGCTCGAAGAGCCCGAGGCTGGTTATGCTTTGGAGGGGGGACCCCCACGCCATTTTTTTCCGGGTTTTTCCAGTTTTTTTAATTTGCGGCAAAATCCGGCAAATCGGCCGTTTTTCGCCCGCGGGAATGTTTAATCCGTTTTTCATTGAATATGGTGAATTCCGGCAGCCACCTGCCGGAATTCACCTGTCGAATTGTGTCGAATTAAAAAACGGCGATAATTTGCCGCGATTCTCCGTGAATTGCATATACCCCACAGCCTGAAGGTCATTTAATACAATATCTTTCATAAATTTGTGTATTAAACAAAGTTGTGTACATTTACACAATTTATTTATGTTTCATATACACCTTGTACACAGCCTAAAGGTAATTTAATACAATATTTTTAATAACTTTGTGTATTAAACAAAGTTTGTGTACACTGAGCCATCAGAAAACAAAGGTTTCAATATCTCACTCTCACTCAAAAAATTCCGTATTTCGGAATATTTGGATATGGGATACTCAACCTGTACTACATTGTGCTAAAGGAAAGATTTCTCAAATCTGGAAGAGAGATAAAGGGGGTCATTCTGAGCTGATCGCTCGCTACTTTATGCAGCCGTGCAAACGCATAGTCTCCGCCCACTGGGGCGATGCAGGGAGGTTGTTGCCAGCAGCCTTCCTGTAAAATAAAAACTCTAAGAAAAACTTTTACTAAGAAAGCTCTGTAGAGCACCCCTAGCTGTGACCGGCTCCTCCTGGCATATTTTCTAAACTGAGTCTGGTAGGAGGGGCATAGAGGGAGGAGCCAGACCACACTATTAAACTCTTAAAGTGCCAGTGGCTCCTGGTGGACCCGTCTATGCCCCATGGTACTAATATGGACCCCAGCATCCTCTAAGATGTAAAAAAAAAAAAAAAATATATATATATATATATATAGTGAAGGGATAAGGGTACCGGCGACTGATGTTGTGTAAATATGCAAATGGTTACTGTTAAAAGCTTATGATTCATGAGCCAAAAAATATATAAAATTGAACAAACAGATTTAATGGTGCATACAGATAAAAAGGCATAAAAGGTCGTAAAAAATCCGAATCAGGTAAAAAGGTAACAAGATATAAAACTTAGCTTTAAAATAGGCAAGGGGGTCACTGCAGGGAACCCAACGCGTTTCGTCACATCAGACTTCTTCAAAGGGTCCCTTTGAAGAAGTCTGATGTGACGAAACGCGTTATGCCTTTTTATCTGTATGTACCATTAAATCTGTTTGTTCAATTTTATATATTTTTTGGCTCATGAATCATAAGCTTTTAACAGTAAGCATTTGCATATTTACACAACATCAGTCGCCGGTACCCTTATCCCTTCACTATATCTTTTCCTTTGGCAACACCGTACTAGTGTTGCACTCTTAAGGGTTGGCTGACACCTCTAACAAGGTTTTTTGTGTGTTTTTATTAAGCTTTTATACTGTTTTTATAGATCTTAAATTAGTACTGAGATTATACACCACAAGTGGCGCTGTATCACCCTTTGCAATATATATATATATATATATATATATATATATATATATATATAGCTACTGAGCTATATACAGATATAATGGGGATATCATCGACCAATGGTGTCGTTACAGTACTCATAATCATGAAAGAATATGTTCAATGAAAAATTCAAATGTGCACTTTAATTAGGACAAAGTATATAAAAAGCATAAAATTCAACAGACTGTAGGTGGAGCTATACTAAGACAAAAAATATGCCTGTTAAAATTAAGTCAAAAAAAGCGGTATATGAAAAAGTAAAAAAAAAAAATTTTTTTTTTTAAATAATAAAAATAAATACAATTATATATATATATATATATATATATATATATATATATATATATATAGTAATGGAGAAAAACAGCACTCAGGAAACTTCAAAGTAGCAAAAGTAATCGGTCTACGTTTCGGAGACCTTTAATCTCCTTCGTCAGGACAATACAGAACAACAATAAAAGACATACCTTTATTCAACTCACCCAGGTGCACGCTGAGCCCGTCGGCCGCTTCCCGTCGCCGTCCCGCTGGCGTCACCGGAAGTGAACTCACATCCGCGTCACACGGTTGGTCAAGCTGGGCGGGGGGCCGGGGCGTTGCTATAGTGATACCCGTCACCATGGTAACGATACTGCACAATAAAAACGGAGGAAATGAAATGTGTGGCTCTGCTTATACTTAAACAACACAAATGCATCAATATTGGATCACTAAGCATTAAAGTGATGACATCATAATGTAAATGTTATGGACAGTACTTCTAGAGAAAATAGTTGATCAACCATTAATATAGAGAATACTATGTATCTAAAAAGCAGGTGTTAGATAGATGCTCATTCAGCCCCAATGGCTGCAATGTTTGTAACTTATAAATCCATTTAGTCTCTAACTGCAATAGTAAATTGTCCCTATTGCCACCTCTTCTACAGGGGGGTACCCAATCGATCATTTTGTACCTTAATGCAGCTAAACTGTGGCGGGAATCACGTAAGTGTCTAGCAACCGGTTGATCATTCATTTTATTTTTAGGGGCAGTATCAGTGCTCTCAATAGCCTTTCTAATACCTGATCGGTGGGCAGCCATCCTTTCCTTAAAGCTGCGAATTGTTTTGCCCACGTACAGTAAGCCACATGGGCATTTGATGTAGTAAACTACATGGGTACTTGAGCAAGTTAAGGGGTAATTAATTTTAAACCTTTTGCCTGAGCGCGGATGTGAAAAATAGGCCCCTGTCTCTAGATATTGGCAGGTTGTACAATTAATGCACTTGAAATTGCCTGGTTTTCTGGACAAAAAGTGGGTCTGTGGGTGGGCTACAAAGCCCGTGATGTCATTGTGAACAATGACATCTTTAATGTTACGGCCTCTGCGAAACCCTGGCATTAATGTCTTATTCAATAGACCTGGTAGAGTTAGATCACTATTGACAACGGGCCAATACTTTTTTGCTGCTGCCACAAAGGATTCTGAATTTGTTGAGTATTGTTGAGGCCAAATCATTTTATTCTGTAATGTGGATACCCGGCTATGTTTTAAAGCCTGCTCCCTCGGGTATGCCAATGCCTTTGCTCTCGCTTCACGTAACAGTTTTGGTGGATAGCCCCTCAGTAAAAATTTGTTTAACATTAAATTAATTTGTATTACAGCATCCTGATGATTCGAACAAATACGAATGATGCGTAAAAATTGAGAGAAAGGCAAACCACGTTTAAGAGACCGGGATGCTGGCTATCTGCCTGTAAATAAGTGTTACGGTCAACCACTTTCTGGTATACATTAGTCACGAGTTGACAATCAACTAGGGAGACTGAAACATCCAAATAGTGTATATTCTGAGAACTAAACTCAGATGTAAATTTGATGTTTTCATCTCCTGTGTTGAGGTCAACCAAGAACTGTCTAAGCTCAGGTTCTGGGCCAGTCCAGAACATGCATACATCATCGATGTAGCGACAGTAAAAAGATATATACTGCTTCCTAAAGGGATCTGAGAAGAATGACACCTTTTCAATTGCGAACATGAAAATGTTGGCGAAGCTTGGTGCCACGCAAGATCCCATTACACACCCAAGCAACTGGATGTACAATGAGCCATCGAAAAGAAAATAATTTCTCTTTAGTGTCAATTCCATCAATGTAAGGAACAAGTCTAGATCTGGACCCTTGTAGTGTACATTACCTGTAAGGTAAGTCCTAAGGATTTGCAAACCCCGTTCATGGGGGATGTTAGTATATAGACTAACTACGTCTATGGTGCACATAATAGTTTGTGCTTCCACTGGGTTGAGCTTTTGCAATTTTAGTATATAGGCGGTAGTATCCTTTAGGAAGGTCTCCTCGGCCTGGACCACAGGCTGCAAGTAATGGTCTAAAAATTGGGATACTGCATAGTAGATTGAATCCCTTGCCGCAATTATAGGTCTCCCTGGAGGCTTTTGGGGATCTTTATGCAGTTTGGGGATTAAATAGAAGACCGGTAACTTCGGCCAATTCCGCTTTAAGGGAATCCCTATGTTTTGGATCTAACAGTCCATTACTTACAGCTGTGTCCAGGACTTGGAAGAGTTCCTGCTGGAAAGACTCTGTAGGGTCTTGATCAAGTCGTTTGTATACATTGGTGTCAGACAGCTGTCTTAACATCTCAGCCCTATAATCCTCCACATTCTGTATGACCAAACCCCCTCCCTTATCGGCCACCCGCACAACGATGTCTTGATATGAACTCAGATCACTTAATGCCTTGCGTTCTGGTAATGTGCGGTTATGATGTTTAATATCAAGCCTACTCGCATTGGTGACCTCATTTTCTAAACGCTGTACAAATACTTTAATAGCTGTGTTTGTAGAGGGGGGATCATACGTGGATTTTTTGTAAAAGTTGAGCGTCTTAAGGTACTGTGCACTGGATTCACCAAAGTGATCCCTAAGTCGCAGCTGTCTACCAAATTTGTAAACATCAACACTATTGGTAAATGCATCAAAGCTTGATGTAGGAACGAAAGAAAGTCCCTTATTTAATACAGCAAGTTCATGCTCGGTTAAGGACCTATCTGAAAGATTAAAGACTAAGTTTTCTTTTTGTATTTTCTTTTTGCCTTCGCGGGCCCACTGGCAGCCTCGTCTGGTCCTAGTTCTTTTGGTGTATCGAGCTTCGCCCGAGTAGTCACCCCTAAAGGGGGTTTTTGTGAGGAGGTAGGACCACTGCGCCCAGCACATTCCTGATCACTATATGCTGAAGTGCCTCCACTGGATGAATCAGTGTCTCTGACGGGTCTTTTCTGGAACCTTCGTCTTCTGAAGGTATCTGACCCAGTGGATCTGTTGTTAACCCCAGCTGTATACCCTTTGTTCTGAATAGTCTTTCTGGACCGTGACTGATTTTGCTTTTTTGAACTTAACAAGTTCCGTGCGGTACTTGTCAATCTGTTCTTGTAATTTGGGTAACCAGAGAGTGTTGGTGTCCGCTTGTAGTTTTGGCAAGTGTAGCTCTTCCAATGTACTGATCTGGGACTTTATTTTGACCAGCTCTTTTGAAGATTCGTCTATCACCAATAGAATAAGATCAAACGAGCATTTGTTAAGTATCGCCGCCCACTTGCGGCAGAAGTCGGGGTTGTACCTCCCGATCGTGGGGATGTTCTTGACCCGGAAGCCCCTCGGTATTAATCGTTCCCTGTAGTAATCGGACAGTGTAACACCGTGCAGATAATAATCAATCTCACGTTTATTCAATTTACACAATTGTGAGTAGATTTGTTCAGGGGTTTCAACTCCAGCGGCAACAACAAACTTATCCTTAACTAGGATAGCATCTGCATCGCTGTCGGAGAATGAAAAAAATTCACCCCTCTTAGTCTCCGCTTTTCCAATGTAAACATGCCTAGTCTTTCAAGCCTTTCCTTGTATTCCATCGTCTCCATGCCCTTAATTAGTTTGGTCGCTCTCCTCTGTACCTTTTCAAGCTCCAGGATATCCTTTTTGTAGAACGGTGCCCAGAATTGTACACAGTATTCAAGGTGTGGCCTCACTAGTGATTTATATAACGGGAGTATAATACTCTCGTCCCTAGCATCAATTCCCCGTTTTATGCATGCTAATGTCTTATTAGCCTTCTTTGCTGCAGTCCTACTTTGGGTACTACTGCTTAGCTTGCTATCTATGAGGACACCCAAGTCCTTTTCCAGTACAGAATCCCCTAATTTTACCCCATTTAGTAGGTAGGTGTAATTTTTGTTCTTGTTAACACAGTGCATTACCTTACACTTGTCTGTGTTGAAGCGCATTCTCTATTTGGCTGCCCATGCTTCTAATTTAACTAAGTCGTTCTGAAGAGACTCGGCATCCTCCTCTGTATTTATAGCCTTACACAATTTGGTATCATCTGCAAAAATTGACACCATGCTCTCTAGACCTTCTGTTAGGTCGTTAATGAAAATATTGAACAATAGCGGTCCTAATACTGAGCCTTGCGGCACACCACTTAGCACTTCAGTCCAAGTTGAAAAAGATCCCTTAACCACAACCAGTTTTTGACCCAAGTGCATATTGTGCTTCCTAGCCCTGATTCTTGTAGCTTGTAGATAAGTCTCATGTGTGGTACTTTATCGAACGCTTTGGCAAAGTCTAAAAAGATTACATCCACGTCTTTACCCTGATCTAGGTTTGCGCTTACTGTTTCATAAAAGCCAAGTAAGTTGGTTTGACAGGATCTGTCCTTCATAAACCCATGTTGATTCCTTTTAATGACCTTATTGGTTTCAAGGAACTTCTGAATACTATCTCTTAGAATACCTTCCAATACTTTCCCCACTATAGATGTAAGACTAACTGGTCTATAATTACCTGGTTCAGCTTTACTTCCCTTTTTGAATATAGGCACTACTTCCGCTATACGCCAGTCTTTGGGAACCATACCTGATATAACTGAATCCTTAAAGATCAAAGATAGCGGTTTTGCCAGTTCAGAGTGAAGCTCCATTAGAACCCTTGGATGAATACCATCGGGCCCTGGTGATTTATTAATCTTTAAATGTTTTAATCGGTCACAGACTACTTCCTCGCTTAAATAAGTACCTATCAGTGTGATATTCTCATTATTGAGATTGTGTGTCAGTCCCTGAATTGGGTCCTCTCTAGTGAATACTGTTGAAAAAACTCATTTAGTGTGTCCGCTATGTCATTATCATTTTTGCTTAAGACTCCCAACTTGTCTTTTAAAGGGCCTATACTCTCCTTCTTTAATCTCTTGCTATTAATGTATTTAAATAATTATTTGGGATTCGCTTTGCTTTCCTTTGCTATTAGTTTTTCAGATTCTACTTTAGCCGCGCTTATTTCCTTTTTGCAAATTTTGTTACATTCCTTATAGTGCTGAAATGACTCTGCTTCCCCGTCAGATTTGTATTTTTTAAATGCTCGCCTTTTCTTGCCCATAAATTCCTTAATCTTTTTGTTAAGCCACATCGGTTTATGATTTTTATTCCTTTTTTTGCTACTCATAGGAATACATTTGAGTGTATTTTTAGCTAGCAGGAATTTTAGTACCTCCCATTTCTCCGTAGTATTTTTTTCTAAAAACAAACCTTCCCATTCAATATCCCTGAAAAATACCCTCATCTTTTCAAAATTTGCTTTGCTAAAGTTTAAAGTCCTAGTTGAGCCAGTATAGGGCTGTTTATAGAAACTGATATTGAATGTGACCATATTGTGGTCGCTGTTTCCTATGGGTTCCCCTACTATAATACCAAATCCTCAGTGTTTGTTAATACCAGGTCTAAGATTGCATTGTACCTAGTTGGTTCCTCAATTAGTTGGACTAAGTAGTTATCATTAAGTGTGTTTAAAAACATATTGCCCCTAGCAGTATCACATGAATCATTTTTCCAGTTTATCTCTGGATAGTTAAAATCTCCCATCACTACTATGTCTCCTACTCCTGCTGCTCTTTCAATTTGCTTTAGTAACTATTCATCATCAGATGCGTTGATACCAGGCGGCCTATAGCATACACCCAATACCACATTTTTTTATTCCTTTTTCCCCGCATGCAATTTCTACTCATAATGTCTCGACAGTGTCTACAGTCCCCTCCTGAATATCTTCCCATATATTAGGTTTTAAAAACGGCTTTACGTAAAGACACACCCCTCCACCCTTTTTATTTAGTCTGTCTCTCCTAAACAGTGTATAGCCCTCTAGATTGACTGTCCAATCATGAGATTCATCCCACCAAGTTTCAGTAATGCCTATAATATCATACTGTTTGCTTGCTGCAAGTATTTCTAGTTTACCCTTTTTACCAGTAATGCTTCTGGCGTTTACATACATACAACTAAGATAAGTATTTTCCCTTGCGTTAGGGACATCTTTCACCTTATGTAGCAAGGATGACCTGTAATCGTCATTGGTTAGTGCTTTGGTAAAATCCCTTTTAGTTCCCATGTTAGTAACCTTACCGCATGCTCTTACCCTCCCCCCAACTTCTCCCCCATTTCGTTTACTACCGACATCCCCACTATTCTCACTGCATGACCCGTAGTTTCTAGCTAAACCCTCCCCCCAGGCTCCTAGTTTAAAATCTCCTCCAACCTTCTAACCATCCTTCCCCCCAGCACCGCTGCCCCCTCCTCAGTCAGGTGCAATCCGTCACGACAAAAGAGATGGCGCCTGACTGAGAAGTCCGCCCAGTGTTCCAGGAACACAACCCCTCTTTCCTGCACCAATCCCTAAGCCACACATTGCGGCAAGGGATTCAATCTACTATGCGGTATCCCAATTTTTAGACCATTACTTGCAGCCTGTGGTCCAGGCCGAGGAGACCTTCCTAAAGGATACTTCCGCCTATATACTAAAATTGCAAAAGCTCAACCCAGTGGAAGCACAAACTATTATGTGCACCATAGACGTAGTTAGTCTATATACTAACATCCCCCATGAACAGGGTTTGCAAATCCTTAGGACTTACCTTACAGGTAATGTACACTACAAGGGTCCAGATCTAGACTTGTTCCTTACATTGATGGAATTGACACTAAAGAGAAATTATTTTCTTTTCGATGGCTCATTGTACATCCAGTTGCTTGGGTGTGCAGTGGGATCTTGCGTGGCACCAAGCTTCGCCAACATTTTCATGTTCGCAATTGAAAAGGTGTTATTCTTCTCAGATCCATTTAGGAAGCAGTATATATCTTTTTACTGTTCATACATCGGTGATGTATGCATGTTCTGGACTGGCCCAGAACCTGAGCTTAGACAGTTCTTGGTTGACCTCAACACAGGAGATGAAAACATCAAATTTACATCTGAGTTTAGTTCTCAGAATATACACTATTTGGATGTTTCAGTCTCCCTAGTTGATTGTCAACTCGTGACTGTCATAACTGAGGGTTTTAGCTGACAGGAGGAAGCCTCAGTTGTAGGGGCTGAGAGGAACTTAAACCGGGGAGGTTTAATCAGACCCCTGGACATGTAAGTGTTAAAAGGAAACCCGAAGGTGTGACCATGACAACCAGGTAAAAGTAAATTAAAAGTTTATTGACAAACTCTGTGTAACAACAGACAGCAAATGATGACAGTAACAATAAATAATATTCCTGGAACACTTTGACCATGGAAGGTGTAACAGAGCACTTGTAGGTTAAGAACAGCTGTTAAAGTCCTTGATGGAAAAACCTTACCAGGCCTGGCTGTAGTAGTGCAGATAACCAAGGAACATGCCAGTAGATGGAATAGATGAAGCTGGTAACTTGAATCAGCTGTTGTGTTTGCTGGATAGAACCAGCCAGGTGGTAAGACACGGAGTGGATGCTGAGTGGGATCAGCCAGGTGATAAAGTCACTGAGTGAATGCTGGATGGAACCAGCCAGGTGATGATACACGGAGTGGAAACTGTAAGATGCTAGGGAGCGTGGAAACAGAGGAGTTGAAGGATGGTTACCGGTGGTAGTGGATACTGCTGATAAGTAGGAATCCGCTGGAACAACACCGGCACTTTAAGGATACTGGAATCTGCTGGAAGCAGGCTGCTGGAAGCAGATGGGTTAATACCTGGAAGCTGGATCAGCCACGGAGGACTGCAGAGTCAGGCTGCACCGCAGGATGGTAGGCAGGTGCGGGTCTCTTAGTGGATGCTGGAGACAGGAGCTGGAACCTGGAAAAACAACCACAGGAGAGAGAGACTGGAACAAGGTATGACAAACAAAGCACTGACGATTTGCTAGCCCAGGCACAGGATACTTATACCTGCAGCAATGGCTGGGCAATTATGCAGATTTCCAGAGGCAGTGGATTGGTGGAACTGAGACATGTGATTGGATCCAACATGGCTGCGCCCATGTTAGAACTTGGAGGGAAAGCTGGTTTGGAAACCATGTGGAAACATAACAGTAATGGCGGCGCCGGCCGCAGAGGACAGGAGACGCCATGCAGGATTCAAACATGGCGCCGCTGTGACAGCGTCTCAGCGTGACAGGAGGGATTTGCAGAATGTGGACACAGATGAGATCCGGCCTTGGAACGCTGAACCAGCCTCAGGAGACATCTGAAAGGCAAGTAATGGCGTCCAGATACCCGGATCGTGACAGCACAACCCCCTTTAGGAGTGGCCCCAGGACACTTCTTAGGCTTTAGAGGAAACTTTGAGTGGAAATTCCGGACCAAGACAGGAGCATGGACATCTGAGGCATTGGTCCAAGAGCGTTCTTCAGGACCATAGCCCTTCCAGTCAATAAGATACTGCAACTGACCGTAACGGAAACGTGAGTCCAGAATCTTGGCCACCTCATACTCGACTCCCCGTTGAGTCTGAACTTTAGGAGCTGGAGGAAGTGCAGAATGAAACAGATTCAGAATCAGCGGTTTCAACAGGGAAACATGGAATGTCCTGGGTATTTTCAAGAAGGGAGGTAACTGGAGTCTGTAAGCAACGAGATTGATGACTTGTTCAATTTTAAAAGGACCGATGAAACGAGGTGCAAATTTCATGCTGGGAACTGTCAACCTCAAATTCTTTGTGGACAACCATACACGATCACCCACCTTGAGAGCAGGAACCGCTCTACGCTTCCTATCGGCAAACTTCTTGTACCTGAATGAGGCTTTAAGCAGGGCCGCGCGGACATTCTTCCAGTTATTTGAAAACTGACGCAAGGTGACATCCACTGCTGGAACAGAAGTTGCTGGAAGCGGTTGAAATTCTGGAACTTTAGGGTGGAATCCATAGTTGATGAAGAATGGTGTTGAAGAAGATGAGGAATGGTATTGATTGTTGTGGCTAAACTCGGCCCAAGGAAGGAGTTGAACCAAGTCATCTTGGGAGGAAGACACATAAATGTGGAGGAAGGCCTCCAAGTCCTGATTCACCCTCTCGGTCTGACCATTGGTCTGAGGATGGTAAGCTGTAGAAATCTTTAACTTGACTTGGAGGGCTTGACACAAACTTCGCCAAAATTTGGCTACGAATTGTACTCCACGATCGGAGATGATCTCTTCAGGAAGACCGTGAAGTCGGAAGATCTCTTGGATAAACACTTGAGCCAACTTGGAAGCTGACAGAAGACCGGTGAGGGGTATGAAATGTGCCATCTTGGTGAACCGGTCAACTACCACCTGTCACAACTGAGGGCCTGAGCTGACGGGAGGCAGCCTCAGTTGTAGGGGCTGAGATGTACCGGAACCTGGGAGGTTGTATCAGACCCCTGGACATGTAAGTAACATGAATAATAACTGCCCGAAGGCGTGACCACGACAACTTGGATAAAAGTCAATGATGTTTATTATGACAACTCCGCAACACAGCAGCAGTAAAAGAAAACGTAAAAGTCAGCAAAGAATAAATACAGTTCCTGGGTACTACAGGATGGCAGGAGCCACAGGGCACTGGTAGTGTGAGATAGTTCTTATGATCTTCTAGATGGAAAGTCCTTACCAGGCCCGACTGTAGCAATGGAGATAACCCAGGATTGTGCCAGCTGGTGTTCCAGGAAAAGCTGGGTTGCTGAAGATAAAACAGCTGCTGTGGATACTGGCTGGAACCAGACTGTTGTTAGCACGGAGTGGATACTGGCTGGAACCAGTTAAATAATAAATGAACTTGGGAGCGATGAAATATGAACTGAAATGTAGAACTTGAGAGCGGAGAAATAATAATACCGGTGGAGAGTGGTAAAGTGTAGAAAGGACACCGGCCCTTTAAGGGAAGCTGTACTCTGCTGGAAGCTGAGCTGGAAGCAGGTAATGTTGTAGCTGGAAACAGATGAATCCACAATGGATTGGAGAGTCAGGCTACACCGCAGGTGGAATGCTGGTGCGGGTCTCTATGGTGGAAGTCTTGAGACAGGAGCTGGAACCTGGAAGACAATCACAGGAGAGAGACAGACAGGAACTAGGTTTGACAACCAAAGCACTGACGCCTTCCTTGCTCAGGCACAGTGTATTTATACCTGCAGCAAGGAAGGGATTGGCTAGGCAATTATGCAGATTATCAATACTGAGAACAGATTGGTGGAAATGATCAGCTGACAGAATCCAAGATGGCTGCGCCCATGCAGACACTTGGAGGGAAGTTTGGTTTGTAATCCATGTGGTAATGAAAACAGTAATGGCGGCGCCGGCCACCGGAGACAGGAGGCGCCAGGCTGACAGATGCACATCCAACCACGCGGACACAGCGGAGGCCGCGGCTGACGTAATCGCCACTCAGACACTCTGCATGCAGAAGTTCAGGGACGGCGGCGGAGGCCGCGGGAGACGCCATGCCAGGTGTAATATGGCGTTTACTGTGACAGCGTCCCAGAGTGACAGGATAGGATACAGGAATGTACACATCAGGATAACAGATGGGATCCGGTCCTGGAGCGCTGAGCCAGCCTTAGGAGGCATCTGATGGGTAAGAAATGGCGTCCAGATACCCGGATCGTGACAGCACCCCCCCCTTTAGGAGTGGCCCCAGGACACTTCTTTGGCTTTTGAGGAAACTTGGAATGGAATCTCCGGACCAAGGCAGGAGCATGGACATCAGAAGCATTGGTCCATGAACGTTCCTCAGGACCATAACCCTTCCAGTCAATAAGATATTGTAGTTGACCGTAACGGTGACGTGAGTCCAGGATCTTGGCCACTTCATACTCAACGCCTCGTTGAGTTTGGACTTTCGGAGTTGGAGGAAGTGAGGAATGAAACCGATTCAAGATCAGCGGTTTCAACAGGGAAACATGGAATGTCCTGGGTATTTTTAAGAAGGGAGGCAACTGGAGTCTGTAAGCAACAGGATTGATGACTTGTTCAATCTTGAAAGGACCGATATAGCGAGGTGCAAACTTCATACTGGGAACTCTTAACCTCAAATTCTTCGTGGATAACCATACCCGATCACCCACCTTGAGAGCAGGAACTGCTCGACGCTTCTTATCCGCAAACTTCTTGTACCTGAACGATGCCTTGAGCAGAGCTGATCGTACGCTCTTCCAGATATTGGCAAACTGATGCAAGGTGATATCCACTGCGGGAACAGAAGTTGCTGGAAGCGGTTGGAACTCAGGGACTTTAGGGTGGAATCCAAAGTTAGTGAAGAATGGTGTTGAAGCAGATGAAGAATGATACTGGTTGTTATGACAGAACTCGGCCCAGGGAAGTAATTGAACCCAGTCATCTTGAGAGGAGGACACATAGATGCGGAGGAAGGCCTCCAAGTCCTGATTCACCCTCTCGGTTTGACCATTGGTCTGAGGATGGTAAGCCGTGGAAAACTTTAGCTTGACTTGGAGGACTTGACATAAACTTCGCCAGAATTTGGCTGTGAATTGAACTCCTCGATCTGAGATAATTTCTTCAGGAAGACCGTGGAGTCGGAAGATCTCTTGTATGAATACTTGAGCCAACTTGGAAGCTGACGGAAGACCGGTGAGAGGAATGAAGTGTGCCATCTTGGTGAACCGGTCAACTACCACCCAGATGGTATTGAACTTGTTGCACATGGGTAAGTCTGTAATGAAATCCATCGACAAGTGGGTCCATGGTCGACGGGGAACGGATAGTGGAACCAGTTGCCCCGCAGGCGACTGGCGGGATACTTTATGTTGGGCACACTTTGGGCAAGATGCAATAAACTCCAAGACGTCCTTTTTCAGAGTTGGCCACCAATAGGACCTAGAGATAAACTCCAGGGTTTTTTGGATACCTGTATGTCCGGCAAAACGGGAAGCATGGGCCCAATGCATGAGCTTCTTCCTTCGCATCGGCTTCACAAAACTTTTCCCTGATGGGGGCGTAGAGTCCATCCCTACCGTGGAGAATGCCAACGGATTTATAATAGGATGCTTGTCTGAAGACTCTGACTCATTTTCTTGCTCCCATGAGCGGGAAAGGGCATCGGCCTTGCGATTCTGAGAGCCCGGACAGAACTGGAGTTTAAAGTCGAACCTGGAAAAGAAAAGTGCCCATCTGGCCTGACGAGGGTTGAGACATTGTGCGCCCTTCAGGTATAAAAGGTTCTTGTGATCTGTAAGTATGGTGATTGAATGAGAAGCTCCCTCCAACAGATACCTCCACTCTTCTAGAGCGAGCTTGATGGCTAGCAACTCCTGGTCGCCAATGGCATAGTTGCGCTCAGCTGGGGAGAACTTCCGGGAGAAGAAACTGCAAGGGTGTAAATGGCCATCTTTAGCCCTCTGAGATAACACCGCTCCTACTCCAACGGAGGAGGCATCCACCTCTAAGATGAAAGGAGAGTTGATGTCAGGCTGTTTCAGAACAGGCGCAGAGATGAACCTTTGTTTTAAAAGATGAAATGCTTGCATGGCTTCTTCAGACCACTTGGACGGGTTAGCACCCTTCTTAGTGAAAGCAGTAATAGGCGCCACAATGGTGGAAAAGTCTCGTATAAACTTTCGGTAATAGTTGGCGAACCCTAAGAACCTCTGGACCCCTTTGAGGGTTAAGGGTACCGGCCAATTTTGGACTGCTTGTAGTTTCTCAGGATCCATCTCTAGTCCGGAACCGGACACAATGTACCCTAGAAACGGAATGGACTTGACTTCAAAGACGCATTTTTCTAATTTGCAATAGAGATGATTGACACGGAGACGGGACAGAACCTCTTTAACCCAAAAACGATGTTCCTCTAAATCGTTGGCAAAAATGAGGATATCGTCTAGATAGACCACGACATGACGGTATAGAATGTCTCTGAAGATCTCATTGACAAAATGCTGGAAGACAGCTGGAGCATTGCTCAATCCGAAGGGCATGACGAGGTACTCATAATGTCCGTCACGGGTGTTAAAGGCGGTCTTCCACTCGTCACCCTCACGGATCCGGATGAGATTGTATGCACCTCGCAAGTCCAGCTTTGTAAAGATGGTAGCTCCGCTAACTCTGTCAAAGAGCTCAGTAATCAGGGGTAAAGGATAACGGTTCTTGATGGTAATGTCGTTCAAACCTCTGTAGTCGATGCACGGCCGCAGACCACCATCTCTCTTTTTTACAAAAAAGAAGCCTGCGCCGGCTGGAGAAGAAGAAGGTCGAATGAACCCCTTTGCTAGGTTCTCTTTAATATATTCCTCCATAGAATGCGTCTCAGGCAGAGACAACGGATAAGTTCGGCCTCGAGGTGGAACCTTCCCTGGAACGAGATCAATCGGACAGTCCCATTCTCTATGAGGAGGAAGGATATCAGCAGAAGCTTTACTGAACACATCCGTGAAATCTTGATATGGAGGAGGTGGAACATCAGACGACCTGGGGGAGGAAGAACAGACAGGCAATACTTTAAACAAACATGTCTCAGCACAGGAGGAACCCCATGCCAGGATTTGCGTAGTCGTCCAATCAATTGTAGGATTGTGAAGACGGAGCCATGGAAGGCCCAGGACCACAGGATGTGTGGCTCTTGGAATCACTAAAAAAGAAATAAGTTCGGAATGAAGAACTCCCACTCTCAGACGAACTGGTAGAGTCCTTAAAGAAATAACTGCATCAAAAATTTTGCTGCCATCCACGGCAGTTAAAGAAATGGACGAAGGAAGTCTCTCGGTGGGTAGGGACCACCGTTTAGCATAGGCTTCGGTAATAAAGTTCCCAGCTGCTCCGGAATCAAGGAGGGCAATGACGTTCCGATAACGTTGAGCAACTTGAAGCGAGACTGGGAGATTACAATCTTGAGGAGATGGAGAGGAGATCATTACTCCTAGCCGGCCCTCTCCTTGGCGAGCTAGGATTTGGAGTTTCCCGGACGTTTGGGACAGGCATTAATGGTGTGAGACGGAGCTGCACAATAGAGACAGAGAAACTCGGAGAGACGTCTTCGGCGCTCAGCAGGAGTTAAACGGGAACGGCCAAGTTGCATGGACTCATCTTTAGATGGTGACAGTTGACGAGGAGGAGGAGCAGAAGATTTTGGAGCAGATGATCTTCCACGCTCAGTTGCTCTCTCTCTGAAACGTAAATCAACTTTCGTGCAGAGTGAGATTAGCTCATCTAACTTAGAAGGTAAGTCTCTGGTAGCTAACTCATCTTTAATACGCTCAGATAAGCCATGCCAGAATGCAGCATACAGGGCCTCGTCGTTCCATGCCAGTTCGGATGCCAGGATCTGGAACTGTATCAGATATTGTCCTACAGTACGTGACCCCTGGCGTAAACGGAGAATCTCGGATGAAGCTGAGGTTACCCGGCCTGGCTCGTCGAAGATGCGCCTGAATGTTGACACGAAGGCAGTGTAGGAAGATAGCAGGGTGTCGGACCTCTCCCATAACGGTGATGCCCAATCAAGGGCTGAGCCACTGAGAAGAGAAATAATGAAGGCAATTTTTGTACGGTCACTGGGAAAATTGCCAGGTTGTAGCTCAAACTGAATCTCACACTGGTTGAGAAATCCCCTGCAGAATCTTGGAGATCCGTCAAATTTTGCTGGCGTTGGAAGATGAAGACGTGGAGCAGAAATGGGTAAGGTGGGTGGGGTTATAGCTGGAGTCACTGTGGTTGACGCACCAGACGCGCCTGATCCACGGAGAGTTGTCTGAATCCCATCCAGCCGAGTAGAGAGATCCTGGAGACAGCGGATGATGTGGCCCTGTGCAGCCTCCTGATGTTCTAGTCGGGCTGCCAGTTCTTGCATCGGCCTGGCCGCTTGATCCTGGTCTCCGGCTGGATTCATTAGGTCAGTGCTTACTGTCACAACTGAGGGCCTGAGCTGACGGGAGGCAGCCTCAGTTGTAGGGGCTGAGATGTACCGGAACCTGGGAGGTTGTATCAGACCCCTGGACATGTAAGTAACATGAATAATAACTGCCCGAAGGCGTGACCACGACAACTTGGATAAAAGTCAATGATGTTTATTATGACAACTCCGCAACACAGCAGCAGTAAAAGAAAACGTAAAAGTCAGCAAAGAATAAATACAGTTCCTGGGTACTACAGGATGGCAGGAGCCACAGGGCACTGGTAGTGTGAGATAGTTCTTATGATCTTCTAGATGGAAAGTCCTTACCAGGCCCGACTGTAGCAATGGAGATAACCCAGGATTGTGCCAGCTGGTGTTCCAGGAAAAGCTGGGTTGCTGAAGATAAAACAGCTGCTGTGGATACTGGCTGGAACCAGACTGTTGTTAGCACGGAGTGGATACTGGCTGGAACCAGTTAAATAATAAATGAACTTGGGAGCGATGAAATATGAACTGAAATGTAGAACTTGAGAGCGGAGAAATAATAATACCGGTGGAGAGTGGTAAAGTGTAGAAAGGACACCGGCCCTTTAAGGGAAGCTGTACTCTGCTGGAAGCTGAGCTGGAAGCAGGTAATGTTGTAGCTGGAAACAGATGAATCCACAATGGATTGGAGAGTCAGGCTACACCGCAGGTGGAATGCTGGTGCGGGTCTCTATGGTGGAAGTCTTGAGACAGGAGCTGGAACCTGGAAGACAATCACAGGAGAGAGACAGACAGGAACTAGGTTTGACAACCAAAGCACTGACGCCTTCCTTGCTCAGGCACAGTGTATTTATACCTGCAGCAAGGAAGGGATTGGCTAGGCAATTATGCAGATTATCAATACTGAGAACAGATTGGTGGAAATGATCAGCTGACAGAATCCAAGATGGCTGCGCCCATGCAGACACTTGGAGGGAAGTTTGGTTTGTAATCCATGTGGTAATGAAAGCAGTAATGGCGGCGCCGGCCACCGGAGACAGGAGGCGCCAGGCTGACAGATGCACATCCAACCACGCGGACACAGCGGAGGCCGCGGCTGACGTAATCGCCACTCAGACACTCTGCATGCAGAAGTTCAGGGACGGCGGCGGAGGCCGCGGGAGACGCCATGCCAGGTGTAATATGGCGTTTACTGTGACAGCGTCCCAGAGTGACAGGATAGGATACAGGAATGTACACATCAGGATAACAGATGGGATCCGGTCCTGGAGCGCTGAGCCAGCCTTAGGAGGCATCTGATGGGTAAGAAATGGCGTCCAGATACCCGGATCGTGACACCACCCAGATGGTATTAAACTTGTTGCACATAGGCAGGTCTGTAACAAAGTCCATCGACAAATGGGTCCACGGTCGACGGGGAACAGATAATGGAACCAGTTGCCCTGCAGGCGACTAGCGGGAGACTTTGTGTTGGGCACACTTCGGGCAAGAAGCAATAAACTCCATGACGTCCTTCTTCAGAGTTGGCCACCAGTAGGACCTAGAAATTAATTCAAGGGTTTTCTGAATGCCTGTATGTCCGGCAAAACGGGAAGCATGGGCCCAATGCATGAGCTTCTTCCTTAACACCGGCTTCACAAAACTTTTCCCTGGTGGAGGCGTAGAGTCCATCCCTACCGTGGAGAATGCCAACGGATTAATAATAGGATGCTTGTCCACAGACTCCGACTCATTTTCTTGCTCCCATGAGCGGGAAAGGGCATCGGCCTTGCGATCCTGAGAACCCAGACAGAACTGGAGTTTAAAGTCGAACCTGGAAAAGAAAAGTGCTCGTCTGGCCTGACGAGGGTTAAGACATTGTGCGCTTTTCAGATATAAGATATTCTTGTGGTCGGTAAGTATAGTAATTGAATGAGAAGCTCTCTCCAACAGATATCTCCACTCCTCTAGAGAGAGCTTGATGGCTAGCAACTCCTGGTCGCCAATGGCATAGTTGCGCTCAGCTGGGGAGAACTTCCGGGAGAAGAAACTGCAAGGGTGTAAATGGCCATCTTTAGCCCTCTGAGATAACACCGCTCCTACTCCAACGGAGGAGGCATCCACCTCTAAGATGAAAGGAGAGTCGATGTCGGGCTGTTTCAGAACTGGTGCAGAGATGAAACGTTGCTTTAGGAGATGAAAAGCTTGCGTAGCTTCTTCAGACCACTTGGACGGGTTAGCACCCTTCTTGGTTAATGCAGTGATAGGCGCCACAATGGTGGAAAAGTCTCGTATAAACTTTCTGTAATAACTGGCGAACCCTAAGAACCTCTGGACCCCTTTGAGGGTTTAGAGTATCGGCCAATTCTGGATTGCTTGTAGTTTCTCAGGATCCATCTCTAGTCCGGAACCGGACACAATGTAACCTAGAAACGGAATGGATTTAACTTCAAAAACACATTTCTCCAATTTGCAATAGAGATGATTGACACGGAGACGGGACAGAACCTCCTTTACCCAAAAACGATGTTCCTCTAGATTATTGGCAAAGATGAGGATATCATCTAGATATACCACAACATGGCGGTATAAGATGTCTCTGAAGATCTCATTGACGAAATGCTGGAAGACAGTTGGAGCATTGCTCAATCCGAAGGGCATGACGAGGTACTCATAATATCCATCACGGGTGTTAAAGGCGGTCTTCCACTCGTCACCCTCACGGATCCGGATGAGATTGTAGGCACCCCTCAAATCCAACTTTGTAAAGATGGTTGCTCCGCTGACTCTATTGAAGAGCTCTGTAATCAAGGGTAAAGGTTACCGGTTCTTGACGGTAATTTCGTTCAGACCTCTGTAGTCGATGCACGGCCGCAGACCACCGTCTTTCTTCTTAACGAAGAAGAAGCCTGCGCCAGCTGGAGAAGAAGGTCGAATTAAACCCTTCGCCAGGTTCTCTTTGATGTACTCCTCCATGGAGTGCGTCTCAGGCAGAGACAATGGATAAGTTCGGGCTCGAGGTGGAACCTTCCCTGGAATGAGATCAATTGGGCAGTCCCATTCTCTATGAGGAGGAAGGATATCAGCAGAAGCTTTACTGAACACGTCCGTGTAGTCTTGATATGGAGGAGGTGGAACATCAGATGACCTGGGGAAAGAAGAACAAACAGGAAGCACTTTGGACAAACAGGTCTCAGCACAGGAGGGACCCCATGCTAGTATCTGCGTAGTCGTCCAGTCAATCGATGGATTGTGGAGGCGGAGCCATGGAAGGCCCAAAACCACTGGATGTGTGGCTCTTGGAATGACTAGGAAGGAAATAAATTCTGCATGAAGAACTCCCACTCTCAGACGAACTGGTAGAGTCCTTAGAGAAATAACTGCGTCAAATATCTTGCTGCCATCCACGGCAGTCAAGGAGATGGACGAGGAAAGTCTCTCGGTGGGTAGGGACCACCGTTTAACATAAGCTTCGGTTATGAAATTCCCAGCTGCTCCGGAATCAAGGAGGGCAATGACGTTCCTGTAACATTGAGCAATTTGAAGCGAGACTGGGAGATTACAATCACGAGGAGATGGAGAGGAGAGCATTACTCCTAGCCGGCCCTCTCCTTGGCGAGCTAGGACTTGAAGTCCCGGACGTTTGGGACAGGCATGGATTGCGTGAGACGGAGCTGCACAGTAGAGACAGAGGAACTCGGAAAGACGTCTTCGGCGCTCAGCAGGGGATAGACGGGAACGACCAATTTGCATGGGCTCATCTTCGGACGGAGACGGTTGATGAGGAGGAGGAGCAGAGGATTTTGGAGTGGATGACCTTCCCCGCTCAATTGCTCTTTCGCTGAACCGTAGATCAACCTTCGTGCATAATGAAATTAGCTCATCCAACTTAGAGGGCAAGTCTCTGGTAGCTAACTCATCCTTGATGCGCTCAGATAAGCCATGCCAGAATGCAGCATACAGGGCCTCGTCGTTCCATGCCAGTTCGGATGCCATGATTTGGAACTGTATTAGATACTGTCCCACAGTACGTGTTCCCTGGCGTAAACGGAGAATCTCAGATGAAGCAGAGGTTACCCGGCCTGGCTCGTCGAAGATGCGCCTGAATGTTGCCACAAAGTCAGTATAGGAGGACAGCAGGGGATCAGACTTCTCCCATAAAGGTGATGCCCAGTCAAGGGCTGAGCCGCTAAGAAGGGAGATGATATAGGCAATTTTAGTACGGTCACTGGGGAAATTGCCAGGTTGAAGCTCAAAATGGATTTGGATTTCGCATTGGTTGAGAAATCCCTGCAGAACCTTGGAGATCCGTCAAATTTTGCTGGCGTTGGAAGATGAAGACGTGTAATGGAAATGGGCAAGGTGAGTGGGGTTACAGCTGGAGTCACTGTGGTGGACGCACCGGACGTGTCAGGTTCACGGAGGGTCGTTTGAATCCCATCCAGCCGCGTAGAGAGATCCTGGAGACAGCAGATGATATGGCCTTGTGCAGCCTCCTGATGTTCAAGTCGGGCTGCCAGTTCTTGCATCGGCCTAACCGCTTGATCCTGGTCTCCGGCTGGATTCATATGGTCAGTGCTTACTGTCACAATTGAGGGTTTTAGCTGACAGGAGGAAGCCTCAGTTGTAGGGGCTGAGAGGAACTTAAACCGGGGAGGTTTAATCAGATCCCTGGACATGTAAGTGTTAAAAGGAAACCCGAAGGTGTGACCATGACAACCAGGTAAAAGTAAATTAAAAGTTTATTGACAAACTCTGTGTAACAACAGACAGCAAATGATGACAGTAGCAATAAATAATATTCCTGGAACACTTTGACCATGGAAGGTGTAACAGAGCACTGGTAGGTTAAGAACAGCTGTTAAAGTCCTTGATGGAAAAACCTTACTAGGCCTGGCTGTAGTAGTGCAGATAACCAAGGAACATGCCAGTAGATGGAATAGATGAAGCTGGTAACTTGAATCAGCTGTTGTGTTTGCTGGATAGAACCATCCAGGTGGTAAGACACGGAGTGGATGCTGAGTGGGATCAGCCAGGTGATAAAGTCACTGAGTGAATGCTGGATGGAACCAGCCAGGTGATGATACACGGAGTGGAAACTGTAAGATGCTAGGAAGCGTGGAAACAGAGGAGTTGAAGGATGGTTACCGGTGGTAGTGGATACTGCTGATAAGTAGGAATCCGCTGGAACAACACCGGCACTTTAAGGATACTGGAATCTGCTGGAAGCAGATGGGTTAATACCTGGAAGCTGGATCAGCCACGGAGGACTGCAGAGTCAGGCTGCACCGCAGGATGGTAGGCAGGTGCGGGTCTCTTAGTGGATGCTGGAGACAGGAGCTGGAACCTGGAAAAACAACCACAGGAGAGACTGGAACAAGGTATGACAAACAAAGCACTGACGATTTGCTAGCCCAGGCACAGGATACTTACACCTGCAGCAATGCAGGTATTGGCTGGGCAATTATGCAGATTTCCAGAGGCAGTGGATTGGTGGAACTGAGACATGTGATTGGATCCAACATGGCTGTGCCCATGTTAGAACTTGGAGGGAAAGCTGGTTTGGAAACCATGTGGAAACATAACAGTAATGGCGGCGCCGGCCGCAGAGGACAGGAGACGCCATGCAGGATTGAAACATGGCGTCGCTGTGACAGCGTCTCAGCGTGACAGGAGGGATATGCAGAATGTGGACACAGATGAGATCCGGCCTTGGAACGCTGAACCAGCCTCAGGAGACATCTGAAAGGCAAGTAATGGCGTCCAGATACCCGGTTCGTGACAGTGACTAATGTATACCAGAAAGTGGTTGACCGTAACACTTATTTACAGGCAGATAGCCAGCATCCCCCGTCTCTTAAACGTGGTTTGCCTTTCTCTCAATTTTTACGCATCATTCGTATTTGTTCGAATCATCAGGATGCTGTAATACAAATTAATTTAATGTTAAACAAATTTTTACTGAGGGGCTATCCACCAAAACTGTTACGTGAAGCGAGAGCAAAGGCATTGGTATACACGAGGGAGCAGGCTTTAAAACATAGCCGGGTATCCACATTACAGAATAAAATGATTTGGCCTCAACAATACTCAACAAATTCAGAATCCTTTGTGGCAGCAGCAAAAAAGTATTGGCCCGTTGTCAATAGTGATCTAACTCTACCAGGTCTATTGAATAAGACATTAATGCCAGGGTTTCGCAGAGGCCGTAACATTAAAGATGTCATTGTTCACAATGACATCACGGGCTTTGTAGCCCACCCACAGACCCACTTTTCGTCCAGAAAACCAGGCAATTTCAAGTGCATTAATTCTACAACCTGCCAATATCTAGAGACAGGGGCCTATTTTTCACATCCGCGCTCAGGCAAAAGGTTTAAAATTAATTACCCCTTAACTTGCTCAAGTACCCATGTAGTTTACTACATCAAATGCCCATGTGGCTTACTGTACGTGGGCAAAACAATTCGCAGCTTTAAGGAAAGGATGGCTGCCCACCGATCAGGTATTAGAAAGGCTATTGAGAGCACTGATACTGCCCCTAAAAATAAAAATAAAATGAATGATCAACTGGTTGCTAGACACTTACGTGATTCCCGCCACAGTTTAGCTGCATTAAGGTACAAAATGATCGATTGGGTACCCCCCTGTAGAAGAGGTGGCAAAAGGGACAATTTACTATTGCAGTTAGAGACTAAATGCATTTATAAGTTACAAACATTGCAGCCATTGGGGCTGAATGAGCATCTATCTTACACCTGCTTTTTAGATACATAGTATTCTCTATATTAATGGTTGATTAACTATTTTCTCTAGAAGTACTGTCCATAACATTTACATTATGATGTCATCACTTTAATGCTTAGTGATCCAATATTGATGCATTTGTGTTGGTTAAGTATAAGCAGAGCCACACATTTCATTTCCTCCGTTTTTATTGTGCAGTATCGTTACCATGGTGACGGGTATCACTATAGCAACGCCCCGGCCCCCCGCCCAGCTTGACCAACCGTGTGACGCGGATGTGAGTTCACTTCCGGTGACGCTAGCGGGACGGCAACGGGAAGCGGCCGACGGGCTCAGCGTGCACCTGGGTGAGTTGAATAAAGGTATGTCTTTTATTGTTGTTCTGTATTGTCCTGACGAAGTAGATTAAAGGTCTCCGAAACGTAGACCGATTACTTTTGCTACTTTGAAGTTTCCTGGGTGCCGTTTTTTCTCCATTACTATATCCATTTCCGATTCTGGCACCGGGACCAGTTGATATACTTGTTGGAGTGCCGGACACCCTTGTCTCATATATATATATATATATATATATATATATATATATATATATATATATATATATATATATATATATATATATATATAAGGTTGTATAAGAGAAACTAATATAAAACTTTTTTTCCCTTTTAAAAAAAAAGATATCAAATGACAGGATTTATGTCTAATCTTTAGAAGGCAGGAGGTCACAGCGAGGAAGGCCCAACGCGTTGCGTCCTAAGACTTCATGAAGGGGTCCTGTTGTTAGGCGCGGCGGTCTTCGGCCGTGCCCTGACTGAGCAGCGGTCACGGCCGCCGCGTCTCTCTCCTTCCCTGTCCCCCGCACGGCGCCTAGCAACGCCAGGACGCCGTGCGCACTATAGCCGCCGGGTCCCTGGCAACGCAGGACGCCGTGCGTGCATGGCCGCCGGGTGCATAGCAACGGGGACGCCACAGGTGGACCGCGTTCCCCGTTGCTAAGAATTGTTAATTAGGTTGCTCGTGCAGCAGGGCAGCTGCACGGCAACTAGTAATTAGGGTCTGGGGGCTGGTCCTGCTGGCCCTCCTGTTATTGGCCAGCAGGGCCTTTTTATGTGAGCCAGCACACTGCAGCCCCGCCGGTGATAGCTTCTTGTATGCTGTTCCTGCCTTGCAGAACTCTGTTCCTGTCAGCCGTGTTTGGTGGATCTTGCTCCCTGCCCTCTGGTACTTTGGAGGTCCGAAGCCGGTCCTGGGAATCCTTCTAATCCTTGCGAACCTGTTTCTGTCATCTGGGGTTCTCGCCCAGTTTCGTGAGTAGCGGCTTCTGCCGCGTGTTGCGGCCTATGCCGCTTAGTGTTTACTTCACTGTGAATTGGTGCATTTGCGGAGGTTTCCGCTTTCACTGTCCTCCCTGGAACTCGGCGGTGCCGTGTGGGGGAGTGGACAGTGGTTTCTTTGTAGTTCTTTTCCTTTGGCGGCGTGCCGCACATACGTTTAGTTTTTAGGTAGTTTATAGCCCCTAGCGTGGTTGTTTCAGTTAGAGGTCCCCTTGTTATTACCCTGTCTCAGTTCACGCCTTGTCTCTCTTTAAGACCTGAGGGGGCATCGGAGTTGGGCAGACCTAATCCGCCCTTCAAACGCGGCTGCCATGGGCCCAAGAAACCATAGTCGTTCAGGCGTGAATTGATAACACGGGTAAGACAACGGAGGTAGGGTGCTAGGGGCTATTTCCTTCCCATTTCCCAATCCCAGCATTCCGTCTTGGTGCTCAGGACTCACTACATAAGATCTCCCCTGTCCTGAGCATCAGGATCGTATCATTATCACCGGCCCACATAAAAAAAAAAGGGGGTTTAATTTTTTCCGTTGTATTGGTGGGCCTAGAAATTCGGCCTCATGAATCCGGCAGGTTTAGGGCCAAACCCCAGTCAGCTTTTGGTTAACCAAATACAGGAATTAACTCAGATGGTTCAGGACCTTACTCTTTGGGTGAGATCGCAGGAAGATCTTTTGCGAGCCTCCCCGAGTATGGTTCCAGAACCAAAGATGCATTTTCCTGACCGTTTTTCGGGTAACCGAAAGGATTTTTTTAATTTTAAGGAAGCTTGTAAGCTTTATTTTCGTTTAAGGCCCCGTTCCTCTGGTACTGAGTCTCAGCGGGTCGGGATTGTGATGTCTTTACTTCAGGGTGATCCGCAGACCTGGGCGTGGGCTAAGAGCGGATGATGCGGCTTTGTTATCAGTAGACAACTTTTTTAAATGCTTAGGCCTCTTATTTGACGACCCAGATAGAGAAGCATCAGCTGAGAGTCATCTGCGTGCCCTTAAGCAAGGCAAAAATTCAGCAGAGGTGTATTGTACCGAATTTCGCCGTTGGTCGAACGACTGTGGCTGGAATGACCCGGCCCTGCGCAGTCAGTTTCGCCTCGGTTTGTCGGAAGTTATTAAAGACAGTCTCCTTCAGTACCCCGCTCCTGAGACTCTAGACAAACTCATGGAGCTCGCTATTAAAATTGATCGTCGTCTCAGAGAGCGGAGGGCTGAAAGAGGAACAACTTTTAGGCCTAATCCATGTGTATATACCTTTCCTGAGGACGTCGAGGAGCCCATGCAAATGGGTCTCTCCCGGCTGTCCCCAGAGGAAAGAACCAGAAGCTTAAGTTCTGGTCTTTGTTTGTATTGTGGTGGTAAGGGACATATCGCACGTAACTGCCCGAACAAGCCGGGAAACGCTCTGACCAAGTGAATTGTGAGGGGGTTCACTTGGGTCTGCAGTTAATCTCCTCTAATAATTCTCTATTAGTTCCGGTAAAGATTTCCTTTGGCAGCCTCAGTTAGTTGGTGTCGGCCTTCGTCGACAGTGGAGATGCAGGAAATTTTATGGATTTAGCATGGGCTAAAGCTTTAGGCGTTCCCCAGTCTCCTAAAGTTTGTCGGACTAAAACAAATTATACGACCATGGCGTGGAGGAAATACGGAAGATCTCCTATCAAGAGAAGAGACGAAAATGATATACGAATTGGGAACTCTGGCCCCAAGAGGCCTGAACATTGATATAGATTTAGCATCATTTTTAAAAACCAATTAATATGAGATATTAGTACCACCCCATTTCCTGGTCTATAAGATAATATTTTAATTTATGTATTGCATGCCATGACATGTTTAATACTTGGATATTAATTAAGATATTTATAGAAGAGAGTATGAAATGATAACATTTTATTAATAAAATATTAAAATAATCAATGTAGTAGGGAGTATTTATTCATTAGATATCCAGTACAGGTTGAGTATCCCATATCCAAATATCCGAAATACGGAATATTCCGAAATACGGACTTTTTTGAGCGAGAGTGAGATAGTGAAACTTTTGTTTTTGGATGGCTCAATGTACACAAACTTTGTTTAATACACACAGTTATTAAAAATATTGTATTAAATGACCTTCAGACTGTGTATATAAGGTGTATATGAAACATAAATGAATTGTGTGAATGTAGACACACTTTGTTTAATGCACAAAGTTATAAAAAATATTGGCTAAAACTACCTGCAGGCTGTGTGTATAAGGTGTATATGTAACATAAATGTATTCTGTGCTTAGATTTAGGTCCCATCACCATGATATCTCATTATGGTATGCAATTATTCCAAAATACGGAAAAATCCCATATCCAAAGTACCTCTGGTCCCAAGCATTTTGGATAAGGGATACTCAACCTGTAGTATGTTTGTCGTGTTTGGTTTCATTTTATATGTTTTATGTCCTGTGTTTTATGTTGTATGTGGCTAAAATATATATATATATATATATATATATATATATATATATATATATATATATATATATATATATATATATATATATATATATATATATACACACCTGTATATGCTTCTTCACAAAAGAGAAGTAATCTACTAAGTAACAGTATGGAACAATATAGGACTATATATCTTATATATAATGCACTCCAAAACGGGTGGAAAAAAGTGCTAATATGTGCCTATTTCTCATGTGAGGGCAAGGAGTCCGTTTTATAACAAGAAATAATAGAGTGTGGCCATCTTGGATAAGGGCAGAAGGATTTGGAGCATTACAGCAGCTATAAGAAGAATGGGGATCTGTGAATCGGTAATCCAGCCATCCTGACGAAGCCTGGCATCAGGCGAAATGCGTCGATTGCGGAGAAATCGATCCCTGCACAGAGTCCAGAAGCACAGGGACACGGAGCAGTGGATGTCTGCCGGCAGACCACAGACCACAGAAGGACAGCATTTCACCTACAAGAGACCGGGCGCGGAGGAGGATTTCCCTGTAAGGAATACTTACACCGGTACTCAGGTGATTTTTAGACTGTTTGAAAGAACTGCAATACATTAGAGACTAATTCCTAAAGGGATCAGGAACTGATCGTACATGGAGACCACACACCATACTTGAATACAGCAAGCAGACGGAGTGCATTACACCCAGTGGGGTAAAACGCTGTTTAGTGTACCCACTAGTGGGAGATTTATACTTGTTTGTTTTATGTCAAATGTTTGTTATTGTATACCGGTATTAGGCAGTGTCTAACATTAACCTTATCCAGTAATAATTCTGTCCAGTAGAGGGTGCAAACGTATGAGGAATAGAGAATAAGAGATTCAGAGATATCTAAACCCTTTCATACATGCATGCATATAGCACTCATAATATAGTGTGTATAAATATATATATATATATATATATATAGACCAACAGGGGGTACCTTCAACTATCATCCATAGAAAAAGGAAACCAGGCGGCACTCCAAGGGTTTTGTTTAAGCAAAAAGTTTTTGTATTAAAGTGACAGTGCAAACAAGTTAATCCAGCATAGTGCAGACCCGCCGGTGATAGTTTCTTGTATGCTGTTCCTGCCTTGCAGAACTCTGTTCCTGTCAGCCGTGTTTGGTGGATCTTGCTCCCTGCCCTCTGGTACTTTGGAGGTCCGAAGCCGGTCCTGGGAATCCTTCTAGTCCTTGCGAACCTGTTTCTGTCATCTGGGGTTCTCGCCCGGTTTCACGTGTTGCGGCCTATGCCGCTTAGTGTTTACTTCACTGTGAATTGGTGCATTTGCGGAGGTTTCCGCTTTCACTGTCCTCCCCGGAACTCGGCGGTGCCGTGTGGGGGAGTGGACAGTGGTTTCTTTGTAGTTCTTTTCCTTTGGCGGCGTGCCGCACATACGTTTAGTTTTTAGGTAGTTTATAGCCCCTAGCGTGGTTGTTTCAGTTAGAGGTCCCCTTGTTATTACCCTGTCTCAGTTCACGCCTTGTCTCTCTTTAAGACCTGAGGGGGCATCGGAGTTGGGCAGACCTAATCCGCCCTTCAAACGCGGCTGCCATGGGCCCAAGAAACCATAGTCGTTCAGGCGTGAATTGATAACACGGGTAAGACAACGGAGGTAGGGTGCTAGGGGCTATTTCCTTCCCATTTCCCAATCCCAGCATTCCGTCTTGGTGCTCAGGACTCACTACATAAGATCTCCCCTGTCCTGAGCATCAGGATCGTAACACCTGTTAGCTGGGACGGGAGTTATATTTATACCCCAAGTAATCAAGTATGTTAAAATGTCAATTCCTGCAATAAGCAGTGTGATTCTAATAATGGGGCATTTTTAAGTATGCAAACATTTAGTATACAAGTACTAGTATACAAGTGTTTACCGTCAGATCACCACGGAAACCGGTGTTCAAATAGTGGTCTCCCATGGGTACGCACGGTCCTTCCTGAAGCGATTATATGGTCTCCCTGGATATACAAGATGCTTACCAACATATCCCTATAGTACACTGTCATCAACAGTACCTCTGGTTTGCTCTCCTACATAAGCATTTTAAATACCTTCAGCCATTCCACAGCCCCCAGTATGCTCACCAAACTCATGGCAGTCATGGCTGCTCACCTTCGGAGGCAGGGAAATACTCCCTTACCTGCACATTCTCTGGAGGTCCTCAACAATCATCTCCAGGTGACCATGTCGTTCCTTCAGAATCATGGTTGGCTGATCAATTAGGCCAAGTCCTCACTCATCCCATCTCAGAGGATGCTCCATCTCGGAGCTATGCTAGATGCTCTTAAGTACAACACATCTTCCTTCCTCCAGACAAGATTACAGCACTACAATTGCGCGTCCACAACTTACTCTGCAGTCGCAGCGTCTAAATACACTCTGCAATGCAGACCCTGGGCTCAATAGTCTCCGCCTTCGACACAGTGGAATACACCCGATTCCACTCCAGTCCTCTATAGCGCCTGATACTCACAAGGTGGAATGGTCAGCCCAAGCAGATCAAACCTCAGACAATGGTCCTGCCGCTGGATGTTCGGACATCCCTCTCCAGGTGGCTCCACATCCTCAGCCTAGACAAGAGTTGGCCATTCTGGTTTCCATGCTAGGTACTTCTCACAGTGGGCGCCAGCCTCTGGGGGCGGGGAGCAGTCATTACTTCCAGGGCCTTTGGACCCCAACAAAGAGGGACCTTCCAATCAACGTCCAGGAACTTTGGGCAGTTTACAGAGCCCGCACATTGTCTCAGGACCTTCTTCACGGCTCTCCCATTCAAGTCTAGTCAGAAAACGCCACAGCAGTGGCTTAACTCCATCAGCAGGGGGCACTTACAGTGCCTCCACAATGATGGAAGTAGCTCAGATTTTCACATGGGCAAAGCGCCATCTTCCAGCTATCTCCGCGATTTTCATCCCGAGGGTCGTCAACTGGGAAACAGACTTTCTCAGTCGCCAAGTTGTGCATACCAGAGAGTGGTCCCTTCACACAGATGTATTTCAGCTTCTCATTACCAAACAGGGTCTTTTGAAAGTCAGCCTCATGGCCTCCAGACACAACCACAAAGTGCTCATGTACAGGTCCAGGATAAGGGATCCCGACACAGCCATCATGGATGCCCTAACAGTCTCATGGCCTTTTGATCTAGCATATATTTCCACCGGTATCTCTTCTTCCCAGAGTGCTACGCAAAATCAAGGACGCAGACAGTATGATCACCCTCGTGGCTCCGGCATGGCCCAGAAGTCATTGGCTCAAGGACTTCCAGTGTCTCTCTATAGACGTGCCGTTTCCACTTCCTCCTCAACCAGACTTCTTGTCACAAGGTAACTGTCTACACATGGACCTCGCTGGTCTTTGACAGAGTAGCTCTTGAGTCTTCCATTGTGAGGGAAAAAGGTTTCTCCAGTTTAGTTATTCAAACTATGCTTCATGCTCGGAAGCCAGCATCAGCACGCATCTTTTACCGCATATGGCACTCTTACTTTCAGTGGTATGCCAATCGACACTACGGACATCTGGTGTTTCGGATTTCTCGTCTCCTGGCATTTCTGCAGGTTGGCCTCGACATTGGTCTCAGACTTGCTTCTCTAAAGGTTCAAGTCTCAGCTCTGTCCATCCGGTTCTAGAAAAGACTTGTTTTCTTACCAGATGTACATACCTTCCTACCTACAGATGGCACTCCTGATTCAACCTACCTTTGTCCCTCTAGTGCAGGCATGTCTAAACTGCGGCCCTCCAGCTGTTTCTGAAACTACATATCCCAGCATGCCCTGACACAGTTTTGCTGTCAGAGAATTCTAAAGCTGTGTCAGGGCATGCTGGGATGTGTAGTTTCTCAACAGCTGGAGGGCCGCAGTTTGGACATGCCTGCTCTACTGGCTCTTTAAGATATGCCTTTGGCTCTTTGGGCCTTACATCAGCATCCCTTTGAACCGCTGGATTCTGTTGACCTAAAATGGATGACTTCCTTGTGACCATCACTTCACCCCGCAGTCTCAGACTTGGGGGCACTCTAATGCCGCCCCCCCCTCCCCCCATTCTTGAATTTATCACGACCAGGCTGTCAAGAAAATTGTGGTACTGGCCTTCCATACGCCTGGCCTTTCACCAGAGCTTTCACTAAAGCTTCATTAGATGTGGTCTAAAGATCTATGTGGACCGTACCAGTTCCATTAGGAAAACAGATTCCTTGTTTGTCCTCTATAAATTCCACAAGTGCGGCTGGCCAGCTTATAAACAAAAATTCGGCTCGCTGGCTCCACTTCCCCATCTCACAGGTCTACACGTAAGCTGATCTTCCAGTACTGGATACAATCTTTGCTCACTCTACTCACTCTGTGGGACCTTCATGGGCAGCACACCGTGGCATGTATGCTGAAAAACTATGCAAGGCTACTATGTGGCCTTCTGCTTACACGTTTCTTAGTTTCTATGCCTTCGATATGTTTGCCTCTCAGGATGTAGGATGAGCTGTGGGCAGGGTATGAGGGGCCCAGTGCATCCTGAAGGCTTGAAAAGTTTAGGTGTTTGGTGCCTGTCCTGGTCTCCACCAGTGCACCCCAAGGTTAACCCTGTGGATCCTATGGACCTCTAAGAAAAAGGGTTAACAAAAGGTAAGTTTTACAATAAAGCTTATTTTCTCCATAGTTATATGAAAAAATAGCTTGACAAATAGGTCCCTTAGTACAAACCAGTCTTGATTTATATGAAAAATCTATTATTTTGAATCAATATTAGTCCATATCATGGATTTTTGCTACATTTAGGTTAACCTTAACTTCTTATTGGCGTTATAAGAAATTATAATTATCAGGTAAATCTTGTAATAGATATGCGCCTTAGTAACATTCGCCTCTGTATCAAGGGGAAGCAGGAAGCAATATCGATGAGATGTGTTAACATCTTGTCTGCCGGTGTGGGAGAGTGATGTCTTACCTCCTGGCTGACTCCATTGGGCATGCATGGGATCTCACAATCATTGCAAGATCTCCCATGCACAAAGCAGACCCTAGAAGTTACCACACGTGAGAACATATACAGGCAGGTAAAACCTGCCGATATGTGAAAACATGACGCGAACCAAATGTGCACTTATCGTTTTTCAATACATCTAGATGATATTCCATCACCATACAATTTTGAGCAAGGGGCATAATATGGTGCTAGGGGCATTACTTTGTGGGGCATAATATGGTGCTAGGACTATTACTGTGTAGGAGATATGGTGTAATGGATACTATTGTGTACCTCCACTGATTGCACACCCTGCCAGCAGCAACCTACGCAGTGCAACCCATAAACTCACCTTGTATGGTTCCTCCACAGGCAGGGTGTACTTAATGTGGATCTTTCTGTGCAGTGTATATCATACTACTACACAAATGTCCATTTTCCCTTATATGCATTTGCCCCTAGTATGGCTCACCTCACACAGTGTAACCATGGTAGTGTGCCTGACATAGCTGCCTTATATGGTACGCTTTTGAATGGGATTAAAAAAAATACATTGACCTGTTTTGTTGGCACCCTACTCTGAGCATTACTCTTCTAGGAGTAGACTATTACACCCAGGGTAATCCTATGCAGTGCGCCTAAGATGGCTGCCTCACCTGGTATCTGTGAGGGTGCAATACACAACCCGTGGAAGTTATTATTTAAAATGCTTTTTTTTTTTAATGTCTGTGTGGCTGGTCTATAGCTGTATTACTTAAAACTTCTATATTATGTGCACTGTTTTTGAGATCTGTAAATCGCTTCGAGTCCTGCTGGAGAAAGACCATGTTTTAAACACAGGGTATGTATACCTGGGACTGTTTTTATGTGTTTCTAGAGGGAAGATGACTATATCTTTTTTTTATTTAAGTAGGATGATCACGTTATAAGCACAGATCTGTATACGTTGGAATGTTTGCTATGTGTTTCCAGTGCGAAGATGGCTATATCTTCTTTATTTTCGTGGGATGCTCACATTTAAAAAGAGATTTATGGTAAGAACTTACCTTTGTTAAATATCTTTCTGCAAGGTACACTGGATTCCACAAGGAATTACATCAAGTGTAGAGTTGGATATTGATCTGAGGCACCAACAGGCTAAAAGCGTTGACTGTTCCCAGGATGCATAGCACCGCCTCCTCTATATCACTGTCTCCAAGTACTGGAGCTCAGTTTTGTTAACCAGTCCAATGCAGTAGCAGGCAAGAGAGACAACAGTAGTTAGTAGCCACATATAACCACATTCTCACGCCAGGAAAAGGTACCAGCAGCTAATGCCATACAAACCCAAAGAACCTAAGTGCGTCAGGGTGGGCGCCCAGTAGAATCCAGTGCACCTCACAGAAAGAGATTTAACAAAGGTAAGTTCTTACCATAAATCTCCTTTTCTGCAGCGGCGTACACTGTGATCCCAAAAAGGAATTACATCGGGAATGTCCTAAAGCAGTTCCTCATGGGAGGGGACACACTGTAGCGAGCATAAGAACCCGGCGTCCAAAGGAGGCATCCTGGGAGGCGGAAGTATTGAAGGAAAACAACCTTATGAACGTGTTCACTGAGGACCATGTAGCTGCCTTGCACAATTGTTCAAGGGTCGCAACACGGCGGCCACTGAAGAAGGTCCAACAGACAGAGTAGACTGGGCTTTGATGGTAGCAGGAGCTGGAAGGCCAGCCTGTACATAAGCACGTGCAATCACAATTCTAATCCATCTGGTCAAGGTCTGCTTGTCAGCAGGCCAGCCACGTTTGTGAAAACCAAAAAGAACAAGAGAGAATCAGATCTAATAGGCGAAGCAGTTCTCTTCACATAAATATGGAGAACCTGTACCACATCCAAAGACCGATCTTTGGAAGATAAATCTGGAGAGGTAAAGGCCGGAACCACCACTTGGTTAAGGTGGAAAGACGACACCACCTTAGGCAGATAACCAGAGCGAGTTCTAAGAACCGCCCGGTCACGGTGAAAAATCAGAAGGGGAGACCGACAGGAGAAGGAGCCCAAGTCTGAAACCCGTCTAGCAGAGGCAATAGTCAACAAAACAAGACATTAAGAGTAAGCCACTTAAGGTCCACAGACTCAAGAGGTTCAAACGGAGACTCTTGTAAGGCATCCAAAACAACCGACAAATCCCAAGGAGCCACAGGAGGAACATAGGGAGGTTGAATCCGTAAAACACCCTGAGTGAATGTATGAACATCAGGCAGAGTAGCAATTTTTCTTTGAAACCATATCGACAAGGAAGAAATATGAACCTTGAGGGAAGCCAGACGAAGGCCTAAGTCCAGGCCCTGTTGCAGGAAAGCCAAAAGTTTGGCAGTACTTAACTTGTATGTATCATAATTGTTAGTTGCACACCAGGTTAAGTAAGAAATACAGACCCTATGATAAATCCAAGCAGAAGCAGGTTTACGGGCCTTCAACATAGTTTGAATGACTGCCTCAGAAAATCCTTTAGCCCTCAGAACTGAAGCTTCAAGAGCCACACCGTCAAAGCCAGTCGGGCCAGATCCTGGTAGACACAAGGGCCCTGAACGAGGACGTTTGGGCGTTGTGGAAGTAGAAGAGGATACTCTATCGAGAGACCATGTAGGTCTGAGAACCAATGCCGTCTGGGCCACGCTTGAGCGATCAGAAGTAGTATTCTTCCTTTTTGCTTGAACTTCCGTATTACCGTGGGCAGGAGTGACACCGGAGGGAACACATAGAGCAGCCGAAAGTTCCATGGAATTGCCAATGCATCCACAAAATCTGCTGCTTAAGGATCCCTTGTTCTTGCTCCGAAGACGGGAACCTTGTGATTGTGTCAAGTCTCCATCAGGTCCACGTCTGGTAGGCCCCACTTGTTCACTAGAAGGTGAAAGACTTCTGGATGAAGGCTCCACTCTCCAGCGTGTACGTCCTGACGACTGAGGAAGCCAGCTTCCCAGTTGAGGACCACCAGAATGAACACTGCTCATATGGCAGGAAGATGGGGTTCAGCCCAACGAAGAATCTTTGACACTTCCATCATTGCCATGCGACTTCGAGTGCCGCCTTGATTATTTATGTACGCCACCGTGGTGGTGTTGTCCCACTGTACTTGAACAGGCCTGTTCTATACCAGACGCAGGGCCAGTTTCAAAGCATTGAACGCTGCCCGCAACTCCAGAATGTGTATCGGGAGGATAGATTCCTCCCTGGTCTACCGGCGCTGAAGAGAGTGTTGCTCCAACACCACGTCCCATCCCTGCAGACTGGCATCTGTTGTCAGAAGGACCCAGTTGGAGATCTAGAAGGGACAACCCCTGCTCAATTGCTGGTCCTGTAGCCACCAGGTTAGTGACAGGCGAACATCCGGAGTCAAAAAGATCACGAGTCCTGACCCGGTGAGGCAGGCCGTCCCAAATGGAAAGGATTAACCTCTGCAGAGGGCGGGAATGAAAATGAGCATACTACACCATGTCGAAAGCCGACACCATGAGGCCTAGTACTTGCATCGCAGAGTGCATCGACACACATGGGCAAGATAGGAAGCATCTTATCTTGTAGTGAAGTTTCAGATCCTTCGCCTGAGACAAGAACAACCATTGGTTGTGGGTGTCCAAAAGTGCCCCCAGGTGCACCATGCTCTGAGCAGGGACCAATGAGGATTTCTTGCAGTTGATGAGCCACCCATGGGCTTGCAGTTCAAAATGACGAAGGAGAATCTCCTGAGAGTTCGCCAGGATTAACAAGTCGTCCAGATATGGCAGGATCCTGATACCCCGGCGGCGGGGCAGAGCAGTCATGACCGCCATGACCTTGGTGAAGATCCTTGAAGCCGTGGTCAGACCAAAAGGTAAGGCCTGGAATTGAAAATGTAGGTTGCCAATAGCAAACCGCAGGTATTGCTGATGCGACACTGCAATAGGTATATGCAGGTAAGCATCCTGTATGTCCAGGGATACCATATAGTCCATTGGCTCCAAAGCAAGAATAGTAGAGCAAAGAGTTTCCGTACGGAATTTGGACACCTTCACAAATTTGTTCAAAGACTAGAGGTTGAGAATGGGCCAGGAGGACCCATTTGGTTTAGGAACTAGGAACAGCGTTGAATAGTAACCCCTGCCTCCCTGAACCAATGGCACCAGGAGGGATTGTACCACCAGATAGCGAGTTTTTGCTTTAGCCAGATCCGAAGGGATGTTTGGCGAGGGGGACGTTTCTTGAAAGAGATGGCGTATCCGTGAGCGACGACTTCCTTTACACAGGCATCTGAAGTGGTCTGTAACCATACCAGGGCAAACCGTAGAAGTTGGCCTCCCACCCTGGGGTCCCCCGGGGGAGGCCCGCCCCGTCATGCAGTAGGCTTGTCTGTTTTGGAAGAAGGCTGACGGGACGCCCAGGAACGTTTAGGTTTGGGCTTAGTGGATTTGGAAGTGCGAGCCTGTTTCAGGTATGCCTGACCCTTTGCTTTACTGGGAGGTCGAAAGAAACGAAAGGAGGTACTTTTAGCCTTCGGAGCCGAAGGATTAGTACTAGGCAGATAGGCAGTCTTAGCGGATGCTAAGTCAGGAACAATCTTGTTGAGATCTTCCCCAAAAAGGATGTTTCCCTTAAAGGGGATCACCTCCAAGGTCTTCATAGAGTCCAGATCTACAGACCAGGACCGCAACCAGAGAATCCGGCGAGCCAGAATGGACGTAGTAGACGCTATGGCCGCCAGGAGACCGGCATCAGATGCCGCCTCCTGAATATAATGAGAGGCTGTAATAATATATGAGAAACACTGTCTAGCATCATCAGGAAAATCAGAAGGTCCGCTTCAACTTCCTGAACCCAGGCCTCAATAGCTTTTGCAGCCCAAGCAGCTGCAATAGTGGGCCTATGCACAGCTCCTGCAAGAGTGTAAATAGACTTCAAGCAACCCTCCACACGCTTATCCGTCAGTTCCTTCAGAAAGGTGATGGTAGTGAAAGGCAGAGCAGAGGACACAACCAGACGTGTGACCTGTGAGTCCACTGGCGGTGGTGTTTCCCAATTTTTACTTCGCTCCACAGCGATGGGATAACAAGCTAACATCTTCTTAGACAGAGAATTTATTTCCTGGATACTCCCAGGATTCCTGACGTATATCAACTAAGTGGTCAGAATGGGCTAAAACCAGTTTAGTAACCTTCTGACGCTTGAGCTTATCGGGTTTCTTAGAGGTATCTGGAGGTTCTGCGTCATCAATTTGAAGAATCAGCCTGATAGCCTCCAAGTGGTCAGCAACATCCACCTGTGTAAGATTTCCCGTCAGAAGCATCCGCATCGGAGTCTGAAGGGTCAGTATATACGCAATCTTCATCGGATGAAGTATCCAAAACGTGTGGATTGTGAGGAAGTAATGGCCCACTTAGATGACCCGTTGGTCCTAGGAGGACGAGGGTTAGGTTTTTGTTTAGCCAAAGACTGATTGAATTGCTGTAACTGAGTGGACAGAGTATCTGTCCATGTCGGAAAAACTGCAAGGACAATATGTGGCTGCACTGGCACAGGAGGTCCCACAGGCGGCGCAAGTCTAGTTACTAGCTGTAAGGAGTGATACAAAAATATAAGTTTCACTATTATCAATGTCATGCTCTCATGTGTTTTTAATAGGACAAGAAGGGGGAAAACAAATGTTTAATACAATGGGAAGTATATATATATATATATATATATATATTATGTATATACACACACACACACACACACACACATTAATTACAAACTGATATGATGTGTGTGTGTCAGTATGCCTGACAGGGGTATATTTCACAAGCAAGGGCAATGTCCATTGTCTGGTTATATGAGACCAAAACAAGACAAGTATTTGGAGTTGGACATATGTCAACATTGGAATGTTTGCGTCTTCATTTGGAGACAATGGCGTTTTCACCTTGTGTGTTAATCAATATAATCCATGTTACACATTGGTATTTTTAGGTTATTTCTAACACGCAAAATTGAGGCAACAGTGCCCCCTACTTTTTCTTAGCATTTATGTATATGTCGTAATATAAATTTTGTACATATGAAATATGCTTACTCAGGGGTTCTTCAGCCTATAGACATTTTCAATGTTAAAGTAGCCTAGATAGCTTGGATGAACCAGGATGATCTGAATATAACTCAGCCTCTAGACGAAGAGTGCGAGGCTCCCGAGTATACTGATGTGATTGCTGTATTGAACATCTGCTGAATTGGTCAATAACTTTAGCTAAGTATACATTAAATTCATATTTGTATATTCAAGTTATTTGTTGAAGTACTTTTCTGGGAATCCACCCATCTGGGTCTCCTCAAACCTAACCCACCTGTAACATTTGGCGAGCCAGGTAGGAGACCCCATTTGGACCCCCAGAAAGGGGTGTGTGTGTGTGTGTGTGTGTGTGTGTGTATATATATTGTCAAAGTCAGAAAAATATCACGATGCACACTGCCATATTTGCACCTCATATGTGTCCCTGCTGCGCATGCGTGCGCTCTCCCGTGCGTGCGCATACTCGCTGTTGCGGGCACCCGCAGGCGCACGGTATGCGCATTTACGGTAGAGATTGTATGCGTCTAGCGGGCGACTCTTTCGTTACATATTTTTACCATATAATGTATTTTGTAGATTATGGTCCCTTTGATAGAATCTGAAAGTTTAGTTAATGTAGCATGTTCATGGACAGAGAAATCCCTCTTTGTTTGATACGAAGGGTCAGACAGGAGTAATACAGTGGTGTTTAGTATCCATCGGAAGAGTATTTAATTAGCAATATTCCGGTGTTGGTTTGAAGCGAATTAATCCCTCGTGCGAATAGTTATGGACATAAGAAGTTTATGTCCATTTACTATTATTTGCACTTACTTATCCATGCGGCGGGAAACCTAGTTTCCCACCCACCTGAGCAGTTGGAAATTGTCACAGCCCACCTGTATGAATCAACCTATGACCTTTTGTTATAGTGCGAGGAGGAATTCCTGTGTCCAATGAACAATGAGATTGTAGGGACCATTGAATTGTATTGTGTGTGGGGCATAAATAGACAAGCCGATCACATCCAGCTCTCACTCTTCAACGGTTCTCATTGCTGATAATCGGGAGCTGGATGTCCAGAGGCGCATGCGATCGTTCCCCTTTGTGTGTAAGTTTTTCTCCGCAATCATATTGTCTTCCTTGTTATTCTGAGCCATATCTCTCCATATCTCTCTCTCTTCTCCTCTTTCTCTCGTATTCTCTTAAACGTAATAGTATTGTATTGTATTTCCTGTGTAGTTATCTGGTTAGTTAGTCTATGTTATATTGTAGTGTGTGACTTGTACTGTATTTATCTTTTTGCAAGTAATAACATTCATATAAGGCGTTAGACCCTAAGCACGGTATCTGTGTATTTCTTATAGTGTTAAGTATTCTCAGAGCGTCGGTGACGCTCGAACAGCTTTTAAGTTAATAAGGTTACACTGTGTTGCATCTACACCCTATCTCTACACTAAGGTTTTACTGCATATTATATTGTTTATGGTTTAGATATAAAGGTTTAACATTGTGAGCGTCTGCGCCGCTGGTGATCTCCTCGTGGTCCCGAGCGTCCGCTACGCTATAGCGAACCATTACGTTAGTCAGCAGCCAATAGCGTGCCTGCCTGTGATCTCTTGGCCGTGAGCGAACGTGACGCTTGAGCGTCTCGACCACGGCTAAGAGATTGTTACGCAACGTGCGTACCCTTACGGTACTCCATACGTCAAAAGCGTACAGTGTTCTTAGGCCTCTTAAAGGGTTTTAAATAAGATAAATATTTTGCTTTATCAATTGGCGGCTCGTCCAGTCCTTCACATATCTCTGCTAGGTAATTTCAGCAGACATTATCCATCAGCAAAGGGCGGGAGATCATATTCTTCGCAGTGCTGACGGGATAAGCGTCTGCTTCGCTTAGTAAAGGGTGCTGAGGGAATCCGGAACCGGAGGTAAGAACAACACGCTAGTGTCTTTTAAAACTCTTTTTTTCTATCTTGCGTACGCACACACGCATATCTGCATTTCTTTTTCGTGTATTTTCATATATCACTCTCCTGTTTGCCATTTTATAATTGATAAACGTGCTAAGAGAGATTTGTCGCTATTTCATAGTTAAAGTGTAAAAGTAATGCATTAAGGGATAAAGTGTAAAGCACACACGCAGCTCTACCTAAAGGTACAAGGAGAGATTGGTGTGGGGTTCAGTAGAGGATCGAGGATCATCTACATTGATAAACGTGTACATTGTGTTACGGTGGACATTGGTTTTGTGTACACGTGTCTCTAACAAAGGGCCGAGACTCGCGTACGCAAAGGCCGACGCACGCAGCGTAAATTACGCAACGGAGCGTCTGGGTACGCCCACGTTACTCAAGTCACACGATAGTGTTGATTTTTAACAAGCGAAAAGGTGGCAAGGCGATAAATAGCGCAACAGGCGATAAATAGCGCAACAGGCGATAAATAGCGCAACAGGCGATAAATAGCGCAAGTTTATTTTAGTATTCGAAATTTAAATTAACAGATCCTTCTCCAAATTTACAACACATCTGGTCTAAAGAAAATTTCTGCGCAGAAATAGAAATAGAAACAAAAGTGTATATGTGGTGAGTGAGTGTTTGTTTTTACAATTTTGGGGATTGAACCACAGAAATCATCGAGTTCTCGTGAAGGTACATACGTGTAAGTGACATACATGGTGGCTAGGGAGGCATCTCTGGTTAAACATAAAATTTGAGCATTAGAGTGTAGCGGACCAGGAGGTATAGCAGACCAGGAGGTCAGACCAGGAGGTCATATAACAGACCAGGAGGTCTAGGTACAAAGAAGTCCGCTACAGAGACAAGGCACAACACCAAGAAGGGTTGGTGCAACACCCATATAGGCCATAAAGCTCAGGCTGAAGGAATTCGCAGCTGCTGAATGTCGATTCCACTGGTCGCTCCGTACATAAGATTAGTTGCTTATGTACTGAACGATTGTACCGCACGTAATTGTGTGCATTAGTTAGTAACCTGACCAGTACCATTTGTGTACGAACCCGGTCATAAACGCTATTTGTACATTCTAACGTGATTTGTGTAATTTTTTATTTTTTCAAAAAGGGAAGTTCGCTGGTCACTCAGGAATTATCCGACAACCCCACCTTTACTGGAAAGGGTTAATGCTCTTCGGATCACACTCACATGTTCCAGTAAACGAAGGTTAATAGGGGCCCTGGGTCGAGTACGCCAGCACTATATCAGTGTGTGGGCATATTGGTCGGCGTGGGCGAGTGAGTGAGGTGCTCGGTAAACTTCACCGTCAACCTATCTTTGAATATTTTGGTTTTTTGTAAGGGTTCGCTGAAGACCCTGATATAAAGGTCAGAGGTAGAGCAAGCAACACCTGCAAATTATGGGGGCCAGTTGTTCAGGAAGGGGGCGATCAACCTCGGTTCGGGTTGATTCTGTAAACCGACCAGTTGGGTCGGCAAGGTATGTAATGTGTGAAAAATACGGAAGACACACAGAAATTTTATGTGATGAATGGGAGAAAATGACTGTACATGACGGGGAGAAATTCCCAAGAGTAGGCAGCTTCAGCCCAGAAGTGTTGCAAAATTTAAGGAGAAGGATATGTCTCATTAAATCAACAAAGAGACGAATCCAACATTATGATTATTTGCAGTTATGGCAACAGGAGGGTGAAATACAGAGAGGATTGGCTCAGGCGGCGGGATCTGGCCCTATCAGGAAACTGATAGCCACGGCCCCGCCGCCACCATACATATCAGGAGAGAAATTGGTTGCGGAGAATGACGCATCAGGGGGTAACAAACAGGCACTTAGCAACTGTATAAATGTTAAGGATAATGTTAATAAGTTAACCAATGCAAGTATTAACCCGTGCAAGTTGTACCCTGTTTTGAACTTTCCCCAGGAGTGTGATCAAGAGGACGAATCGGCAACAATATCGGCGCTCTCTCTAGCAGCCACTATATCAGAAACGACAGTAGGCACGGCCCAACCCATAAGATTAGTAACAAAGCCCCCTAGCGGAGGGACAGGTGAGGTCGTATCAACGGGTAAGTACGGCACCATACACTATGCTGAAACCATTTCACCACAGACTGTAGAATCTACACAGAATGATGTTGTTAAACTTGCTCCCGTGAGGGTAATAGCAGTCCCAAATGGGAAAACGGACACTACAGGAGTCACTCCTATCAGGAACATTGCCATGTACAGCCCGTTTTCCCGAATGGAATTAAGAACCATAGTGTCTGAATTCCCTGATCCTAGAAAAGACTTGGTTGCTAGCCAAAAATACATCAGAGACCTAGGAAACACTTTAGAGCCCAATAACAAAGATTGGCAGATATTGCTGAGGGCTTGTTTACCCTCCAATGTCGACGCAGCTCAATTTTTAGCTGACTGTGGACTGGATCAGGATGTACCTCTTACAGATGTGTACAACAAAGACAGACAATGTAAAAAGAATAAATTTACAGTTAAAGGAGTATTTCCCAGCTGTAGCCAAATGGAATAGAATTTTTTCCATTAAACAAAAAGAGTCAGAAATAGCTGCTGATTATTTTCACCGGGCATTATTAGAAATGGCAAAGTACACTGGCATAGAGGACATTAGGACCAATGCAAATCATCAAGAAGTAGCAGTATCTGTGCTAATGGATGGTTTAAAAGAGGCATTAAAGACCAGGGTACAGACCACACAACCATGTTGGCGAGGTCTGTCGGTGGCTACTTTGAGAGAGGCTGCTATTGATCACGACCGGAATATCACCAGACACAGGGAGTCACAAGGTGAAAAGTTAATGTCAGTAAGTATACAGGCCCTGACCACAAAACAGCCTGTGTTTATATCACCAAACCCTGTGGGTAAGTCAAATGTGGTAACATGTTATTTTTGTCATAAACAGGGACACATAGCACGAGACTGTAGAGCGAAAAATTCGCAAAGATCATACCAACCCCCTAGACAACGACACGACACACGACATTGGGATCAAGGTCCGCAGAGACGGAGTTATGAGCCACATACAGGGGAAACAAAAAGATACCCCCGAACAGAGACTGGCACGCCTCTGGTAGTTCCCAGCTAACTCCCTCACAAGTAGTTGCTGCCAGCGGGATTCAGGGAGGTCACCATACCCAATAGGGGTGTGGCCATACCTGTAATCTCCAGCCAGTAAAATTGATTGCAAATCTTGGAAGTGAACCCGAGATTGCAATAAATGTAGCTGGTAAAACATTAAACTTTCTTGTAGATACGGGGGCGGCCAAATCAGTGATAAATTCGACAGTGGGCATGAGAACCACTGGTTAGACAATTCCAGCCATAGGAGTAACGGGAGTAGTCCAGCACTACCCTGTTAGCAAACCAGCCGAGATTACAATAGGGCCTTTACATACCAAGCATTCCTTTTTCCTGGCTGCATCGGCACCGACTAATCTCCTGGGAAGAGACTTATTGTGTAAAATGGGGTGCGTCATTTATTGTACTCCTGAAGGTGTATTCTTGGACATACCTGAGAATCACGCTCAGGAAGTGCGAGACATGTTAGACTCCCCATCAAAATTAATGTCACATACCATTATGACAAATAGGACTCCATCCCAAGTAGAAGAAATGACATCCCAGATACCAGAGTCACTTTGGACTAAAGATGGACAGGACACTGGATTAATGGAAAACGTAGCTCCGGTAGTTGTACAAGTAAAAGATGGTAGGATAGCTCCAAAAATCCCACAGTACCCTCTGAAGCCAGAGGTGGAGTTAGGAGTGTATCCCGTAATAGAGCGCTTGCTACAACAGGGCATTCTGGTAAGAACGTCCAGCACTGCCAATAGTCCCATCTTCCCTGTGAAAAAGAGTGGGGGGAGGGGTTACCGGCTAGTGCAGGATCTAAGGGGGATTAACAAAATAGTTGAGAGTCAGTTCCCCGTAGTGCCAAATCCAGCTGTCATCCTTATGCAAATCCCTCCCACTGCGAAATTTTTCACTGTTATTGACCTCTGCTCCGCTTTCTTTTCGGTACCTCTGCACCCTGACAGCCAATACTTGTTTGCATTCACATACAGAGGAGTCCAATACACATGGACTCGATTACCACAGGGTTTCATAGACAGTCCAAGTATATTTTCCCAGGCTTTGCATGATTGTTTACAGTCTTTCCAACCAGAGAGTGGATCAGTATTAATACAGTACGTGGATGATCTACTACTGTGTTCTGATTCAGTGGAAGCATCCCTGAAGGATACGAAACAGCTCCTGTTTCATCTTTCAGACACAGGACACAAGGTTTCCAAAGACAAGTTACAATTATGCCAAACTAAAGTAAAATACTTGGGACACTGTCTAACACAAGGACTGAGACACCTGACCGCTGATAGAATTCAAGCAATTAGAGACATGACTCTGCCACAAACCCAGCAACAGATCAGAACATTTTTAGGAATGTGTGGGTATTGCCGTAACTGGATCCCAGGGTTTTCCATTCTAGCGTTACCTTTGCAGGAGATGGTCTCCTCAAACAAACCTGATCGGATTTCGCATACAGACGAGTCCGAGATGGCATTTGAGAGACTTAAACAGTGCCTAACGCAGGCACCAGCATTAGGTATGCCAGACTATGGGAAACCCTTTGAGCTGTACGGAACAGAAAGTGCTGTTTGCGCGGCAGGCGTCTTAACCCAAAAGCACGGTGATGCCAGCAGGCCAGTAGCATACTACAGCGCTCAGCTAGATACGGTAGCGCGATCCCTCCCCACATGCTTGCGAAGCGTTGCTGCGATAGCATTGCTAGTAACGAAAAGCGAAGATATAGTGCTAGGTCACAACCTCACAATTCATACACCACATGCAGTGTCAGCCTTGCTAAATTCTGCCCAAACCAGGCACGTCTCATCAGCACGGTTTACAAGATGGGAATTGGCACTAATGGCCCCCGTAAACATCACCATAAGGAGATGCAGTGCATTAAATCCTGCAACATATCTCCCAGGTGTGCCTGGACAGGCACAAAGGGTGGAGGATGAGAGTGGTGGGGAAGGAGGATTTAATACAAAGGAGGACACACATGATTGTATGGAATATTTGACCCAAAATTTTACCGCAAGGCCTGACATCAGTGACAACCCACTGGAAGATGTAGATCTAAACTTTCTACACGGACGGTAGTTGTCACAGACAGTCAGACTCGGGAGACTTGTGTACTGGATACGCAGTCGTAGATGACCAAGGCACCATAGAAGCAGAACCGCTAGGCCCACCTCACTCAGCCCAGGTTGCTGAACTGGTCGCCCTAACCAGAGCATGTGAATTGGCTAAGGGCAAATCAGCCAATATCTACACCGACTCTAGATACGCATTCGGGGTAGTCCATGATTTCGGAGCCCTATGGCGCCTCAGAAATTTCATGACGGCAGCTGGTACACCGGTAGCGCATGCAGCTCACATTAAAAGGCTTCTAACAGCGATACAGGAACCCGACAGAGTGGCTGTTATCAAGTGTAAAGCACACACATATAGCCAAGACCCAGTATCACTTGGTAACAGCCGATCAGACGAAGCAGCTAAGTTAGCAGCTGGTACCCCCAGACAGACAGACACCACACAATTGATGGTATTTAATACCATCAACACACAGAAGCTGTGTGAGATGCAAAATTTGTGTTCCACACAGGAAAAGGCAGCCTGGAAGGCAAAGGGATATGGCCAGGAGTCCACAGGACTCTGGACGGATGGACAAGGTAAACCGGTGGCCCCCAGAGCATATCTTCCATGTTTAGCTGAGGCAGCTCACGGGCTGACTCATCTGGGCAAGGAAGGAATGTGCAAGTTGGTAAGAGCATATTGGTGCGCCCCAGGATTTTCATCTCATGCAGGTAAGAGAGCAATGTCATGCCTTACATGCTTGAGAAAGAATATCGGAAAGGCAATACCAACAGAACCATCTCATATCCCACCTGCAGGCGGTCCTTTTCAGGTAATACAGATTGACTTTATCCAATTACCCCCTTGTCGAAATTTGAAATATGTACTTGTTTGTATAGATGTTTTTTCAAATTGGGTCGAAGCATTTCCTGCGGTCACAAATACCGCTATGTTTACTGCTAAGAAAATTGTGCAGGAATTTGTATGTAGATATGGTATCCCTAGAATTATCGAAAGTGATAGGGGTACCCATTTTACAGGTGATGTCTTTCAAGGAGTGTGTAAGTTGATGGGAATTGATAGCAAGCTGCACACTCCATACCGTCCACAGGCGAGTGTGAAGGTGGAAAGAGTGAACAGCACTATTAAAAATAAACTGAGCAAAGTTATGGCAGAGACAGGATTGACATGGCCAGAAGCTTTACCCATTGTACTGTACAGCATCAGAACCACTCCCAGGTCCCCTCTTAATCTGTCTCCCTTTGAAATCTTGTTTGGTCGACAACCGCATGTTATGATTAACCCTCAGGATGATTTGAAGTGTAACAATGAAGTGACTGTAAAATACTTGATTAACATGAGTAAACAGTTAAGGAATCAAAATGATAATTTGAAGTTGGTGATTCCTGATTTACCAGATAGTAATTGTCATGACATTGAACCTGGGGATTATGTAATGATACGGAATTTTCTACGCTCAGGTTGCCTTATTGACAGATGGGAAGGACCATACCAAGTCTTATTGACTAGCACTACAGCATTGAAGGTTGCCGAGAGAGAGACTTGGGTTCATTCGTCCAACTGTAAGAAGGTTGCTGATCCAGAGAGGTAGAGAGGTCCCGTGATAAGGAACAGACGGTAGAGGAAGTTGTATCACTGGAGTGTCTGTTCCAGGAGGACTGAGGCGGCACCTGAGCATTGAAAATCACAAGATCAAAAGCAGTTGTCGATTCCCTGTTCCCTTTTATTGTTTTTCTCCACTTCCCATCCCCTCTCCCTCAAATCATTTTCTCCCCCTTCTCATTCTTCTTCGTTTCCTCCTAAGATGGACTTGCCTCAAGAGACTGTGATCCGGATTTTCCTGTTGACCATGATGTTGACCAGAGCAGTCTGTTCCGGCGAGAGTACCATGGAGGTCGAGAGAGGTTCTGGAATGGGTTCTGATGACAGAGATGGAGGCGTAGTTTCCCAAGAACAACATAATCAACAAGCAAAGGTGAGTATCAGAAAACAATCCGATAGCATTGACCATAGAAGGAATTGTGAAGGATTGTTAGCTGAAGAAAACTGTATCTGTAGGCTCTGTGACAATGTGGTTGAGGATGGGTGCATCAAGAAATGCCAATCCAGTTTTAATATCCACATGGACCGGCATCCCTTGAGTGACTATCACTCCTTAGTGGGTAGTGTGTTAAATCAAACAGATTGTTGGGTATGCTCTCAGGTACCTCAAGGTCATAGCAAATCAGGACTAGTACCATTTCCTTTAACGATAGGGGAGGTACTTGAGCTAAAGGGTGGGAGACCGGTGGACAGGAGGTTTAATATCTCCAGTCCTCCTAGTTTGAAGCTCCACCAATATCATGTGGATAGATCCCTAATATGTTTTAACATTACCAATCCCCGAAAGCCGGGAAATTGGGAAGTGTCATGGAGTAACCAAACCATGACCTTTTCATATAGAGCAGATAGAATGCCGACAGATACAGAGCTTATACGCCACATAGCCAGTAGAGAAAAATCTTTCCGATATAGGTATACCCTAGGAAGTAGGATTACGAGAGTTGGAGAGGTATCACCAGGATACTGCGCACATATCGTACTAACTGATACGTGTACTAAACAGATGGGAGCATTAGGGTTAGGAGATTTCACATGGAAGATGTGTAATATGGTTATGTCCTACTCCGTCCCATATGTTCTCCCCGATGATGCATATTTCATATGCGGGAGGAAGGCGTATAAGTGGCTTGCCCCAAACTCTGAAGGATTGTGTTATATTGGAAAAGTACTGCCTGAAGTAATGACTGTATCACATGCCAAAATGAAAGATATTCACCGTGTTGCCCAAGCTCCTTATACTCACACCCACTACGAGCACGTAGTTAAACGGCACCTGATGGAAAGAACAGAGCATCCGGCCTCTGACATGATCCATGAATCCACCGGGATTCAGTTTCTAATTGCGTTAGACATCACTCGCACCGCCAGAGGAGTGTTGAATTATAAATACATATCTGCGCTCGCAAATTTGTTAGACAATATCACAGAAATGTATGATGACACGTTTAGGTATACTGGAAGAGAACTTCAAGCTTATAAAACAGAACTGGTTCAGCATAGAATGGTTCTTAATTATCTCACAGCAGTGACAGGCGGATATTGTGTCACACTGGCAACGCAGTACGGCGTGAAATGCTGCACATATATAACGAATAGTACCGAGGACCCGGTCGAGGTCATAGACCAAAAGATGGACGATATTCTCCAATTGAAGAGGGAATTTCGCAGGAGACACAATCTCACTCTTGCTGCTGTAGGTAATAAGCTGACTGGTTGGGTGTCATGGTTGAACCCGCGAAATTGGTTCTCTGGTTTAGGAGAATGGGCTCAAGGAGTCATAATGGATGTAGGGAAGTTTCTCCTATGTATCTTAGGTGTTGTCATATCAATTGGCTTGATATTTAGATGCGGTCAGGCTTTAATGAAGTGCAAACGAAGTACCAGGGTGATGAGTTTAAGGAGTGAGGAAACTGTAATTCCAATGGATTTGATTTATGACCCAAATGTAGAAACAATGATGTGATGAAAATGCGATTTCTACGGTCCGTTTCTTTCACCTGTTTTTTCTGGTTTTTCCAAGGTAAAAAGACCTACGTTTGACGAGGAATTTGATGATCCTGTATACAGACAACTGATGGATTAAAGAAGAAGTTTTGACAACCTTATACACAGATATTTGATGAACTATGCCATAGACCCCCAGTTTCCCTAGAAATTTTAAAATTACGCTAGCCCAACACTTTTGTAAGCCTATGGACATTGACAAAGCTTTTTGCCCACACGCCTTTTGGCAAAAGCACAAAGAAGACTGCATTCAACAGACACCGAACAAGACTTCAACCGACAAATGTTCATTAACCTGACATAGAATACCACTGCATTTACCGTAATTATGTCTTTTCTTCATCTCTACAACCTTCAGGTAATTACACACATAGTCGATAGGGAATACAGGCACAGATATCAGCAATCACATATTCCCCCATTCATGTATCATCAACTAAAATGTGCTCCCCATTTTGTTGCAACCAAAATCCGAAAAGAGCTCGGTAAAGTTTGACAGCCCATCCACAGACCCGTACCACGGGATAAGAAGGAATTCAAATGTATACTTCGCAATACCTCGAAGCTTGATTTAAAACACGTACAGCACGATGATACATGACCCCCAAACACGGATTCATACACACATGCTTCTGCTATCTCACTAGGTCATACCCTTTTTCCTACCTTCTCCTCTCCTCCCCTACCCAACCATGGAAATGTATTTACACTTGACATATATTTTTTCTCTTTTTGAAATGTTTTAGGAAGTGGCAGTTATTGTTGACTGCCAAAGGGTGGACTGTCAAAGTCAGAAAAATATCACGATGCACACTGCCATATTTGCACCTCATATGTGTCCCTGCTGCGCATGCGTGCGCTCTCCCGTGCGTGCGCATACTCGCTGTTGCGGGCACCCACAGGCGCACGGTATGCGCATTTACGGTAGAGATTGTATGCGTCTAGCGGGCGACTCTTTCGTTACATATTTTTACCATATAATGTATTTTGTAGATTATGGTCCCTTTGATAGAATCTGAAAGTTTAGTTAATGTAGCATGTTCATGGACAGAGAAATCCCTCTTTGTTTGATACGAAGGGTCAGACAGGAGTAATACAGTGGTGTTTAGTATCCATCGGAAGAGTATTTAATTAGCAATATTCCGGTGTTGGTTTGAAGCGAATTAATCGCTTGTGCGAATAGTTATGGACATAAGAAGTTTATGTCCATTTACTATTATTTGCACTTACTTATCCATGCGGCGGGAAACCTAGTTTCCCACCCACCTGAGCAGTTGGAAATTGTCACAGCCCACCTGTATGAATCAACCTATGACCTTTTGTTATAGTGCGAGGAGGAATTCCTGTGTCCAATGAACAATGAGATTGTAGGGACCATTGAATTGTATTGTGTGTGGGGCATAAATAGACAAGCCGATCACATCCAGCTCTCACTCTTCAACGGTTCTCATTGCTGATAATCGGGAGCTGGATGTCCAGAGGCGCATGCGATCGTTCCCCTTTGTGTGTAAGTTTTTCTCCGCAATCATATTGTCTTCCTTGTTATTCTGAGCCATATCTCTCCATATCTCTCTCTCTCTCTCTTCTCCTCTTTCTCTCGTATTCTCTTAAACGTAATAGTATTGTATTGTATTTCCTGTGTAGTTATCTGGTTAGTTAGTCTATGTTATATTGTAGTGTGTGACTTGTACTGTATTTATCTTTTTGCAAGTAATAACATTCATATAAGGCGTTAGACCCTAAGCACGGTATCTGTGTATTTCTTATAGTGTTAAGTATTCTCAGAGCGTCTGTGACGCTCGAACAGCTTTTAAGTTAATAAGGTTACACTGTGTTGCATCTACACCCTATCTCTACACTAAGGTTTTACTGCATATTATATTGTTTATGGTTTAGATATAAAGGTTTAACATTGTGAGCGTCTGCGCCGCTGGTGATCTCCTCGTGGTCCCGAGCGTCCGCTACGCTATAGCGAACCATTACGTTAGTCAGCAGCCAATAGCGTGCCTGCCTGTGATCTCTTGGCCGTGAGCGAACGTGACGCTTGAGCGTCTCGACCACGGCTAAGAGATTGTTACGCAACGTGCGTACCCTTACGGTACTCCATACGTCAAAAGCGTACAGTGTTCTTAGGCCTCTTAAAGGGTTTTAAATAAGATAAATATTTTGCTTTATCAATATATATATATATATATATATATATATACACACATACACACTGCTCAAAAAAATAAAGGGAACACTTAAACACGATGTAACTCCCAGTCAATCACCCTTCTGTGAAATCAAACTGTCCACTTAGGAAGCAGCACTGATTGACAATCAATTTCACATGCTGTTGTGCAAATGGAACAGACAACAGGTGGAAATTATAGGCAATTAGCAAGATACCCCCAATAAAGGAGTTGTTCTGCAGGTGGTGACCACAGACCAATTCTCAGCTCCTATGCTTTCTGGCTGATGTTTTGGTAACTTTTAAAAGCTGGCGGTGCTTTCACTCTACTGTTAGCATGAGACGGAGTCTACAACCCACACAAGTGGCTCAGGTAGTGCAGCTCATCCAGGATGGCACATCAATGCGAGCTGTGGCAAGAAGGTTTGCTGTGTCTGTCAGCGTAGTGTCCAGAGCATGGAGGCGCTACCAGGAGACAGGCAAGTACATCAGGAGACGTGGAGGAGGCCGTAGGACGGCAACAACCCAGCAGCAGGACCGCTACCTCCGCCTTTGTGCAAGGAGGAACAGGAGGAGCACTACCAGAGCCCTGCAAAATGACCTCCAGCAAGCCACAAATGTGTATGTGTCTACTCAAACAATCAGAAACAGACTCCATGAGGGTGGAATGAGGGCCCGACGTCCACAGATGGGGGTTGTGCTTACAGCCCAACACCGTGCAGGACGTTTGGCATTTGCCAGAGAACATCAAGATTGGCAAATTCGCCACTGGCGCCCTGTGCTCTTCACGGATGAAAGCAGGTTCTCACTGAGCACATGTGACAGACGTGACAGAGTCTGGAGACGCCAAGGAGAACGTTCTGCTGCCTGCAACATCCTCCAGCATGACCGGTTTGGCAGTGGGTCAGTAATGGTGTGGGGTGGCATTTCTTTGGGGAGCCGCACAGCCCTCCATGTGCTCGCCAGAGGTAGCCTGACTGCCATTAGGTACCGAGATGAGATCCTCAGACCCCTTGTGAGACCATATGCTGGTGCGGTTGGCCCTGGGATCCTCCTAATGCAAGACAATGCTAGACCTCATGTGGCTGGAGTGTGTCAGCAGTTCCTGCAAGACGAAGGCATTGATGCTATGGACTGGCCCGCCCATTCCCCAGACCTGAATCCAATTGAGCACATCTGGAACATCATGTCTCGCTCCATCCACCAATGCCACGTTGCACCACAGACTGTCCAGGAGTTGGTGGATGCTTTAGTCCAGGTTTGGGAGGAGATCCCTCAGGAGACCATCCGCCACCTCATCAGGAGCCTGCCCAGGCGTTGTAGGGAGGTCATACAGGCACGTGGAGGCCGCACACACTACTGCGCCTCATTTTGACTTGTTTTAAAGGACATTACATCAAAGTTGGATCAGCCTGTAGTGTGTTTTTCCACTTTAATTTTGAGTGTGACTCCAAATCCAGACCTCCATGGGTTAATAAATTTGATTTCCATTGATAATTTTTGTGTGATTTTGTTGTCAGCACATTCAACTATGTAAAAAACAAAGTATTAAATCAGAATATTTCATTCATTCAGATCTAGGATGTGTTGTTTAAGTGATCCCTTTATTTTTTTTGAGCAGTGTGTATATATATATAGCAGCTGAGAAATCATACAAGCCCAGTTTGTGGTGCAACTGGCCGCAATCAGTTTTAGTAAGCAGAAAATAAAACAAACATCAAAAGAAAATACATTGCCTGTCCGAACTAACTAAACACAGGACATTCCTAACTATCTCTAAACAAAAACACAGAGTTCTCCAGTAAACACTGTATAGCTCACTTACATAAGGAAGCGTGTTTCTCCCCAGACGAGATTTGCTGCAGTCTCCCCAGGCAGTCTGCACACACTGATCAGGCTAGCAGCCCTATAAAACACTCTTACACAGCTGAAACCCTGATTAGACCTCTGTGAGGCCAAAGACCCGAACTGGGCCCAATGTCTGGAACTTGCCCTCTCTCTCTTTCAGGGCCCTTATCCAGCTTTTCCAACAAACTGAAAAAGGTTCTAAAAAAACAAAACAATTTCCTAGAAGTTTTAATTTTTCTAATACATGTAAGACAAGAACCTGGGACAAACATACCTGCCCTCAAACACTATTCCAGTGTTCTTGTCACAAAATATATTTTATATATATATATATATATATATATATATATATATATATATATATATATACATATATATATATACATACATACACATACATACATACATACACTGCTCAAAAAAATAAAGTGAACACTAAAATAACACATCCTAGATCTGAATGAATGAAATATTCTTATTAAATACTTTGTTCTTTACATAGTTGAATGTGCTGACAACAAAATCACATAAAAATTATCATTGGAAATTAAATTTATTAACCCATGGAGGTCTGGATTTGGAGTCACCCTCAAAATTAAAGTGGAAAAACACACTACAGGCTGATCCAACTTTGATGTAATGTCCCTAAAACAAGTCAAAATGAGGCTCAGTAGTGTGTGTGGCCTCCACATGCCTGTATGACCTCCCTACAACCCACACAGGTGGCTCAGGTAGTGCAGCTCATCCAGGATGGCATATCAATGCGAGCTGTGGCAAGAAGGTTTGCTGTGTCTGTCAGCGTAGTGTCCAGAGTATGGAGGCGCTACCAGGAGACAGGCCAGTACATCAGGAGACGTGGAGGAGGCCGTAGGAGGGCAACAACCCAGTAGCAGGACCGCTACCTCCGCCTTTGTGCAAGCTACAAATGTGCATGTGTCTACTCAAACGATCAGAAACAGACTCCATGAGGGTCGTATGAGGGCCCGACGCCCACAGGTGGGGGTTGTGCTTACAGCCCAACACCGTGCAGGATGTTTGGCATTTGCCAGAGAACATCAAGATTGGCAAATTCGCCACTGGCGCCCTGTGCTCTTCACGGATGAAAGCAGGTTCTCACTGAGCACATGTGACAGACGTGACAGAGTCTGGAGACGCCAAGGAGAACGTTCTGCTGCCTGCAACATCCTCCAGCATGACCGGTTTGGCAGTGGGTCAATAATGGTGTTAAGAACAAAGTATTTAATAAGAATATTTCATTCATTCAGATCTAGGATGTGTTATTTTAGTGTACCCTTTATTTTTTTGAGCAGTGTATATATATATATATATATATATATATATATATATATATATATAGATAATAAGAATTTACTCACCGGTAATTCTATTTCTCGTAGTCCGTAGTGGATGCTGGGAACTCCGTAAGGACCATGGGGAATAGCGGGCTCCGAAGGAGGCTGGGCACTCTAGAAAGATTTATGACTACCTGGTGTGCACTGGCTCCTCCCACTATGACCCTCCTCCAAGCCTCAGTTAGGACACTGTGCCCGGACGAGCTGACATAATAAGGAAGGATTTTGAATCCCGGGTAAGACTCATACCAGCCACACCAATCACACCGTACAACTCGTGATACTATATCCAGTTTGACAGTATGAAAACAACTGAGCCTCTCAACAGATGGCTCAACAATAACCCTTTAGTTAGCAATAACTATTTACAAGTATTGCAGACAATCCGCACTTGGGATGGGCGCCCAGCATCCACTACGGACTACGAGAAATAGAATTACCGGTGAGTAAATTCTTATTTTCTCTGACGTCCTAGTGGATGCTGGGAACTCCGTAAGGACCATGGGGATTATACCAAAGCTCCCAAACGGGAGCGTGCGGATGACTCTGCAGCACCGAATGAGAGAACTCCAGGTCCTCCTCAGCCAGGGTATCCAATTTGTAGAATTTTGCAAACGTGTTTGCCCCTGACCAAGTAGCTGCTCGGCAAAGTTGTAAAGCCGAGACCCCTCGGGCAGCCGCCCAAGATGAGCCCACTTTCCTTGTGGAATGGGCATTTACAGATTTTGGCTGTGGCAGGCCTGCCACAGAATGTGCAAGCTGAATTGTACTACAAATCCAGCGAGCAATAGTCTGCTTAGAAGCAGGAGCACCCAGCTTGTTGGGTGCATACAGGATAAACAGCGAGTCAGATTTTCTGACTCCAGCCGTCCTGGAAACATATTTTCAGGGCCCTGACAACTTCTAGCAACTTTGAGTCCTCCAAATCCCTAGTAGCCGCAGGCACCACAATAGGCTGGTTCAGGTGAAACGCTGACACCACCTTAGGGAGAAACTGGGGACGAGTCCTCAATTCTGCCCTATCCATATGGAAAATCAGATAAGGGCTTTTACATGATAAAGCCGCCAATTCTGACACTCGCCTGGCTGAAGCCAAGGCCAATAACATGACCACTTTCCACGTGAGATATTTTAGATCCACGGTTTTTGTGGCTCAAACCAATGTGATTTTAAGAAACTCAACACCACGTTGAGATCCCAAGGTGCCACAGGAGGCACAAACGGGGGCTGAATATGCAGCACTCCTTTCACAAATGTCTGAACTTCAGGTACTGAAGCTAGTTCTTTTTGAAAGAAATTCGACAGAGCCGAGATCTGTACTTTAATGGAGCCTAGTTTTAGGCCCATATTCACTCCTGCTTGCAGGAAATGCAGAAATCGGCCTAGTTGAAATTCCTCTGTTGGGGCCTTTTTGGCCTCGCACCATGCAACATATTTCCGCCATATGCGGTGATAATGCTTTCAAACGCAGCCGCGGTAAGTCTTGGAACAGACAGGGCCCCTGCTGTAGCAGGTCCTGTCTGAGCGGCAGAGGCCACGGGTCCTCTGAGATCATCTCTTGAAGTTCCGGGTACCACGCTCGTCTTGGCCAATCCGGAACCACGAGAATTGTGTTTACTCCTCGCTTTCTTATTATTCTCAATACCCTTGGTATGAGAGGCAGAGGAGGGAACACATAAACCGACTGGTACACCCACGGTGTCACTAGAGCGTCCACAGCTATCGCCTGAGGGTCCCTTGACCTGGCGCAATATCTTTTTAACTTTTTGTTGAGGCGGGACGCCATCATGTCCACCTGTGGTTTTTCCCAACGGTTTACCAGCATCTGGAAGACTTCTGGATGAAGTCCCCACTCTCCCGGGTGGAGGTCGTGTCTGCTGAGGAAGTCTGCTTCCCAGTTGTCCACTCCCGGAATTAACACTGCTGACAGTGCTAGTACATGATTCTCCGCCCATCGGAGAATTCTTGTGGCTTCTGCCATTGTGACTTAGGGCATTGTAAATGGCCCTTAGTTCCAGAATATTTATGTGAAAGGAAGTCTCCTGGCTCGACCATAGTCCTTGGAAGTTTCTTCCCCGTGTGACTGCCCCCCAGCCTCGAAGGCTGGCATCCGTGGTCACCAGGACCCAGTCCTGTATGCCGAACCTGCGGCCCTCCAGAAGATGGGCACTCTGCAGCCACCACAGTAGAGACACCCTGGTTCTTGGAGACAGGGTTATTAAGCGATGCATCTGAAGATGCGATCCGGACCATTTGTCCAATAGGTCCCACTGAAAGATTCTGGCATGGAACCTGCCGAAGGGAATTGCTTCGTAAGAAGCTACCATCTTTCCCAGGACCCGCGTGCAGTGATGCACCGATACCTGTTTTGGTTTCAAGAGGTCTCTGACTAGAGATGACAACTCCCTGGCTTTCTCCTCCGGGAGAAACACTTTTTTCTGGACTGTATCCAGGATCATACCCAGGAACAGTAGCCGTGTCGTCGGAACCAGCTGTGACTTTGGGATATTCAGAATCCAGCCGTGCTGGTGCAGCACTTCCTGAGATAGTGCTACTCCCACCAACAACTGTTCCTTGGATCTCGCCTTTATTAGGAGATCGTCCAAGTACGGGATAATTAAAACTCCCTTTTTTCGAAGGAGTATCATCATTTCCGCCATAACCTTGGTAAATACCGTCGGTGCCGTGGACAGTCCAAACGGCAGCGTCTGGAATTGGTAATGGCAATCCTGTACCACAAATCTGAGGTACTCCTGGTGAGGATGGTAAATGGTGACATGCAAGTAAGCATCCTTGATGTCCAGGGATACCATGTAATCCCCCTCGTCCAGGCTTGCAATAACCGCCCTGAGCGATTCCATCTTGAACTTGAATTTTTTTATGTACGTGTTCAAGGATTTCAAATTTAAAATGGGTCTCACCGAACCGTCCGGTTTCGGCACCACAAATAGTGTGGAATAGTAACCCCGGCCTTGTTGAAGTAGGGGTACCTTGATTATCACCTGCTGGGAATACAGCTTGTGAATTGCCGCTAGCACCGCCTCCCTGTCTGAGGGAGCAATCGGCAAGGCAGATTTTAGGAACCGGTGGGGTGGAGACGCCTCGAATTCCAGTTTGTACCCCTGAGATACTATTTGAAGGATCCAGGGATCCACCTGTGAGTGAGCCCACTGATCGCTGAAATTCTTGAGGCGGCCCCCCACCGTACCTGGCTCCGCCTGTGGAGCCCCACCGTCATGCGGCGGACTTGGAAGAAGAAGCGGGGGAGGACTTTTGCTCCTGGGAACCTGCTGTTTGTTGCAGCCTTTTTTCCCTACCTCTGCCTCTGGACAGAAAAGACCCGCCTTTTCCACGCTTGTATTTCTGGGTCCGAAAGGACTGAACCTGATAAAACGGCGCCTTCTTAGGCTGTGAGGGGACATGGGGTAAAAATGCTGACTTCCCAGACGTTGCTGTGGAAACTAGGTCCGAGAGACCATCCCCAAATAATTCCTCACCCTTATAAGGCAAAACTTCCATGTGCCTTTTAGAATCTGCATCTCCTGTCCACTGGCGAGTCCATAAGCCTCTCCTAGCAGAAATGGACAATGCACTTACTTTAGATGCCAGCCGGCAGATTTCCCTCTGTGCATCTCTCATATATAAGACTGAGTCTTTGATATGGTCTATGGTTAGCAGGATCGTGTCTCTGTCTAGTGTGTCAATATTTTCTGACAGTTTATCTGACCACGCGGCGGCAGCACTGCACATCCATGCTGACGCAATAGCTGGTCTAAGTATAATGCCTGAGTGTGTATATACAGACTTCAGGATCGCCTCCTGCTTTCTATCAGCAGGTTCCTTGAGGGCGGCCGTATCCGGAGACGGTAGTGCCACCTTTTTAGACAAACGTGTGAGCGCTTTATCCACCCTAGGAGGTGTTTCCCAACGTGACCTATCCTCTGGCGGGAAAGGGAACGCCATTAGTACCTTCTTAGGAATTACCAATTTTTTATCAGGGAAAGCCCACTCTTCTTCACACACTTCATTTAATTCATCTGATGGGGGAAAAACTACGGGTAGTTTTTTCTCCCCAAACATAATACCCTTTTTAGTGGTACCTGTAGTTATATCAGAAATGTGTAACACCTCTTTCATTGCCTCAATCATGCAGTGAATGGCCTTAGTGGGCATCAGGTTAGACTCATCGTCGTCGACACTGGTGTCAGTATCAGTGTCGACATCTGGGTCTGCGGTCTGAGGTAGCGGGCGTTTCAGAGCCCCTGATAACCTTTGAGACGCCTGGACAGCCACGAGCTGAGAAGTCGGCTGTCCCACATTTGGCATGTCGTCAAATTTCTTATGTAAGGAGTCTATACGTGCACTCATTTCTTTCCATAAGCTCATCCACTCAGGTGTCTGCCCCGCATGGGGTGACATCCCTTCTAAAGGCATCTGCTCCGTCTCCACATCATTATCCTCATCAAACATGTCGACACAGCCGTATCGACACACCGCACACACACAGGGAATGCTCCAACAGAGGACAGGACCCACAAAAGCCCTTTGGGGGGACAGAGTGAGAGTATGCCAGCACACACCAGAGCGCTATATAATGCAGGGACTAACTGAGTTATGTCCCCTATAGCTGCTTTTTCTATATAAATGTATACTGCACCTAAATTTAGTGCCCCCCTCTCTTTTTTACCCTTTTCTGTAGTGTAGACTGCAGGGGAGAGCCAGGGAGCTTCCTTCCAGCGGAGCTGTGAGGGAAAAATGGCGCCAGTGTGCTGCAGGAGATAGCTCCGCCCCTTTTCCACGGACTATTCTCCCGCTTTTTCCTATATTCTGGCAGGGGTATTTTCCACATATATAGCCTATGGGGCAATATATTGTGGTATTTTTGCCAGCCAAGGTGTTATTATTGCTTCTCAGGGCGCCCCCCCCAGCGCCCTGCACCCTCAGTGACCGGAGTGTGAAGTGTGTGTGAGGAGCAATGGCGCACAGCTGCAGTGCTGTGCGCTACCTTGGTGAAGACTGATGTCTTCTGCCGCCGATTTTCCGGACCTCTTCTTGCTTCTGGCTCTGCAAGGGGGACGGCGGCGCGGCTCCGGGACCGAACTCCAAGGCTGGGCCTGCGGTCGATCCCTCTGGAGCTAATGGTGTCCAGTAGCCTAAGAAGCCCAAGCTGGCTGCAAGTAGGCAGGTTCGCTTCTTCTCCCCTTAGTCCCTCGCTGCAGTGAGCCTGTTGCCAGCAGGTCTCACTGAAAATAAAAAACCTAATTTCTATACTTTCTTTCTAAAGGCTCAGGAGAGCCCCTAGTGTGCATCCAACCTCGGCCGGGCACAAAATCTAACTGAGGCTTGGAGGAGGGTCATAGTGGGAGGAGCCAGTGCACACCAGGTAGTCATAAATCTTTCTAGAGTGCCCAGCCTCCTTCGGAGCCCGCTATTCCCCATGGTCCTTACGGAATTCCCAGCATCCACTAGGACGTCAGAGAAATATAGTAGAAAAATGTTTAAAATGTTATTCAGTAAGAAAAAGGGGGCAAGTTTTCCGTCATGGCTGACTAGACCCAGGTCCTGGGCTGACATGATGGAAACTGCTTGTAAATACATGCAACCAATCAGAACTGTAACTCCTATAGAAGATTTACAGAATGTTAACTTAAGTATTTATTCGAAAAATGAGTGTTGCGCTGCGGCTGCAATCTTAAATGTTGCAGCACAGGCTTTCTGTGAGCTGGACTTACAGGTTAAGGATATACAGAAAGAGCGAGACACACTAAGGGAGCAAAATGATGTCATGCGAACCTGTGTATTGTTTCAGGAACAGTGTACCAGTGAATTGCAGACGCAGTTCGAAAACTATGTTGTTAAAAGAGTGAACCATAAGAAACTGCTGGGTAAAAAGCCCAAACATGATTCGATATGCACATTGATTACCTTACAAAACTGGGAACAGTTAGATAGCGATTCTGAGGTAGAATATGAGAAAGATGTAACAGGGCAGCTGCACCCTGTCAGACACACTACTTGCACTTCCACACAAGAGAATAGACAAATTGATGATGGGACACCTAATCAGTTTGTTTGCACTAACTGTATACAAACCACAGTAGATAATAAGGATGTAGTTGAACCTGCAGATGTAACAAAGGAGGTTGAAATTCACAAACAGTGTGAAGTTTTAGCACCCTCACATAGTTTCAGCCCAGATAGAGATGAAATCAAGGGGGGCTATTCAGAGTTAGGAGGGACTGATATTAATACCCACAAGATTTCACAAACTGCATGTGTGAAACGGGGGTTTGATTTACACAACACAGAGGGGGGAGAGAATCGCTTCCCAGTGCAGAAAATCAGACACAGCCCAAACTGTGATACAAAGTGTCCAGACAGAAATGACCATGCACATATACACTACAGATAAGGACAACAAAGAATCTGAGCAAAAGTGTGAATCTGGGGTGGTAGAAGACTCTGTTAAGAAAGTTACATGTGAACACATACTGAATGATTTTACGTTTCTTGCTGAAAAAAGTGAACAAGATGTGTTTCATGAGCAAACATTCAATGCAAACAGGATACCTAATAATTGTACACCAGCTGAGGACACACGGGCTGGGAGACACACATTCAAAAAGGGGGTTGGTAACATACTGATAAAGATTTACAATGTGCAACCCATTACAGACAAACTGATAACAGAGAGCAAAAGACAGTTAGAAACACACCGATTTGGGGATTTAGTTCAGATTTTGTGTTTGGTACTGAAATTCAAACCCCAATGTATTCAATTGTATTGAAACTGTTGAAAGATGCGCAGTTACCAATGGCAACCGCAAATCTACTTGCTGGACTTGTCAAATTTAAACCAGTGTTGTCAGAGATAACAGAACCATCTGAATTAGGTTTCCCCATGAGCACATCTCCACGGTGGGAGGAAATATTGGAAGATGGAGTGAAAATAAGAATTTACTCACCGGTAATTCTATTTCTCTATCGTCCTAAGTGGATGCTGGGGTTCCTGAAAGGACCATGGGGAATAGCGGCTCCGCAGGAGACAGGGCACAAAAAAGTAAAGCTTTTACCAGATCAGGTGGTGTGCACTGGCTCCTCCCCCTATGACCCTCCTCCAGACTCCAGTTAGATTTTGTGCCCGAACGAGAAGGGTGCAATCTAGGTGGCTCTCCTAAAGAGCTGCTTAGAGAAAGTTTAGCTTAGGTTTTTTACTTTACAGTGAGTCCTGCTGGCAACAGGATCACTGCAACGAGGGACTTAGGGGAGAAGTAGTGAACTCACCTGCGTGCAGAGTGGATTTGCTGCTTGGCTACTGGACACTAGCTCCAGAGGGACGATCACAGGTACAGCCTGGATGGTCACCGGAGCCGCGCCGCCGGCCCCCTTGCAGACGCTGAAGAGAGAAGAGGTCCAAAATCGGCGGCTGAAGACTCCTGAGTCTTCATAAAGGTAGCGCACAGCACTGCAGCTGTGCGCCATTTTCCTCTCAGCACACTTCACACAACAGTCACTGAGGGTGCAGAGCGCTGGGGGGGGCGCTCTGAGAGGCAAATAAAAACCTTATTAGAGGCAAAAAATACCTCACATATAGCCCACAGAGGCTATATGGAGATATTTAACCCCTGCCTAACTTCAAAAATAGCGGGAGACGAGGCCGCCGAAAAAGGGGCGGGGCCTATCTCCTCAGCACACAGCGCCATTTTCTCTCACAGAAAAGCTGGAGAGAAGGCTCCCAGGCTCTCCCCTGCACTGCACTACAGAAACAGGGTTAAAACAGAGAGGGGGGGCACTGATTTTGGCGATATTGTATATATATAAAAGATGCTATAAGGGAGAAACACTTATATAAGGTTGTCCCTATATAATTATAGCGTTTTTGGTGTGTGCTGGCAGACTCTCCCTCTGTCTCCCCAAAGGGCTAGTGGGTCCTGTCCTCTGTCAGAGCATCCCCGGTGTGTGTGCTGTGTGTCGGTACGTGTGTGTCGACATGTATGAGGACGATGTTGGTGAGGAGGCGGAGAAATTGCCTGTAATGGTGATGTCACTCTCTAGGGAGTCGACACCGGAATGGATGGCTTATTTAGAGAATTACGTGAGAATGTCAACACGCTGCAAGGTCGGTTGGCGACATGAGACGGCCGACAATCTATTAGGACCGGTCCAGGCGTCTCAGAAACACCGTCAGGGGTTTTAAAAACGCCCATTTACCTCAGTCGGTCGACACAGACACAGACACGGACACTGAATACAGTGTCGACGGTGAATAAACAAACGTATTTCTCATTAGGGCCACACGTTAAGGGCAATGAAGGAGGTGTTACGTGTTTCTGATACTACAAGTACCACAAGAAAGGGTATTATGTGGGAGTGAAAAAACTACCTGTAGTTTTTCCTGAATCAGATAAAATAAAATGAAGTGTGTGATGATGCGTAGGGTTACCCCGATAGCAAATATTGGCGTTATACCCTTTCCCGCCAGAAATTAGGGTACGTTGGGAAACACCCCTTAGGGTGATAAGGCGCTCACACGCTTATCAAGTGGCGTTACCGTCTCCAGATACGGCCGCCCTCAAGGAGCCAGCTGATAGGAAGCTGGAAAAATATCCTAAAAAGTATATACACACATACGGTGGTTATACTGCGACCAGCGATCGCCATCAGCCTGGAGATGCAGTGCTGGGTTGGCTTGGTCGGATTCCCTGACTGAAAATATTTTATTCATGTAGAGCATTTAATAGGATGCATTCTATATATATGTATGTGAGATGCACAGAGGGATATTTGCTCTCTGGCATCAAGATAAGTGCGTTGTCCATATCTCCCAGAAGATGTCAGGGACACGACAGTGGTCAGGTGATACAGATCCCATACGGCAGATGGAAGTATTGCTGTATAAAGGGAAGGAGTTATTTGGGGGTCGGTCCATCGGACCTGGGGACCACAGCAACAGCTGGGAAATCCAACCTTTTTTTACCCCAAGTTACATCTCAGCTAAAAAAGACACCGTCTTTTCAGCCTCAATCTTTCCTTTCCCATGAGGGCATGCAGGCAAAAGGCCAGTCATATCTGCCCAGACATAGAGGTAAGGGAAGTAGACTGCAGCAGGCAGCCCTTTCCCAGGAAAAGAAGCCCTCCACCGCGTCTGCCAAGTCCTCAGCATGACGCTGGGGCCGTGCAAGCGGACTCAAGGTGGGGGGGTAGTCTCAAGAGTCTCAGGGCGCAGTGGGATCACTCGCAAGTTGACCCCTAGATCGTACGAGTATTATCCCAGGGGTAAAGATTGGAGAGTCGAGACATCTTCTCCTCGCAGCTTCCTGAAGTCTGCTTTACCAACGGCTCCCTCCGACAGGGAGGCAGCATTGGAAACAATTCACAAGCTGTATATCCAGCAGGTGATAATCAAAGTACCCCTCCTACGACAAGGAAAAGGGTATTATTTTTCCACACTATATTGTGGTACTGAAGCCAGACGGCTTGGTGACACATAGTCTAAATCTAAAATGTTTTGAACACTTACATAAAAGGTTCAAATCGAGATAAAGTCACTCAGAGCAGTGATAGCGAACCGGAAAAAAGGGGACTATATGGTGTCCCTGGACATCAAGGATTACCTCCATGTCCAAAATTTGTCCTTCTCATCAAGGGTACCTCTGGTTCGTGGTACAGAACTGTCAATATCAGTTTCAGACGATGCCGTTTGAATTATCCACGGCACCCCGGGCCTTTTTACCAAGGTAATGGCCGAAAAGATGTTTCTTCAAAGAAAAAAGGCATCTAAATTATCCCTTACTTGCACGACCTAAAAAGGGCAAGTTCCAGAGAACAGTTGGAGGTCGGAAGAGCACTATCTAAAGTAGTTCTTCGACGGCACGACTGGATTCTAAATATTCCAAGAATCGCAGCTGTTTTCCGACGATACGTCTGCTGTTCCTAGGGATGATTCTGGACACGGTTCAGAAAAAGGTTTTTCTTCCCGAGGAAAAAGCCAAGGAGTTATCCGACATGTCAGGAACCTCCTAAAACCAGGAAAGGTGTCTGTACATCAATGCACAAGAGTCCTGGGAAAAATGGTGGCTTTTTACGAAGCAATTCCATTCGGCAGATTCCATGCAAGAATTTTCCAAAGGGATCTGTTGGACAAATGGTCAGGGTCGCATCCTCAGATGCACCTGCGAATAACCCTGTCACCAAGGACAAGGGTATATCTTCTGTGGTGGTTGCAAAAGGCTCATCTATTGGAGGGCCGCAGATTCGGCATACAGGATTTGATCCTGGTGACCACGGACGCCAGCCTGAGAGGTTGGGGAGCAGTCACACAAGGAAGAAACTTCCAGGGGGTATGGACGAACCTGGAAAAGTCTATTCACATAAACATTCTGGTACTAAGAGCAATCTAAAATGCTCTAAGCCAGGCGGAACCACTCCTGCAAGGAAAACCGGTGTTGATTCAGTCGGACAACATCACGGCGGTCGCCCATGTAAACAGACAGGGCGGCACAAGAAGCAGGAGTGCAATGGCAGAAGCTGCCAAGATTCTTCGCTGGGCGGAGAATCACGTAATAGCACTGTCAGCAGTGTTCTTCCCGGGCGTGGACAACTGGGAAGCAGACTTCCTCAGCAGACACGATATACACCCGGGAGAGGGGGGTCTTCATCCAGAAGTCTTCCACATGCTAATAAACTGTTGGGAAAGACCAATGGTAGACATGATGGCGTCTCGCCTCAACAAGAAACTGGACAAGTATTGCGCCAGGTCAAGAGATCCACAGGCAATAGCTGTGGACGCACTGGTAACACCTTGGGTGTACAAATCAGTATATGTGTTTCCTCCTCTGCCTCTCATACCAAAGGTATTGAAGTTTATACGGTGAGGAGGAGTAAGAAATACTAGTGGCTCCGGATTGGCCAAGAAGGACTTGGTACCCGGAACTTCAAGAGTTGGTCACGGACGACCCGTGCCCTCTACTTCTGAGAAGGGACCTGCTACAACAGGGTCCCTGTCTCTTTCAAGACTTACCGCGGCTGCGTTTGACGGCATGGCGGTTGAACGCCAGATCCTAAAAGGGAAAGGCATTCCAGAAGAAGTCATTCCTACCTTGATTAAGGCAAGGAAGGAAGTCACCGCGAAACATTATCACCGCATTTGGCGAAAATATGTCGCGTGGTGCGAGGATCGGAGTGTTCCGACGGAGGAATTTCAACTGGGTCGTTTCCTACATTTCCTACAATCAGGATTGTCTAGGGGTCTCAAATTGAGATCTATTAAGGTTCAAATTTCGGCCCTGTCAATATTCTTCCAAAAAGAATTGGCCTCAGTTCCTGAGGTACAGACTTTTGTTAAAGGAGTACTGCATATACAGCCTCCTGTGGTGCCTCCGGTGGCACCGTGGGATCTAAATGTAGTTTTAGATTTCCTCAAATCCCATTGGTTTGAACCATTGAAAAAGGTGGATTTTAAATATCTCACATGGAAAGTGACTATGTTACTGGCCCTGGCTTCCGCCAGGAGAGTATCTGAATTGGCGGCTTTATCTTATAAAAGCCCTTATCTAATCTTCCATTCGGATAGGGCAGAACTGAGGACTCGTCCGCATTTTCTCCCTAAGGTGGTATCAGCGTTTCACCTGAACCAACCTATTGTGGTGCCTGCGGCCACTGGCGACTTGGAGGACTCCAAGTTGTTGGACGTTGTCAGAGCCTTAAAAATATACATTTCAAGGACGGCTGAAGTCAGAAAATCTGACTCGCTGTTGATACTATATGCACCCAACAAGTTGGGTGCCCCTGCTTCTAAGCAGACGATTGCTCGTTGGATTTGTAACACAATTCAACTTGCTCATTCTGTGGCAGGCCTGCCACAGCCTAAATCTGTTAAGGCCCATTCCACAAGGAAGGTGGGCTCATCTTGGGCGGCTGCCCGAGGGGTCTCGGCATTACAATTCTGCCGAGCAGCTACGTGGTCGGGGGAAAACACGTTTGTAAAATTCTACAAATTTGATACCCTGGCAAAAGAGGACTTGGAATTCTCTCATTCGGTGCTGCAGAGTCATCCGCACTCTCCCGCCCGTTTGGGAGCTTTGGTATAATCCCCATGGTCCTTTCAGGAACCCCAGCATCCACTTAGGACGATAGAGAAAATAAGAATTTACTTACCGATAATTCTATTTCTCGGAGTCCGTAGTGGATGCTGGGCGCCCATCCCAAGTGCGGATTATCTGCAATACTGTACATAGTTATTGTTAACAAATTCGGGTTATATTGTTAAGGAGCCATCTTTAAGAGGCTCTTTCTGTTATCATACTGTTAACTGGGTTTAGATCACAAGTTGTACGGTGTGATTGGTGTGGCTGGTATGAGTCTTACCCGGGATTCAAATTGCCTCCCTTATTGTGTACGCTCGTCCGGGCACAGTACCTAACTGGAGTCTGGAGGAGGGTCATAGGGGGAGGAGCCAGTGCACACCACCTGATCTGGTAAAAGCTTTACTTTTTTGTGCCCTGTCTCCTGCGGAGCCGCTATTCCCCATGGTCCTTTCAGGAACCCCAGCATCCACTACGGACTCCGAGAAATAGAATTATCGGTAAGTAAATTCTTATTTTCTCGTAATCCGTAGTGGATGCTGGGGACTCCGTAAGGACCATGGGGAATAGACGGGCTCCGCAGGAGACTGGGCACTCTAAAGAAAGATTCAGTACTATCTGGTGTGCACTGGCTCCTCCCTCTATGCCCCTCCTCCAGACCTCAGTTAAGGAAACTGTGCCCGGAGGAGCTGATATTACAAGGAAAGGATTTTGGAATCCAGGGTAAGACTCATACCAGCCACACCAATCACACTATACAACTTGTGATAAACTTACCCAGTTAACAGTATGAACAACAACTGAGCATCACTCAACCGATGCCACATAACCATAACCCTTTGTTAAGCAATAACTATATATACGTATTGCAGAAAGTCCGCACTTGGGACGGGCGCCCAGCATCCACTACGGACTACGAGAAATAGAATTACCGGTGAGTAAATTCTTATTTTCTCTAACATCCTAGTGGATGCTGGGGACTCCGTAAGGACCATGGGGATTATACCAAAGCTCCCAAATGGGTGGGAGAGGGCGGATGACTCTGCAGCACCGAATGGGCAAACACAAGGTCCTCCTCAGCCAGGGTATCAAACCTGCAGAATTTTGCAAAAGTGTTTGAACCCGACCAAGTAGCAGCTCGGCAAAGCTGTAATGCCGAGACCCCTCGGGCAGCCGCCCAAGAAGAGCCCACTTTCCTTGTGGAATGGGCTTTCACTGATTTCGGCTGCGGCAATCCCGCTGCAGAATGAGCCTGCTGAATCGTTTTACAGATCCAGCGAGCAATAGCTTGCTTTAAAGCAGGAGCACCCAGCTTGTTGGATGCATACAGGATAAACAGCGAGTCAGTCTTTCTGACTCCAGCCGTTCTGGTTACATAAATCTTCAAAGCCCGGACTACGTCCAGCAACCTGGAGTCCTCCAAGTCACGAGTAGCCGCAGGCACCACAATAGGTTGGTTCAAATGAAAAGATGACACCACCTTCGGCAGAAACTGCGGACGAGTCCGCAATTCTGCCCTGTCCATATGGAAAACCAGATAGGGGCTTTTACATGACAAAACCGCCAATTCTGACACACGCCTAGCTGAAGCTAAAGCCAACAGCATGACCACTTTCCACGTGAGATACTTTAGTTCCACGGTCTTAAGTGGCTCAAACCAGTGGGATTTCAGGAAATCCAACACCACGTTAAGATCCCAAGGTGCCACTGGAGGCACAAAGGGGGCTGAATATGCAGCACTCCCTTAACAAACGTCTGAACCTCAGGCAGTGAAGCCAGTTCTTTTTGAAAGAAAATGGATAGGGCCGAAATCTGGACCTTTATGGACCCTAATTTTAGGCCCATAGTCACACCTGACTGTAGGAAGTGCAGGAATCGACACAGCTGGAATTCCTCTGTAGGGGCCTTCCTGACCTCACACCAAGCAACATATTTTCGCCATATACGGTGATAATGCTTTGCTGTCACGTCCTTCCTAGCCTTTATCAGCGTAGGAATGACTTCATCCGGAATGCCCTTTTCTGCTAGGATCCGGCGTTCAACCGCCATGCCATCAAACACAGCCGCGGTAAGTCTTGGAACAGACAGGGCCCTTGTTGCAACAGGTCCTGTCTGAGAGGCAGAGGCCATGGTTCCTCTGTGAGCATTTCTTGCAGTTCCGGGTACCAAGTCCTTCTTGGCCAGTCCGGAACAATGAGTATTGTTTCACTCTTCTTTTCCTTACGATTCTCAGTACCTTGGGTATGAGAGGAAGAGGAGGAAACACATAGACCGACTGGAACACCCACGGTGTTACCAGTGCGTCCACAGCCATCGCCTGAGGGTCCCTTGACCTGGCGCAATACCTTTTTAGCTTTTTGTTGAGGCGTGACGCCATCATGTCCACCTGTGGCAGTTCCCACCGATTTGCAATCTGCTTGAAGACTTCTTGATGAAGTCCCCACTCTCCCGGGTGGAGATCGTGTCTGCTGAGGAAGTCTGCTTCCCAGTTGTCCACTCCCGGAATGAACACTGCTGACAGTGCTTGCACGTGGTTCTCCGCCCACCGAAGAATCCTGGTGGCTTCCGCCATTGCCACCCTGGTTCTTGTGCCGCCCTGGCGGTTTACATGGGTGACTGCCGTGATGTTGTCTGACTGAATCAGCACTGGTTGGTCTCGAAGCAGAGGCTCCGCTTGACTCAGGGCGTTGTATATGGCCCTTAGTTCCAGGATATTGATGTGCAGACAAGTCTCTTGACTTGACCACAGCCCTTGGAAGTTTCTTCCCTGAGTGACTGTCCCCCATCCTCGGAGGCTTGCATCCGTGGTCACCAGGACCCAGTCCTGTATGCCGAACCTGCAGCCCTCGAGGAGGTGAGCACTCTGCAGCCACCACAGAAGAGACACCCTGGCCCTGGGAGACAGGGTGATCAGCCGATGCATCTGAAGATGCGATCCGGACCACTTGTCCAGCAGATCCCACTGAAAGATCCTCGCATGGAACCTGCCGAAGGGAATGGCTTCGTATGACGCCACCATCTTTCCCAGGACTCGCGTGCAGTGATGCACCGATACCCGTTTTGGTTTTAGTAGGTCTCTGACCAGAGTCACGAGCTCCTGAGCCTTTTCCTCCGGGAGAAACACCTTCCTCTGGTCTGTGTCCAGAATCATGCCCAAGAAGGGCAGACGCGTCGTAGGAATCAGCTGAGACTTTGGAATATTCAGAATCCAGCCGTGCAGACGCAACACTTCCTGAGAGTGTGCTACGTTGATCAGCAACTGCTCCCTGGACCTCGCCTTTATGAGGAGATCGTCCAAGTATGGGATAATTGTAACTCCTTGCTTCCGTAGGAGCACCATCATTTCCGCCATCACCTTGGTAAAAATTCTCGGTGCCGTGGACAGGCCAAACGGCAGCGTCTGGAATTGGTAATGACAGTCATGTACCACAAACCTGAGGTACTCCTGATGAGGTGGATAAATGGAGACATGCAAGTAAGCATCCTTGATGTCCAGAGATACCATAAAATCCCCCTCCTCCAGGCTTGCAATGACCGCACTGAGCGATTCCATTTTGAACTTGAATTTCTTCAGATAAATGTTCAGGGATTTTTAAATTCAAGATGGGCCTTACCGAACCGTCCGGTTTCGGTACCACAAACATCGTGGAATAGTAACCCCTTCCTTGTTGAAGGAGGGGAACCTGTATTATCACCTGCTGGATGTACAGCTTGTGAATTGCCGCCAGCACTACCTCCCTTTCCGTGGGGGAAGCTGGCAAGGCCGACTTTAGGAAACGGTGAGGGGGCGTCACTTCGAATTCCAGCTTGTATCCTTGAGACACAACTTGTATAGCCCAAGCCATCCACCTGTGAGCGAACCCACTGGTGGCTGAAATTTCTGAGACGCGCCCCACCGCTCCTGGCTCCAGTCGTGGAGCCCCAGCGTCATGCGGTGGATTTAGTGGAAGCCGGGGAGGACTTTTGTTCCTGGGAACTAGCTGCCTGGTGCAGCTTCTTTCCTCTACCCCTGCCCCTGGCAAGAAAAGATGCACCTCTGACTTTCTTGCTTTTTTGAGAACGAAAGGACTGCATTTGGTAATACGGTGCTTTCTTTGGCTGTGAGGGAACGTAAGGCAAGAAATTTGACTTCCCAGCTGTAGCTGTGGACACAAGGTCCGAAAGACCGTCCCCAAATAATTCCTCACCCTTGTAAGGTAACACCTCCATGTGCTTTTTGGAGTCGGCATCCCCTGTCCATTGCCGAGTCCATAAGACCCTTCTGGCAGAAATGGACATTGCATTTATTCTAGAGCCCAGCAGGCAAATGTCCCTCTGGGCATCCCGCATATATAGGATGGCGTCTTTGATATGCCCCAGGGTTAGTAAAGCAGCGTCCCTGTCCAGGGTATCTATGTCCTCCGACAGAGTATCTGTCCATGCTGCTACCGCACTACACATCCAGGCCGAAGCAATGGCTGGCCTCAGTAGAGTACCAGAATGTATATAAACAGACTTCAGGATAGCTTCCTGCTTCCTATCCGCAGGATCCTTTAGGGCGGCCGTATCCTGTGACGGCAGGGCCACCTTCTTAGATAAGCGTGTCAGCGCTTTGTCTACCCATGGGGAGGATTCCCAGCGTAACCTGTCCGTTGGCGGGAAAGGATACGCCATCAGTAGCTTTTTGGAAATCACCACTCTCTTATCAGGGGAACCCCACGCTTCTTCACATAATTCATTTAACTCATGTGAAGGGGGAAAAGTCACTTTTTGTCTTTTCTCCCCAAACATATAAACCCTCTTGTCAGGGACAGGGTTTTCCTCTGCAATGTGCAATACCTCCTTCATTGCAATAATCATGTAACGGATGGCCTTGGTCATTTTAGGTTGTAATTTTGCCTCATCATCATCGACACTGGAGTCAGACTCCGTATCGACATCTGTGTCAACCAGCTGAGATAGTGGCCGCTTATGAGACCCTGACGGCCTCTGAGCTGCAGGATCAGACATGGGTTGAGACCATGACTGTCCCAAGGCTTCAGCCTTATCAAATCTTCTATGTAAGGAGCTTACATTATCATTTAAGACCTTCCACGTATCCATCCAATCCGGTGTCGGCCCCGACGGCTGCGACACCAAATTCATCTGCACTTGTTCCGCCTCCACGTAACCCTCCTCATCAAACATGTCGACACTGACGTACCGACACACTGCACACACACAGGGAATGCTCTGACTAAGGACAGGGCCCCACAAAGGCTTTTGGGGAGACAGAGAGAGAGTATGCCAGCACACACCACAGCGCTGTATAACTCAGGGATTTACACTGTAATTAGTGTCCACCCAGTAGCTGCTGATTATAACGTGTTTGCGCCTAAATTTATGTGCCCCCCCCTCTCTTTTTTCCCTTCTTGTACCTGGATACTGCAGGGGAGAGCCTGGGGAGCTGCTTCCAGCGGAGCTGTGAAGAGAAATGGCGCTGGTTAGTGCTGAGGAAGAAGGCCCCGCCCCCTCAGCGGCGGGCTTCTGTCCCTCTTTCCTGTGTAAAAACTGGTGGGGGCTCGGGCATATATACAGTCCCAAACTGTATATATATGTCTATTTTTGCCAAAAAGTACTTAATTGCTGCCCAGGGCGCCCCCCCCTGCGCCCTGCACCCTACAGTGACCGGAGTGTGCGGTGTGCTGTGGGAGCAATGGCGCACAGCTGCAGTGCTGTGCACTACCTTAAGTGAAGACTGGAGTCTTCTGCCGCCGCTTTCGATGTCTTCTTGCTTCTGCTGCTTCTTCTGGCTCTGCGAGGGGGACGGCGGCGCGGCTCCGGGAACGGACGATCAAGGTTAGGTACCTGTGTTCGATCCCTCTGGAGCTAATGGTGTCCAGTAGCCTAAGAAGCGCAACCTATCTGCAGTGAGTAGGTTTGCTTCTCTCCCCTCAGTCCCACGTAGCAGAGAGTCTGTTGCCAGCAGAAGCTCTCTGAAAATAAAAAACCTGACAAAATACTTTTTTTTCTAGCAAGCTCAGGAGAGCCCACTAGGAGCACCCAGCTCTGGCCGGGCACAGATTCTAACTGAGGCCTGGAGGAGGGGCATAGAAGGAGGAGCCAGTGCACACCAGATAGTACTGAATCTTTCTTTGTAGTGCCCAGTCTCCTGCGGAGCCAGTCTATTCCTTTTACCTTCTAGTTACTCCTACCAACTCATACCACCAGAACCATCCCTTACATTCTCAACATTTGAGGTCCATGCCATACGCCTCTTCCAACCAGTACATCTTAGAGTAGCTGTCATTTACCGCCCCCCTGGCACTGCTTACAAATTCATCGACAACTTTGCTTCCTGGCTTCCTCACTTCCTCTCTTCTGACATTCCCTCCATTATCCTAGGCGATTTCAACATCCCTATTGACATCCCCACACAATCCCCTGCCTCTAAACTCCTTAACCTCACCTCTTCACTTGGTCTCTCCCAGTGGACCTCCTCACCCTCCCATGTGAATGGGAGCTCACTGGATCTGGTCTTCACTCACCGCTGTGATATTTCTGATTTTTCCAACTCCCCATTTCCCCTCTCTGACCACCACCTGCTCTCCTTTAACCTATCTCTCTCGACTTGCCCATCTCTACCTCCTAAAGCTACCATCACTAAGCGTAACATTGTAGCTATTGACACTACATTCCTTTCCTCCCTGTTTGACTCACTTCTCTCTCCTATTCTCTCTCTCTCATGCCCTGAACAAGCCACTTCCACATAAAATGCATCCCTTACTTCTGCTCTTGACTCTGTTGCTCCACCAACCACTATTCACCCTCGCAAATTAACACCTCAACCCTGGCACACCAAATGCACCAGATATCTGCAAAAATGCTCTCGTACTACTGAGCGACACTGGAGGAAATCACGCTCTAAGGCAGACTTCCTCCATTTCAAACTTATGCTCTCATCCTTCAGTGCTGCCCTTTCTCTTGCTAAACAGTCATACTTCAAGAACCTCATCTCCTTCCAGTCTTCTAACCCCCGGCGCCTCTTTGCCACTCTCAACTCACTCATCTGCCCACCTCCACCTCGTCTCCCTTTCTCACTCTCTGCTCTTGACTTTGCCAATTACTTCACATCCAAAATTGACTCCATACGTCAAGACATCACATCACACCAGTCCATCAGTAACCAGCTTTCTCCTATCCCTTACCAACCCTCCCCATCCCTCGCACCTACTCTGTCATCTTTCTCCCATGCATCTGGAGAGGAAGTCATGGCCCTCATTCATTCCTGTCCCCTCACCACCTCCCCACTTGACCCTATCCCCTCCCGCCTCCTCCGCTACCTCTCTCCTTCTGCTTGTTCCCATCTTTCCCACCTTCTCAATCTATCCCTCTCATCAGGCACTGTCCCCTCTGCCTTCAAGCATGCACTCATCTCTCCTATTCTTAAAAAACCTACACTTGATCCAAACACTCTCTCCAACTACCGACCCATCTCTCTCCTCCCTTTTGCCTCCAAACTCCTTGAGCGTATTGTCTACAACCGTCTTACTTCCTTTCTTTCCTCACACTTACTGCTTGACCCATTCCAGTCTGGCTTCCGTCCTCTCCACTCCACTGAAACTGCCCTTACAAAAGTATGCAATGACCTCCATGCTGCTAAATCTAAGGGACACTACTCTCTACTTATTCTACTTGATCTCTCTGCTGCTTTTGACACTGTGGACCATCCTCTCCTACTGCAAATTCTTCACTCCATTGGTCTACGTGACACTGCCCTCTCTTGGCCGTCCTCCTACCTTTCTGACCGTTCTTTCTCTGTCTCCTCTCATGACTCCACCTCCCCCTCACTTCCACTAACTGTAGGGGTACCCCAAGGTTCTGTCCTTGGTCCTCTTCTCTTCTCTCTCTATACGTCCTCACTAGGTAAGCTCATCAGTTCTTTTGGTTTCCAATATCATCTCTACGCTGATGACACCCAAATCTATCTTTCCTCTCCAGACCTCTCCCCTGCTCTCCTCACTCGTATCTCCAACTGTCTCTCTGCTACCTCTTCCTGGATGTCCCAGCGCTTTCTTAAACTTAACATGTCTAAGACCGAGCTGATCATCTTCCCTCCCTCCCGCATAACCTCACCTCATACAATCTCATTATCTATTGATGGCACTACTATCTCCTCTAGCCCCCAAGTGCGCTGTCTTGGAGTAATCCTTGACTCCTCCCTCTCCTTCAAACCACACATTCAGCACCTCTCACAAACCTGCCATTTTCATCTAAAAAATATTTCCAGGATCAGACCCTTTCTGACCCAGGATGCTACGAAGACTCTTATCCACTCACTGGTCATCTCCAGACTAGACTACTGTAATCTGCTCCTGACTGGCATTCCTGACAAATACCTCTCTCCACTGCAATCTATCCTCAATGCTGCTGCCCGGCTCATCTTCCTCACCAAACGCACTACATCCACCTCTCCTCTCTTACTACACCTTCACTGGCTCCCCTTCCCTTTCAGAATCCATTTCAAGCTTCTCACACTCGCTTACAAAGCCCTCACCCACTCCTCTCCCATCTACATCTCTGACCTTATCTCCCTTTACACTCCCACCCGTCCTCTTCGCTCTGCTAATGCACGTCGACTCTCCTGCCTACGGATTACTTCCTCCCACTCCTACCTCCAAGATTTTTCACGTGCTGCACCACTTCTTTGGAATTCCCTACCTCTCCCCCTCAGACTCTCCACCTCTCTACAAAACTTCAAACGGGCTCTCAAGACCCACTTCTTCACCAAACCCAGCCAAATCTCATCCTAATTCTCTGTTCTACGCTCTCTATGTACCCCAACTGTGTCACCCCTGTCTGTCTACCCCTCCCCTTTTAGAATGTAAGCTCTCACGAGCAGGGCCCTCTTCCCTCATGTGCTTATCCTTTCTTACTTTAATAATCTTCAACTGCACCAATTCCATCAGTCTTCTGCCACCTGATACTTATTCCAGTGTCATCTGCTGATGTAACTATGTTTATTTACCCTGTACTTGTCCTATACCGTCATCAACTGTAAGTTGCTGTTTTCCTGTTTGATTATTTGTTTATGTACTCTGTAATTGGGCGCTGCGGAACCCTTGTGGCGCCATATAAATAAAGGATAATAATAATATTCCCCATGGTCCTTACGGAGTCCCCAGCATCCACTAGGACGTTAGAGAAATACTGGTTTATGCATAACTTTGCCACATTTACAGATGAAGACAAAGTGTGGACTGCTGCTGCAGTGTTGCAGCAACCTTTACAGACTGTCAGACAGAAGCCGTTGCAAAGACAATAAACCCAGTAAATCTTTGTTTTGAAAACTGGACAGTTGTCAAGCATATGTGGATGGATGCTGACATGGAATATATATGGACGGTTGCTGACATGGAACATGCTGACATACACGCCTATGTCTTGAAGGGCGTGCAGACACAAGAACTGAGTGCAAAGCGTGATGTGCAAGTCACCACAGATACAGCACTGATGGTGTTAGGATGCTGCAGTGGCGCACCCAGGGGGGGTTTCCGAGCACCCAGAAACCCCCCTCCACTAGCTGCATGAGTATTATTAATGGCTGTCTAGCGTCCTCTGCAGCCTTCTGTCTTCCTGGTGGCACTTGTAAGTGCAATAAAAGTTTATTTTAATTATAGTACATATATATATTTCCCTCATGTGCTTATCCATTCTTACTTTAATAATCTTCAACTGCATCAACTCCAGCAGTCTTCTGCCACCTGATACTTATTCCAGTGTCATCTGCTGATGTAACTATGTTTATTTACCCTGTGCTTGTCCTATACTGTCATCAACTGTAAGTTGCTGTTTTCCTGTTTGATTATTCATGTACTCTGTAATTGGGCGCTGCGGAACTCTTGTGGCGCCATACAAATAAAGGATAAAAATAATAATAATAATAATAATAATAATATATCCATGTGCATACATATATACACATGTATATACATACATATAAACACACACATATGATATATATATGTACTGTATGTGTGTGTACATATATATATCTATATATGCATGTTTAATATGCTATGTATATGTGTATATGTATGTGTGTGTATGTATATATATATATATATATATATATATATATGCAAACAAATGTGATATAGCGCTGATTAATATCCAGAGTGTTAGCACATGTAAAATATGTATATATATCCATATACAAGTATGTCTCTATGGTGGAATCACAACAGCTTCTATTGATGCTGGGATAAGCACTAGATCCTCGTGATAATTTTCAGGACCGCGGCTCCCCTTCAAACAATCCGAACTCCTCCGGAGAAAAGATATCTGTCAATAGAACATATACAGTGCAAACATATATATATATAGTGAATATATATAAAATATATATATATAAATATATGTATAGTGCATAAAAACCTTTTTTTAAAAACACATAAAAAGTGCTTAAAACAACTGTTTTTCATTCGTACCAGAAGGCAACCAGTGTGGGCTGGTTACCACGTGAATCCAAAAACAATGATCAATAGGTGTAGCCCTCTGACGAAGTCGATAACGAAACGCGTTGGGGCGGAGTCTAGTGACGTAGAGGATCGTTGGTAGTGCTGAGCGAGGAGTCGAGGACGTATGTGATTCCTGCCCGTGAGTCTGGGGAAATCAGCCGCCGGCGGGTGGAGGTTTCCATTGCGACTGACTGACACTTGTTCCAGCTACACCTATTGATCATTGTTTTGGAATCACGTGGTAACCAGCCCACACTGGTTGCCTTCTGGTACGAATGTAAAACAGTTGTTTTAAGCACTTTTTATGTGTTTAAAAAAAAAAAAAAAAAAAAAAAGGTTTTTATGCACTATGGAGCGCCCCCTGTATATGTTCTATTGACAGATATATATATATATATATATATATATATATATATGTGTGTAGATATATATATATATATATATATATATACATACATACACACACACACAGACACACTAGTTTTACGGACCCAGCATATACTGGGTCACCTCAGTCCCCACCCCCGTGATTGGCTCCGCCCAGTTCTGGAAACCCCCCCATGCAAATCCTGTGTTTGCCACTATGCTGGGTTCAAATACTGATGCTGTTGTCAAGCCATAAAAGAGTGGAAACTTCATTCCAGCAAGCTCAAACCAGAGAAATTGCCTATATCCAAAACATGGATGATATTACAGAGAACTGTCAAGTTTGCCAGAAGTTGAAAATGTGGAGTATCTTCCCTGACACTGAAAAGGGGCACATGAACTTTGAGATATAAACTGCACAAGTATGGCAATTTGAAAATACAATTTGCTGCCAAGAAGAAGAAGAATGCTGTATTTAACAGCTACAGAACATAGTCATCCAGGAGTGAAGTTGTCTCAAGCAGAGAGATACAAGATAAGAGACTACCCTGATGTTGACAAAGACTTAAAGACTATTTTGTGGTTAATATGGGATGTACAAGAAGATTCAAACAGACAGACACCCGTTTAACAGACACAACGAGAGTATATTGGTTCTCTTAGTGATTCATACCATTCACAGAACGGATATCAATATGATTGATGGAATGGCTGTGTTGTTTAGGAAACAGGAATTTTCATGCATGTATAAATTGGGTTTTTAGAGCAGGCTGGATGTTTATATGCTTTATCAACCAGAGGGTGGTAAAAGCTTGAACTTTTTGGGAATATTTTTTGGTACACAAACACATTTATGATAATATTGTTCAGTAGAAATGTTGAGAAATAGAAACATTGAGAAGAGATAATAGCAGTAGGATAAAGAAATGTTTATTTTGTTTTAATGTAATGGTTTACCTCACACGGTCTACTGTTTTTAAGCCAACAGGCTGATTACTTCTACACTGGTTGAAAGAGGAGAAGAGAGGACTTCACTCGAGATGTGCCAGTGATCACTAAGGCTAGAGATAAGTTTCATCTACATTATTATGGGAAATTGAACTTGAACCATATATTGCTTGGATACATACATTCAGTAATATCCCAAGACTTTATTAAGCTAGACTTTACAGACATTAGTTACCCTATGATGGCCCATATCAAGCGAGGAGGAATAAAGGAAATGTCAATATGATATCCTGGTTTAATACAACAAATTGATGGTTGCTCATATGAATCCAACATCTAAAAGGATACTTTGCTTATGTTTTTAACATTATATTTGGGGTTTTAAATGTGGTATATAGTTAATAGGTACATTTTGTTCTAGTTTAGAAAATGTTAAAATGATAACTGATACAGGTTATAACGTGCAAAGTATATGTGGCAAAACAACTGAGAGCAGAGGGTGTAGTATAAGGAGTGATACAAATATATAAGTTTCACTATTATCAATGTCATGCTCTCATGTGTGTTTAGCACCAAATACAAAGAGTTATATGAGTGCTTTAGGTTATATCTTTAGAAAGGTGGTTGGTGTTTGTCATGAATATAATATGCTGTTTTTAATAGAACAAGAAGGGGGAAAAATACAAGGGATGTGTGTGTGTGTGTGTGTGTGTGTGTGTGTGTGTGTGTGTGTGTGTGTGTGTGTGTATGTATATATATATATATATATATATATAGGTAGCAGGTATGGCTCGGCACTCACTATCGTGGGTATGGTTATTTGCTGCGGTGCCCTCTGGGAATCAAGCAAGATCCATAGTAGCAAAGAGGAAATCAGCGGCACTCTGCAGACTGTTCAATAGAGTAAAAAGTCTTTAATCCGGTCCTACGCCGTTTCGGGGACTGCGCCCCGTCTTCAGGGACAAGTGATACACAAATACAATACAGATAAAACACACTTATATACACACCCAAGTAGGTACTCAGTACCTGGATTGGACTCACCTGTCCCGCGCTGCCGCCCGCGTCCCACCCTTCTGACCGAATGCTCGCGTCTCCGTGCGATGACGTCAGGAGGCCGCGACGGGCAGGGAGCCAATCCGCTGCAGTGTGAGAAACGTTGCTTAGTAACCGCTGTAATCAAAACAACACCGCGGTTACTCTCATGCATTGTACACAGAACTTAAAAACGCTGACAATCACATCGTTGATCACACTGGACAAACAGACACTAACATACATCAATTAAAAGACATGGTGCAGATGTTTTAGCTAAACAATTCCCAGCTACACAGTAGATACTAAAATCCTAGAACGTAAATTTAAGTTGCTTAGACAATCAACCGTGATAGCATTCACTTTGAATAATGTTGTTATTTTTAAGCAACTAAATAATTCAATTAATGGCGTTTAGAGATACCTTCTAATGGCAAGATTAAAGTAATTAGTAATAAGAAGATATGTCATACCATGAGGATGCTAAATCCTAACAGTCATTATAAGAAACATTGCAAGCCCAATGTTTCATTTAGTCCCTTTGGTGACAAAGTACCTAGGGTATATATCCACCTACTTTCACGTTGCATGAGGATTTTATTACGGTCCCCACCACGATGTGAAAGAGGGACATGGTCTATTATGATTGCTCTCATGCTGGCTATCGTGTGTCTTGCAGCCAGACAGTGACGGGCAATGGGCTGCTCACTCTCGCCTTTTTCAAACGCTTGTTTTATGGCACTACGGTGTAGTGCCATCCTTTCTCTGAACTGTCTCTGTGTCTTGCCTACATAGGCCAGTCCACAGGGACATTTCAGCATGTAAATTACATGTGTTGTAGTACAGGTAACCCTGTGATGAATCTTATATTGTTTTCCTGTGGTGGGGTGACTGAATGTTGGGCCTGTCATTAGTGTGTTACAGGTCGAGCACCCCAGACAACGAAAGCATCCCGCTTTGGGGCGCAAGAAATGAGATGATATCTGTTTGGTTAATGGAAATACATCCAATTTAACTACTTTATCCGAGATGCTAGGTCCCTTGGTGTAACTAGGGAGTAATCGGGTGCCAAATAAAGATGGTAATGATTGGTCAGTATTTACCAGTGGCCATAATTTCTTGGCCTGACGGACTATGGAGGTGGTGGCAGTAGTATAACGGTTAACCCACGGGATTTTAGGGGCCTCGTGTGTAGTGGCTATCGGGGAAGCTACTTCAGAAGTCAATAAAGATTCCCTGGTCAAACGCATTACCTTATGTTTATTAGCCAAAAGTTCCTCTCGTGGGTACCCTCTTAATTGAAATTTATCCACCATCTGTTCTAGTGCCTCCTCTAATTGCTGTGGGTCAGAAATGATACGTCTAGCCCTCAGCATTTGCGAATATGGCAAACCCTTACGTGTAGAATATGGATGAAAGCTGGCGTGATGTAGTGCCGAATTCCTGTCAGTAGGTTTGACATATAGGTTGGTATGTAGTTGCCCTGATGATAACTGAATGGCAACATCTAAAAAGTGAATCTGGGTCTCAGACATCTGGTAAGTAAGCTTAACTGGCCCATCGGTGGCGTTGTGCCCATCTAATAATGCCGATAAGGTCTCAGCGCTACCCCTCCAAAAGATCAATAAGTCATCTATGTATCTCTTGTAGAAATACATAGATGATTGTGCGTTAGAACCAAACAGAGCAGTCTCCACAGTATACATGTAGGCATTAGCATACGATGGGGCCACTGGGGACCCCATCGCACAGCCAGCTAGCTGTAAATACATGCGCCCATTAAATGTGAAATAATTGCGCGTCAATACTAATGTTAATAGCTGTAAAAAAACATCAATTGGGGGACCCTTGTACAATGGGTTATCAGTAATGAGATGCCGTACAGCCTCCACACCTGCATCATGTGGGATGCAGGTGTAGAGGCTGGTGACATCTGCACTACACAATGTTAAGTGATCAGCCGGTAGCACCATTTGTTTTAGATAAACTAACAAGGAGGTGGTATCCTTCAAGTATGAAGGAACCGCTTGGATGCACGGATTTAAATATGCATCCAGGAAGATTGCCACTGGATGGTATAGGGAATTTCTGGCCGATACAATCGGACGTCCTGGGGGATTAGTCAATGACTTGTGCACTTTTGGGACTGTATAAAACAGTGGTACAGTCGGGTGGTTGACTGTCATAGCTTGTACTTGTTCTAGGCTCAGAGAGCCTGTTGACGCTGCTTGTGACAGGAAAGTGTCCAGCTCCTTTTTGTACTTGATCGTTGGATCAAAGGCCAATACTTTGTATGTCGCTGCATCTGATAACTGTCGATTATTTTCTATCAGGTAGTCCGTCAGATCTTGTATGACAACTGCACCACCTTTGTCCGCATCCCTTATAATTAAATCAGTCCTGGAAGACAAATCTTTCAGAGCACTCCTCTCATCCAAGCTAAGGTTTGGAAAACTTGAGTGGTTAAATGCTTGTTGATACGATTGTTCCATCATACGTGAGAAGGTACGTATTGATGGGTTATTTGTACTTGGGTCAAACTTGGAGCGAGGTGCTGCTCTCTTTAACTTTTCTGGAATGGTGGATGTCGGTATAGGCGCTTTATTTATCCCGAAATGGTCCTTCAGGCGTAGTGTTCTGTTGAATTTATAATTTTCAACCTGTGCTGCAAAAGCATCTGGTTTAACAGTTGGAACGAATGACAGGCCTCTGGATAATACTACAGCTATTCAGATGTGGAGGCTCAAGCCATCTTAATTAAGCATAAATTGGATGATGATGTACCCACATCTACTGTACAAGAACTTTACCGGCAATGGCAAAAATTAAAACAGCGAGAATGCGACTTTACCTATCACGGCATTACACTGTCGGACTATTACAGGAGTAACCAGATACCTAGGGGATTTAGGATCAAAAATACCCCTACCATAGGCCGTTACAGCATACCCTTCTGCCGACGTTGGGTGGCTATTTTAAATAAATGTTCTACTGACCTGATGCTCCTGGTAGTGGAGGAATCCACACGAGAATTAACACTCATTAAGGAACAACTAACAGTCTTTGAAGCAGCACATAAAGCTACATTAGCAGCAGACAAGACTACTAATTGGATCGAGAAAATACAGAGCCAAATGGAGGAATATAGGAGTAACTTGATTAAATACAAAAAAGAAAAACTCCACAAAGTTCAACAGGACTATCAACAACGCAAGGTCTATGCATGGCTCAGCAATACCACTTCGTCATATGATCGGTCACAATCATATAGGAGTTACCGTCAACGACAACCACGTTATGACTACTCGGATTCCAGCACTTCAGCGACAGATGGGGAACAAACAAGCACCCCTTCTACTTCCAATCAAGCGTCCTACCCTTTAGGAGTAGCAACACGGTCGGGCAATCGCCCTACTCCCGGACGAGGACGAGGCGGTCGGGGCAGAACAAGAGGTTACAACACAAGGCGTCCTCCACGCCGTTGACCGAGTTGGTAATAAACCTGTCATCTACCCCACTTACTTCAGCTGAGCTTAAAGTATTATCCAGAGGCCTGTCATTCGTTCCAACTGTTAAACCAGATGCTTTTGCAGCACAGGTTGAAAATTATAAATTCAACAGAACACTACGCCTGAAGGACCATTTCGGGATAAATAAAGCGCCTATACCGACATCCACCATTCCAGAAAAGTTAAAGAGAGCAGCACCTCGCTCCAAGTTTGACCCAAGTACAAATAACCCATCAATACGTACCTTCTCACGTATGATGGAACAATCGTATCAACAAGCATTTAACCACTCAAGTTTTCCAAACCTTAGCTTGGATGAGAGGAGTGCTCTGAAAGATTTGTCTTCCAGGACTGATTTAATTATAAGGGATGCGGACAAAGGTGGTGCAGTTGTCATACAAGATCTGACGGACTACCTGATAGAAAATAATCGACAGTTATCAGATGCAGCGACATACAAAGTATTGGCCTTTGATCCAACGATCAAGTACAAAAAGGAGCTGGACACTTTCCTGTCACAAGCAGCGTCAACAGGCTCTCTGAGCCTAGAACAAGTACAAGCTATGACAGTCAACCACCCGACTGTACCACTGTTTTATACAGTCCCAAAAGTGCACAAGTCATTGACTAATCCCCCAGGACGTCCGATTGTATCGGCCAGAAATTCCCTATACCATCCAGTGGCAATCTTCCTGGATGCATATTTAAATCCGTGCATCCAAGCGGTTCCTTCATACTTGAAGGATACCACCTCCTTGTTAGTTTATCTAAAACAAATGGTGCTACCGGCTGATCACTTAACATTGTGTAGTGCAGATGTCACCAGCCTCTACACCTGCATCCCACATGATGCAGGTGTGGAGGCTGTACGGCATCTCATTACTGATAACCCATTGTACAAGGGTCCCCCAATTGATGTTTTTTTACAGCTATTAACATTAGTATTGACGCGCAATTATTTCACATTTAATGGGCGCATGTATTTACAGCTAGCTGGCTGTGCGATGGGGTCCCCAGTGGCCCCATCGTATGCTAATGCCTACATGTATACTGTGGAGACTGCTCTGTTTGGTTCTAACGCACAATCATCTATGTATTTCTACAAGAGATACATAGATGACTTATTGATCTTTTGGAGGGGTAGCGCTGAGACCTTATCGGCATTATTAGATGGGCAAAACGCCACCGATGGGCCAGTTAAGCTTACTTACCAGATGTCTGAGACCCAGATTCACTTTTTAGATGTTGCCATTCAGTTATCATCAGGGCAACTACATACCAACCTATATGTCAAACCTACTGACAGGAATTCGGCACTACATCACGCCAGCTTTCATCCATATTCTACACGTAAGGGTTTGCCATATTCGCAAATGCTGAGGGCTAGACGTATCATTTCTGACCCACAGCAATTAGAGGAGGCACTAGAACAGATGGTGGATAAATTTCAATTAAGAGGGTACCCACGAGAGGAACTTTTGGCTAATAAACATAAGGTAATGCGTTTGACCAGGGAATCTTTATTGACTTCTGAAGTAGCTTCCCCGATAGCCACTACACACGAGGCCCCTAAAATCCCGTGGGTTAACCGTTATACTACTGCCACCACCTCCATAGTCCGTCAGGCCAAGAAATTATGGCCACTGGTAAATACTGACCAATCATTACCATCTTTATTTGGCACCCGATTACTCCCTAGTTACACCAAGGGACCTAGCATCTCGGATAAAGTAGTTAAATTGGATGTATTTCCATTAACCAAACAGATATCATCTCATTTCTTGCGCCCCAAAGCGGGATGCTTTCGTTGTCTGGGGTGCTCGACCTGTAACACACTAATGACAGGCCCAACATTCAGTCACCCCACCACAGGAAAACAATATAAGATTCATCACAGGGTTACCTGTACTACAACACATGTAATTTACATGCTGAAATGTCCCTGTGGACTGGCCTATGTAGGCAAGACACAGAGACAGTTCAGAGAAAGGATGGCACTACACCGTAGTGCCATAAAACAAGCGTTTGAAAAAGGCGAGAGTGAGCAGCCCATTGCCCGTCACTGTCTGGCTGCAAGACACACGATAGCCAGCATGAGAGCAATCATAATAGACCATGTCCCTCTTTCACATCGTGGTGGGGACCGTAATAAAATCCTCATGCAACGTGAAAGTAGGTGGATATATACCCTAGGTACTTTGTCACCAAAGGGACTAAATGAAACATTGGGCTTGCAATGTTTCTTATAATGACTGTTAGGATTTAGCATCCTCATGGTATGACATATCTTCTTATTACTAATTACTTTAATCTTGCCATTAGAAGGTATCTCTAAACGCCATTAATTGAATTATTTAGTTGCTTAAAAATAACAACATTATTCAAAGTGAATGCTATCACGGTTGATTGTCTAAGCAACTTAAATTTACGTTCTAGGATTTTAGTATCTACTGTGTAGCTGGGAATTGTTTAGCTAAAACATCTGCACCATGTCTTTTAATTGATGTATGTTAGTGTCTGTTTGTCCAGTGTGATCAACGATGTGATTGTCAGCGTTTTTAAGTTCTGTGTACAATGCATGAGAGTAACCGCGGTGTTGTTTTGATTACAGCGGTTACTAAGCAACGTTTCTCACACTGCAGCGGATTGGCTCCCTGCCCGTCGCGGCCTCCTGACGTCATCGCACGGAGACGCGAGCATTCGGTCAGAAGGGTGGGACGCGGGCGGCAGCGCGGGACAGGTGAGTCCAATCCAGGTACTGAGTACCTACTTGGGTGTGTATATAAGTGTGTTTTATCTGTATTGTATTTGTGTATCACTTGTCCCTGAAGACGGGGCGCAGTCCCCGAAACGGCGTAGGACCGGATTAAAGACTTTTTACTCTATTGAACAGTCTGCAGAGTGCCGCTGATTTCCTCTTTGCTATATATATATATATATATATATATATATAATGAGAATATCCCACTGATAGGTACTTATTTAAGCGAGGAAGTAGTCTGTGACGGATTAAAACATTTAAAGATTAATAAGTCACCAGGTCCCGATGGTGTTCACCCAAGTGTTCTAATGGAGCTTCACTCTGAACTTGCAAAACCGCTATTTTTGATCTTTAAGGATTCAGTAATATCAGGTATGGTTCCCAAATACTGGCGTATAGCGGAAGTATTGCCTATATTCAAAAAGGGAAGTAAAGCTGAACCAGGTAATTATAGACCAGTTAGTCTTACATCTATACTGGGGAAAGTATTGGAAGGTATTCGAAGAGATAGTATTCAGAAGTTCCTTGAAGTCAATAAGGTCATTAAAAGGAATCAACATTGGTTTATAAAGGACAGATCCTGTCAAACCAACTTACTTGGTTTTTATGAAACAGTAAGCGCAAACCTAGATCAGGGTAAAGAGGTGGATGTAATCTTTTTAGATTTTGCCAAAGCATTCGACACTGTACCACACATGAGACTTATCTACAAGCTACAAGAAACAGGGCTAGGAAGCACAATATGCACTTGGGTCAAAATCTGGTTAGATAATAGGGAGCAGCGCGTTGTGGTTAATGGATCTTTTTCAAATTGGACTAAAGTGCTAAGTGGTGTGCCGCAAGGTTCAGTATTAGGACCGCTATTGTTCAATATTTTCATTAACGACCTAACAGAAGGTCTAGAGAGCATGGTGTCAATTTTTGCAGATGATACCAAATTGTGTAAAGTTATAAATGCGGAGGGGGATGCTGAGTCGCTTCAGAATGACTTAGTTAAATTAGAAGCTTGGGCAGCGAAATGGAGAATGCGCTTCAATACAGACAAGTGTAAGGTAATGCACTGTGGTAACAAGAACAAAAACAACACCTACCTCCTAAATGGGGTAAAATTAGGGGATTCTGTACTGGAAAAGGACTTAGGTGTCCACATAGATAGCAAACTAAGCAGTAGTACCCAAAGTAGGACTGCAGCAAAGAAGGCTAATAAGATATTAGCATGCATAAAACGGGGAATTGATGCTAGGGACGAGAGTATTATACTCCCGTTATATAAATCACTTGTGAGGCCACACCTTGAATACTGTGTACAATTCTGGGCAACTTATTACAAAAAGGATATCCTGGAGCTAGAAAAGGTTCAAAGGCGGGCGACCAAACTAATTAAGGGTATGGAGACGCTGGAATACGAGGAAAGGCTTGTAAGACTAGGCATGTTTACACTGGAAAAGAGGAGATTAAGACGGGACATGATCAACATTTACAAATATATAAGGGGACAATATACAGATCTTGAGCAGGACCTGTTTTTGGTTAGATCAACACAGAGAACTCGTGGACACGCTCAGGTTAGAGGAGATTCCACACAATACGGCGTAAAGGCTATTTTACGGTAAGGACGATACTTGTTTGGAATTCCCTGCCTGAGGGAGTTGTAATAGCCGACTCAGTCAACACCTTTAAGAATGAGTTAGATAAATTCCTAATGGATAAGGATATCCAGGGTTACGGGGCATACTCACGCACTATGGTTATTATAAAAAAGAGGGGTAAAACGTAATGGCAGTCATCAAATTCAGTCAAAAATTTTTACAAAATAATCGTGCATAGGAGACCACAAATGGGTTTAACTTGATGGACAATTGTCTTTTTTCAACCTTAGATACTATGTTACTATATATATATATATATATATATATATATATATATATATATATATATATATATATATATATATATATATATATGTATGTGAGTGGAAAGCAATCCTGGCAAGCGGCTACACACAGAGTCTGGTCAAGGTCGTTTAAAGTGCAATTAGTCACTCTGTGTCAATGTCCATTGTCTGGTTATATAAGACCAAAACAAGACAAGTGTTTGGAGTTGGACATATGTCAACATTGGAATGTTTGCGTCTTCATGTGGAGACAATGACGTTTTCACCTTGTGTGTTAATCTACATAATCCATGTTACACATTGGTATTTTTAGGTTATTTCTAACACTCAAAATTGAGGCAACAGTGTCCCGTACTGTTTCTTAGCATTTATGTATATGTCGTAATATGAACTTTTGACATATGAAATATCCTTACTCAGGAGTTCTTCAGCCTATAGACATTTTCAATGTTAAAGTAGCCTAGATAGCTTGGATGAACCAGGATGATCTGAATATAACTCAGCCTCTAGACGAAGAGGTTGAGGCTCCTGAATATGCTGATGTGATTGCTGTATTGAACATCTGGTGAATTGATCAATAACCTTAGTTAAGCATACAATAAATTCATATTTATATATTCAAGTTATTTGTTGAAGTACTTTTCTGGGAATCCACCCATCTGGGTCTCCTCAAACCTAACTCACCTGTAACACTAGCGTAGTCAGTAAATTAGAAAAAAAGCAGCCCAAGGTGAGTCTTGGTGTACCACCGGTGCTGCAGACTGAGGGGGATAGAACCCCCAGTACCTGAACCCTCAGCTGCAATGTTTTCCTGACGCAGGATCAGCCATGGATTTACCTCCCTGTTTAGCAGACATTATTTCAGAGTGTAGCCTTAGGGTGTAATAGTACAAAATAGCAAAGTACCTGACAAAAAAACCCTGTAGAGTGTGACTGCAAAGCAGAGCACAAACAGAGGATTTAAGAAGTACAGGTTAAGTATACCTTATCCAAAATCCCACATTTTTGGGTCCCCTACTGAGATAATGACACATATCTATATACACTGCTCAAAAAAATAAAGGGAACACTAAAATAACACAACCTAGATCTGAATTAATGAAATATTCTTATTAAATACTTTGTTCTTCACATAGTTGAATGTGCTGACAACAAAATCACACAAAAATTATCAATGGAAATCAAATTTATTAACCCATGGAGGTCTGGATTTGGAGTCACCCTCAAAATTAAAGTGGAAAAACACACTACAGGCTGATCCAACTTTGATGTAATGTCCTTAAAACAAGTCAAAATGAGGCTCAGTAGTGTGTGTGGCCTCCACGTGCCTGTATGACCTCCCTACAACCCACACAAGTGGCTCAGGTAGTGCAGCTCATCCAGGATGGCACATCAATGCGAGCTGTGGCAAGAAGGTTTGCTGTGTCTGTCAGCGTAGTGTCCAGAGGATGGAGGCGCTACCAGGAGACAGGCCAGTACATCAGGAGACGTGGAGGAGGTCGTAGGAGGGCAACAACCCAACAGCAGGACCGCTACCTCCACCTTTGTGCAAGTAGGAACAGGAAGAGCACTGCCAGAGCCCTGCAAAATGACCTCCAGCAAGCCACAAATGTGCATGTGTATACTCAAACGATCAGAAACAGACTCCATGAGGGTGGTATGAGGGCCCGACGCCCACAGGTGGGGGTTGTGCTTACAGCCCAACACTGTGCAGGACATTTAGCATTTGCCATAGAACACCAAGATTGGCAAATTCGCCACTAGCACCTTGTGCTCTTCACAGATGAAAGCAGGTTCTCACTGAGCACATGTGACAGACGTGACAGAGTCTGGAGACGCCAAGGAGAACGTTCTGCTGCCTGCAACATCCTCCAGCATGACCGGTTTGGCAGTGGGTCAGTAATGGTGTGGGGCGGCATTTCTTTGGGGGGCCGCACAGCCCTCCATGTGCTCGCCAGAGGTAGCCTGACTGCCATTAGGTACCGAGATGAGATCCTCAGACCCCTTGTGAGACCATATGCTGGTGCGGTTGGCCCTGGGTTCCTCCTAATGCAAGACAATGCTAGACCTCATGTGGCTGGAGTGTGTCAGCAGTTCCTGCAAGACGAAGGCATTGATGCTATGGACTGGCCCGCCCATTCCCCAGACCTGAATCCAATTGAGCACAACTGGGACATCATGTCTCGCTCCATCCACCAATGCAACGTTGCACCACAGACTGTCCAGGAGTTGGTGGATGCTTTAGTCCAGGTCTGGGAGGAGATCCCTCAGGAAACCATCCGCCACCTCATCAGGAGCATGCCCAGGCGTTGTAGGGAGGTCATACAGGCACGTGGAGGCCACGCACACTACTGAGCCTCATTTTGACTTGTTTTAAGGACATTACATCAAAGTTGGATCAGCCTGTAGTGTGTTTTTCCACTTTAATTTTGAGGGTGACTCCAAATCCAGACCTCCATGGGTTAATAAATTTGATTTCCATTGATAATTTTTGTGTGATTTTGTTGTCAGCACATTCAACTATGTAAAGAACAAAGTATTTAATAAGAATATTTCATTCATTCAGATCTAGGATGTGTTATTTTAGTGTTCCCTTTATTTTTTTGAGCAGTGTATATTATATATCTATATAATGTATCTACATATACACATATATATATATATATATATATATATACACACACACGTCTGTTAGAACTGGCACTCTCCTTTAAATGGATACTACTGCTCCGGTGCCCCCTGGAAACATACACATATCCTCGTAAAACAAACAGCGGCACTCAGGAGACTTTCTCAAAAATGATAAAGTGCAAAGATTTAAATCTTTGCACTTTATCATTTTTGAGAAAGTCTCCTGAGTGCCGCTGTTTGTTTTACGAGGATATATATATATAATATATATATTAGATATATATATATATATATATATATAGATATATATATATATATAAAACACAATAGTATCTTTATCTCGCGCCAACCTGGGAGCAGCACTTCGGGAGAGATCATTGTTGGAAGACCTCAAAACATACAGAATAAAACACAAATTCCCAAGTGCGCTAAGATGGAATGTATTTACACACTTCTTCAGGCAATAATTTCGTCAGAATGTAGACTGGAGGATATTTAAAACTGGGGACCTGTAACCGACACCCCTCACCAAAATAGTCACCTAAACAAGAGGCCAATCGGCCAATTAGTAAAAAGTTGTTTTAATAACATGTAATTGAACATACGAGTTTTTACACAGTTCACAATATAAAATTATATGAATAAAATACAACCAAAAGAATACACAGCCAACACGTTTGTGAGATGGATCCTAGATACCCCTCACCTTTTGCAAGGTGCGAGCTCGACAGGGAGTATCTTCACAAACTAGATTGTGATCCTTTGACTGACAAATCCAACGCGTTTCGTCTTATCGACTTCATCAGGGGTAACTTGTTTGGGAGATAATAAAAATAATTCTATTTAAGACTGCTATTGAAAAATTGGGGGAATTATGTATACGTAGTATAAAAACAGTACCTACCGAGTATAGAAAGAGGACTAATTTGCTCTCAATGGATTTGTATAAATGATCCTATCCTAAAATGGATATAAACAACACATTCTTACATGTGTTCATTTGATGGAACTAATGAAACATTATTAATATTATTATAGTTGTCGACTAGACATACCTCAAAAAAGGATTATTCGAAATATGTCGGGACTTAATAAGTGGAGCTCTTATATCCGGACTCCTAAGAGATATTTCTTCTAAAAAGTATAACCAATTAAATTATGATGTTTTATATGGACTGCCTAATAAAGAGAGAGAGGGAGAATCCAATATGGACCAATTTAGGTAGTCAGCTGCCTATTTGGTTCTATTAGCTGATCATAGGAAATACCATACCTTAAAGATAGTTTTGGCGTAAAATCTTTGTCAAACCGCCTATAGGAATTATTGATTCTAGCCTCCTAGGAGTGCTGACAACCGAATATCGGCATTTTTATAAACTACCTAATAGAAAACAAAAATGATGTTATTCACAAAAACATACCTATTGATATAATTTAATAATTAAGGTAATTTGGTAATCCAATTTACTATAGACATACCTAAAAAAATAAGAATTTACTTACCGATAATTCTATTTCTCATAGTCCGTAGTGGATGCTGGGGACTCCGAAAGGACCATGGGGAATAGCGGCTCCGCAGGAGACTGGGCACAAAGTAAAAGCTTTAGGACTAGCTGGTGTGCACTGGCTCCTCCCCCTATGACCCTCCTCCAAGCCTCAGTTAGGAAACTGTGCCCGGACGAGCGTACACAATAAGGAAGGATTTTGAATCCCGGGTAAGACTCATACCAGCCACACCAATCACACCGTACAACTTGTGATCTGAACCCAGTTAACAGCATGATAACAGAAGGAGCCTCTGAAAAGATGGCTCACAACAACAATAACCCGATTTTTGTAACAATAACTATGTACAAGTAATGCAGACAATCCGCACTTGGGATGGGCGCCCAGCATCCACTACGGACTATGAGAAATACAATTATCGGTAAGCTTATTCTTATTTTCTCTAACGTCCTAGTGGATGCTGGGGACTCCGAAAGGACCATGGGGATTATACCAAAGCTCCCAAACGGGCGGGAGAGTGCGGATGACTCTGCAGCACCGAATGAGAGAACTCCAGGTCCTCCTCAGCCAGGGTATCAAATTTGTAGAATTTAGCAAACGTGTTTGCCCCTGACCAAGTAGCTGCTCGGCAAAGTTGTAAAGCCGAGACCCCTCGGGCAGCCGCCCAAGATGAGCCCACTTTCCTTGTGGAATGGGCCTTGACAGATTTTGGCTGTGGCAGGCCTGCCACAGAATGTGCAAGCTGAATTGTACTACAAATCCAACGAGCAATCGTCTGCTTAGAAGCAGGAGCACCCAGCTTGTTGGGTGCATACAGGATAAACAGCGAATTAGATTTTCTGACTCCAGCCGTCCTGGAAACATATATTTTCAGGGCCCTGACTACGTCCAGCAACTTGGAATCCTCCAAGTCCCTAGTAGCCGCAGGCACCACAATAGGCTGGTTTAAGTGAAATGCTGAAACCACCTTAGGGAGAAATTGAGGACGCGTCCTCAATTCTGCCCTGTCCGTATGAAAAATTAGGTAAGGGCTTTTATAGGATAAAGCCGCCAATTCTGAGACACGCCTGGCTGAAGCCAGGGCTAACAGCATTACCACTTTCCATGTGAGATATTTTAAGTCCACAGTGGTGAGTGGTTCAAACCAATGTGATTTTAGGAATCCCAAAACTACATTGAGATCCCAAGCTGCCACTGGAGGCACAAAAGGAGGCTGTATATGCAGTACTCCCTTGACAAACGTCTGAACTTCAGGAACAGAAGCCAGTTCTTTTTGGAAGAATATTGACAGGGCCTAAATTTGAACCTTAATGGACCCTAATTTGAGGCCCATAGACAGTCCTGTTTGCAGGAAATGCAGGAAACGACCCAGTTGAAATTCCTCTGTAGGGGCCTTCCTGGCCTCGCACCACGCAACATATTTACGCCAAATACGGTGATAATGTTGTATGGTTACATCCTTCCTGGCTTTGATCAGGGTAGGGATGACTTCATCCGGAATGCCTTTTTCCTTCAGGATCCGGCGTTCAACCGCCATGCCGTCAAACGCAGCCGCGGTAAGTCTTGGAACAGACATGGTCCCTGCTGGAGCAGGTCCTTTCTTAGAGGTAGAGGCCACGGGTCTTCCGTGAGCATCTCTTGAATTTCCGGGTACCAAGTCCTTCTTGGCCAATCCGGAGCCACGAGTATAGTCTTTACTCCTCTCCTTCTTATGATTCTCAGTACTTTTGGTATGAGATCCAGTTTTTTGTTGAGGCGGGACGCCATCATGTCCACCTTTGGTTTTTCCCAACGGTTCACAATCATGTGGAAGACTTCTGGGTGAAGTCCCCACTCCCCCGGGTGAAGATCGTGTCTGCTGAGGAAGTCTGCTTCCCAGTTGTCCACTCCCGGAATGAACACTGCTGACAGTGCTATCACATGATTCTCCGCCCAGCGAAGAATCCTTGCCACTTCCATCATTGCCCTCCTGCTTCTTGTGCCGCCCTGTCTGTTTACGTGGGCGACTGCCGTGATGTTGTCCGACTGGATCAACACCGGCTGACCCTGAAGCAGAGGTCTTGCCTGACTTAGGGCATTGTAAATGGCCCTTAGTTCCAGGATATTTATGTGAAGTGACGTTTCCATGCTTGACCACAAGCCCTGGAAATATCTTCCCTGTGTGACTGCTCCCCAGCCTCTCAGGCTGGCATCCGTGGTCACCAGGACCCAATCCTGAATGCCGAATCTGCGGCCCTCTAGGAGATGAGCACTCTGTAACCACCACAGGAGAGACACCCTTGTCCTTGGAGACAGGGTTATCCGCTGATGCATTTGAAGATGCGATCCGGACCATTTGTCCAGCAGATCCCACTGAAAAGTTCTTGCGTGGAATCTGCCGAATGGAATCGCTTCGTAAGAAGCCACCATCTTTCCCAGGACCCTTGTGCATTGATGTACTGACACTTGGCCTGGTCTTAGGAGGTTCCTGACTAGGTCGGATAACTCCTTGGCTTTCTCCTCCGGGAGAAACACCTTTTTCTGTACTGTGTCCAGAATCATCCCTAGGAACAGCAGACGTGTCGTCGGAATCAGCTGCGATTTTGGAATATTTAGAATCCATCCGTGCTGTCGTAGTACTACTTGAGATAGTGCTACTCCGACCTCTAACTGTTCTCTGGACCTTGCCCTTATCAGGAGATCGTCCAAGTAAGGGATAATTAAGACGCCTTTTCTTCGAAGAAGAATCATCATTTCGGCCATTACCTTGGTAAAGACCCGGGGTGCCGTGGACAATCCAAACGGCAGCGTCTGAAACTGATAGTGACAGTTGTGTACCACAAACCTGAGGTACCCTTGGTGAGAAGGGCAAATTGGGACATGGAGGTAAGCATCCTTGATGTCCAGAGACACCATATAGTCCCCTTCTTCCAGGTTCGCTATCACTGCTCTGAGTGACTCCATCTTGAACTTGAACCTTTTTATGTAAGTGTTCAAGGATTTCAGATTTAAAATGGGTCTCACCGAGCCGTCCGGCTTCGGTACCACAAACAGCGTGGAATAATACCCCTTTCCCTGTTGTAGGAGGGGTACCTTGATTATCACCTGCTGGGAATACAGCTTGTGAATGGCTTCCAATACCGCCTCCCTGTCGGGGGGAGACGTTGGTAAAGCAGACTTCAGGAACCGGCGAGGGGGAGACGTCTCGAATTCCAATTTGTACCCCTGAGATACTACCTGCAGGATCCAGGGGTCCACTTGCGAGTGAGCCCACTGCGCGCTGAAATTCTTGAGACGGGCCCCCACCGTGCCTGAGTCCGCTTGTAAGGCCCCAGCGTCATGCTGAGGACTTGGCAGAAGCGGGGGAGGGCTTCTGTTCGTGGGAAGAGGCTGTCTGCTGCAGTCTTTTTCCCCTTCCTCTGCCCCGGGGCAGATATGAGTGGCCTTTTGCCCGCTTGCCCTTATGGGGACGAAAGGACTGAGCCTGAAAAGACGGTATCTTTTTCTGCTGCGAGGTGACTTGGGGTAAAAAGGTGGATTTTCCAGCCGTTGCCGTGGCCACCAGGTCCGATAGACCGACCCCAAATAACTCCTCCCCTTTATACGGCAATACTTCCATATGCCGTTTGGAATCCGCATCCCCTGACCACTGTCGCGTCCATAATCCTCTTCTGGCAGAAATGGACATCGCACTTACTCTTGATGCCAGAGTGCAAATATCCCTCTGTGCATCTCGCATATATAGAAATGCATCCTTTAAATGCTCTATAGTCAATAATATATTGTCCCTGTCCAGGGTATCAATATTTTCAATCAGGGAATCCGACCAAGCCACCCCAGCACTGCACATCCAGGCTGAGGCGATTGCTGGTCGCAGTATAATACCAGTATGTGTGTATATACTTTTAAGGATATTTTCCAGCTTCCTATCAGCTGGTTCCTTGAGGGCGGCAGTATCAGGGGACGGTAACGCCACTTGTTTTTATATAAGCGTGTGAGCGCCTTATCTACCCTAGGGGGTGTTTCCCAACGCGCCCTAACCTCTGGCGGGAAAGGGTATAATGCCAATAATTTTTGAGAAATTAGCAGTTTTTTATCGGGGGAAACCCACGCTTCATCACACACCTCATTTAATTCATCTGATTCAGGAAAAACTACGGGTAGTTTTTTCACACCCCACATAATACCCTTTTTTGTGGTACTTGTAGTATCAGAAATGTTCAAAACCTCCTTCATTGCCGTGATCATGTAACGTGTGGCCCTACTGGAAAATACGTTTGTTTCCTCACCGTCGACACTGGAGTCAGTGTCCGTGTCAGTGTCTGTATCGACCTGAGGTAACGGGCGTTTTATAGCCCCTGACGATGTTTGAGACGCCTGTACAGGTATTAACTGATTTGCCGGCTGTCTCATGTCGTCAACAGTCTTTTGTAAAGTGCCGACACTATCACGTAATTCTTTCCATAAGACCATCCAGTCAGGTGTCGACTCCCTAGGGGGTGACATCACTAACACAGGCAATTGCTCCGCATCCACACCATTTTCCTCCTCATACATGTCGACACAGCGTACCGACACACAGCACACACACAGGGAATGCTCTGATAGAGGACAGGACCCCACTAGCCCTTTGGGGAGACAGAGGGAGAGTTTGCCAGCACACACCAGAGCGCTATATATATATATATACAGGGATAACCTTATATAAGTGTTTTTCCCTAATATAGCTGCTGTATATATTAATATGCCAATTTAGTGCCCCCCCTCTCTTGTTTTACCCTGTTTCTGTAGTGCAGGACTGCAGGGGAGAGTCAGGGAGCCTTCCTCCAACGGAGCTGTGAGGAAAAAATGGCGCTTGTGTGCTGAGGAGATAGGCTCCGCCCCCTTTTCGGCGGCCTTTCTCCCGCTTTTTTGTGGAAAACTGGCAGGGGTTAAATACATCCATATAGCCCAGGAGCTATATGTGATGTATTTTTAGCCATTTAAGGTATTTTCATTGCGTCCCAGGGCGCCCCCCCCCAGCGCCCTGCACCCTCAGTGACCGGAGTGTGAAGTGTGCTGAGAGCAATGGCGCACAGCTGCGGTGCTGTGCGCTACCTTATTGAAGACAGGACGTCTTCTACCGCCGATTTTCCGGACCTCTTCACTCTTCTGGCTCTGTAAGGGGGCCGGCGGCGCGGCTCCGGGACCCATCCATGGCTGGGCCTGTGATCGTCCCTCTGGAGCTAATGTCCAGTCGCCTAAGAAGCCCAATCCACTCTGCACGCAGGTGAGTTCGCTTCTTCTCCCCTTAGTCCCTCGATGCAGTGAGCCTGTTGCCAGCAGGTCTCACTGAAAATAAAAAAACCTATTTAAACTTTTACTCTAAGCAGCTCAGGAGAGCCACCTAGATTGCACCCTTCTCGTTCGGGCACAAAATCTTAACTGAGGCTTGGAGGAGGGTCATAGGGGGAGGAGCCAGTGCACACCAGCTAGTCCTAAAGCTTTTACTTTGTGCCCAGTCTCCTGCGGAGCCGCTATTCCCCATGGTCCTTTCGGAGTCCCCAGCATCCACTAGGACGTTAGAGAAATGGTATCCACTTTTAAGAACCGAGACTACTTTTAATTCAAATATTGACCTTCATACAGTAGAAAACTCTGAAAAGATCAATATTAATTTTTATTGTTTTATATTAATTTTTAATGAAAGGTGTGTCAGTCATTGAGAATCACTTACAGATATACATATAAGTGTACATGGGTGGTAGTCATGTGACCGCCGGTCGGCTGACCGACAGTCACATGACCTCCTCCGTGAGCCCGACGGCTCACTATCCCGATGGTCGGCATGCCGACCAACAGGGACTATTTCCACTCGTGGGTGTCCACGACACCCATAGAGTGGGAATAGAACCCGTGGCGACCGCAGGTCGCCACCGAGCCCGCAGCGTGGCGAGCGTAGCGAGCCCGCAAGGGGCTTGCTGCACTCGGCCTTCCCCGCCGGGATCCCGGCGTCGGTATGCTGCCGGGATCCCGGCGTCGGTAAGGTGACCGGCGGTCAGGAGACCGCCGGTCACCCGTACTACACCCGTGTACATACCCAGAATGAAATGGCTGGTTTGACAATCTCAAAGGTATAAATGATGTGGCTTCCTCAATAGGTCTCACAGAATGGATCTTTTTAGAAAAATGGAAACATTATCACTATTTCCAAAAGGCATAGTTCTAACCACAACAACTTCAAATTAGTCTCATAAAAAACAATCCTTTCAGCAGATGGAGACATTGTCACCGTTTGCAAGAGGCACAATTCTGATGGTGAGTATAATACCTATATTCACTGTGTCTTGTAAAAAAGGGCTTTTCAGGAAATATTGTCACTATTTATAAAGGGCACAGTTCTAATAAAGTTTGTACCAGCCTTAACCTTTATAGTGATTGATTCCAATAAACCATCAGGAAAATTATTTTCATAGTTATTAATTAGAGCCTTCAAAAAATTAAACAAAGATAATAGACAAATAATTAATTCCAATAAACCAGCAAGAGATTTACATTCACAGTTATTAACTGAAGCCTTCAGAAAAATGAAACAAACAGAGATGATGTGTGCACTCACCCTGGGAAAACTTTAGCTGCATGTGGAAGTCACAGAGTAAAGCAGTGATTGCTGCAGCTGCTATTTAAATTACTTGCCTGCATACATCACTTCCTTTAATTAGAGATGGCTTCTAATAGTTAAATCATCCTAAATGAAGGTTAAACTTTACTTATAGATTCATACTTCTCTTCTATGAGGATCCACAAATAAAATTGCCTGCTTCCAATATGTTGTGCCTTTAGCTAATGTACTTGGTAAACTTTTTATTCATGTTAAAAAGGCTAAATTGCTCACACCTGACCGGAAGACCGTATTTCCGGTGTGCGTTCCAATATGCGTTCCACCTACTGTGACATCACCAAAAAGGCTGTTTTAATGGTGCAACCTCTCCCACGGGTCATCCCTTCTCTCTGACGCGTAGCACATCAGGGGACATGTAGTCTCCTTCTCATAGACCTCCCCTCCCCTCTGACGAGCAACGCGTCATGGGGCATGTTATTACCTTCCCCTGACGCATACCGCGTCACTGGTCCTGTGGGTCGGATCGGCCTAGGCCTTCGTACAAAGTGCATCGCGGGCACGTGACTGAACACGTGCACCATGATGCATACCCCCACATGATTCCCACCATTCATTGGCCTATAATACAGCGCACATCATGGTCTCCTAGCAACCTCTGGTGGTCGTCACCCGGGGTTTGAAATCCATGAATTTTTAGATATTCTGATCAAGATGCATTCGGACATATTTGAGACATGTTTTGAAAGTATTTACAATATACTTCGTTTTAGTGGGGATTAATTCTGTGATATATACCAACTTATCCCCCATATAAACAGACCATATCTTAATATGTGTTCACTGTATTGATAATGCAACCATTTAGCTACATTCAAACCAGAATTTTGTAAATATGTCAGTGACTGAGAAAAAAATATTAAATATGAATTAATTGATAATAAGTGTGCATTTTTTTATAAAGTGTGTTTTTGGAATTAATTAGATGTGTGTGTGTTTTTGATATTAATGGAATATATGTATTTCCAGTTTGATTAAAAAAAAAATACTAAATTAGTAGCTACCACAATTTACTCTAAGAAGGGAAGGCGCAAAAATTACAATACACACCATAATGGGGAACGTAAACTGCTTTTCTCTAACGTCCTAGTGGATGCTGGGGACTCCGTCAGGACCATGGGGAATAGCGGCTCCGCAGGAGACAGGGCACAAAAGCAAGCTTTTAGGATCACATGGTGTGTACTGGCTCCTCCCCCTATGACCCTCCTCCAAGCCCCAGTTAGGTTTTTGTGCCCGTCCGAGAAGGGTGCAATCTAGGTGGCTCTCTTAAAGAGTTGCTTAGAAAAAGTTTTTAGGTTCTTTATTTTCAGTGAGTCCTGCTGGCAACAGGCTCACTGCATCGAGGGACTTAGGGGAGAGAATTTCAACTCACCTGCGTGCAGGATGGATTGGATTCTTAGGCTACTGGACACCATTAGCTTCAGAGGGAGTCGGAACACAGGTCTCGCCCTGGGGTTCGTCCCGGAGCCGCGCCGCCGACCCCCTTGCAGATGCTGAAGATTGAAGAGGTCCGGAACCAGGCGACAGAAGACTTTTCAGTCTTCCTCAGGTAGCGCACAGCACTGCAGCTGTGCGCCATTGTCTGTCAGCACACTTCCCACAGCGATCACGGAGGGTGCAGGGCGCGGGGGGGGGGGCGCCCTGGCAGCAATGTAGAATACCTGTATGGCGAAAAATACATCACATATAGCCCTTGAGGCTATATGGATGTATTTAACCCCTGCCAGACTTCACAATCTCCGGAGAAGAAGCCCGCCGAAAAGGGGGCGGGGCCTATTCTCCTCAGCACACAGCGCCATTTTCCCTCACAGAAAGGCTGAGGGGAAGGCTCCCAGGCTCTCCCCTGCACTGCACTACAGAAACAGGGTTAAAACAGAGAGGGGGGGCACTGATTTGGCGATATACATATATATTAAATGCTATATGGGAGGAACACTTATATAAGGGTTGTCCCTGTATAATTATAGCATTTTGGTGTGTGCTGGCAAACTCTCCCTCTGTCTCCCCAAAGGGCTAGTGGGTCCTGTCCTCTATCAGAGCATTCCCTATGTGTGTGCTGTATGTCGGTACGTGTGTGTCGACATGTATGAGGAAAATGTTGGTGAGGAGGCGGAGCAAATTGCCTGTAATGGTGATGTCACTCTCTAGGGAGTCGACACCGGAATGGATGGCTTACTTATGGAATTACGTGATAATGTCAACACGCTGCAAGTGGGTTGACGACATGAGACGGCCGGCGAACAAATTAGTACCGGTCCAGGCGTCTCAGACACCGTCAGGGGCTTGTAAAAATGCCCATTTACCTCAGTCGGTCGACATAGACCCAGACACGGACACTGATTTCAGTGTCGACGGTGAAGAAACAAACGTATTTTCCTTTAGGGCCACACGTTAAGGGCAATGAAGGAGGTGTTACATATTTCTGATACTCCAAGTACCACAAAGAAGGGTATTATGTGTGAGGTGAAAAAACTACCTGTAGTTTTTCCTGAATCAGATAAATTAAATGAAGTGTGTGATGATGCGTGGGTTTCCCCCTATAGAAAATTATTGGCGGTATACCTTTTCCCGCCAGAAGTTAAGGCGCATTGGGAAACACCCCTCAGGGTGGATAAGGCGCTCACATGCTTATCAGAAAAATATCCTAAAAAGTATACACACACATGCTGGTGTTATACTGTGACCAGTGATCGCCTCAGCCTGGATGTGCAGAGCTGAGGTGGCTTGGTCGGATTCCCTGACTAAAAATATTGATACCCTTGACAGGGACAGTATTTTATTGACTATAGAGCATTTAAAGGATGCATTTCTATATATACGAGATGCGCAGAGGGATATTTGCACTCTGGCATCAAGAGTAGATGCGATGTCCATATCTGCAAGAAGATGTTTATGGACACGACAGTGGTCAGGGGATGCAGATTCCAAACGGCACAAAGATGTATTGCCGTATAAAAGGGGAGGAGTTATTTGGGGCCGGTCCATGGGACCTGGTGGCCACGGCAACTGCTGGAAGATCCACCGTTTTTTACCCTAAGTCACATCTCTGCAGAAAAAGACACCGTCTTTTCAGCCTCAGTCTTTTCGTCCCTATAAGATATCTGCCCAGGGATAGAGGAAAGGGAAGAAGACTGCAGCAGGCAGCCCATTCCCAGTAACAGAAGCCCTCCACCGCTTCTACTAAGTTCTCAGCATGACGCTGGGACCGTACAGGACCCCTGGATCCTACAAGTAGTATCAAAGGGGCACAGATTGGAATGTCGAGGCGTTTCCCCCCTCGCAGGTTCCTGTAGTCTGCTGTACCAATGTCCCCCTCCGACAGGGAGGCAGTATTGAAAACAATTCACAAGCTGTATTCCCAGCAGGTGATAATAAAATTACCCCTCCTACAACAAGGAAAGGGGTATTGTTCCACACTATAGGGTGGTACTGAAGCCAGAAGGCTAGGTGAGACCGATTCTAAATCTGAAAAATTTGAACACTTACAAGGGTTCAAATCCAGATGGAGTCACTCAGAGCAGTGATAGCGAACTGGGAACAAGGGGACTATATGGTGTCCCGGGACATCAGGGATGCTTACCTCCATGTCCCAAAATTTGCTTTTCTCACCAAGGGTACCTCAGGTTCGTGGTACAGAACTGTCACTATCAGTTTCAGACGATGCCGTTGGAGTGTCCAAGGCACCCCGGGTCTTTACCAAGGTAATGACCGAAATGAGGATTCGTCTTCAAAGAAAATGGACGACCTCCTGATAAGAACAAGGTCCAGAGAACAGTTGGAGGTCGGAGTAGCACTATCTCAAGTAGTTCTACGACAGCACGGGTGGATTCTAAATATTCCAAAACCGCAGTTGTTCCGACGACACGTCTGCTGGTCCTAGGGATGATTCTGGACACAGTCCAGGAAAAGGGTGTTTCTCCCAGAGGAGAAAGCCAGGGAGTTATCCGAGCTAATCGGGATCCTCCTAAAACCAGGAAAAGTGTCAGTGCATCATTGCACAAGAGTCCTGGTAAAAAATGGTGGCTTATTACGAAGCGCTTCCATTCGGCAGATTTCACGCAAGAACTCTTCAGTGGGATCTGCTGGACAAATGGTCCGGATCGCATCTTCAGATGCATCAGCGGATAACCCTATATCCAAGGACAAGGGTGTCTCTCCTGTGGTGATTACAGAGTGCTCATCTTCTAGAGGGCCGCAGATTCAGCATTCAGGATTGGATGCTGGTATCCACGGAGGCCAGCCTGAGAGGCTGGGGAGCAGTCACACAGGGAAAAAATTTCCAGGGAGTGTGATCAAGTCTGGAGAATTCTCTCCACATAAATATACTGGAGCTAAGAGCAAATTTGTAATGCTATAAGCTTAGCAAGGCCTCTGCTTCAAGGTCAGCCGGTATTGATCCAGTGGGATAACATCACGGCAGTCGCCCACGTAAACAGATAGGGCGGCACAAGAAGCAGGAGGGCAGTGGTCAAAACTGCAAGGATTTTTCGCTAGACGGAAAATCATGTGATAGCACTGTCAGCAGTGTTCATTCCGGGAGTGGACGACTGGGAAGCAGACTTCCTCAGCAGGCACGACCTCCACCCGGGAGAGTGGGAACTTCATCGGGAAGTTTTCCGCATGATTGTGAACCGTTGGGAAAGACCAAAGGTGGAAATGATGGCGTCCCGCCCGAACAAAAAACGGGACAGGTATAGCGCCAGGTCACGAGACCTTCAGGCGATAGCTGTGGACGTCCTGGTAACACCGTGGGTGTAACAGTCGGTGTATGTGTTCCCTCTTCTGCTTCTCATAACCAAGGTATTGAGAATTATAAGACGTAGAGGAGTAAGAACTATACTCGTGGCTCCGGATTGGCCAAGAGGGACTTGGTACCCGGAACTTCAAGAGATGCTCACAGAGGACTAATGGCCTCGGGAGCTAAGATGGGATTTGCTTTCAGCAAGAACCATGTCTGTTCCAAGAGGAACCGTGGCATCTGCCTCTAAGAAAGGACCTGCTCCAGCAGGGACCTTGTCTGTTCCAAGACTTACCGCGACTGCGTTTGACGGCATGGCGGTTGAACGCCGGATCCTAAGGGAAAAGGCATTCCGGAAGAGGTCATACCTACCCTGGTCAAAGCCAGGAAGGAGGTGACCGCACAACGTTATCACCACATGTGGTGAAAATATGTTGCGTGGGTGAGGCCAGGAAGGCCCCACGAAAAAATTTCAACTAGGTCGATTTCTGCACTTCCTGAAAACAGGAGTGTCTATGAGCCTCAAATTGGGGTCCATTAAGGTTCAAGTTTCGGCCCTGTAGATTTTCTTCCAGAAAAAATTGGCTTCAATTCCTGAAGTCCAGACGTTTGTCAAGGGAGTATTGCATATACAGCCCCTTGTGTGCCTCCAGTGGCACCGTGGGATCTCAACGTAGTGTTGGGATTCCTCAAATCATATTGGTTTGAACCGATCAAATCTGTGGATTTGAAATATCTCACATGGAAAGGGACCATGTTGTGGCCCTGGCCTCGGCCAGGCGATTGTCAGAATTGGGGGCTTTGTCTTAAAAAAAGCTCATATTTGTTTTTCCATTCGGACAGGGCAGAACTGCGGACTCGTCCCCAGTTTCTTCCTAAGGTGGTGTCAGCGTTTCGCCTGAAACAACATATTGTGGTGCCTGCGGCTACTAGGGACTTGGAGGACTCCAAGTTGCTAGACGTTGTCGGGGCCCTAAAAATAGATATATATATATATATATATATATTTCCAGGACGGCTGGAGTCAGAAAGTCTGACTTGCTGTTTATATTGTATGCACCCCAAAAGATGGGTGCTCCTGCTTCTAAGCAGACTATTGCTCGTTGGATTTGTAGTACAATTCAGCTTGCACAGTCTGTGGCAGGCCTGCCACAGCCAAAATCTGTCAATGCCCATTCCACAAGGAAGGTGGGCTCATCTTGGGCGGATGCCCGAGGGGGTCTCGGCTTTAAAATTTTGCCGAGCAGCTACGTGGTCAGGGGGGAACACGTTTGTAAAATTCTACAAATTTGATACCCTGGCTGAGGAGGACCTGGAGTTCTCTCATTCGGTGCTGCAGAGTCACCCGCACTCTCCCGCCCGTTTGGGAGCTTTGGTATAATCCCCATGGTCCTGACGGAGTCCCCAGCATCCACTAGGACGTTAGAGAAAATAAGATTTTACTTACCGATAAATCTATTTCTCGTAGTCCGTAGTGGATGCTGGGCGCCCATCCCAAGTGCGGATTGTCTGCATTACTTGTACATAGTTATTGTTACAAAAATCGGGTTATTATTGTTGTGAGCCATCTTTTTTAGAGGCTACTTCATTGTTATCATACTGTTAACTGGGTTCAGATCACAAGTTGTACGGTGTGATTGGTGTGGCTGGTTTGGGTCTTACCCGGGATTCAAGATCCTTCCTTATTGTGTACGCTCGTCCGGGCACAGTACCTAACTGAGGCTTGGAGGAGGGTCATAGGGGGAGGAGCCAGTACACACCATGTGATCCTAAAAGCTTGCTTTTGTGCCCTGTCTCCTGCGGAGCCGCTATTCCCCATGGTCCTGACGGAGTCCCCAGCATCCACTACGGACTACGAGAAACAGATTTATCGGTAAGTAAAATCTTATTATTTCCCTTTCCTAAATTTTTTTAAGTTTTCTATGTGATGTGCAATAGATATTAATATTAAATCCCTTACCCAAGGCCGTGAACTGCTATTATTTGGCCTTGGGTAAGGGATTTAATATTAATATCTATTGCACATCACATAGAAAACTTCATTAAAAATTTAATATGGTGTGTATTGTAATTTTTGCGCCTTTCTTCCCTTCTTAGAGTAAATTGTGGTAGCTACTAATTTAGTATTTTTTTATTTTTTTATCAAACTGGAAATACATATACAGGTTGAGTATCCCATATCCAAATATTCCGAAATACGGAATATTCCGAAATACAGACTTTTTGGAGTGAGAGTGAGATAGTGAAACTTTTGTTTTTGATGGCTCAATGTACACAAACTTTGTTTAATACACAAAGTTATTAAAAAATATTGTATTAAATGACCTTTAGGCTGTGTGTATAAGGTGTATATGAAACATAAATGAATTGTGTGAAGGTACACACACTTTGTTCAATGCACAAAGTTATAAAAAATATTGTCTAAAATGACCTTCAGGCTGTGTGTATAAGGTGTATATGTAACATAAATGCATTCTATGCTTAGATTTAGGTCCCATCACCATGATATCTCATTATGGTATGCAATTATTCCAAAATACGGAAAAATCCGATATACAAAATACCTCTGGTCCCAAGCATTTTGGATAAGGGATACTCAACCTGTATTCCATTAATATCAAAAACACACACACACACATCTAATTAATTCCAAAAACACACTTTATAAAAAAATGCACACTTATTATCAATTAATTCATATTTAATATTTTTTCTCAGTCACTGACATATTTACAAAATTCTGGTTTGAATGTAGCTAAATGGTTGCATTATCAATACAGTGAACACATATTAAGATATGGTCTGTTTATATGGGGGATAAGTTGGTATATATCACAGAAATAATCCCCACTAAAACGAAGTATATTGTAAATACTTTCAAAACATGTCTCAAATATGTCCGAATGCATCTTGATCAGAATATCTAAAAATTAATGGATTTCAAACCCCGGGTGACGACCACCAGAGGTTGCTAGGAGACCATGATGCGTCAGGGGAAGGTAATAACGTGCCCCATGACGCGTTGCTCGTCAGAGGGGAGGGGAGGTCTATGAGAAGGAGACTACATGTCCCCTGATGCGCTACGCGTCAGAGAGACGCATCAGATGTGGTACGCGTCAGAGAGAAGGGATGACCCGTGGGAGAGGTTGCGCCATTAAAACAGCCTTTTTGGTGATGTCACAGTAGGTGGAACGCATATTGGAACGCACACCGGAAATACGGTCTTCCGGTCAGGTGTGAGCAATTTAGCCTTTTTAACATGAATAAAAAGTTTACCAAGTACATTAGCTAAAGGCACAACATAGTGGAAGCAGGCAATTTTATTTGTGGATCCTCATAGAAGAGAAGTATGAATCTATAAGTAAAGTTTAACCTTCATTTAGGATGATTTAACTATTAGAAGCCATCACTAATTAAAGGAAGTGATGTATGCAGGCAAGTAATTTAAATAGCAGCTGCAGCAATCACTGCTTTACTCTGTGACTTCCACATGCAGCTCAAGTTTTCCCAGGGTGAGTGCACACATCATCTCTGTTTGTTTCATTTTTCTGAATGCTTCAGTTAATAACTGTGAATGTAAATCTCTTGCTGGTTTATTGGAATTAATTATTTGTCTATTATCTTTGTTTGTTTAATTTTTTGAAGGCTCTAATTAATTACTATGAAAATAATTTTCCTGATGGTTTATTGGAATCAATCACTATAAAGGTTAAGGCTGGTACTAACTTTATTAGAACTGTGCCCTTTATAAATAGTGACAATATTTCCTGAAAAGCCCTTTTTTACAAGACACAGTGAATATAGGTATTATACTCACCATCAGAATTGTGCCTCTTGCAAATGGTGACAATGTCTCCATCTGCTGAAAGGATTGTTTTTTATGAGACTAATTTGAAGTTGTTGTGGTTAGAACTATGCCTTTTGGAAATAGTGATAATGTTTCCATTTTTCTAAAAAGATCCATTCTGTGAGACCTATTGAGGAAGCCACATCATTTATACCTTTGAGATTGTCAAACCAGCCATTTAATTCTGGGTATGTACACTTATATGTATATCTGTAAGTGATTCTCAATGACTGACACACCTTTCATTAAAAATTAATATAAAACAATAAAAATTAATATTGATCTTTTCAGAGTTTTCTACTGTATCAGGGCCGAAACTAGGGGGGGGCTAGGGGGGCAGGCGACCTGGGCGCCAGATTGGAGGGGGCGCCGAGACCCCCTAACACCCGCCGCGGCACTTACTTTTAAACCCCCTTCTCCCGAGTGCCCAGCTCGGGGGGCGGGGTTTCGCGGAATGACGCGATTGTGTCGTGACGTCACGGCGCAAACGCGTCATTTCACGAAACCCCGCCGGAGGAGGGAGAAGGGGGAGCCCGGAGCCGCGCAGACGAGGAGGGAGAGGCGGCTGAAGAGCGGCGAGAACCGCTTCAAATGTAAGTCAGCCCCTCTCCCTTCCGCTCTCTCTCTTTCCCTCCACCACCTGCCGCAATGTGTAAAATGGGGACCTGTGCCTGCCGCTATGTGTAAAATGGGGACCTGTGCCTGCCGCTATGTGTAAAATGGGGACCTGTGCCTGCCGCTATGTGTAAAATGGGGACACTTGCCAGCGTACTGTGTAAAATGGGGACCTGTGCCTGCCGCTATGTGTAAAATGGGGACACTTGCCAGCGTACTGTGTAAAATGGGGACCTGTGCCTGCCGCAATGTGTAAAATGGGGACACTTGCCAGCGTACTGTGTAAAATGGGGACCTGTGCCTGCCGCTATGTGTAAAATGGGGACACTTGCCAGCGTACTGTGTAAAATGGGGATCTGTGCCTGCCGCAATGTGTAAAATGGGGACACTTGCCAGCGTACTGTGTAAAATGCGGACCTGTGCCTGCCGCTATGTGCAAAATGGGGACACTTGCCAGCGTACTGTGTAAAATGGGGACCTGTGCCTGCCGCAATGTGTAAAATGGGGATCTGTGCCTGCCGCAATGTGTAAAATGGGGACACTTGCCAGCGTACTGTGTAAAATGGGGACCTGTGCCTGCCGCTATGTGTAAAATGGGGACACTTGCCAGCGTACTGTGTAAAATGGGGACCTGTGCCTGCCGCAATGTGTAAAATGGGGACACTTGCCAGCGTACTGTGTAAAATGGGGACCTGTGCCTGCCGCAATGTGTAAAATGGGGACCTGTGCCTGCCGCTATGTGTAAAATGGGGACACTTGCCAGCGTACTGTGTAAAATGGGGACCTGTGCCTGCCGCAATGTGTAAAATGGGGACACTTGCCAGCGTACTGTGTAAAATGGGGACCTGTGCCTGCCGCTATGTGTAAAATGGGGACACTTGCCAGCGTACTGTGTAAAATGGGGACCTGTGCCTGCCGCAATGTGTAAAATGGGGACACTTGCCAGCGTACTGTGTAAAATGGGGACCTGTGCCTGCCGCAATGTGTAAAATGGGGACCTGTGCCTGCCGCTATGTGTAAAATGGGGACACTTGCCAGCGTACTGTGTAAAATGGGGACCTGTGCCTGCCGCAATGTGTAAAATGGGGACACTTGCCAGCGTACTGTGTAAAATGGGGACCTGTGCCTGCCGCTATGTGTAAAATGGGGACCTGTGCCTGCCGCAATGTGTAAAATGGGGACACTTGCCAGCGTACTGTGTAAAATGGGGACCTGTGCCTGCCGCTATGTGTAAAATGGGGACACTTGCCAGCGTACTGTGTAAAATGGGGACCTGTGCCTGCCGCAATGTGTAAAATGGGGACACTTTTTCCTGCCGCAATGTGTAAAATGGGGACACTTTTTCCTGCCGCAATGTGTAAAATGGGGACACCTGTCTGCCGCAATGTGTAAAATGGGGAATGGGGACACTTGCCTGTCGTACTGTGTAAAATGGGGACACTTTTTCCTGGATATGAAATTTATGTTAGAAAAGGCAGTTTTTCAGGTAAAAAAGTTCTGAAAGAGAGAGATATATATATATATATATATATATATATATATATATATATATATAATATTTTTATTCATTTATTTTTATTTTTTTATTTTATTTTATTATTTTTATTTATTTATTGTAAAATATATTTTTTTTTTTTGCGGGGGGGGGGGGGGGGGGGGGTGTCAAATGACTACCTTGCCCCGGGTGACAAAAATCCTAGTTTCGGCCCTGACTGTATGAAGGTCAATATTTGAATTAGAAGTAGTCTCGGTTCTTAAAAGTGGATACCATTTTTTAGGTATGTCTATAGTAATTTGGATTACCAAATTAACTTAATTATTAAATTATATCAATAGGTATGTTTTTGTGAATAACATCATTTTTGTTTTCTATTAGGTAGTTTACAAAAATGCCGATATTCGGTTGTCAGCACTCCTAGGAGGCTAGAATCAATAATTCCTATAGGCGGTTTGACAAAGATTTTACGCCAAAACTATCTTTAAGGTATGGTATTTCCTATGATCAGCTAATAGAACCAAATAGGCAGCTGACTACCTAAATTGGTCCATATTAGATTCTCCCTTTCTCTCTTTATTAGGCAGTCCATATAAAACATCATCATTTAATTGGTTATACTTTTTAGAAGAAATATCCATTAGGAGTCCGGATATAAGAGCTCCACTTATTAAGTCCCGACATATTTCGAATAATCCTTTTTTGAGGTATGTCTAGTCGACAACTATAATAATATTAATAATGTTTCATTAGTTCCATCAAAAGAACACATGTAAGAATGTGTTGTTTATATCCATTTTAGGATAGGATCATTTATACAAATCCATTGAGAGCAAATTAGTCCTCTTTCTATACTCGGTAGGTACTGTTTTTATACTACGTATACATAATTCCCTTAATTTTTCAATAGCAGTCTTAAATAGAATTATTTTTATTATCTCCCAAACAAGTTACCCCTGATGAAGTCGATAAGACGAAACGCGTTGGGTTGTCAGTCAAAGGATCACAATCTAGTTTGTGAAGATACTCCCTGTCGAGCTCGCACCTTGCAAAAGGTGAGGGGTATCTAGGATCCATCTCACAAACGTGTTGGCTGTGTATTCTTTTGGTTGTATTTTATTCATATAATTTTATATTGTGAACTGTGTAAAAACTCGTATGTTCAATTACATGTTATTAAAACAACTTTTTACTAATTGGCCGATTGGCCTCTTGTTTAGGTGACTATTTTGGTGAGGGGTGTCGGTTACAGGTCCCCAGTTTTAAATATCCTCCAGTCTACATTCTGACGAAATTATCGCCTGAAGTGTGTAAATACATTCCATCTTAGCGCACTTGGGAATTTGTGTTATATATATATATATATATATATATATATATATATATATATATATATATAGAGAGAGAGAGAGAGAGAGACAGCATAAAGGGGCACTCACCAGAGTTTTGCACGTAAAAAGCATTGATTTTTAATTTATACTTATCAAGGTGATTTCACAAGAAGAGAGTTCTTTCAACGTTTCGATCCCTCAGGATCATCGTCCGGAAAATACAGCAAAGGCAGCATGTACAAGAAATTGCATCTGTTCATATACACCAGTGTCTAGTAGTCAATGCCTAACGGGCCTCCTAAAATACCTCCAGCACATTTAGACAAACCAACCTAATTGGTCACGCAATCAGTGAAACAAACGAATCACTAGTGCATTACAAATATAGAGGGGAAATAAAGGATAAACATGCTTTCTCATCAGATAGGGGACCAAAAAAACCCCTATGCAATTGGTACTTACCAAAAAACAAGGCTGGCACTGCATTAGGGGCTAATACCTTTATCAGGTGTGCTGGCGTGCGTTCCAATGTGTCCAAATTGAACACATTGTATTTCCTGTGTAAATCGCGGGTAATACCCGCGTCACGGCTCGTCACAGCTGCACCCACTCAGGGAGAGATCAGGAATCACCGCCGTGCGTTCCATTGAGCTCACATGGAACGCACTGCACTTCCTGTTACAGCTGCGTCACTTCCGGTTGCAGTCATACAGCGCCGCTGGACGGCAAATGTATTCAGGGCTCGGTTGTCATGGCTACAATCGGGATGGGCTTATATACCCATCTATCAAATTTGTTGCATACGAAATATATACCAAATGCACTATCCATCTGACAATCCACAGTCACATCCAAATGGCTGAATAAAATTGTACAAATATAAAGGGTAAAGTTTTGATCTTATCAGTAGTTATTAGCCCCCTCTATAGGTAAAAGTATCATAACTGCATGTATAACTGATTGTGCCGAGATCAATAGGAGACCCGTTGGAGGAAGTTTACATAACATTTCAAACAGTGTGTCACATAAATGCGTATATATCACATCGTGCATAACTAACAACACAAAAACACATATATATATATAATGTAATATTAAAAAATCTATGGTAACACATATAAATCCATTATTAAATGTATATAATCTTAGAAACCCCACTAGGTGGGTGTAATGGAATAGATTTACATTAGATTAAAATTAAAAATGAGTGCGTTGGCAGAGTATGATTAGATTTGGAAAGATCAAACAAACATTTTTAAATTTTTATAAATTTAGTGATCCCTACTTAAGATCTTTGAATTAGCGTAAAAAAACACTGAGAGGATTATTTTCATTTAGGCCGTTGGGCGAGATTGTACCCAAACGGTAGATCCATCTTGACTCCAGCTTCTTAAGGATCAGCCCCCTGTCACCACCTCGTGGCAGGGGCGGTACCCAATCTATTAAGCGGCATTGTAGTGTAGCTAATTGGTGTCCAACAGTTAGGAAATGTTGCGCAACGGGCTTATCAGTCGTTCCTGTAGACAAGGCCTGTCTGATCGTCATCCTGTGGTTGGCCATCTGTTCTCGGAACGTACAAGATGTCATCCCCACATATGACAGTCCACATGGACAGGTGAGGAGGTAGACCACATGGTCCATGCGGCAATGCAGTTTGTAACGTATCCGGATGGGCCTTCCTGTTTGAGGATGCGGGAAACTAGTTCCAGGGACCATTGAACGGCATGTAGTACATCCTGTACATTTAATGCAACCTGGTTTCTGGGTCATCAGCCACGTATTCTCACCCACAGTGGTTAACCTACTGGGGTGCATCAGTAGTTTGAGATTTCTTCCTCTACGGTACGCCATCATTGGGTTACCAGTATTAAAGGTGGTTAATGAGGGGTCTGTAGAAACAATTGGCCAATGTTTTTTAATCGTCTTGGCAACATTAGATGATTTCTGATCATACTGCGTTACAAAGATCATACGATCACCTCGTTTCTGCACACTTTTGCGTGTATTTTTATGTGCTCTGATGAGGCATCCTTCAATAGTTTTGCTGTTATAGCCCCTTTCAAAAAAACGTTGACTCATTTCTGCCAGCTGTGTTTCTGCAACAACCGGATCAGAATTGTTTCTAATGACACGCATGAATTGTGAAATAGGCAAACTGTTCTTTAGATGAGGTGGGTGATTGCTTCTAGCGTGTAATATAGTATTTCTGTCTGTATCTTTACGGTAAAGAGTGGTGCTTAGTCGGGAGCCGTCTCTTTTAATCATCACATCTAGGAATTGAATGTTGGTATGGCTGCATTGTCCAGTAAAACGAACGCTACTATCTAATGAATTCAATGTACTAAGCATACTATAAAAATGCTCCTCAGTGCCTCTCCACAAGAGAAAAACATCATCGATGTATCTTTTATAGTAAAGAATTATCTCACCAAAGTACGGAATGATATGCTTTGACTTGTATTCATGCATAAATACTCCAGCATAGATGGGGGCCACATTGGACCCCATCGCTGTCCCTGCACATTGAATGTAAAAGTTATTATCATACATGAAGTGATTATGTACAAGGATAAGTTCCAATAACTCCAAAATTAATTCTACCGGTGGCCCTGTTGGTCCACATGGTCTATGAGTCATAATTAGCTTACGAACAGCTTCAATTCCCTGTTCATGTGGAATAATAGTGTACAGGGATGACACATCGAATGTACACAGCAATGTGTCATCTGGCAAATCATCTATAGTCAGGTTCTTGTCCAGAAAATCCCCCGTATCCCGTAGGTAACTTGGGATAAACTGGACAAGTCCTTGCAGAAAACTATCTACAAACATGGACAGAGGCTGCAACAAGGAGCCCCGGGCAGAGATGATGGGTCTGCCGGGGGGATCTATCATGGTTTGTGTACCTTCGGCAGAGTATAAATCACTGGGCAGACCGGATGATCCACCTTAAGGAAACCCATGATCTGTTCAGTGAGCCAGCCACACTTAACAGCCCTATCCAGGCAACTGTCAACTACCCTCTTAATACGGGGGATGGGATTACCAGTGCACCGAATGTATGTAGCAGTTTCGGATAGCTGACGATTAATTTCGCGTCGTAGTCACAGAAGTTTTGAACGACAGCCCCGCCCTTATCAGGGGGGCGTATCACGATGGATTGATTGCCCCTAAGTGATCTCAATGCTTTCCATTGATCAGACGACAAATTACTATGGGTCAGTGTGTCTTTGTCATTGTCAATGTCCAATTCAACCATTCTCAAGAATGTATGTATACTAGCATTGGAACATTGTGGGTCAAACAAGCTCGGCTTGCGTAGAACACTAGCCTCCTGATGAACTAATGAACCACTGTGGCTGTTACGAAAAATATCTTTTAATCTTAATTTGCGACCAAACTTGTACTGATCCACTGACAAGTTGAAACTATCATGTTTTGATGTAGAGACAAATGACATACCTAGGGAGAGCAATAACAATTCACCTGGGGACAATGTATGTGAAGACAGATTAAAGATTAGATCTAATTCCGGCGTCTCCGCCTCCCTCTTCTCTTTATAACCCCCTCGCCTCGGATGGGGCCTCCTTGTTGCACCGTACCTCCTGTGTGGTGATCTAAAAAACCACTTGGTGGACGGGTGGTAGAATTATCAGTATCAGAGGTGGAAGGTGAAGTAGTGGTCTCAAATCTATCAAAGCCCCTTTGTCTAAAGTACCTCTGGGACCTTTGGCGACGGGAGCCTTGTGTATTTCCAGTCAACCAGCGGTATACCTGATGGTTGGCATAATCACTGGTTACCGTCTGTAATTTTTTTCTCTTAAAGGCTACTAACTCGTCTCTAAAGGATTCAACAGAGGTTTTTAGTTTATCACACCAATTTTCAGATTTATCTGCTTTAAATGTGGCTAAACTGGCTTTATCAAGGGCTGTGATTTCCTCGCGTACTTTAGCTACCTCAGATCCCACCTCTATTACTAGAAGGATGAGGTCTAAGGAGCATTTATTCAGCACGCCGCACCATTTACTACAAAAAAGAGCGCTGGTGCGGCCAATGGTAGGTATATTAGCTACCCGGAAGCCACGCGGTATCCTCTTAGTTCTATGATACTCCGATAGAAACTGGCCATGTAAGGTCAGTTCTACCTCTCTCCGTTTCAATCTAAGCAGTTTATGATATATATCAATTGTTTTCTCAGTTAGTAATTTGTTTAAATCCAAATGGTCAAAGCAGATCTTATCTGCATCCTCATCTGTCAAAGACACAAGCCCACTCTCAGCTGCTTGTAATAAATTCTCATCAAAAGCAATATTAGTGGATTGAGACATGAGTCTATGTCTCTATCAAACTGCAATACCTTATTTACAAGCAGAGCTAGAATTTACTTGTCCTAAATGTGTCACAGGTTTTTTAGATACATCAAACCACAATAGAACCATGTATTAACCACAATATACCCTCACAGAAGATCATGTATTATGAAGAGGCACCGAGGAGCATATACGCCAACATACTCATAGAGGACAAAAAACAATTAAAAAGGAAGTACACCCCTCAAGGTATTCCAGGGGAAACTTCCAAGTAAAAACCACTAAATTAATGGTGACATGAAAACGTCATCTAAAAGCAAAAAGAAACGTGGGTGACAGACCTAAAACAAAGTCCATATAGCCAAGACTTTGTTCAAAATACAGTTCAAGAGGTGGTCGCACTCGCACAGAAAAATATGTGACACACTGTTTGAAATGTTATGTAAACTTCCTCCAACGGGTCTCCTATTGATCTCAGCACAATCAGTTATGATACTCTTACCTATAGAGGGGGATAATAACTACTGATAAGATCAAAACTTTACCCTTTATATTTCTACAATTTTATTCAGCCATTTGGATGTGACTATGGATTGTCAGATGGATAGTGCATTTGGTATATATTTCGTATGCAACAAATTTGATAGATGGGTATATAAGCCCATCCCGATAGTAGCCATGACAATCGAGCCCTGAATACATTCACCGTCCAGCGGCGCTGTATGACCGCAACCGGAAGTGACGCGGCTGTAACAGGAAGTGTAGTGCGTTCCATGTGAGCTCAATGGAACGCACGGCGGTGCTTCCTGATCTCTCCCTGAGTGGGTGCGGCTGTGACGAGCCGTGATGCGGGTATTACCCGCGATTTACACAGGAAACACAATGTGTTCAATTTGGACACATTGGAACGCACGCCAGCACACCTGATAAAGGTATTAGCCCCTAATGCAGTGCCAGCCTTGTTTTTGGTAAGTACCAATTGCATAGAGGGTTTTTGGTCCCCTATCTCTGATGAGAAAGCATGTTTATCCTTTATTTCCCCTCTATATTTGTAATGCACTAGTGATTCGTTTGTTTCACTGATTGCGTGACCAATTAGGTTGGTTTGTCTGAATGTGCTGGGGGTATTTTAGGAGGCCCGTTAGGCATTGACTACTAGACACTGGTGTATATGAACAGATGCAATTTCTTGTACATGCTGCCTTTGCTGTATTTTCCTGACGATGAACCTGAGGGATCGAAACGTTGAAAGAACTCTCTTCTTGTGAAATCACCTTGATAAGTATAAATTAAAAATCAATGCTTTTTACGTGCAAAACTCTGGTGAGTGCCCCTTTATGCTGTCTCTCTATACGTTGATGTCTGGATTAACACTCTGGACCTCTTGGGAGTCACCCCAGTTGATGCCATATATATTTTTCTGTGCGAGTACCTCTGGAACTAATATATATATATATATATATATATATATATATATATATATATATATATATATATATATATATATATATATATATATATATATATATATATATATATATATACACACACACACACACACACACACACACACACACACACACACTGCTCAAAAAAATAAAGGGAACACTAAAATAACACATCCTAGATCTGAATGGATACAATATACTTATTAAATACTTTGTTCTTTACATAGTTGAATGTGCTGACAACAAAGTCACACAAAAATTATCAATGGAAATCAAATTTATTAACCCATGGAGGACTGGATTTGGAGTCACCCTCAAAATGAAAGTGGAAAAACACACTACAGGCTGATCCAACTTTGATGTAATGCCCTTAAAACAAGTCAAAATGAGGCTCAGTAGTGTGTGTGGCCTCCACGTGCCTGTATGACCTCCCTACAATGCCTGGGCATGCTCCTGATGAGGTGGCGGATGGTCTCCTGAGGGATCTCCTCCCAGACCTGGACTAAAGCATCCGGCAACTCCTGGACAGTCTGTGGTGCAACGTGGCATTGGTGGATGGAGCGAGACATGATGTCCCAGATGTGCTCAATTGGATTCAGGTCTGGGGAACGGGCGGGCCAGCCCATAGCCAATTTTAGGCCCATAGTCACTCCTGACTGTAGGAAGTGCAGAAATCGACCCAGCTGAAATTCCTCTGTTGGGGCCTTCCTGGCCTCACACCAAGCAACATATTTTCGCCATATGCGGTGATAATGTTGTGCTGTCACATCCTTCCTAGCTTTTATCAGCGTAGGAATGACTTCATCCGGAATGCCCTTTTCCATTAGGATCCGGCGTTCAACCGCCATGCCGTCAAACGCAGCCGCGGTAAGTCAAGGAACAGACAGGGCCCCTGCTGCAGCAGGTCCTGTCGGAGCGGCAGAGGCCATGGGTCCTCTGAGATCATTTCTTGAAGTTCCGGGTACCAAGTTCTTCTTGGCCAGTCCGGAACGATGAGTATAGTTCTTACTCCTCTCTTTCTTATTATCCTCAGTACCTTGGGTATGAGAGGAAGAGGAGGGAACACATAAACCGACTGGTACACCCAGGGTGTCACTAGAGCGTCTACAGCTATCGCCTGAGGGTCCCTTGACCTGGCGCAATATCTTTTTAGCTTTTTGTTGAGGCGGGACGCCATCATGTCCACCTGTGGTCGTTCCCAACGGTTTACAATCAGCTTGAAGACTTCTGGATGAAGTACCCACTCTCCCGGGTGGAGGTCGTGTCTGCTGAGGAAGTCTGCTTCCCAGTTGTCCACTCCCGGAATGAACACTGCTGACAGTGCTAGCACGTGATTCTCCGCCCATCGAAGAATCCTTGTGGCTTCTGCCATTGCCAACCTGCTTCTTGTGCCACCCTGTCGGTTTACATGGGCGACCGCCGTGATGTTGTCTGACTGAATCAGCTCCGGTTGGTTTTGAAGCAGGGTTTCTGCTTGACTCAGGGCATTGTAAATGGCCCTTAGTTACAGAATATTTATGTGTAGGGAAGTTTCCTGACTCGACCATTGTCCTTGGAAGTTTCTTCCCTGAGTGACTGCCACCCAACCTCGGAGGCTTGCATCCGTGCTCACCAGGACCCAGTCCTGTATGCCGAATCTGCGGCCTTTGAGAAGATGAGCACTCTGCAGCCACCACAGCAGAGACACCCTGGCCCTCGGGGACAGGGTGATCAACCGATGCATCTGAAGATGCGATCCGGACCACTTGTCCAATAGATCCCACTGGAAGATCCTTGCATGGAACCTGCCGAAGGGAATTGCTTCGTAAGAAGCTACCATCTTTCCCAGGATTCGCGTGCAGTGATGCACCGACACCTGTTTTGGTTTCAGGAGGTCCCTGACTAGAGATGATGATTCCTGGGCCTTCTCCTCCGGGAGAAACACCTTCTTCTGTTCTGTGTCCAGAATCATGACCAGGAACAGCAGACGCGTCGCAGGAATCAGCTGTGACTTTGGGATATTCAGAATCCAGCCGTGCTGATGCAGCACTTCCTGAGATAGTGCTACGCTGACTAGCAACTGCTCTTTGGACCTCGCCTTTATCAGGAGATCATCCAAGTACGGGATAATTATAACACCCTTCTTTCTGAGGAGTATCATCATTTCGGCCATTACCTTGGTAAATACCCTCGGTGCCATGGACAGACCAAACGGCAACGTCTGGAATTGGTAATGACAGTCCTGTACCACAAACCTGAGGTACTCCTGGTGAGGTGGGTAAATGGGGACATGCAGGTACGCATCCTTGATGTCCAATGACACCATAAAATCCCCCTCTTCCAGGCTTGCAATAGCCGCCCTGAGCGATTCCATCTTGAACTTGAACTTCCTTATACAAGTGTTCAAGGATTTTAAATTTAGGATGGGTCTCACCGAACCATCCGGTTTCGGTACCACAAACATTGTGGAATAGTAACCCCGTCCCTGTTGAAGGGGGGGTACCTTGATTATCACCTGCTGGAGGTACAGCTTGTGAATAGCTGCCAGTACTACCTCCCTTTCTTTGGGAGCAGCTGGCAAGGCTGATTTGAGGTAACGGCGAGGGGGAGTGGCCTCGAACTCAAGCTTGTATCCCTGAGATACCACTTGCAGAACCCAGAGATCCACCTGTGAGCGAACCCACTGGTCGCTGAAGTTCCGGAGACGCGCCCCCACCGCACCTGGCTCCGCCTGTGGAGCCCCAGCGTCATGCGGTGGACTTAGAGGAAGCGGGGGAGGATTTTTGTTCCTGGGAACTGGCTGTCTGGTGCAGCTTTTTCTCTCTTCCCTTGCCTCTGGGCAGAAAGGAAGCGCCTCTGACCCGCTTGCCTTTTTGGGGCCGAAAGGACTGTACCTGATAATACGGTGCTTTCTTAGGCTGTGAGGAAACCTGAGGTAAAAATGTCGACTTCCCAGCTGTTGCTGTGGATACGAGGTCCGAGAGACCATCCCCAAACAATTCCTAACCCTTATAAGGCAAAACCTCCATGTGCCTTTTAGAATCAGCATCACCTGTCCACTGCCGAGTCCATAATACTCTCCTGGCAGAAATGGACATTGCATTAATTCTAGATGCCAGCCGGCAAATATCCCTCTGTGCATCCCTCATATATAAGACTACGTCTTTAATATGCTCTATGGTTAGCAAAATAGTATCCCTGTCAAGGGTATCAATATTATCTGACAGGGTATCGGACCAAGCTGCTGCAGCACTACACATCCATGCTGAAGCAATTGCAGGTCTCAGTATAGTACCTGAGTGTGTATATACAGACTTCAGGATAGCCTCCTGCTTTCTATCAGCAGGCTCCTTTAAGGCGGCCGTATCCTGAGACGGCAGTGCCACCTTTTTTGACAAGCGTGTGAGCGCCTTATCCACCCTAGGGGATGTCTCCCAACGTAACCTGTCCTCTGGCGGGAAAGGGTACGCCATCAGTAACTTTTTAGAAATCACTAGTTTCTTATCGGGGGAACCCCACGCTTCTTCACACACTTCATACAACTCATCCGATGGGGGAAAAACCACTGGTTGCTATTTCTCCCCAAACATAATACCCTTTTTTGTGGTAACCGGGTTAATGTCAGAAATGTGCAACACATTTTTCATTGCCATAATCATGCAACGGATGGCCCTTGTGGATTGTACATTTGTCTCATCCTCGTCTACACTGGAGTCAGACTTCGTGTCGACATCTGTGTCTGCCATCTGAGGTAGCGGGGGCGTTTTTGAGCCCCTGATGGCCTTTGAGACGCCTGGGCAGGCACGGGCTGAGAAGCCGGCTGTCCCACTGCTGTTACGTCATCTAACCTTTTATGTAAGGAGTTGACACTGTCGGTTAATACCTTCCACATATCCACCCACTCTGGTTTCGGCCCCGCAGGGGGTGACATCACACTTATCGGCACCTGCTCCGCCTCCACATAAGCTTCCTCATCAAACATGTCGACACAGCCGTACCGACACACCGCACACACACAGGGAATGCTCTGACTGAGGACAGGACCCCACCAAGTCCTTTGGGGAGACAGAGAGTATGCCAGCACACACCACAGCACACACCATAATGCAGGGATGCACACTATACAGAGTGATTTTTCCCCTATAGCAGCTTATATACACAGTTTTGCGCCTAAATTTATGTGCCCCCCCCTCTCTTTTTTACACTAGAAGTCTGGAACTGCAGGGGAGAGCCTGGGGAGCGTCCTTCCAGCGGAGCTGTGAAGAGAAAATGGCGCTGGTGTGCTGAGGAAGATAGCCCCGCCCCTTCATCGGCGGGCTTCTCCCGCGTTTTTAAATGTATAATGGCGGGGGTTAATGCACATATACAGTTTATTAGACTGTATTATGTGCTTTTTGCCAAGTAAGGTAATCTAATTGCTGCCCAGGGCGCCCCCCCCTAGCGCCCTGCACCCATCAGTGACCAGAGTGTGTGGTGTGCTAAGGGAGCAATGGCGCACAGCTGCAGTGCTGTGCGCTACCTTAATGAAGACCGGAGTCTTCAGCCGCCGATTTTCAACTTCTCTTCGTTCTTCTGGCTCTGCAAGGGGGACGGCGGCGCGGCTCCGGGACCGGACGACCGAGGACTGGGCCTGTGTTCGATCCCTCTGGAGCTAATGGTGTCCAGTAGCCTTAGAAGCCCAAGCTAGCTGCAAGCAGGTAGGTTCGCTTCTCTCCCCTCAGTCCCACGAAGCAGTGAGTCTGTTGCCAGCAGATCTCACTGAAAATAAAAAACCTAACAAATACTTTTTCTAGGAAGCTCAGGAGAGCCCCTAGAGTGCATCCAGCTCTGGCCGGGCACAGATACTAACTGAGGTCTGGAGGACGGGCATAGAGGAAGGAGCCAGTGCACACCAGATATAGGTGGTCATTCCGAGTTGTTCGCTCGTTATTTTTCTTTCGCAACGAAGCGATTAGTCGCTAATGCGCATGCGCAATGTCTGCAGTGCGACTGCGCCAAGTAAATTTGCTATGCAGTTAGGTTTTTTACTCATGGCATTACGAGGTTTTTTCTTCGTTCTGGTGATCGGAGTGTGATTGACAGGAAGTGGGTGTTTCTGGGCGGAAACAGGCCGTTTTATGGGTGTGTGCGAAAAAACGCTACCGTTTCTGGGAAAAACGCGGGAGTGGCTGGAGAAACGGGGGAGTGTCTGGGCGAACGCTGGGTGTGTTTGTGACGTCAAACCAGGAACGACAAGCACTGAACTGATCGCAGATGCCGAGTAAGTCTGGAGCTACTCAGAAACTGCTAAGAAGTGTCTATTCGCAATTCTGCTAATCTTTCGTTCGCAATTTTGATAAGCTAAGATTCACTCCCAGTAGGCGGCGGCTTAGCGTGTGCAAAGCTGCTAAAAGCAGCTTGCGAGCGAACAACTCGGAATGAGGGCCATAGTACCTAATCTTTCTTTTAAGAGTGCCCAGTCTCCTGCGGAGCCCGTCTATACCCCATGGTCCTTACGGAGTACCCAGCATCCACTAGGACATCAGAGAAATGTGGGATTTTGAATTTTGGATAAGGGATACTCAACCTGTATATGGTGACTGAAAATAGGATTTTTGTACCTACCAGATAAATCCTTTTCTTTGAATCCATAGGGGGCACTGGAGTACTCTTGGGATATGGACAGAGCGATAGCAGGGATAGGCACATTTAAATATTTATATGTGAAACCCTCCTTCCCCCCATACTCCCAACATGCCTCAGTGTTTTTTGCTGAGCCGAATAGGAGCGAAAGAGGATGAACAATGGAGAATTACATATAACATAATATAACGAACAAGTAGAAGTTGAAATTAAACAGATAACAAATCACCTTAACCTTCAAACAAGCAAGTGATAATGTGTACTATAAGTATAAACTGAACCTACCACAACACAGGTGAAACTGCTCTGGGTGGGCGTCCTGTGCCCCCTATGGATTCAAAGAAAAGGATTTATCTGGTAAGTACCAAAATCCTATTTTCTTTTTCATCCACTAGGGGTCACTGGAGAACTCTTGGGAAGTACCAAAGTTTCCCCATTGGGCAGGAGAGCAGGTTAGCACCTGTAACAGTAGACGGCCAAAGCTAGATGCTGATGCCGCAAAAGTATCTAACTTGTAAAAGCGCACCAACGTGTGCACTAACTATGTAACCGCATGGCAAAGCCCCACAACCTGCACTAACTATGTAACCGCATGGCAAAGCACCATGACCTTCACTATCTATGTAACCGTATGGCAAAGCCCCACGACCTGCTGCCCATGATGTTCCCACAAAACGCTTGGAATGTGCTGACATAGATGCAGGCGGTTGTAAATTAGTATGAAAGTAAGCCTGACGAATGGTCAGCTTAAACTATGTAGCCAACTTCTGTCTGGCTGCTGGCCAACCTATCTTTACTGCATTTTAGAGAACAAAAAATGTTTCTGTTTTACGTACTGTTGATGTTCAGGTTACATAAATGCAAATCTCACAAACCACATTCAAAGTAAGTGGAGTTCCTGAATCTTCTGATTGATGTGAAAAGAAGATACCACCTTTGGTAGAAAAGCGGGATTCATTTGAAGTTCCGCTCAGTTACCATGAAACACCAAATACGGTGGTTTGCATAACAACACACCTAATTCTGAAACACACCTTGCCGAAGCTAAGGCTAGAAGAAAAACTGTTTTCTAAGTGAGAAACTTAACATCCCCTTGTTGCAAGGGGTCAAAAAGTGATGACTACAAAAATAAATGTAAAACTAGATTCAAGTCTGATGGAGTTGTAGGTAGTATCAAAGGTTGAACTGTAAGGACTGCATACAGGAACTTATGTCCTGTTGGCAAAAGAGCAAAACGGCGCTGAAAAAAAAAAATTGACAAAAGGAAAAAACTGCATGTTTAGTGTCGCTAAACAAAGTCCTCCATCAAATCTCGTCTATAAAATAGCAAAAGACGGGATAATGTGAAAAAAGAAGTCGGAAACTTGCATACTTCACGTCAACCAATATAAGCTCGCGAAATGCTTCGATAATGAGCTGCTGTGACTGGCTTTCTAGCACGGTACATGGTTAGTACAACCGACCTTGGAATGCCATGTCGCCTGACGAGAGCGGATTCAACAGCCACCCGATGAAACACAGCCGTGCTAAAATTGGGGAAAAGAATGGACATAGCGGAAGCAGCAACGGACCACCTGCGAGTAGACCGCGGAGATCAGAGAACCATGCTCTCCGAGGCCAATGAGGCGCCACTAGTATGACAATCGTGTACTCTCTTTTGATCTGCTTTAGCAACCGAGGAAGCACTATTGTGAGAGCATCCACTGCCACTGTCCTTGGATCTCTTGTTCTGGACACATACAGGGGTGTCTGATGATTTTGACGATGCGATGAGAGCCACCTGTGGGTAAACGCACCGCTGGACCAATATCTGGAACACTTCTGGATGTAAAACCCATTTTCTTAGATGAAAATCCTGACGACTGAGATAATCTGTTTTTCAGTTGTCCACTTTTGGAATGAACACTGCCAACAATATCACTTGGTGATGCTCGGCCCAACTGAGAAGTCGAGCAACTTCTGGCATGGCCATGCGACTTGGAGTCGCTCCTTGTTCGGTGATGTATGCGACTGCCGTTGCGTTGTGCAACTGAACCTGAACAGTCTGAGACTAGAGGATGTGACCTGCCTGTTGCAGACTGGTGTAAATTGGCCTGAGCTCCAGGACATTTATTAACAACAATCTTTCTTGGTCTGACCATAGACCCTGAAACTGACAATGCAGGACCACTGCTCTCCGACCTCTGAGACTTGCATCTGCCATTGGAATTATTAAATTCCAAACTCAGAACCTTCTCCCACGGTGAGATTTTTTTATATATTTTTAAATTTGGAGCCACCAGAGTGGCGATATTCTGGCCTTTGGAGACCACCATGATGAATTTTGTAGATGAGAGCTCTGTGCGAGAAGGTCTAGCTGAAAAGGGCGCGAGTGAATTGTCCGAGCTGAAGTGCTTCGAAAGACACCACCATCTTTCCTAACAGTCGAATGCACTCGTGCACTAAGACTGTCCGTGGTTTGAGCACTAACGGTACTAGATGACAAATATTTTGAGATTTATCGTCTGGGAGGCAATTGCGTTGAAATACCGTATCCAGAAACTGTCCTAGAAATTGAAGTTGACAAGCCAACCATGCTGAACTAGTACATTGTACGTTAGTAAGGCATGATGAAGGCGTATTTGTTGAGATGAAGTCTTGATGAGAAGGTCGTCTAAGTACGGAACTAATATCACTACCAGGTATGTACGATGAGCTATTATCACAGACATCACTCTTGTGAATACCCGTGGCAGTGATGAAAGGCCAATCAGAAGTGCCTGAAATTGATAATGGTTTTTTGTTGCACTGCAAGTGTTAAGTACGCGTGATTCGGTAGCCAAATTAGAATGTGTAAATACGCATTATTGAGATCCAGCAAAATCTTGATTTCCTGTGGTTTTAAAACATGCAATCACTGACCGCAGGGATGACGTACTGATTGAGCCCCTTTAAGTTTAATATCGGTTTGACAGAGCCATCAGGCTGAGTTACTACAAAGGATAAGAAACCCCCTGACCCTGTTGGTGTACGGGTACCTGAAGTAAAACCGCTGAAGCTACGAGTGGCTGAATAGCGGTAAGAAGAACTGCCCTCTTGTCAGCTGATAGAGGCAGACCTGTGTTGTAAAACCACATCGGTGGTAGACACACTAAATTGCGGATCCACTCATCTGTGGGCATCTGAAACCACGCCAAGCGAAATGAGATGGGGTGGAAGGCCATTATGCCACTGGCTTCCATTATGCCACTGGTTTGTCAACTGGCTTCGTGTGTTGTTGAGACGGCTAGGGAGCTGTGGAAAACCACATCCTATACCGCATCTACATCGTACGGTTGTGCCTAGAGCACGGCCTCAAAAGGACTGAGGTCTAACACATTTGAACGGCGGTCTAATATATTGTCGTTGAGGAACTGGTGTGGCAACGGTAGGAAACAGACTTTCCATCGGTCGCCTTCCATATGTGCCATGTAGGACCAAATAACATAGTGGCAGTATAAGGCAATGCGTATATTCCTAGTGTCGACTAAGCCCTGGACCTGCAAAAAACAGGATTTTACCGGTAAATCCTTTTCTATAAGTCCGTAGAGGATGTTGGGGACACCAAAAGAGCCATGGGATATAGACGGATCCGCAGGAGACATGGGCACTTTAAGACTTTCAAAGGGGCGTGACCTGGCTCCTCCCTCTATATCCCTCCCCAGACTCAGTTTGGAACTGTGCCCGGAGAGATGGACATTTTGAGGAAAGGACTTAACAAACAAGGTGAGCAACATACCAGCTCACGCCATAAACATGCCGAATAACATGGCATTCAACTGAACACATGCCAACGGACATGAACAAAATTCAGCAACAAGCTGAAGAAACCATAACACAATATGTGTGTAACCAGAACTAAACTGCAGATACAGTACGCACTGGGACGGGCGCCCAACATCCTCTACGGACTTAAAGAAAAGGATTTACCGGTAGGTATTAAAATCCTGTTTTCCATTACGTCCTTGAGGATGTTGAGGACACCAAAAGAACCATGGGATCATACCAAAGCTCTATAACGGGCGGGAGAGTGCGGACGACTCTGCAGCACCGATTGACCAAACTTTAGGTCTTTATCGGCCAAGGTATCAAACTTGTAAAACTTAGCAAACGTGTTTGACCCCGACCAAGTAGCTGCTCAGCAAAGTTGTAATGCCGAGACACCCCGGGCAGCCGCCCCGGACGAGCCCACCTCTCTAATGGAATGGGCTTTTACCGATTTAGGTAACGGCAAACTTGCCATGGAATAAGCCTGCTGAATCGTGTGACATATCCAGCGGGCAATGGTCTGCTTGGAAGCAGGATACCCAAGTTTATTGGGAGCATATAGCACAAACAGAGACTCTGTTTTTCTAACTGGAGCCGTTCTGGCAACGTAAATTTTCAAAGCTCTGACGACATCCAGAGACTTTTCCTCAGCCAAAGTGTCAGTAGCCACTGGCACCACAATAGGTTGGTTAATATGAAAAGAGGAAACCACCTTTGGCAGAAATTGTTGCTGAGTTCTCAATTCTGCCCTATCCTCATGGAAGATCAAATAAGGGCTCTTGTGAGACAAGGCCGCCAATTCAGACACCCGCCTTGCGGATGCCAATGCTAACAAAATGACAACCTTACAAGTGAGGAATTTCAACTCCAATTTACTTAAAGGTTCAAACTAATGTGATTTTAGGAATGTTAAAACCACATTAAGATCCCAAGGTGCCACAGTTGGCACAAAAGGAGGTTGGATGTGCAGGACCCCTTTTACAAAGGTCTGCACCTCAGGAAGTGAGGACAATTGTTTCTGAAAGAAAATTGACAAAGCCGAAATCTGCACTTTTATGGAGCCTAATTTAGGGCCCGCATCCACTCCATTTTGTAGAAAATGGAGAAAACGTCCAAGGTCAAACTTCTCCACTGGAGCTTTCTTGGACTCGCACCAGGAAATATATTCCCTCCAAATACGGTGATAGTGTTTCGACGTCACACCCTTCCTAGCAAGAATAAGAGTGGGAATGACTTCATCGGGAATACCCTTACGGGCAAAATCTGGCGGTCAACCGCCATGCAGTCAAACGTAGCCGCTGTAAGTCTTGATAGACGAATGGCCCCTGCCGCAGCAGATCCTCGTGAAGAGGAAGAGGCCATGCATCTTCGACTAACAACTCCTGAAGATCCGGGTACGAAATTCTCCTTGGCCAGTCTGGAACTACAAGGAGCGCTGGAATCTGTGATTTTCTTAGGATTTTCAGAACCTTTGGAATGAGAGGAAGCGGAGGTAAAACGTACACCGATGGATACACCCAAGGTGACGTCAGTGCATCCACTGCCGCCGCCTGAGGGTCCCTGGACCGGGAACAATACATTAGTAGTTTTTTTGTTGTGGCGGGAAGCCATCATGTCTATGTGGGGAATCCCCCAAAGATTGGCGATTAGAGTGAAGACCTCCTGATGGAGGCCCCACTCCCCTGGATGTAGATTGTGTCTGCTGAGGAAATCTGCTTCCCGGTTGTCCACTCCCGGAAGGAATATTGCTGACAGAGCGCTTACCCGAGTCTCTGCCCAGTGAAGAATCCTTGTGGCTTCTGCCATTGCTGTTCTGCTCTTTGTGCCGCATTGGCGGTTTATGTACGCTACTGCTGTCACATTGTCCGATTGGATCAGGACAGGCCGGTTTCGAAGAAGATGTTCCGCTTGTAGAAGGCCGTTGTGAATGGCCCTCAACTCCAGCACGTTTATGTGAAGTAGCGTTTCCTGACTTGACCATCTTCCTTGGAAGGTCCCCCCTTGTGTGACTGCTCCCCAACCTCGGAGACTTGCATCCGTGGTCACTAGGATCCAGTCTTGGATCCCAAATCTGCGTCCTTCTAAGAGGGGAGAGCTGTGGAGCCACCACAGGAGTGAGATCCTCGTGTTGGGGGATAGAACTATCCTCCGGTGCATATGGAGGTGGGATCCAGACCATTTGTCCAACAGGTCCCACTGAAATACTCTGGCATGGAACCTCCCGAATTGGAGGGCCTCGTATGCCGCCACCATTTTCCCTAGCAACCAAATTCATTGATGAATGGAGACTGTTGGTGGTTTCAGAATGAGTTTTACCAAACTCTGAATTTCCAGTGCTTTCTCCGGAGGGAGGAACACTCTCAGCTGGACCGTGTCCAGAAACATACAAAAAAATGCCAACCGGATTGTTGGAACTAATTGTGATTTCGGCAGGTTCAAGAGCCAGCCGTGCTGTTGTAGAAGCGACAGAGAGAGTGTAATGTCCTGTACCAGTTTTTCCTTGGACCTCGCCTTTATCAGGAGATCGTCCAAGTACGGGATAATTGTAACTGCTCTTTTCCATCATTTCTACCATGACTTTTGTGAAAATCCTCGTAGCCGTGGACAGGCCAAACGGCAAAGTATGAAATTGGTAATGAGTATCCTGGATTGCAAACCTGAGATAACTCTGATGAGGGGGATAAATGGGAACATGAAGGTAGGCATCCTTTATGTCCAAAGACACCATGAATTCCCCCTCCTCCAGGCTGGAGATCACCGCTCGGAGAGACTCCATCTTGAATTTGAATTTCTTCAGGAAAAAAAATTAGAGATTTTAGGTTGAGGATTGGTCGTACAGAGCCATCCGGCTTTGGCACTACAAATAGGCTTGAATAAAAACCTTCCCCTTGTTGCTCCCGGGGGACCGGGATCACAACCTGATTTTGACATAATTTTTGTATTGCTCCACAGACTAGAGCTCTGTCTGGAAGCAAAACTGGTAAGGGTGATTTAAAAAAATGGCAGGAGGGGGGGAGTCTTGAAATTCCAGTTTGTACCCTTGGGTCACGATTTGTAACACCCAAGGGTCCAGGTCCGAGCGAACCCAAACCTGACTGAAAAGCCTTAGACGTGCCCCCACCGGTGCGGTCTCCTGTAGGGGAGACCCGGCGTCATGCGGTGGATTTGGCGGAAGCCGGGGAGGACTTCTGCTCTTGTGAACTCGAGGAAGCGGGAGTTCTCTTGCCCCTTCCTCTACCTCTGGTAGCGAGGAAGAAGTTACCTCTGCCTTTTCTATATTTGTTGGGCCGAAAGGACTGCATTTGATAGTGCGGTTTCTTCTGTTGCGCAGGAGCATTAGGTAAATAAGTAGACTTATCCGCAGTGGTTGCTGATACTAAATCAGTAAGGCCGTCACCAAACAGTTCCCTACCCTTAAAGGGTAGAGACTCCATGTTTTTCTTGGAATCCGCGTCAGCAATCCATTGATGAGTCCATAGCGCACGCCTAGCCGCAATAGACATAGCATTAGCCTTAGCCCCCAGGAGGCCAGCATCTCTTGCAGCCTCTTTCAAGTACGCAGCCGCGTCCCTGATATCCAAGCGTCACTAGGATGCTATCCCTATCCAGAGTATCTAAATCAACAGATACAATTTCAGCCCATTTTTAAATGGCGCTACTAACCCACGCTGACGCAATAAGCGGTCTAAGCTGCGTCCCCGTGGTAATAAATATAGCTTTTAAAGTAGCCTCCTGCTTAAGATCAGCCGGCTCCTTAAGAGTCGTCGACTGAGCTGCAGGGAACGCTACCTGTTTTGACAAGCGTGCTCGTGCTTTGTCTACTGTGGGTGGTGTTTCCCACTTATCCCTATCAGCTGCGGGAAAGGGGTATGCCACCTTGATCCTATTAGGAATGAGAAAATAAGATTTTAAACCTACCGGTAAATCTTTTTCTCCTAGTCCATAGAGGATGCTGGGGACTCCGTAAGGACCATGGGGTATAGACATGCTCCGCAGGCGACATGGGCACTATAAAGACTTTAGATGGGTGTGCACTGGCTCCTCCCTCTATGCCCCTTCTCCAGACCTCAGTTAGAGAACTGTGCCCAGAGGAAAGTACGAGGAAAGGATTTTTGTTACTCTAAGGGCAAGATTCATACCAGCCCACACCATCCACACCGTATAACATGGAATATACGCAACCAGTTAACAGTATGAACAAAACAGCATCAGCCAAAGACTGATCTTAACTGTAACATAACCCTTATGTAAGCAATAACTATATACAAGCCTTGCAGAAATATGTCCGCACTGGGACGGGCGCCCAGCATCCTCTACGGACTAGGAGAAAAAGATTTACCGGTAGGTTTAAAATCTTATTTTCTCTTACATCCTAGAGGATGCTGGGGACTCCGTAAGGACCATGGGGATTATACCAAAGCTCCAGACAGGGCGGGAGAGTGCGGATGACTCTGCAGCACCGATTGAGCAAACATGAGGTTCTCATCCTAGTGGAATGGGCCTTTACCGAATTCGGAAACGGCAATCCAGCTGTAGAATGAGCCTGCTGAATCGTGTTACAGATCCAGCGAGCAATAGTCTGCTTAGAAGCAGGAGCGCCAACCTTGTTGGCTGCATACAGGACAAACAGTGCCTCTGTTTTCCTAACCCGAGCCGTCCTGGCTACATACATTTTTAAGGCCCTGACTACATCAAGGGACTTGGAATCCTCCAAGTCACCTGTAGCCACAGGTACCACAATAGGTTGGTTCATATGAAACGATGAAACCACCTTAGGCAAAAATTGAGGACGAGTCCTCAACTCTGCTCTATCCACATGGAAAATCAGATAAGGGCTTTTGTGAGATAAAGACGCCAATTCGGACACCCGCCTTGCAGATGCCAAGGCCAACAACATGACCACCTTCCAAGTGAGAAATTTTAATTCAACCGTTTGAAGAGGTCAAACCAGTGAGATTTTAGGAACTGTAACACCACGTTAAGGTTCCATGGTGCCACTGGGGGCACAAAAGGAGGGTGGATGTGCAGCACTCCCTTTACAAAAGTCTGTACTTCTGGGAGAGAAACCAATTCCTTCTGAAAGAAAATTGATAGGGCCGAAATCTGTACCTTAATGGAGCCTAACTTTAGGCCCATATCCACTCCTGTCTGTAGAAATTGGAGAAAACGGCCCAGATAAAAATCTTCCGTAGGAGCATTCTTGGCTTCACACCAAGATACATACTTCCTCCAGATACGGTGATAATGTTTTGCCGTCACCTCCTTCTTAGCCTTTATCAGAGTAGGGATGACTTCCTCCGGAATACCTTTCCCAGCTAGGATTTGGTATTCAACCGCCATGCCGTCAAACGTAATCGCGGTAAGTCTTGGAACACGCAGGGCCCCTGCTGCAACAGGTCCTCCCTGAGAGGAAGAGGCCACGGATCTTCTGTGAGCATTTCCTGAAGATCTGAATACCAGGCCCTTCGAGGCCAATCCAGAACAATGAGTATTGTCCGCATTCTTTTTCGTCTTATGATTCTCAATATTTTTGAGATGAGCGGAAGAGGAGGGAACACATAGACCGACTGAAAAACCCATGGTGTCACCAGGGCGTCCACCGCTACTGCCTGAGGGTCCCTTGACCTGGCACATCACCTCCGGAGCTTCTTGTTGAGGCGTGACACCATCATGTCTATTTGAGGAAGTCCCCAATGACTTGTTATCTCTGCAAAAACTTCTTGATGAAGTCCCCCACTCTCTTGGATGGAGATAGTGTCTGCTGAGGAAGTCTGCTTCCCAGTTGTCCACTCCCAGAATGAAGACAGCTGACAGAGCGCTTATGTGATTTTCCGCCCAGCGAAGAATCCCGACGGCTTCCTCCATTGCCACTCTGCTCCTTGTACCGCCTTGGCGGTTTACATGAGCCACGGCTGTGACGTTGTCTGATTGAATCAGAACCGGTAGGTCGCGAAGAAGATTCTCCACTTGTCGTAGGCCGTTGTATATGGTCCTCAATTTCCAGTACGTTGATGTGTAGACAAGCCTCCTGGCTTGACCATAGTCCCTGAAAATTTCTTCCTTGTGTGACTGCTCCCCATCCTCGGAGGCGCGCATCCGTGGTCACCAGAACCCAGTCTTGAATACCGAACCTGCGACCCTCGAGAAGGTGAGCACTCTGCAGCCACCACAGGAGAGACACCCTGGCCCTGGGGGACAGGCTTATTTTCTGATGTATTTGTAGATGGGACCCCGACCACTTGTCCAGACTGTCCCACTGAAATGTCCTCGCATGGAACCTGCCGAAGGGGATGGCCTCGTAGGCCGCCACCATTTTTCCCAGTACTCGAGTGCATTGATGGACCGACTCTCATTTTGGTTTAGCAGGTCTCTGACCATCTTCTGGAGTTCCTGGGCTTTTTCCACTGGGAGAAAAACCCTCTTCTGTTCCGTGTCCAGAATCATGCCTAAGAAAAATAGCCGAGTCGTTGGAATCAACTGTGACTTTGGTAGATTTAGAATCCAGCCGTGCTGTTGCAGCACTCTCAAGGAGAGCGACACGCTTTCCAGCAATTGATCTCTCGATCTCGCTTTTATCAGGAGACCGTCAAAGTACGGGATAATTGTGACTCCCTGCCTGCGCAGGAGCACCATCATTTCCGCCATTACCTTGGTGAAAATCCTCGGGGCCGTGGAAAGCCCAAATGGCAACGTCTGAAACTGGTAATTACAGTCCTGTACAGCGAATCTCAGGTACGCCTGATGAGGAGGATATACAGTATGGGGACATGAAGTAATGCATCCTTTATGTCTAGTGACACCATAAAATCCCCCCCCCCCTTCCAGGTTGGAGATAACTGCCCGGAGCGATTCCATCTTGAATTTGAACTTTTTTTAAGTACAGGTTTAGGGATTTTAGATTCAGAATGGGTCTGACGAGCCATCCGGTTTCGGGACCACAAACAGGGTTGAATAGTACCCTTTCATCTGTTGGACTAGGGGAACCTTGATAATCACTTGCTGTTGATACAGCTTTTGAATTGCAGCTCAAACTATTTCCCTCTCTGGGGGAGAAGCTGGCAAAGCCGACTTGAAAAATCGGCGAGGAGGCACCTCTTCAAATTCCAGTTTGTAGCCTTGAGATATAATTTCCATCGCCCAAGGATCCACGTCTGACAGAACCCAGACCTGGCAGAAGAGTCGAAGACGTGCCCCCACCGGCGCGGACTCCGTCAGTGGATACCCAGCGTCATGCGGTGGATTTAGTAGAAGCCGGGGAGGACTTCTGCTCCTGGGAACTAGCCGTCGCAGGCATTCTTTTCCCTCTACCATTACCTCTGGTGAGGAAGGAAGAGCCCCGACCTCTTCTGGACTTATGCGACCGAAAGGACTGCATTTGATACTGTGGTGTTTTCTTTTGCTGTGGGGGGAACAAAAGGCAAAAAAGAAGATTTACCCGCGGTAGCCGTGGAAACCAGGTCCTCTAGACCCTCCCCAAATAAGACCTCACCCTTGTAAGGTAAAACTTCCATATGCCTCTTTGAATCGGCATCCCCCGTCCATTGGCGGGTCCACAGGGCTCGCCTAGCAGAAACAGCCATGGCGTTGGCCCTTGAACCTAACTGTCCAACGTCTCTCGCAGCGTCTCTCATATATAAGGCTGCGTCTTTAATGTGACCCAAAGTCAATAAAATGACAATGACAATATATCTGCCCACGCTGCTACTGCGCTACATACTCATGCCGACGCTACCGCCAGTCTGAGCAAGGCACCCGTATGTGTATAAATTGATTTTAAGGTAGTCTCCTGTCTGCGATCAGCAGGATCCTTGAGGGCTGCTGTGTCTGGAGATGGTAGCGCCACCTTTTTGGACAAGCGCGTTAAAGCCTTGTCCACCCTGGGCGAGGATTCCCACCGTAACCTGTCCTGCGCGGGGAAAGAATTCTCTTGGGAATCTGCAGTTTCTTGTCTGGAGTCTCCCAAGCCTTTTCAAATAAAGCGTTCAGCTCATGAGACGGGGGAAAGGTTACCTCAGGTTTCTTTTCCTTAAACATGCATACCCTCGTGTCAGGGACAGAGGGGTCATCTGTGATATGTGAAACATCTTTTATAGCAATTATCATATAATGAATACTTTTGGCCACCCTAGGGTGTAACCTCGCATCATCGTAGTCGACACTGGAGTCAGAATCCGTGTCGGCATCAGTGTCTGCTACGTGGGACAGGGGACGTTTCTGAGACCCTGAAGGGCCCCGTGACACAGCCAAAGCCATGGATTGACTCCCTGTTCCTTCCCTGGACTCTGCTTTGTCCAATCTCTTATCTAATAAAGACACATTTGCATTTAAAACATTCCACATATCCAACCAATCAGGTGTCGGCGTAGCCGACGGAGACACCACAATCATCTGCTCTACCTCCTCCTTAGATGAGCCTTCCGCTTCAGACATGCCGACACACACGTACCAACACCCCCACACACTCAGGGATATAGATCTATAAGGAGACAGTCCCCCAATAAGGCCCTTTGGAGAGACAGAGAGAGAATATGCCAGCACACACCCAGCGCCACCGGACACTGGAATATAAACCCAGTCAGTACCGCGCTTTTCTATATATATATATATATATATATATATATATATATATAATACACTCACTGCGCCAAATAAATGTGCCCCCCCCACCCCCTCTTTTGTGCCCTCTGTGTTCAGCAGGGGAGAGTCCGGGGAGCCAGCTTCTCTGCAGCGTGTTGTGGAGACAATGGCGCTGGTTAGTGCTGGAGGATCAAGCTCCGCCCCCTCAACGGCGGGCTTCGGTCCCGCTCAAATCTTTATACTGGCGGGGGTTTGTGTAATATACTGCCTCCGCAGTGTGTGTGTGTGTGTGTGTGTGTGTGTGTGTGTGTGTGTATATATATATATATATATAAAACCAGTGTCCCTAGAGGTTAATTTTGCTGCCCAGGGCGCAACCCCCCACCCCCCCCTTCACCCTTACAGTGCCGTCAGTGTGTGAATGTGAGGGAGCAATGGTGCGGTACCTCAGTGAAGATCAGAGGTCTTCTGCCGCCTTTGAAGTCTTCTTTCTTCTTATACTCACCCGGCTTCTATCTTCCGGCTCGAGGAGGACGGCGGCGCGGCTCCGGGACGAACAACGAGGGTGAGACCTGTGTTCCGACCCTCTGGAGCTAATGGTGTCCAGTAGCCTAAGAAACAGAGCCTATCATTTAAGTAGGTCTGCTTCTCTCCCCTCAGTCCCACGATGCAGGGAGCCTGTTGCCAGCAGTGCTCCCTGAAAGTAAAAAACCTAACAAAAGTCTTTTTCAGAGAAACTCCGTAGAGCTCCCCTGCAGTGCACCCAGTCTCCTCTGGCACAGGATCTAACGGAGGTCTGGAGGAGGGGCATAGAGGGAGGAGCCAGTGCACACCAATCTAAAGTCTTTATAGTGCCCATGTCTCCTGCGGAGCCCGTCTATACCCCATGGTCCTTACGGAGTCCCCAGCATCCTCTAGGACGTAAGAGAAATTTCTTATCAGGTGTATTCCAAATGCCATCAAAAAGGTAATTTAGTTCAAAACAAGAAGGAAAAGAAACCGAGCGTCTCTTTTCCTTGTAAATAAGGACCCTCGTTTCTGGTGTAAAGGGGTCCTCATCAATACGTAATATGTCTTTGACAGCCACAATCATATATTGAATACTCTTAGCCAATTTAGGATCTAATCTAGAATCGGCATAATCGGCACCGGTATCAGAGTCCGTGTCGGTATCTGTGTCATCTAATTGGTCAACACCACGTTTCAGTAACCCTTGTAATAAAGCGTCATCTACTGATTTCTTCCAAATCTGCAGTTGAGAGACAGATTCAGTAAACTTTTGATTTAACAGTGTAACATTAGCATTTAAAGCAGTTAACCAATCGGCCGTCGGCGGTGCCGACAGGACCTCCAAAACATTTGGTGTCCCCAATAAATTATACCCCTGAGAGGAAAATTCTGCCTCAGACATGTTGTCTCCCTAACACCACCCAAAGAAAAGCCTGTGAGGGAACAAAAGGAAAGGAGCCAGCTCACACCCCAGCGCCAAAGTGCAGGTCTGAAAAACACCCTCAAGTGTCACAGAGCTGCAGCGCTATATATCTATATAGAAATAATCCCCCCCCCCCCCCCCTCGTTTTTATAGCCCCTGGTACTTGTCTGCTATGAGAAAGGACCAGCGCTGCTGCTTGGAGGAAATGGCGCCAAGTGAGCCTGGAGGAAGAAGCCCCGTCCCCAACATGCGCTTCTTCACGCTTATTTTACATGTTTATCCTGGTGGGGGTTTGCGAGCAGTGCCAGGGGGCACTGTACAGATATGCCAGCCTTATTTATGAGGTATTTTTACTCCCCAGCCCCCCCCCCCCAGCGCCCAGCACCCAGCGGTGTGTACAGTCCGAGAGCCTGGCGCTTACTGAGCAAATCACGTTGCGCGGTACCTCTATATGCCGTCTTTGTTGAAGAGAAGATGTATTTTCCTCACATACTCACCTGTCTTCTGACTTCTGGCTTGAAGAGGGGGGATGGCAAGCTGTGGGAGCGAGCATCCAGGAGAGCCGGCGTTCATCTCCCCTCAGGAGCTGTAGGCATCCTGCGAGCAGCAGCAGAGCCCTGAAACTCATTAGACGTGGGTCTAGACTGCTCTCCCCCTCTTTCCCACACAGCAGGGAGCCTGTAGCCAACAGATCTCCCCAAAATAAAAACCTAACATTAAGTATTTTCAGAGAAACTCTAAGAGCTCCCCCGAGTGCCTCCATCTCGCAGGGCACATTTTCTAAACTGAGTCTGGGGAGGGATATAGAGGGAGGAGCCAGGTCACGCCCCTTTGAAAGTCTTAAAGTGCCCATGTCTCCTGCGGATCCGTCTATATCCCACGGTTCTTTTGGTATCCCCAACATCCTCAAGGACGTAATAGAAAAGCTACCAAAGCGGCCATCGGTACGTAATGAGTGAAGCTAGAAATCGAGAACTAATCTGTCCGACATCTATAGAAACCGTATGTAAATACTCTGCCGATTGACAAAAGCGATCAGAGAAAAGTATAAGCTGGCATAGGAACGATCTAGGATGGTTTAGCCATGCAATTACTGCCGTATTAACCCAAACTCCAACTAAAGCAGGTCTAAGCAACACTACTGCTAATGTATACATGGGTTTTAACATGGCCTCCAGCTTACGCTCTGTTAGCGTTGTTGCAGTTGGGACTGGAATAGGTAATTTTAAAGTTTTGAAAACTGAATAAGCCTGACGGCGCATTTTCCAATTTAGCTGTTATAACCTGGAAAATGGTAGTTAGACAAAAATCACTTTGGCATAGAAAAACGTATATCGGTTTTGTTTTGTTTTTCATACTTACGCCAGCTGCTTATTAAGATATTCTGAATAAGGAAAACACAGTCACCATTTGTCTGTTAGCGAACACTGTGTTAGTGAAAGCTAGTACCTGGCATTCTGCTCTGATTAGATCAATGGCCGGGTCTCAGTGACCTTACTATCTTCTGGCCCAATTAACCCTCCTCCTGTTTTTCTTGAGATACAAGATCTGGCATTAAATTGTCAGAGTGTAAAATCGTGAAATGCAATTCTAGAAATATGCTGAGCCCACTCTGTCTGCTCAGATGGTATTGACCTTGGTTGATATGTAGCCGCCTGACCATCTATTCTGCTGACAACTCTGACGCAAAATCAGCGATCACACCTTCTGTCATAGCCTAAGGAGAATCAGGGCAGAGGTCCTTATTTGGACCCATATTTGCAAGACCCACTGTGCAAGTTTCTATGTAACAAACACAGCTATCGCAGACAAACTGCGTTTTAGATTGTGCATCAGCTTATGATGCACAGAGACAGACAATATACATAAACACAATACAGTGAATTTTCACGGATAAGAAAAAAATCAAAAATACAAACAGAACTAAAGTGTATACGAGACCGAGTGCACTGCACTCTAGTTCCCACTAAGTCTGTGTTGCACTAAAAAATACCCTACTAACACCGCTGCCCCCTCCAGTGGTTGAGTGTTGTAGGCCTTTACCAAACTTCTTGCAGGAAGAACCAGGAAGTAAGGATAAGATGGCGTCTCACCATTTTTAATTTTTTTCATAAACAGCTAAATAAACCTTATAAAACTGTGTCAGCATCGGCTTAATAGCCTGCTGTTCCGTGTATAGTCATTGCACAGCATTAGCCCGCTGGCTATGAATGGAGCTGTTCTCCCCCTCCCCCCCCCCCCCCCCCCCACACTGACTACTGCAGAGAGCCACCTGCTTTATTAGCGTGCTAATGATCCCCTGAGCAAAAGCAGTGTGAGCACAGCTCTGGAAGCGGTGCCTGTTCCGCCCCCTGACAGAGCTTCCTCAACCGAGTGGTGGCAGCAGTAGCTGACCGTTGAGCTGTTAGAGTGAGGGGCTGGGAGCGGCGGTGAGTGGGAGCTGACCGCCCGCTCACAGTTGGGATCGCAGTGCAGCAGTATAAGTAATCTCCCCCCACAGTACACCGTGGTGGGCTGGGGAGTGTGTGCAATATATAAAAATAAAAACCAGGCACACTGAGCGGGGCAGCGTGAGCTGACCCCTGCTGTTACCTGCTGCCGGAATCCGGAGTCAATGATGTGGCTTCTGTCTAAGCTCTGCCCTGTTCCCCCAGCCAATGCTGGAATCAGCTGATGCTGATGTAGGTCTATGGCGGGACTCCTCTATCTGAGTGCCGACAAGCCTTTGCTGCCTGTAACAGCACACACAGACCCGGACCCAAGCTTCTTAGTAAGCTGGGGAGAGCTGTGGTGAAAACTGAAAAAGGTAAAAATTAAAAATAAAATGTAAAATTCTGGAGCTTCAGTCCAGGATGTGCGATCTCATGAGACACATAAAAAACACTGGGGCATGTAGGGAGTATGGAGGGGAAGGAGGGTTACACATTTAAATATTTAAATGTGCCTATCCCTGCTATCGCACAGTCCATATCCCAAGATTGACCCCTAGTGGATGAAAAAGAAATACACGATAAAAATACCAAAGTAATATATCCTGTGAACCACTATAATAGGATTTTAATTACTTACCGGTATATCCTTTTCTCGTAGTCGGTAGAGGATGCTGGGGTCCATATTAGTACCATGGGGTATAGATGGGTCCACCAGGAGCCATTGGCACTTTAAGAGTTTAACAGTGTGGGCTGGCTCCTCCCTCTATGCCTCTCCTACCAGATTCAGTCTAGAAACTATGCCCGAGGAGTCGACATACTTCGAGAGAAGGAAACACACAGACAGTGACCAGATTCATACCACCTCACACAATAAGGCAAATCCGGCCAACATGCCGGAAAACTCAGCAACAGGTGAAATAGTACTGAAACAGTAAAGAACGCAGAACTTACCTAGGAACCAGGCAGTACTGAACCAAACAACCACTGCAGAATAAAGAAGTGCTGGGCAGGAGCCCAGCATCCTCTACGGACTACGGGAAAAGGATATACCGGTAGGTAATTAAAATCCTATTTTCTCTTACGTCCTAGAGGATGCTGGAGTCCACATTAGAACCATGGGGATGTACCAAAGCTCCCAGAACGGGAGGGAGAGAGTGCAGGCTCCTGCAAAACTGCTTGACCAAACTTGAGGTAATCAGAGGCCAAAGTATCGAACTTGTAAAACTTAGTAAACGTGTTCGATCCAGACCAAGTAGCTGCTCTGCAAAGCTGTACAGCAGAGACACTCCGGGCACCCGCCCAGGAAGAACCCACTTTACGAGTAGAGTGGGCCTTAACAGATTATGGGCACGGCAATCCTGCCGTAGAATATGCATGCTGGATGGTGAACCTGATCCAGCAGGAAATCGACTGCTTAGAAGCAGGACACCCAATTTTCTTGGGATCATAGAGGAAAAACAAGGAATCAGGTTTTCTGTGACGTGCCATCCTCTTCACATAAATCTTCAAAGCCCTCACAGCATCCAAGGCCTTTGAACCAATTGAGGAGTCAGTAGCCACTGGCACCACAATAGGTTGGTTGATATGAAAAGCCGACACAACTTTAGGAAGGAACTGTTGTCGAGTCCTGAGTTCCACCCTATCTTCATGGAAGACCAGATAGGGACTTTTACAGGACAAAGCACCCAATTTCGACACACTACGAGCCGAAGCCAATGCCAACAAAGTTACCGCCTTCCACGTGAGAAACTTGATGATTTCAGCCTCCTGTAGAGGCTCAAACCAATCCGATTGCAGGAACTGCAACACCACATCAAGATCCCAGGGTGCCGTTGGCGCCTCAAAGGGAGGCTGGATGTGCAGAACCCCTTTCAAAAAGGTCTGAACCTCAGGGAGGACAGACAATTATTTCTGGAAGAAAATGGACAAAGCTGAGATCTGGACCTTGATGGAGCCCAATCTCAGGCCCATATCCACACCCGTTTGCAGGAAAAGGAGAAAATGTCCAATTTGAAACTCCACCGCAGGAAATTTCTTGAATTAACACCAAGACACATTTTTTCCAAACTCGATGGTAATGTTTAGACGTTACCCCCTTTCTAGCCTGTATCAGGGTAGGAATAACCTCACTCAGAATACCCTTCCGAGCAAAGATCTGGCACTCAACCGCCATGCCGTCAAACGTAGCCGTGGTAAGTCTTGATAAGCGAACGGCCCCTGCAGTAGAAGATCCTCTCGAAGAAATAGGGGCCATGGATCTTCCAGTAGTAGATCCAGCAGATCCACGTACCAAGCCCTCCTTTGCCAGTCTAGAGCAATGAGGATTGCCAGAACTTTTGTTCTTTTTACAAGTTGTAGAACTCTTGGAATTAGAGGAAGTGGAGGGAATACATACACGGACGTGAACACATACGGCTTTACTAGAGCGTTTATGTAGGCCACTGTGGTGACCACAGTGGCCTACATAAACGCTCTAGTAAAGCCGTTGTCCAACTGCACCTGAACAGCCCGATCCTGTAGAAGGTGGGCTGCTTGAAGAAGGCCGTTGTATACGACTCTCAGCTCCAGAATGTTTATCGGAAGAAGGGACTCCAGACTCAACCACCTTCCTTGGAAGGTTTCCCCTTGAGCAACTGCTCCCCAACCTCTTAGACTTGCATCCGTGGTTAGAAGGATCCAGTCCTGAACTCCGAACCTTCGGCCCTCCAGAAGGTGTGGTAGTTGTAGCCACCAGAGGAGCGAAATCCTGGCTTTTGGAGACAGACGTATCCTCTTGTGCATGTGTAGGTGAGATACTGACCACTGGTCCAAGAGATCCACTTGAAAGGATGGAGCATGAAATCTTCCGTACTGCGAGCCTCGTAGGAGGCAACCATCTTCCCCAGAAGGCGGATGCACTGATGAACCGACACCCTGGCAGGCTTCAAGACATCCTGGACCATGGTTTGAATCACCACCGCTTTCTCCACCGGTAGAAACACCCTCTGCATTTCCGTGTCGAGTATCATCCCCAGGAAAGACAGCCTCCTTGTCAGCTCCAGATGAGACTTTGGAAGGTTCAGAATCCAAACGTGCTCCTTGAGCAGATGCATTGTAAGAGCAATGGATCTTAACAACTTCTCCTTGGACAATGCCTTGATCAGCAGATCGTCCAGATATGGACTTATGTTCACCCCCTGCTTGCGGAGGAGAACCATCATCTCTGCCATCACCTTGGTGAAGACCCTCGGTGCCGTGGAGAGACCAAACGGCAGTGCCTGAAACTGATAGTGATCTTCTAACAGTGCAAACCTGAGATAAGCCTGATGCAGCTACCAAATGGGAATGTGGAGGTACGCATTCTTGATGTCCAGGGACACCAGGAACTCCCCCTCCGTCAGTCCTGAGATAACTGCCCTCAGAGACTCCATCTTGAATTTGAAGTCCCCGAGATAAGGGTTCAAAGATTTCAAATTCAGAATTGGCCTTACTGAACCATCCGGCTTCGGTACCACAAAAAGGTTCGAATAGTAACCTTTGTTCAACTGATGAGGTGGAACTGGAACAATTACCTCGGACACTACCAATTTTCGGATAGCGTCCAGTAGAATAAGCTCTGTCTGCCGGCAAAGCCAGCAAGCCTGGATTTGAAGAATCGGTGAGGTGGGACAGTTTGAAACTCCTGCCTGTACCCCCAGGACACAATATCCTGTATACAAGGGTCCAGGCCAGACGACACCCAGGCATGGCTGAAATGCCGGAGTCTTGCTCCCACCTGACCTTCCTCCAGGCTTTGCGGTCCACCGTCATGCTGAGGACTTTAAAAAGGTACCAGAAGCAGGCTTCTGGTCCTGGGAACCTGCAGGAGTAGGCTTTTTGGATTTGGCACGACCACCTCTAAAGAAGGTGTGAGAGGGCTTGTTCTTTCTAGGCCTAGCGGGCCAAAAGGACTGATGGGTTGGGAGTAAAAGGCTTCTTCGTAGCCTGTGCAGCTGAGGGGAGAAAAGGAGACTTACCCGCGGTAGCCGTGGCAATCCATGCATCCAGTGCCTCCCCAAACAGAGCCCGACCTGTATAGGGTAGGCTCTCCACACTTTTTCTGGATTCCGCAGACCATTGACGCAGCCAGAGACCCCTGCGAGCCGAGACGGACATGGAGGTGATCCCTGCAGCCATGGAACACAGATCCTTCATGGATTCTGCCAGGAACCCTGCAGAATCCTGTATGTTAAGTAAAAATAAATCAACGTCGCCTTTATCCATCGTAGTCAAGTCCTCCTGCAGAGTGATTGACCACTTTGCTATAGCTTCTGAAATCCATGCACATGCAATAGTAGACCGCAGTATAGCCCCTGAAGCCGTGTATATGGATTTGAGCGTAGCATCTACTTTGCGATCTGCCAGGTCTTTCAACGCGGTAGATCCCGGGACTTGTAAGACCACCTGTTTTGACAGCCTAGAACAGAGGCATCAACTATAGGCAAGGGGTTCAGTATGGTATGCCGGCGGTCGGGCTCCCGGCGACCAGCATACCGGCGCCGGGAGCCCAACCGCCGGCTTACCGACAATGTGGCGAGCACAAATGAGCCCCTTGCGGGCTCGCAGCGCTCGCCACGCTGCGGGCACGGTATTTTATTCTCCCTCTAGGGGGGTCGTGGACCCTCACGAGGGAGAATAAGTGTCTGTATGCCGGCTGTCGGGATTCCGGCGCCGGTATACTGTGCGCCGGGATCCCGTCAGTCGGCATTCTGAAGACCACCCATAGGTGGGGACTTCCATTTTTTTCTATCATCTTCCGGGAAGGGAAAAGCAACCAGAACCCTTTTAGGGATCTGGATTTTTTTCTCCGGGTTTTCCCAGGCTTTTTCAAATAAGCATTTAATTCCTTAGTTGCCGGAAAGGTGAGAGGGGCTTTCTCACTGTCTGTGTAAAAGACATCCTCTACCTGCTCAGGAGGTGCGTCAGAAATACGCAACACATCCCGCATGGCCTCAATCATAAACTGCACCCCCTTAGCAAGTGATGCCATCCCCCTTGGCACATCCCCATCACTGTCTGCTGTGTCAGAATCAGTATCCGTGTCATCCTGCATAATTTGGGCAAGAGCACATTTTGAGGGAGCATTATCGGACCATACTGCCATAGAGGACTGCAATACCCACGTTGAATACTCAGTCCTTGCAACCCTTTCAGAAATATGAGGAAATAGTCCCCCTAAGAGAGGCTAACCACTCCGGTTCTCTAGCTGGGATCTGTGCTACAACAGTACAATCCGGATTCCATGGGATGGGATCTTCCTGAGAAGATAAATCCTCTGCAGCATATAAAACAGTCTCTAGACATGTTTGACAATATACGCCCCACACCTCACATACACACAGGGTATAGGGCAGACAGATTTTCCCCACCAAGAATGGCAGAGATACACAGAGATTGGAGCCAACCCACACACAGCGCTATATAGGTATAGGGAGTCCCTTAACCAGCGCTGACTGTGTCCCCTAATAGGGGACACAGTCTGTACATAGCCTCCCCTCCCTTCTACAACTCCCTGGTACTGTACAGATAGCTAGAGGTGCTCTGGAGGGACGGCTCTTCCACTGGCAGCGTGTCTGCAGGCGGAAAATGGCACTGGACGCTGCTGGGTCCGCTCTGAGAAGCGCCGCCCCCTTAATGGCGCTGTCTTCCCACTCTTCATAGATTATAATGGACTGAGGATTTTGTGCTGGCTGAGATCCGCGGATCCCGACAGGCTTTCTGGTCAGTGTAGGGTGTAAAGCTCAGGGCGCCCCTCACAGCGCAACACCAAGTACCGCTGAGCCCCCGGAGCGCAGTTAGTACTGCGCTCCTACCCTGTAGCCGCCATCTTCACACCGGCTCCCTGCTTGTTAGGGAGCCGATGACTCACTCGCCACACTTAAGCTCTGTAAGGGGGTGGCAGTATGCTGCTGGGGTGAGCGTTCCCCTGCGGCGGGGAGTGATCTATCCCCTCAGGAGCTCAGTGCCCAGTCAGCGGAGACAGTGGCTCAAACCCCGCAGGGCTGACACTGCTCCCCCTTCAGTCCCTTGATGCAGGGAGGCTGTTGCGAGCAGGGTACATAATTCCAGCTTGTACCACTGAGATACTACTTGAAGGATCCAGGGATCCACCTGTGAGCGAGCCCACTGATCGCTGAAATTTTTGAGGCAGCCCCCCACCGTAACTGGCTACGCCTGTGGAGCCCCCGCGTCATGCGGTGGACTCAGAGGAAGCGGGGGAAGAATTTTGATTCTGGGAACTGGCTGACTGGTGCAGCTTTTTCCCTCGTCTCTGTGCAGAAAGGAAGCGCCTTTGACCCGCTTGCTTTTCTGAAGCCGAAAGGACTGTATCTGATAATACAGTGCTTTCTAAAAAAAAATTCTTCCCCGCTGTTGCTGTGGATACGAGGTCCCAGAGACCATCCCCATACAATTCCTCACCCTTATAAGGCTCTATGTGCCTTTTAAAGTCAGCATCACCTGTCCAGTGTCGGGTCTCTAATACCCTCCTGACAGAATGGACATTGCATTAATTCTGGATGCCAGCCGGCAAAATATCCCTCTGTGCATCCCTCATATATAAGACGACGTCTTTAATATGCTCTTATGTCTTATATTGAGACTGCAGGGGAGAGCCAGGGAGCTTCCTTCCAGCGGAACTGTGAGGGAGAAATGGCGCCAGTGTGTTGAGGGAGATAGCTCCGCCCCTTTTTCGCGGACCTTTCTCCCGCTTTTTTAAGGATTCTGGCAGGGGTAATTATCACATATATAGCCTCTGGGGCTATATATAGCCTCTGGGGCTATATATTGTGATTGTTTTGCCAGCCAAGGTGTTTTTATTGCTGCTCAGGGCGCCCCCCCCCCCAGCGCCCTGCACCCTCAGTGACCGGAGTGTGAAGTGTGTATGAGGAGCAATGGCGCACAGCTGCAGTGCTGTGCGCTACCTTGGTGAAGACAGAAGTCTTCATGCCGCCAATTTTCCGGACTTCTTCTTGCTTCTGGCTCTGTAAGGGGGACGGCGGCGCGGCTCCGGGACCGAACACCAAGGCCAGTTCCATGCGGTCGATCCCTCTGGAGCTAATGGTGTCCAGTAGCCTAAGAAGCCCAAGCTAGCTGCAAGCAGGTAGGTTCGCTTCTTCTCCCCTTAGTCCCTCGTTGCAGTGAGCCTGTTGCCAGCAGGTCTCACTGTAAAATAAAAAACCTAAATTATACTTTCTAAGAGCTCAGGAGAGCCCCTAGTGTGCATCCAGCTCGGCCGGGCACAAAAATCTAACTGAGGCTTGGAGGAGGGTCATAGTGGGAGGAGCCAGTGCACACCAGGTAGTCTAAAAGCTTTCTTTTAGTTGTGCCCAGACTCCTGCGGAGCCGCTATTCCCCATGGTCCTTACGGAGTTCCCAGCATCCACTAGGACGTCAGAGAAATAAACTCTAAAATAAACTTTTCCAAAGAAGCTCTGTAGAGCTCCCCTAGCTATGACCGGCTCCTTCAGGGCATAGAGGGAGGAGCCAGCCCACACTGCTAAACTCTTAAAGTGTCAATGGCTCCTGGTAGAACCGACTATACCCCATGGCACTAATATGGACCCCAGCATCCTCTAGGACATAAGAGAAATATTATATATATATATATATATATATATGTATAATTACCCCAGTGCGGCACTCGATTCTTAACAAACGGACTCTGGAGACCAGTAAAGTTTCAACAACGTTTCAGTGCTCGCAAGCACTATCGTCAGGTTTATAAGATTAAACTGAACATTACATACCATAAATACACGTGCACCCGTGAAAAACGCCGCGCCGGGGGTTGAGGAAAGACCTCCTCCTTTCCGGCCACAGCTAATTACGTCATCCTAAAGTGACTCCCATCACCATAGTAACATACAAACATTAAAAACAGCGAATCTGTAAATGCATAATCACATGATTAGGTATGTAATGTTCAGTTTAATCTTATAAACCTGACGATAGTGCTTGCGAGCACTGAAACGTTGTTGAAACTTTACTGGTCTCCAGAGTCCGTTTGTTAAGAATCGAGTGACGCACTGGGGTAATTATATTTGTGTACAGCAGTACATGTGAAGGCACCGATGCAGTAGTGCATTTTCATCGAGGAGTGCCGGACCCATGCTATCTTATAATGTGGATTGTGCTTACAGTCCTAATTGTCATGGCACCTGATAATTGAGAAGTATCGGAATACAGGTTTACCCGTTTTTCTTGGTTTGATTCACTCAGACACTGGGTGTAATATTCTACAGCGGACTGTGGCTCTTTTGAGCTTGTGGAGATTTATGATTGTGATATTGCTCACAGGATTGACAGTGGACATGGTGTATTGAATTGAACTTATAGGATACATATCAATCAGTACTGCTATCACAGATTGTATATGGTGTAATCATGGCTGAAGGTGGGGAGATTGAAACAGAGTATCCCTTTAACCCTGCACTATTCTCTGGTAGTGAGACTTCTGGATTCTCAGATGCCGAAGCTGAGATCATTTTGGAAACACAGTGTCTTAATGCACAGCCAGAGGCTGCTACTAGTGACACCTTGTACAAAGATCTATGGAAAATGAAAAGAAAAGAAATAGATTACCATTTTCATGCTATGTCATTGAGTGATCATTACAGAGCAAAGATCATACCAAGAGGGTTGCGCATGAAAAATGGCCCAACGGTGGGGAGACAGGATCCGCAATTCTGCAAAAAATGGATTGGAATATTGAACCGTTGTTCATTTGATCTAATGCTTTTGATCATTGAGTTTGCTAAAAAGGAACAATCAGTATTGATGGAAAAAATCAAACGATTTGAAACTCAACATGCAGCAGTGCTGAGCACTGACCCAGAAGGTGATTGGATGAAAAAATTGGAAAGTCAAGTGGCCACGTATAGACGTGATTTATTGAAATTTAAAAGAGAGAAATTCTCTAAAGTACAACAGGACTATGAATCACATACTGTTTATCAATGGATTTCTGGGGGTAGGAACAACAGTATTAGACCATTTTTTCGTCGTGCCCAGAGAAAAGAAACCGATGGAGGATCATCTTCACAAGAGTTTAATAGTACCAACAGTGATTCAGAGATTTCTACGTCTGGGACAATCCCTTTAGGAGCGCAAACTCGAGCAAAGCTATCGGCAAAAGATGCAAGAGAACCAGGAGGGGGGGCCAAAGCAAAAGGCTCAAACCCCGCCAAGAAACCACCAACAACGCGGAAGAAATAATCATAAATCTATCCTCGTATGATCTATCTAAGGCAGAGAGTTCTTTGCTAAGTAAAGGATTATCTTATATTCCGACTACATATTTTGATGATTTTAAGTGGCAGCAAGAAAAATATCAGTTGTTTAGGAAACTTAAAATTAAAGAATTTTTTAACAGATCAAAGGCATTGGAACCAGTAGAACAAAAGATGCTTATTCCTGAACAACTTAGAAAGATAACACCTAAATCGACATTTGACCCCAATACTAATAATGCCAGTCTTAAAACCTTCATGCGCATAGTAGATGGGGAAGTTCAGAATGTTACAAAACGCCATAGGGAGATTCACCCAAATTTGACACCAGAGGAGAGAGGTGCAGTGGAGTCCCTTTCTAGGAATACTAATGTAATCATAAGACCGGCGGACAAAGGAGGGGCGATTGTCCTACAGGATGTCCAAGATTACCGACATGAAATCCTACGCCAATTAATGGATGATAAAACATACCAACTGTTACCTGGTGATCCAGTGGACACATTCCATAGAGAACTAGGGGATATTTTAAGAAATGCAGTTCAGAATGAAATCATTGACCAAAAGCTAGCAGATGTATTGTTACCTAAGCATCCAGTAGCACCACTTCTTTATACTCTCCCTAAGGTGCACAAGGGGGTGACCCCCCCGCCAGGAAGGCCAATTGTGTCGTCTCGAGGCTCGTTGACACAGCCAATTTCTACATATCTGGACGCAATTTTTCAACCTTTAGTTCAACAGCATAAGAACTTTTTGTTGGATACAACAATGTTTTTGAATAAACTGACTACACTGCGTGAGATCCCGGAAAGTTCCTGGATGGTCTGCGCTGATGTGGTCAGTTTGTACACAATAATCCCACATGATTGTTGTCTAAATGCAGTGAAATGTTTTTTGATTGAAAGTAACATCTTTGATATGGCATTTATTGAGTTTTGTTTAGCTCTCCTAGAGTTTATTCTAAAAAGGAATTATTTCTTGTTCGATAAAAAATATTATATTCAAATGAGCAGTTGCTCAATGGGTTCAGCAGTAGCCCCGGCAATAGCCAACATATTTATGTTTGGGGTCGAGCAGAAGTTATTCTTTTCAGATTTGGCAATATCGTCTAATATTATTCTATATACTCGTTTTATAGATGATTTATTTATTGTTTGGTCAGGGTCTGTGGATGGTTTTGTGAAGCTAATGGAAGATAATAACTCTAGTGAATGTCCGGTTAAATTTACTTTTCGTATGAGTCAGGAAAGAATTGATTTTCTAGATGTTGATATCAGATTAATTGGTAATCAATTTGAAACATCTGTACATATAAAATCAACTGATAGAAATACGCTGTTGCAGTACAATAGCGGTCATCCGGTTAAATTAAAGAACTCATTACCATACTCTCAGATGTTACGCATCTGGAGGATTAACTCAAATAGTGAAATTGCAGCTGAACAAATTGAAGTCCTTATTGAGAAATTAGCAATAAGGGGCTACTCTAGAGATATGTTAATACATACTCAGGATAAAGTCCTAAAAATGGATCGGAATACTTTGCTTAAAAAAACTAACACTAAACAACGGATTAATAAGATGCCTATTGTCAATCAATTTAATACACAATCAAGGGAGGTGAATAGGGTAATTAAAGATAATTGGCACATTATTAAATCAGACCGACAATTACCGTTTGGAGGTGTAGATCCCATGCCATGTTATACTCGTGGGCAAAACCTCAGAGATTTACTAGTACATGCTGATATAGGTAATTATGAGGAAAGTAAACCTGTTAATTTTCTCTCTAAAAAAGCTTTGGGATGCTTTAAATGTGGCTGCACAACTTGCAGTTACTTGATACCAGGTGATTCATTTTATCACCCCCATACGGGCAAAAAAAATTTGATCCGCCACCATCTTACTTGTAATTCGAGTTATGTGGTTTATCAGATAATTTGCCCCTGTGGCCTTTCATATTTAGGAAAGACCCAGGGGAGATTTAAAGATCGTATGGCGATGCACAGGTCTGCAATAAGAGCAGCTTTAAGTAGCAGCACAAGATCAGATCAACCTGTTGCACGCCACTTTGCAGAATACAAACATTCGATTGCAAGTATTAAATATCGGATGATCGATTGGGTAAAAAAAACAGTGAGAGGGGGTGATAGAAACCGGTTATTAATTCAGCGAGAGGTGCAATGGATTCACCGGCTAGATGTAGTAGCCCCGCGTGGGCTAAATGAATATTTGAGCTTTAGCTGCTTTGGATGACCGGATATTTATGTTAATATATATCAGAGATAGTGGTTAATATTGATATGTTCCCTGTTCGATTCAGTAATCATGTGATTATGCATTTACAGATTCGCTGTTTTTAATGTTTGTATGTTACTATGGTGATGGGAGTCACTTTAGGATGACGTAATTAGCTGTGGCCGGAAAGGAGGAGGTCTTTCCTCAACCCCCGGCGCAGCGTTTTTCACGGGTGCACGTGTATTTAAGGTATGTAATGTTCAGTTTAATCTTATAAACCTGACGATAGTGCTTGCGAGCACTGAAACGTTGTTGAAACTTTACTGGTCTCCAGAGTCCGTTTGTTAAGAATCGAGTGCCGCACTGGGGTAATTATATTTGTGTACAGCAGTACATGTGAAGGCACCGATGCAGTAGTGCATTTTCATCGAGGAGTGTCGGACCCATGCTATCTTATATATATATATATTTATTTTTTTTTTATGAACCCTGTTGCCCTTAGCCCCCTTCAGGCTACAGAATATAGGGATAGCAATATGTGTGAGATACACAGAATAAAGATCACACAGCAGCTATTGGCACACGCAGTCACATGTACAATGCCGAAATTATTACAACCAACAATAAAACTGCACTGGACTAGCAATACTACGTAACTGGACTACTGAGTTAAGCTATGTATGTATACAGATATAATAATGCACAGTAAATACTGGATGTATATCACAGGGTACTTGTACTAAATATCCCTGAAGTTATGCAGTTGTTCTTAACTAACACTAAATTACATGTAGAATACGTAACGAACACAAAATTACATGTAGAATACTTAAGTGTCCTGTAAATGCAGAGCGCTGATGAGGCAGGCGGCTTTACAGAGGAGACATTGCCCAGCAGTCCCAGGATCAGCGCAGCTGTGTGTAATGGCGCCCAAACACTGACAGGGAAGTGAGGGAGAGAGCTGCAGCTCCATGGCGGGAACATTTGCAGTAAACTGCACCTGGGGGGGAGGGGCTACAGGTCAGAGCCTTATGCCCTCTGCTGGACTTCCCCACCGGGTACTGCGGAGCCTATAGAAAACGGATTAATTGCAATCCGACCTGTGCCCCTTGCCCTGGTGGTCTAGTGGCGTCCCTATACGGCCATAGTGGCCACGCCAGCACGCGTAGTCCGTAATTCCAGCAGGAACCTCTAACCTCCTCCCTATGATGCGGCCACGCGATCCAGGAGAGCAGCGGAGGCGTGTGTGTGCCTGATGTGGACTGGAGCGCCTCCGCTGTAAGTACCCGGAAACCAGGGCGCGGAAGCATACAGCCGCTGGGGGAGGTGAAGTGCCTGTGCTGCGGCCCTTGAAGTCTTCTTTCTTCAAAAAGCTCTTTTCAGGGCTGCCTAGCGCAGCCCTCCCTGTTAGCTGCCTGCACTGCAGGCACCAATTTACTAACTGAGCTCCAGTGCCTGGAAGTGGGGAAATAGAGGAGGTGGCGCTATGCATCCTGGGAACAGTCAAAGCTTTTAGCCTGTTGGTGCCACCCTGTGGAATCAGTGTACCCCACTGCAGAAACCCAGATATGTATACCTGGGACGGGTGGTTTTCAGTATGCCGGCTGTCGGGATCCCGGCGCACAGTATACCGGCACCGGAATCCCGACAGCCAGCATACCGACACTTATTCTCCCTCGTGGGGGTCCACGACCCCCCTGGAGGGAGAATAAAATAGCGTGGCGCGTGCAGCGCGCCACTGTGCCCACAGCGTGGCGAGCGCAGCGAGCCCGCAAGGGGATAATTTGTGCTCGCCACACTGTTGGTATGCCAGCGGTCGGGCTCCCGGCACCGGTATGCTGGTCGCCGGGAGCCCGACCGCCGGCATACCATACTACACCCCCTGGGACTGTTTCCGATGTGTTTCCAGTGGGAAGATGTATATATATTTTTTATTCAAGTGAGGTGATCTCATTGTAGGCGCAGATATGTATACCTGGAACCATTTTCTATCTTTTTCCTTTAGGAAGATGGCCATCATCTTTATTTACATCGTATGATCATGTTTAAAACACAGATATGTATACCTGGGACTGTTTTCTATGCGTTTCTAGTGGGGAGAAGGCTAAATATTTTTTATTCAAATGGTATGATCACGTTTTAGGCACAGATATGTATAACTGGGACCATTTTCTATCTGTTTCCTATAGGAAGATGGCTATCTTCTTTATTTACGTCGGATGTTCACGTTTTAAACACAGATATGTATACCCGGGAATGTTTTCCACGTGTTTCCAGTAGGAAGATGGCTACATCTTCTTACTGACGTGGCGACAGCATAACTCCAGGATTTCCTGGAGCAATGTACACAAAAATTGGTACACATATGCCTTACAATCTGGCAACAAACACTGCAGGAGGAGGACACCCCTAGCACCCTTAGGGGTGAGGCAGCAGCACTGAGTATTTCAGCAGACAGCATAACTCTGGAATGCCTGCAGCAATTTGCAACGAACTTGGTACACATCTGACTTACACTCTGGAAACAAACACTGTGGGGGTCAGACACCCCTAGCACCCCTAGGGGTAGTACAGCAGCACAGAGTATTTCAGAAGACAGCATAACTTCAGAATGCCCAGACCAATTTACAACAAACTTGGTAAACGTATGACTTACAAGCTGGGAACAAACACTGTAGGGGTAAGACACCCCTAGGGTTGAGGCAGCACAGAGTTTTTCAGCAGACAGCATAACTCTGGAATGTATAGAGCAATTTACACCAAACTTGCTACACATATTACTTACACTCTGGGAACAAATACTTTGGGGGGTAACACACCACTAGCACCTCTAGGGGTGGGCCATCAGCACAGACTATATCAGGCCATGCATGATATGTCACATGGGCAGTGACATGATGTGAGGAGGGGAATGGAGGTAGCACAAACCCACACACAGAGTTACTTAACTGTGACTGGCCAGTCAGACTTAATCCCCTGCTGTAATGACTTAATCCCCTGCTGTATTGTTCTCTGTATTGTATTGCAGTTGAGAACAATAGCTGAAGGGTTTATGCTAATAAATCATGTTGTGACTAGGCAAAGAAAACTACTCAAGATAACGGTGGACACATCTGTATATAGTGGAAGTAGCACGGTCCCCCAGCAGCACATTGGGTTTTCATTTTATTGATATGTGTAACATTTTACATGCTTTTTTATACTATGTTATTTATACTGTGTGTTTAATATTTAAATTAATTTTTGTAAACAGTCTTAAAATCCCGGGCAACGCCAGGTACTTCAGCTAGTATTACATAAAATCAATAAAAAAAAATAAGATTTTACTCACCGGTAAATCTATTTCTCGTAGTCCGTAGTGGATGCTGGGGACTCCGTAAGGACCATGGGGAATAGCGGCTCCGCAGGAGACTGGGCACAACTAAGAAAGATTTAGGACTACCTGGTGTGCACTGGCTCCTCCCTCTATGCCCCTCCTCCAGACCTCAGTTAGGATACTGTGCCCGGAAGAGCTGACACAATAAGGAAAGGATTTTGGAATCCCAGGTAAGACTCATACCAGCCACACCAATCACACCGTATAACTCGTGATACTATACCCAGTTAACAGTATGAAAAATAACTGAGCCTCTCAACAGATGGCTCTCAACAATAACCCTTTAGTTAAACAATAACTATATACAAGTATTGCAGACAATCCGCACTTGGGATGGGCGCCCAGCATCCACTACGGACTACGAGAAATAGATTTACCGGTGAGTAAAATCTTATTTTCTCTAACGTCCTAAGTGGATGCTGGGGACTCCGTAAGGACCATGGGGATTATACCAAAGCTCCCAAACGGGCGGGAGAGTGCGGATGACTCTGCAGCACCGAATGAGCGAACTCTAGGTCCTCCTCAGCCAGGGTATCAAACTTGTAGAATTTTGCAAATGTGTTTGACCCCGACCAAGTAGCTGCTCGGCAAAGTTGTAAAGCCGAAACCCCTCGGGCAGCCGCCCAAGAAGAGCCCACCTTCCTCGTGGAATGGGCTCTCACTGATCTAGGATGCGGCAGTCCAGCCGCAGAATGTGCAAGCTGAATCGTGCTACAGATCCAGCGAGCAATAGTCTGCTTCGAAGCAGGAGCACCCAGCTTGTTGGGTGCATACAGGATAAATAGCGATTCAGTTTTTCTGACACTAGCCGTCCTGGAAACATACATTTTTAGGGCCCTGACTACGTCCAGCAACTTGGAATCCTCCAAGTCCTTAGTAGCCGCAGGGACCACAATAGGTTGGTTCAAATGAAAAGCTGACACCACCTTAGGCAGGAATTGGGAACGAGTCCTCAATTCCGCCCTATCCATATGGAAAATCAGATGAGGGCTTTTACATGACAAATCCGCCAATTCTGACACACGCCTGGCCGAAGCCAAGGCCAACAGCATGACCACTTTCCACGTGAGATACTTTAGCTCCACGGTTTTAAGTGGCTCAAACCAATGTGACTTTAGGAAATCCAACACCACGTTGAGATCCCAAGGTGCCACAGGAGGCACAAAAGGAGGCTGAATATGTAGTACTCCTTTAACAAAAGTCTGAACTTCAGGCAGTGAAGCCAGTTCTTTTTGGAAGAAAATCGACAGAGCCGAAATCTGGACCTTAATAGAACCCAATTTGAGGCCCATAGTCACCCCTGACTGTAGGAAGTGCAGGAATCGACCCATCTGAAATTCCTCCGTTGGGGCCTTCCTGGCCTCACACCAAGCAACATATTTTCGCCATATGCGGTGATAATGTTTTGCGGTCACATCCTTCCTGGCTTTGATCAGCGTAGGAATGACTTCCTCCGGAATGCCCTTTTCCTTTAGGATCCGGTGTTCAACCGCCATGCCGTCAAACGCAGCCGCGGTAAGTCTTGGAACAGACAGGGCCCCTGCTGCAGCAGGTCTTGTCTGAGCGGTAGAGGCCATGGGTCCTCTGAGATCATTTCTTGAAGTTCTGGGTACCAAGCTCTTCTTGGCCAATCCGGAACAATGAGTATAGTTCTTACTCTTCTCCTTATTATTATCCTCAGTACCTTGGGTATGAGAGGAAGAGGAGGGAACACATAAACCGACTGGTACACCCACGGTGTCACTAGAGCGTCCACAGCTATCGCCTGAGGGTCCCTTGACCTGGCGCAATATTTTTCTAGCTTTTTGTTGAGGCGGGACGCCATCATGTCCACCTGTGGCCTTTCCCAACGGTTTGCAATCAGCTTGAAGACTTCTGGATGAAGTACCCACTCTCCCTGGTGGAGGTCGTGCCTGCTGAGGAAGTCTGCTTCCCAGTTGTCCACTCCCGGAATGAACACTGCTGACAGTGCTAACAAGTGATTTTCCGCCCATCGGCGAATCCTTGTGGCTTCTGCCATCGCCATCCTGCTTCTTGTGCCGCCCTGTCGGTTTACATGGGCGACCGCCGTGATGTTGTCTGACTGGATCAGTACCGGCTGGTTTTGAAGCAGGGGTCTTGCCTGACTTAGGGCATTGTAAATGGCCCTTAGTTCCAGAATATTTATGTGTAGGGAAATCTCCTGGCTTGACCAGAGTCCTTGGAAGTTTCTTCCCTGTGTGACTGCCCCCCAGCCTCGAAGGCTGGCATCCGTGGTCACCAGGACCCAGTCCTGTATGCCGAATCTGCGGCCCTCCAGAAGATGAGCACTCTGCAGCCACCACAGTAGAGACACCCTGGTCCTCGCAGACAGGGTTATCAGCCGATGCATCTGAAGATGCGATCCAGACCACTTGTCCAACAGATCCCACTGAAAGATCCTTGCATGGAACCTTCCGAATGGAATTGCTTCGTAAGAAGCTACCATCTTTCCCAGGACTCGCGTGCAGTGGTGCACCGACACCTGTTTTGGTTTCAGGAGGACTCTGACTAGAGATGACAACTCATGGCCTTCTCCTCTGGGAGAAATACCTTTTTCTGTTCTGTGTCCAGAACCATTCCCAGGAACAGTAGACGCGTTGTAGGAACCAGCTGCGACTTTGGAATATTCAGGATCCAGCCGTGCTCCTGTAGCACTTCCCGAGCTAGTGCTACTCCGATCAACAACTGTTCCCTGGACCTCGCCTTAATAAGGAGATCGTCCAAGTACGGGATAACTATAACTCCCTTTTTCCGAAGGAGTATCATCATTTCGGCCATTACCTTGGTAAATACCCTTGGTGCCGTGGACAGACCAAACGGCAACGTCTGGAATTGGTAATGACAGTCCTGTATCACAAATCTGAGGTACTCCTGGTGAGGAGGGTAAATGGGGACATGCAGGTAAGCATCCTTGATGTCCAGTAATACCATGTAATCCCCCTCCTCCAGGCTTGAAATAACCGCCCTGAGCGATTCCATCTTGAACTTGAACCTTTTTATAGAAGTATTCAAGGATTTCAAATTTAAAATGGGTCTCACCGAACCGTCCGGTTTCGGTACCACAAACAATGTGGAATAGTAACCCCTTCCTTGTTGAAGGAGGGGTACCTTGACTATCACCTGCTGCGAATACAGCTTGTGAATTGCCTCCAGCACTGCCTCCCTGTTTGGGGGAGCTGTTGGCAAGGCAGATTTGAGGAAACGGCGAGGGGGAGACGTCTCGAATTCCAGCTTGTACCCCTGAGATACTACTTGTAGAATCCAGGGATCCACCCGTGAGCGAGCCGACTGTTCGCTGAAGTTCTTGAGACGGCCCCCACCGTACCTGGCTCCGCCTGTGGAGCCCCAGCGTCATGCGGTGGACTTAGAGGAAGCGGGGGAGGGCTTTTGTTCCTGGGAACTGGCTGTATGCTGCAGCTTTTTCCCTCTACCTCTGCCTCTGGGCAGAAAGGACGCGCCTTTAACCCGCTTGCCTTTCTGGGGCCGAAAGGACTGTACCTGATAATACGGTGCTTTCTTTGGCTGTGAGGGAACATGGGGTAAAAATGCTGACTTCCCAGCTGTCGCTGTGGAAACGAGGTCCGAGAGACCATCCCCAAACAACTCCTCACCCTTGTAAGGCAAAACTTCCATGTGCCTTTTAGAATCTGCATCCCCTGTCCACTGCCGAGTCCATAAACCCCTCCAGGCAGAAATGGACATTGCACTTATTTTAGATGCCAGCCGGCAAATATCCCTCTGTGCATCTCTCATGTATAAGACTGCGTCTTTAATATGCTCTATGGTTAGCAATATAGTGTCCCTGTCTAAGGTATCAATATTTTCTGACAGGGAATCTGACCACGCAGCTGCAGCACTGCACATCCATGCTGAAGCAATAGCTGGTCTCAGTATAATACCTGAGTGTGTATAAACAGACTTCAGGATAGCCTCCTGCTTCCTATCAGCAGGTTCCTTTAGGGCGGCCGTGTCCGGAGACGGTAGTGCCACCTTCTTTGACAGGCGTGTGAGCGCTTTATCCACCCTAGGGGATGTCTCCCAATGTGACCTATCCTCTGGCGGGAAAGGGTACGCCATTAGTAACTTTTTAGAAATTACCAGTTTCTTATCGGGGGAAGCCCACGCTTCTTCACACACTTCATTTAATTCATCAGAAGGGGGAAAAACCACTGGTAGTTTTTTCTCCCCAAACATAATACCCTTTTTTGTGGTACCTGGGGTAATATCAGAAATGTGCAACACATTTTTCATTGCTGTAATCATGTAACGGGTGGCTCTATTGGAATGTACACTAGTCTCATCGTCGTCGACACTGGAGTCAGTATCCGTGTCGACATCTGTGTCTGCCATCTGAGGTAGCGGGCGTTTTAGAGCCCCTGATGGCTTTTGAGACGCCTGGGCAGGCACGAGCTGAGAAGCCGGCTGTCCCACATCTGCTATGTCGTCAAACCTTTTATGTAAGGAGTTGACACGGTCACGTAATTCCTTCCACATGTCCATCCATTCAGGTGTCGACCCCGCAGGGGGTGACATCACATTTATCGGCACCTGCTCCGCCTCCACATAAGCCTCCTCATCAAACATGTCGACACAGCCGTACCGACACACCGCACACACACAGGGAATGCTCTGACTGAGGACAGGACCCCACAAAGTCCTTTGGGGAGACAGAGAGAGAGTATGCCAGCACACACCAGAGCGCTATATAATGCAGGGATTCACACTACACACAGTGATTTTTCCCCTATAGCTGCTAATATTATACAGATTGCGCCTACATTTAGTGCCCCCCCTCTCTTTTTTACCCTATGGAGTCTGGAAACTGCAGGGGAGAGCCTGGGGAGCGTCCTTCCAGCGGAGCTGTGAGGGAAAATGGCGCCAGTGTGCTGAGGAAGATAGCTCCGCCCCTTTTTCGGCTGACTTCTCCCGCTTTTTTATGGAAAGTTATGGCAGGGGATTTTACACATATATAGTCTTAATGACTATATTATGTGGTAATTTGCCAAGTAAGGTACTCTTATTGCAGCCCAGGGCGCCCAGCGCCCTGCACCCATCAGTGACCGGAGTGTGTGGTGTGCATGGGGAGCAATGGCGCACAGCTGCAGTGCTGTGCGCTACCTTAATGAAGACCGAAGTCTTCTGCCGCCGCTTTCCAGGAACGTCTTCTTGCTTCTGGCTCTGCAAGGGGGGCGGCGGCGCGGCTCCGGGACCGGACGACCGAGGCTGGGCCTGTGTTCGATCCCTCTGGAGCTAATGGTGTCCAGTAGCCTAGAAGCCCAAGCTAGCTGCAAGCAGGTAGGTTCGCTTCTCTCCCCTCGGTCCCTCGTAGCAGTGAGTCTGTTGTCAGCAGATCTCACTGAAAATAAAAAACCTAATTTATACTTTCTTTTCTAGAAGCTCAGGAGAGCCCCTAGTGTGCATCCAGCTTGGCCGGGCACAAAATTCTAACTGAGGTCTGGAGGAGGGGCATAGAGGGAGGAGCCAGTGCACACCAGGTAGTCCTAAATCTTTCTTAGTTGTGCCCAGTCTCCTGCGGAGCCGCTATTCCCCATGGTCCTTACGGAGTCCCCAGCATCCACTTAGGACGTTAGAGAAAGGATTTTAAATACAGAAATGTCAGACCTCCGAAAAGTATAATCATGCATATGTACTCAGTACTTGGTTTGGGCCCCTTTTGCATGATTTACTGCCTCAATGCAGCGTGGCATGGTTTCTATCAGCCTGTGGCCCTGCTGAGGTGTTATGGAAGACCAGGATGCTTTAATAGAGGCCTTCAACTCTTCTGCAGTGGTAGTTATCATGTCTCTCATCTTTCTCTTGGCAATGCCTTATAGATTCTCTTTTTTTCTTTAGCCCTGGTAAGAAACTTCTGACACTGTTTGTTGTTCAGGAGCGGCTTGACAAGAGGAATATGACATTTGAAGCCCATGTCCAGGACCTGTCTGTGTGTGGTGGCTCTTAATGCACTAACTCCAGCCTCAGTCCACTCCTTGTGAAGCTCCCCCAGACTTTTAAATGGCATTTTCTTTACAAGAAAAAAAGAACCGGTCCCAGTGGCCCTCTTTTCTGATGCGAGCAAATTTGGCATCTCATTGGGAAACCAAGGTACCACAGTATGGAGGAAGAATGGAGAGGCACACAATCCAAGATGCTTGAAGTCCAGTGTGAAGTTTCCAAAGTCTGTGTTGATTTGGGGAGCCACGTCATCTGCTGGTGTTGGTCCACTGTGCTTTATTAAGTCCAGTGTCAACGCAGCCATCTACCAGGACATTTTAGAGCACTTCATGCTTCCATCAGCAGACAAGCTTTATAGAGATGCTGACTTAATTTTACAGCAGGACAAGGCACCTGCCTACACTGCCAAAAATACCAAAACCTAGTTCAGTGACTGTGGAAATACTGTTCTGGATTGGCCAGCAAACTCATCTGACCTGAACCCCATAGAAAATCTCTGGGGCATTGCCAAGAGAAAGATGAGACCAAACAATGCAGAAGGGCTGAAGGCTGCTATTGAAGCATCCTAGTCTTCCATAACACATAAGCAGTGCCACAGGCTGTTAGAATCCTTGCCATACCGTATTGGAGGGAGTAATTCAGGCAAAAGGGGCCCAAACCAAGTAGTAAGTACATATGCATAATTATACTTTTCAGAGGGCCGACATTTCTGTATTTAAAATCCTTTTGTTATTGATTTTATGTAATATTCTAATTTTCTGAGATTTTGGATTTGGGGTTATCTTAAAGGGCCCCATTCAATAATTCGACATGTCAGACAATCATGTCGCAGGCAATCACCCCGGCAGCTTCCCGGGGGCAGGACTGCATAAGATACATCGTATGCGGTCCTTTTGCATACGATGTATCTTGTGCGATCCCAGCCATGCCTGCGGGGTCAGACATATCACGAGTGCAGCACATTCAATCTAGGGGATCCGATCCGATGCTCACGGGAACATGCTTCGGATCGGATGTAAAACACATCCGATATATCGGCCCTAATGGCCGAAATCGAGCATTATCATTCTAGTGTATGGTGCCCTTAAGCTGTAAGCCACAATCATCAAAATTATAACAAATAAAGGCTTGAAATATCTCACTTTGCATGTAATGAGTTTATATAATATATTAGTTTCCCCTTTTAAGTTGAATTACTGAAGTAAATAAACTGTAGTACGACAGTCTAATTTTCTGAGTTTCACCTGTATGTATACCTGGGACTGTGTCAGGGCCGAGTGTTTTTGTGAATCCGTTAACCCTGGACCAATCAAAGGTGTAGATGCTGGTGTATGATGAAAGCAGGGAGGACGAAGAAAGTTCCATTTCATATATTTATTGAAGGCAACAAGTCCAGTAAGAAGTTAAATGACAATTATTAGTCACTATATATATATATATATATATATATATATATAGCGTGGATATGCGGCGGCACTCAAGCAGACTCTTCAATATGCAAAATCAGGTCATTTATTTAGACCGTGGAAACCGACATGTTTCGGGGCAGAACCCCGTCCTCAGGGTCAGACAGCAAGTGAAAAATACATTACAAACAACATACATATATACCCAACCCAATAAACATGAACATACTCACCTGACAACACATGTGGTGTACATCTTGAACTGCCCATGTGGACTTGCCTACGTGGGCAAGACTATTCGCCAATTCAGAGAAAGGATGGCACTGCATCGCAGTGCCATTAAAAAAGCTTATGAAAAGGGCAACAGTGACCAGCCTTTTGCGCGACATTGCCTACAGGCAAAGCATGGGGTGTCTAGCATTAGAGCTACCCTAATCGATCATGTACCTACCATGCCTAGGGGTGGAGATAGAGCTAAGCGTCTTTTACAGAAGGAAACCCGATGGATATTTTCCCTCGGTACTCTGGCTCCTAGAGGATTAAATGAACAAATGAGCCTACAAAGCTATCTATAGTTCCTTATATTAACTAGCCTCTATTATAATGTAATATTAATGATATTTACTTAGCTATCTTTTTAGCACTTGATACCAGTCTTTAATGACATTCCTAATTATATGCAGGGCTTAAGGAGGGGAGTAGTTACCATTAAGCATGGATTGTTCAAATAGGTGTAACTTTAGTATCGGTTTGGTAAACTAATAGTTACTGCTTTATCATTTTAGCAAGTCAATGCTTTCCATATGCCGTTTTTTAACTAGTTTATATTATTGTTTGTGTTCACTCTATATATCATACAAATCATGTTTATATCACACAGGATGTCACTGGCGCTGCAGCAGCGGCGCCCTGAGAGACGCCAAAGCTGTTCCCATGGTTACTACCCTGTTCTTCCGGCGCACCTGACACGCCAGCTTCCAGCGACGCAGCACACAGCCGAGCGGAGTGGCGGGCGGGAGCGCCGATGAACAGGTGAGTATGTTCATGTTTATTGGGTTGGGTATATATGTATGTTGTTTGTAATGTATTTTTCACTTGCTGTCTGACCCTGAGGACGGGGTTCTGCCCCAAAACATGTCGGTTTCCATGGTCTAAATAAATGACCTGATTTTGCATATTGAAGAGTCTGTTTGAGTGCCGCCGCATATCCACGCTGTATACCAGTGACCTAGAGTCACCCGGAGGGCACCGCAGCAGTTACTTTACAGGCTTACAGGAGTGCCGGGCTTTCCATAGCTACAATATATATATATATATATATATATATATATATATAGTTTGCTCCGGGGTCTGGCACTCCATAGTGATATAAACAAAAGGCGCCGGTGCCCTCGCTAGTAATAGATAGACGAACATGGAGGCGCGGCACTCAGCTTCTCAGCAAGAAAAGAGACGGACATGTATTGCCGATGTCAACGTTTCAATGTATATTCCTGACGAAAATGTGAATATACATTGAAACGTTGACATCGGCAATATGTGTCCGTCTCTTTTCTTGCTGAGAAGCTGAGTGCCGCGCCTCCATGTTCGTATATATATATATATATATATATATATATATATATATATATATATATATATATATATATATATATATATATACATACATACATACATACATACACACTGACATATTGCAATGAATGGTATAATGATAAGCAGGAACAGTCTTAAAGATGCATTGAAGAATGTTCCTATAACGGAGTTTAAACAGGCTTGTGAAGAATTGTCCAAATGAAGCAATGACTGGTGCCAAACTGTAAGGAGCGTTAACTGGATTTTGCAGACATAAATGAATAACTTTAGAGATTTGTACTGAAGCTTAAAGGTTAAACTGGAAGGCTGTAAAGAATGGCCCTTGATTGCAGCAACAATGAAATTACAATACTGAATAGAATACTTGTAAATTGTGAAGGTAACACTTGAAGCACTGTGAAACTGCAGCAGACGACAATGGTGAAGAATGAGTTAAACTGAGAGCTGATTAAACGAGCACCTGAGTTTAGTAGAATCTTCCAAAGGCTGTGCGATTGAAGTAGGCAGACAGGGTAACCTCTCACAAGACTCTGGAAATCCACTTGTTGCAACTGGGAGAGCGATTGACTGACAGCACAGCAGGGAGCTGGTGGATCTTCTGCAGTGAAGGCTGCAGGCAGACCTCTGGGAGCGGAGGCGAAATCTGGACCACTGGAATCACACAGAAAACCACGGAGAGAGCACAGAGCTAGGGTACAGAGTAGTTACAACAAAGCACTGGCTCAGAGTAACATAATCCCAGCCTACTTAAAGGCAGCACAAGAACGGGATTGGCTAACACCCACAGGTGTTTCACAAGTGCTCTCAGGTGCTCATTTGGTCTCCAACATGGCCGCCCCTATACTGAAGACACACAGCGGTGCCTTTGGCCATTTGGTCATCGCACTCCCGGCTCCCAGAACCTGCACCACCTCTGCCGCTGACCACGCCGCGTCCCCACACAGCTGCACAGCACCACGAGCAACCGCACTGGACTGACCCCAGAACCCGCAGAGGGGAGTGATCGGATTGTGACAGACTTTTCTATACATTTCCAGTGGGAAGATGGCTATATCTCTTTTTATTTAAGTGGGATGATCACGCTTTAAAAGCATATATTTATACCTGGGACAGTTTTCTATGTGTTTCTTGTGGGAAATATTGCCATCTGTCTTTTATTTACATTGGATAATCACATTTTAAGAGCATGTTTGTATACCTGGGACCGTTTTCTATGCGTTTCAGTGGGAAGATAGCTACATCTTTTTTTATTTAAGTGGGATAATCCTGTTTTAAGCACAGATAGGTATACCTGTGACTGTTTTCTATGAATTGGGTATGTTTTTCCGACAGCCAGGATCCCGGCTGCAGAATACCGGTGGGAGTGCAGCACAACTAAGCCCCTTGCGGGCTCGCTGTCCTCGCCATGCTGCAGGGTAGGTGGCTAGCTGTGCTCACCACAGGTTCTATTCCCACTCTATGGGTGTCATGGATACCCACGAGTGGGAACAGTCCCTTTTAGTCGGCATGCCGAATCTGGGATTTGTGAGACTCCGGGATGTAGGAGGAGGTATTGTGACCAGAGGTCTCCTGACCGCCGGTCACATTACTGCATCCCTTTTTTTATGTGTTTTCAGTGGGAAGATGGCTATATCTGTTATATTTAAGTGGGATGATCACGTTATAATTGTAGATATGTATACCTGGGACACTTTTCTGTGTGTTTCCAGTGGGAACATGGCTATATATTTTTTTATATATTTACGTGGGATGATTATGTTTTAAGCGCATGTATGTATACCTGGGACTGTTTTCTATGCGTTTCAAGGGGGATGATGGCTATATCTTTTTTTATATATATGATGAAATTAAATCATATAAACATATGCGTCCTCAAGTATGTATCCTTCTCGCTGGACATAATCATTACTTAAACATAAGATAGAGATATAAAAATTGATGGCAGATAAGAATAATTTGTCCACTCTATTCTGCCCATGAACATACACACACTTGCACACCAGGGTTAATTTTTTTTCCTCCGGCAGGTCTCCAGGAGCTCCTATCACCAATTCCTTGGCATTGACTAGTATAATCACTGGTGGTGGGTCATCATGGCGGGGAGGGGGTGCCGTTGGGGTTGGTATATTTGTGTGTGTGGTAAGAAACTGGGGGACCAAGAGGAAACAAAATTAACCCTGGTGTGAAAGTGTGTATATGTACATGGGCAGACTACATTGGCCAAGTGGTTCTTATCTGCCATCAAAATCTATGTCTCTATGCAGGTCCGGTGCTAGGGTGTTCGTGCCGAGGGCCCCTGCAAACTATAAATTTGAGCACTCCCATTCTCAGGGCCGGGGCAAAGTAATTTGGAACCCCAGGCAAAAGTTATGCCCTCCACACACACACACACACACACTTACATGAAAAAGTATGAAAGCAATTAATTTGGGATCAGGGTTCAGCTCCACCTCACCATGCTGGCACTGAGCGGTGACCTGTGATTGGTCAGCTGGTGGGTTTGTCCAAGTGTACAGCGAGGAAGCTCCCACAGTTGCTGTCACTGTGATTAGTCAGTGGATGTGGGGGCATGTGGGGTAGCTGTAGTGTATCTACAAGGTGTAGTGTGTACAGTAGGCACTGCTGCTGCTGACTCAGCATCCAGACGCATCGCAGGGGACCATGGTGGACAGTGTGTACCAGAACAGCTTACTGGGGGTGGCGGCTGAAGGGGTACCGGATCAGTACACAGATGGCCAAGAAGCTCTAGTCTATCGGAGACAAGCAAAGTTGCACCGATGAATATCGCTAGTCAGTCTTGCCCCTGCTGCAGAAGAATAACTGCCGGGATCCCGAACGAAAGACTGTCGGGACTGCAGGGAGGTAAGCTGCGGGGAGGTTAGGGCTAGGCTGCGGGGAGAGTGTTAGGGTAAGGCTGCGGTGGTAAGAGGGTTAGGTTGTAGGTAGGGGGGGTTAGGGTTAGGCACCACCGGGAAGGGATAGAGTTAGGCTGCGGGAAGGGGGTTTAGGGTTAGGCACCACCAGGGAGGGTTAGGGTTAGGCTGCAGGTGTCAGGCTCTGGAGCCTTACCTCCGGCGGGTGCTCCCGTGGGTTACCGTCCCGCTGGTTGGCGCGGCTGCGGTGGCAGGGAGCTGCAGGCGGCGGGTCCATCTGGACGGATGTGCGGCTGCCAAGGGCCGGGTGCTGAGGGTCTGGAGAGCCGGGCGCTGCGGCAGGGATCGCTGCGGTAAGGTTCAATAGTGGTGACACAGTATAGTGCAAAGGTTCCCAAACTGTGTGCCGTGGCTCCCTGGGGTGCCTCGGGACACTTGCAGGGGTGCCTCGGGACACTTGCAGGGGTGCCCTGGGTTGGTGGTCCAGGACCAATTCAAATTATTCATGGTCAATATAATAGGCAAAACCAGTGCTGGTGGCTGCCAGTCATAAAATATATGTGGCCAAACAGAAGCAAATCTGGTCTCTCACCACACAACTGACCCTAAGGATGACATATAAACGCGACCTACTTAATGTAATATTTCTTTCTAAATGTCTCAATAAGAAATTTTTGGCCTAGGGGTGCAGTGAAAAAAAATTCTGATATTCTAGGGTGCCGTGATTCAAAAAAGTTTGGAAACCACTGGTATAGTGTGTCAGAGACAGAAGCTGGCTAAAGCTGTGTGCCAACAGCTAAGCATGTCTCCTGTGCTGGGGGCAGCCATGTTGGAGACCAGAGTTTTACCAATGAACTTCCCAATCTGTGTCCAGCCAATCCTGTGTGTTCTCCTCTTACAAAGGGGGCTAGCTCAGAGGGAGAGTGCCAGTGCTTCAAGTTACCTCCTTGTGAAAGGTTCTCCAGCTCTGTGCTCCCAGGTTACTTCTGGTTCCCTGGTCCTGGTTGCTCTCATCCATCGGTTACCTAAACGCTGCTGCAGTCCTACTGTCTAAGTCCGTTGCCACTCGTGGAAGCGCTCACGGGATCCCAGGTCGTAGAGAAGCTCCAGGTGCTAACGGCGGTTCCCGCAGACGTCTTCATTTCTTCAAAGTCCAAGTTCTTCAGCCTCGTCTTTTAGTCATAAAACACAGTCTTCAGTTCTTCAGCTTCACTCTTCAAGTCATTTAACCATAGACTCTAATTCTTCCAGTTTCTTCAATTGCTCCAATATTCGTGTACAGCCTGATTATTCATTAAAACTACAGTTATCTTCCTACGAAGTCCTCCTTTTCTTTACGCCCTCTGGCAACGTTAACACTTAGTTTGGCTTCCACCCCATGAGGAGGAATTACATTCAGCCACCTCTCCTCACTGGTAGCTGTCCCTTCAGCCAAGACTCGGTTTCGGAACCCCAATTTACGCCGAGAGTGACAGCAGGAAAGGTGGGTTAGAGTTATGGATTAGGGTTAGCTTACTTTTTTGTCAGGATTTTAATACAGAATGACTTATCTAAACTTGAAATCTAGGCGTCTAAATGGAGAATGAGCTTTAATATAGAAAAATGCAAAGTTATGCATTTCGGGACTAAAGATAAACTTGCACCCTACATATTAAATGGTGGAAAATCTAGGGGTAACAGTATTGGAAGAAGTTTTGGGGGTATTCATTGATAATAGGCTTAATAACTGTATACAATGTCAAAGTGCAGCAAAGAAGGCAAGTAAGGTGCTAGCGTGCATAAAACGGGGAATTGAGACAAGGGATGAGAGTGTAATCCTGCCGCTGTATAAATCATTGGTACGTGTGCACCTGGAATATTGTGTTCAATTTTGTGCACCACATTATAAAAAAAAAAGATATATGTGAACTCGAAAGGGTTCAAAGGCGTGCTACTAAATTGATTAAAAGGCTAGAGGGTTTGGAGTATGAGGAAAGGCTTACTAGGTTGAATATGTATACAATGGATAAGAGGCGTCTAAGAGGAGTCATTATTAATATCTTCAAATATGTAAAGGGACATTACAAAGAGTTAACAAAATAATTGTTTATTAAAAGAACTCTGTATAGGACACAAGGTCACTCGCTGAGGCTAGAGGAGAGAAAATTCCGTACGCAACTGTAGGAAAGGGTTCTTCACTCTTAGGGCAATAAGGATTTGGAATTCCCTGCCAGAGAAGGTGGTAATGGCGGACTGTGTATATGAATTTAAAAACAGATTGAATACATTTCTGACTGAAAAAGATAGCCAAGGTTATAGCCGTTAAAATATTGACATTGATAATCTGGGAGAAAGATGATTTACAGTTGTTAACTAGACATAAAACATTATTTCAGCAGGGACATTATAATGAACTCGGCTTAATACGGAATACAGGTTGAATCGGATGGGCATTTTGCCTCTTTTCAACCTCATTAACTTTTTTACTATGCCACTGTCGATATTTTGACAGCGGCATCCCAAAAGCCGGGATATAGTGGAGATAAAGGGTTCTATGCAGTGAGAAATCTGGAGTTCAGAGGTGCTCATGTCTGTAACTCACTGAGTAATGGTGATATCAGGGGTGGTATCTGTTATATACTGCTGGCCACTGTGCAATGTGGAGAGGAGTGGTGCTTCTCGGCTATATACTGCTACTCACTTAGCAATGGAGAAATCAGGACTTCTCATGTCTTCTAAGAAGAGACTGCAAGAGACAGAGCCTCGCATTTTGCACAAGATAACAGATTAATTAGACGAGCTGGCAGTCTGACTAATCCCCTGCCAGCAGCAGCAGTCTCTCTGCGTCTCAGTAAGATAGTGAGGTGAAGGTCTATCTCTGCTTCGTAGCTAGCACCTGCCGCATGTCCCTGCAGTAGCATCCCGATCTTCACTCACCTCGCATTACTCACCTTTCCCCTCTTTAACTGGCAAATAGGAGTAGACTCTGCCCTCTCCTCATTGATTTGGCGGCAATAACACTCGCGCCTGCAGTGCTGGCACCCATTGCAGGTCTGCAAGCTGCACCTCTTGACGATTCTGTGACCCATCTTTACAGTGGTGCCCTCCTCACTATGGCGCTCTATTTAGCGCATACCCGGGGTAATAGTCGTGCGGCCCTGCCTTCACATTGTACAGTGTCACTAATCCACTGTTTTCTCCAGAGCAACCTCAGCAGGCCGCCCCTGAGATCCCCCGCTCATAGGCAGGTGCCTAAAGTTGCATAATGGAAGAGCCGGACATGTCCATAATTTACAATATATACACATAATGCCCCCAGTAGTAGTGCTGCTTATACACAAAATGCTCCCAGTAGTAGTGCTACTAGTACATAATGCCCCCAGTAGCAGTGCCAATTATACATAATGCACCAAGTAAAAGCACCACTTAAACTCATCATGCGCTCCCCGACACACACACACACACATATACCTGTACACACACACAGATACACAAATATACTTTCTCACTCACTCTCCCTCCACTTACCGTCTAGCTGGCTGGATCTGTTAAAGTTTGTCATCCTCTGCAGCCTGGTCCCATGTTGCTCTGCCCCCTCAGCCCTGTGAAGCTCCACCCCCATTTCTGATGAACACTGCCAAAGTCAGGTGGGGGAGGACGCTTCAAGCTGCCGGCATCGCTGCCTGTCAAACAGTGTGACAGGTGCAGCAGCCAGCATCAGCAAGGGGGACAGGCGCAGCAGTAGAGATGCAAAGCAGGGAAAGCAGCTCACCAGCCTGTCGCCTCCCACCTTTGCATCTCCTTCATGACCGGGTAGCACCGAGGCTGCCTCTATGTTATGTTTAAGTAATGAGTATATCCAGAAAATAGGATTTTGGTACTTTCCAGGTAAATCCTTTTCTTTGAATCCATAGGGGGCACTGGAGTACTCTTGGGATATGGACGGCTTTAGCAGAACCAGGGCACTGAATATTTAAATTTAGTAACTCTCTTCCCCTCCATATTCCCAGAGTACCTCAGTGTTTTTTACTGAGCCGAACAGGAGCGATAGAGAGGTTGACAATGGAGAATTACATATAACAAAACGGACAACAATAAAGTTGACACATAACGTTACTGACCACTAAACAGTTGACACCATAACCGATAGAACTTGAAAATTTGAACCAGTCGGTGAGAAATGTGTCACCATAAGATCCACTGAACTTGCCACAAACCAGGTAAAACTGCTCTGGGTGGGCGTCCAGTGCCCCCTATGGATTCAAAGAAAAGGATTTACCTGGTAAGTACCAAAATCCTATTTTCTTTTTCATCAACTAGTGGTCACTGGAGTACTCTTGGGACGTACCAAAGCTTCCCCCGTGGGCGGGAGAGCTGTTTTGCACCTGTAACACTAGGCGCAAAAGCTAGATGCTGATGCCGCAAACGTATCAAACTTGTAAAAGCGCACAAACGTGTGCACTGATGACCATGTAGCCGCACGGCAAAGCTGCGTCGTAGAAGCCCCACGACCAGCTGCCCATGAAGTTCCCACAGAACGTGTGGAATGAGCTGTTACTGATGTAGGCGGCTGTAACCTAGCATGAAGGTAAGCCTGACGTATGGTCAGTTTAATCCATCTGGATAAGGTCTGCTTAGAAGCTGGCCAACCCATCTTGGCAGCATCATAGAGAACAAACAACGTATCCGTCTTACGAACTGTAGACGATCGGGATACATAAACGCGTAGTGCGCGTACCACATCCAAAGTTCCAGAATCTTCTGTTAACACAGGAACTACTATTGGTTGATTGATGTGAAAAGATGACACTACCTTTGGCAAGAAAACACCAAATACGGTGGCTTGCATGACAAGGCACCCAAATCTGAAACACGCCTTCCCGAAGCTAAGGCTAGGAGAAAAATTGTTTTCCAAGTGAGAAACTTAATATCCACTTGTTGTAAGGGTTCACAATATGAAGACTGTAAAAAATCTAAAACCAGATTCAAGTCCCATGGCGCTGTAGGTGGAATAAATGGAGGCTGTACTCTGAGGACACCTTGCAGAAAGAAGTGTACAGACAGCAATAGAGCCAATCGTCTTTGAAAGTAAATTGACAAAGCAGATACCTCCACCTTTAGTGTAGATAAACGCAGTCCTCCATCTAACCCTGTCTGTAGAAATAACAAAAGACGGGATAACTTGAAAGTTGATGTCGGAAACTTACGAGCTTCACACCAACCTATATAGGCACGCCAAATTCTGTAATAATGAGCTGCCGTAACTGACTTCCAAGCACGTAACATGGTTGGTATAACCGAATCTGGAATGCCCTCTTTTCTTAAGAGTGCGGTCTCAACAGCCACCCCGTCAAACGCAGCCGCGCTAAATCGGGGTAAAGGAACGGACCCTGTTGTAACAGGTCCGGACATAGCGGGAGCGGCCAAGGATCGTCTGCGAGTAATCCGCGGAGATCCGAGAACCAAGCTCTCCGAGGCCAGTGAGGTGCCACTAGTATGACTGTGGCGGACTCTCTTTTGATCCGTTTTAGCAACAGAGGGAGCAGCGGAAGAGGTGGAAACAGATACACGAGGCTATACGGCCACGCGATTGTGAGAGCATCCACCGCCACTGCCTTTGGATCTCTCATTCTGGACACATACTGGGGCGTTTGGTGATTGTGGCGAGATGCCATCAGGTCCACTTGAGGGTAACCCCACCTTTGGACCAACATGTGAAACACTTCTGGATTTAATGCCCATTTTCCTGGATGAAAATCCCGACGGCTGAGATAATCCGCCTCCCAGTTGTCCACTCCCAGAATGAACACTGCCGACAATATCACTTGGTGATGCTCGGCCCAAATGAGGATTCGAGCTACTTCCCGCATGGCCATGCGGCTTCTCGTTCCTCCTTGTTTGTTAATGTACACGACTGCCGTCGCGTTGTCTGACTGCACCTGGACAGTCTGAGACCAGAGCATGTGCACTGCTTGTCGTAGCGCATTGTAAATTACCTGGAGTTCCAGGACATTTAGCGACAGCAATCTTTCGTGATCTGCCCAGAGACCCTGGAGCTGACAATTTTGAACCACAGCTCCCCAACCTCTGAGACGCACGTCCGTCGTTAGAATTATCCAATTCCAGGCGCCGAACTGTTTCCCTGCGGTTAGATTGTGTACTTTGAGCCACCAGAGTAGAGATACTCTGGTCCGTGGCGACAACCTCACCCTGTGGTGAATCTGCAGATGCGAGCCCGACCACTGTGCGAGCACATCCAGTTGAAAAGGACGTGAGTGAAATCTTCCGACCTGAAGCGCTTCGAAAGCCATCACCATTGTGCCTAAGAGGCAAATGCACAAATGTACCGAGACTGTGCATGGCTTGAGCACCAATTGTACCAGATGACGAATAATCTGTACTTTCTGTTCTGGTAGGTAAATTCTTTGATTTACCGTATCGAGAATCATACCTAGGAATTGAAGTCGTTGGGACGGAACTAGATGTGATTTCTTGAAGTTGACAATCCAACCGTGTTGAACTAGTACATTGTACGTTAGCAACGCATGTTGTAGGAGCATCTGTTGAGACGGAGCTTTGATGAGCAGATCGTCCAAGTACGGAACTATTATCACTCCTAGGGATCTGAGATGAGCTATCATCACAGACATCACTTTGGTGAATACCCGAGGCGCTGACGAGAGGCCAAACAGTAGAGCCTGAAACTGGTAATGGTTCTGCCGTATCGCAAAACGCAAGAACCTTTGATGAGGTGGCCAAATCGGAATGTGTAAGTACGCATCCTTGAGATCCAGCGCAATCCTGATTTCTTGTGGCTCTAAACCTGCAATTACTGACCGCAGAGATTCCAACTTGAATCTGTAGAAAGTGACGTACTGATTGAGGCCCTGTAAGTTCAATATTGGCCAGACCGAGCCATCTGGCTTTGGTGCCACAAACAGACTGGAATAATAACCCTGACCTTGTTGGTGTACAGGGACCGGAATCAAAACTGCGGAATCCAGCAGAGACTGAATGGCAATTTGCAGAACCGCCGTCTTGTCGTCCGACACAGGCAGTCCTGTCTTGAAAAACCGCAGTGGCGGGAGACAGTTGAACTCTAATTTGTAACCTGTTTACACTAAATTGCGGATCCACCCATCTGTGGATGTCTGGAACCACGCCAAATGGAACGTCTGAAGGCGTGCCCCCACAACTGGAGATCCAAGATGGGCTGGGAGCCAGTCATGTCAGTGGCTTGTCGATGGTCTTAGCGTACTGACAACGGTTAGTGGTTTGTTGAAACCACGTCCTCTACCACGTCTACCGTGTGTGGTTGTTCCTGTATCACGGCCTTGAAAGGGCTGAGGTCTAAAGGATTGGAACGCTGGTCCAGAGTATTACCGTCTAGGTACCTCTGAAATCCATATGTCCACTTCAGGACCAAACAATTTCTTGCCAGCGTAAGGTAACGCTTCTATACCTCGTTTAACCTCTGCCTCCGTCTGCCAAGAACGCAGCCAGAGGGCACGTTGTGCCACAACTAGTGAAGCTGAAAGGCGATAACAAACCTGGCCGACGTCCATAGAAGCCATCCCTAGATGCTCAGCAGATTCACAGATGTGATCAGTGAGAATTATAAGGTGGTCTTTCTGTAGGCTGACCTGAGCTGTGTTCCACGCAACTACAGCCTTATTCTCCCAAATTCCCCCTAAAGTAGGTCTAAGAAACACCCCGGCTGCTGTATACATTGACTTTAGTATATCTTCTAGCTTACACTCTGACGGGTCTTTAAGCATAGTAGCAGTTGGAATGGGTAACTCTGTGAAGTTTTGACACCAGCGAATCCACAGCCAGTGGATTTTCCCATTCATAGACTCTGGTTTATTAAGAGAATCTGAATAAGGAAAACACACTGGAGATCTCTGTTGTTTAGCAAATAACACTTCATTTGAAATAGGTTCTTCAGTCTGTAAAATCTAGAACCTGACGTACTGCCCTGATGAGATTATCAATGGCTGGGCTATAAGTAACCTCACTATCTGACTACTGGAACACCTCACCCTCCTCATATTCTTCTTGTGATATGAGGTATGGCATTGAATCGTCATAACGCAACATACCTGAAACTGGGAAGTTATAAGACAAATGATAACTATTTTTCAGAATAGAGCTAGATTTTTGTGCAAAGTCCTGGACGTCTCCTGAGCCCCTACTGGTATCTCAGGAGGCATTGCCCTAGCCTCAGATCTCGCCGTCTCACGTTCTTTATATGCCGTGGCCATTTTCGATTGTAAACCTGAAATTACATCCTCCAGCCTTGGTATGGAGGCTGAGAGGAAGGGAACATATTTGTAGCTGTATTTACAAACATATTGTGCATGTGGTAGATCCCTCAGGTCACACACGCACAGACGTTGCAGTTAAGCTGCTTTTGAGTTAGCATTAGCCTTACTCATTACGTACAGACAAGTAGACAAAGATAAACAAGTCCCACGACTCAGTAAATGTTACTAAAGTGTATATAAGCCTGAAGTGCAGTGCACATGGGCTACACTACATGAAACCTGATCTTTGCAAAATTCCTAGTAACACCCATGCTCCATCCGATGGCCGAGTGTAGTAGGACAGCAACTTCCTGAAAAAAGAAGCAGGAAGTAGATTTAAAGTGGCGTCCTGCCATGTGCTTAATATATACAAAGATATATATATACCTACATCCATTATATATATATATATATATATACATACACATACATACACACACAGACCAACACATAATAAGATTTTACTCACCGGTAAATCTCTTTCTCGTAGTCCATAGTGGATGCTGGGGACTCCGTAAGGACCATGGGGGCAGGAGACTGGGCACAACTAAAGAAAGCTTTAGGACTACCTGGTGTGCACTGGCTCTTCCCACTAAGACCCTCCTCCAGACCTCAGTTAGGATACTGTGCCCGGAAGAGCTGACACAATAAGGAAGGATTTTGAATCCCGGGTAAGACTCATACCAGCCACACCAATCACACCGTATAACTCGTGATACTATACCCAGTTAACAGTATGATAACAACTGAGCCTCTCAACAGATGGCTCAACAATAACCCTTTAGTTAGGCAATAACTATATACAAGTATTGCAGACAATCCGCACTTGGGATGGGCGCCCAGCATCCACTACGGACTACGAGAAATAGATTTACCGGTGAGTAAAATCTTATTTTCTCTAACGTCCTAAGTGGATGCTGGGGACTCCGTAAGGACCATGGGGATTATACCAAAGCTCCCAAACGGGCGGGAGAGTGCGGATGACTCTGCAGCACCGAATGAGCAAACTCTAGGTCCTCCTCAGCCAGGGTATCAAACTTGTAGACTCTTGCAAGAGTGTTTGAAATCGACCAAGAAACAGCTCGGCAAATTTGTAAAGCCGAGACCCCTCGGGCAGCAGCCCAAGAAGAGCCCACTTTCCTCGTGGAATGGGCTTTCACAGATTTAGGGTGCGGCAGTCCAGCCGCAGAATGTGCAAGTTGAATCGTGCTACAGATCCAGCGAGCAATAGTCTGCTTAGAAGCAGGAGCACCCAGCTTGTTGGGTGCATACAGGATAAATAGCGAGTCAGTTTTCCTGACTCCAGCCGTCCTGGAAACATATACTTTTCAGGGCCCTGACTACGTCCAGAAACTTGGAATCCTCAAAGTCCCAAGAAGCCGCAGGCACCACAATAGGTTGGTTCACATGAAAAACTGCTACCACCTTAGGAAGGAATTGGGAACGAGTCCTCAATTCCGCCTTATCCATACAAAATACAGATAAGGGCTTTTGCATGACAAAGCCGCCAATTCTGATACACGCCTGGCCGACGCCAAGGTCCACAGCATGACCACTTTCTACGTGAGGTATTGTAGCTCCACGGATGTAAGTGGCTCAACTCAATGCGACTTCAGGAAATCCAACACTACGTTGAGATCCCACGGTGCCACTGGAGGCACAAACGGGGGCTGATTATGCAGCACTCCCTTAACAAAAGTCTGAACTTCAGGCAGTGAAGCCAGTTCAATTTTGGTAGAAAATCGATAGAGCCGAAATCTGGACCTTAATGGAACCCAATTTTAGGCCCATAGTCACCTCTGACTTGTAGGAAGTGCAGAAATCGACCTAGCTGAAATTCCTCCTTTGGGGCCTTACTGGCCTCACAGCACGCAACATATTTCCGCCATATGCGGTGATAATGGTTTGCGTTCACTTCTTTCCTAGCTTTAAATAGCGTAGGGATAACTTCCTCCGGAATGCCCTTTTCCTTCAGGATCCGGCGTTCAACCGCCATGCCGTCAAACGCAGCCGCGGTACGTCTTGGAACAAACAGGCCCCCTGCTGCAGCAGGTCCTGTCTGAGCGGCAGAGGCCATGGGTCCTCTGAGATCATTTCTTGGAGTTCTGGGTACCAAGCTCTTCTTGGCCACCCGGAACAATGAGTATAGTTCTTACTCCTCTCCTTCTTATTATTCTCATTACCCTGGGTATGAGAGGCAGAGAAGGGAACACATACACCGACTGGTACACCCACGGTGTTACCAGAGCGTCCACAGCTATCGCCTGAGGGTCCCTTGACCTGGCGCAATATCTTTGTAGCTTTTTGTTGAGGCGGGACGCCATCCTGTCCACCCGTGGCCTTTCCCAACGGTGTACAATCATTTGGAAGACTTCTGGATGAAGTCCCCACTCTCCCGGGTGGGGGTCGTGTCTGCTGAGAAAGTCTGCTTCTCAGTTGTCCACTCCGGGAATGAACACTGCTGACAGTGCTAACACATGATTTTCCGCCCATCGGAGAATCCTTGTGGCTTCTGCCATAGCCATCCTGCTTCTTGTGCCGCCCTGTCGGTTTACATGAGCGACCGCCGTGATGTTGTCTGACTGGATCAGCACCGGCCGGTGTTGAAGCAGGGATCTAGCCTGACTTAGGGCATTGTAAATGGCCCATAGTTCCAGAACATTTATATGTAGGGAAGTCTCCTGACTTTTCCATAGGCCTTGGAAGTTTCTTCCCTGTGTGACTGCCCCCCAGCCTTGAAGGCTGGCATCCGTGGTTACCAGGACCCAGTCCTGTATGCCGAATCTGTATGTGCAGTCACCACCACAGCGACACCCTGGCCCTTGGAGACAGGGTTATCCGCCGATGCATCTGAGGATGCGACCCGGACCACTTGTCTAACAGATCCCACTGGAAGATCCTTGCATGGGACCTGGCGAATGGAAATTCTTCGTAAGAAGCTACCATCTTTCCCAAGGCTCGCGTGCATTGATGCACCGACACCTGTATTTGTATTAGGAGGTCTCAGTCTAGAGACGCCAACTCCTTGGACTTCTCCTCCGGGAGAAACCCTTTTTATCCTGTTCTGTGTCCAGAACCATACCCAGGAACAGTAGACGCGTCGTAGGAACCAGCTGCGACTTTGGAATATTCAGAATCCAGCCGTGCTGTTGTAGCACTTCCAGAGATGGTGCTACTCCAACGAACAACTGCTCCCTGGACCTCGCCTTTATAAGGAGATCGTCCAAGTACGGGATAAGTACTTCGGCCATTACCTTGATAAATACCCTCGGTGCCGGGAACAGACCAACGGCAACGTCTGGAATTGGTAATGACAATCCTGTACCACAATTTTGAGGTACACCTGGTGAAGAGGGTAAATAGGGACATGCAGGTAAGCATCCTTGATGTCCAGTGATACCCTGAAATTTTCCAGGCTTGCAATAATCGCCCTGAGCGATTCCATTTTGAACTTGAACCTTCGTATATAAGTGTTCAAGGATTTCAATTTTAGAATGGGTCTCACCGAACCGTCGGGTTTCGGTACCACAACAATTTGGAATAGTAACCCCGGCCTTGTTGAAGGAGGGGTACCTTGATTTCACCTGCTGGAAGTACAGCTTGTGAATTGCCGCCAGTACTACCTTTCTCTGAGGGCAGCAGGCAAGGCTGATGTGAGGCAACGGCGAGGGGGAGTCGCCTCGAACTACTACTTGCAGAACCTAGGGATCCACCTGTGGGCAAGCCCACTGGTCCCTGCAGTTCCCGAGACGCGCCCCCACCGCACCTGTCTCCACCTGTGGAGCCCCAGCGTCATGCGGTGGACTCAGAGGAAGCGAGGGAAGATATTTGATCCTGGGAACTGGCTGACTGGTGCAGCTTTTTCCTTCTACCCTTGTCTCTGTGCAGAAAGGAAGCGCCTTTGACCCGCTTGCTTTTCTGAAGCCGAAAGGACTGTACCTGAAAATATGGTGCTTTCTTAGGCTTTTGTGAGGAAACCTGAGGTAAAAAAAATTTCTTCCCAGCTGTTGCTGTGGATACGAGGTCCCAGAGACCATCCCCAAACAATTCCTCACGCTTATAAGGCAGAATCTCCATGTGCCTTTTAAAGGCAGCATCACCTGTCCACTACCGGGTTTCTAATGCCCTCCGGGCAGAATGGACATTGCATTAATTCTGGATGCCAGCCGGCAAATATCCCTCTGTGCATCCTTTATATATAAGACAACGTATTAAATATGCTCAATGTTAGCAAAATATTATCCCTGTCTTAGCGTATTAATATTATCTGACAGGGTATCAGACCACGCTGCAGCAGCACTATTTATGCTGAGGCAATTGCAGGTTTCAGTATATAACCTGTGTGTAAATACAGACTTCAGGATCGCCTCCTGCTTTTTATCAGCAGGTTCCTTCAAGGTGGCCGTATCCTAAGACGGCAGTGCCACCTTTTGACAAACGTGTGAGCGCCTTATCCACCCTAAGGGATATCTCCCAACGTGACCTATCCTCTGGCGGGAAAGGGTACGCCATCAGTAACTTTTTAGAAATTACCAGTTTCTTATCGGGGGAAACCACGCTTCTTTACACACTTCATTCATTCATCTGATGGGGGAACAAAACACTGGCTGCTTTTTCTCCCCAAAAATAAAACCCCTTTTATGTGGTACTTGGGTTCATGTCAGAAAATGCGTAACACATTTTTCATTGCCGAGATCATGTAACGGATGTTCCTAGTGGATTGTGTATATGTCTCAACCTCGTCGACACTGGAGTCAGACTCCGTGTCGACATCTGTGTCTGCCATCTGAGGTAACGGGCGTTTTTTTGAGCCCCTGATGGCCTTTGAGACGCCTGGGCAGGCGCGGGCTGAGAAGCCGGCTGTCCCACAGCTGTTACGTCATCCAGCCTTTTATGTAAGGAGTTGACACTGTCGGTTAATACCTTCCACCTATCCATCCACTCTGGTGTCGGCCCCACAGGGGGCGACATCCCATTTATCGGCCTCTGCTCCGCCTCCACGTAACCTTCCTCATCCAACATGTCGACACAGCCGTACCGACACACCGCACACACACACAGGGAATGCTCTGACTGAGGACAGGACCCCACAAAGTCCTTTGGGGAGACCGAGAGAGAGTATGCCAGCACACACCAGAGCGCTATATAATGCAGGGATTAACACTATAACTGAGTGATTTTTCCCCAAATAGCTGCTTGTATACATATATTGCGCCTAAATTTAGTGCCCCCCCTCTCTTTTTAACCCTTTGAGCCTGAAAACTACAGGGGAGAGCCTGGGGAGCTGTCTTCCAGCTGCACTGTGAAGAGAAAATGGCGCCAGTGTGCTGAGGGAGAAGCTCCGCCCCTTTTTCGGCGGACTTTCTCCCGCTTTTTCTGGAATACTGGCAGGGGTAATTTTACATCTATATAGCCTCTAGGACTATATATGATGTAGATTTGCCAGCCAAGGTGTCATATATTGCCCTCAGGGCGCCCCCCCCAGCGCCCTGCACCCATCAGTGACCGGAGTGTGAGGTGTACATGAGGAGCAATGGCGCACAGCTGCAGTGCTGTGTGCTACCTTGGTGAAGACCGAAGTCTTCTGCCGCCGATTTTCCGGACTCTTCATGCTTCTGGCTTTGTAAGGGGGACGGCGGCGCGGCTCCGGGAACGAACACCAAGGTCGGGTCCTGCGGTCGATCCCTCTGGAGCTAATGGTGTCCAGTAGCCTAAGAAGCCCAAACTACCACCTGTTAGGTAGGTTCGCTTCTTCTCCCCTTAGTCCCTCGCTGCAGTGAGTCTGTTGCCAGCAGATCTCACTGTAAAATAAAAAACCTAAATATACTTTCTTTCTAGGAGCTCAGGAGAGCCCCTAGTGTGCATCCAGCTCAACCGGGCACAAGAATCTAACTGAGGTCTGGAGGAGGGTCTTAGTGGGAGGAGCCAGTGCACACCAGGTAGTCCTAAAGCTGTCTTTAGTTGTGCCCAGTCTCCTGCGGAGCCGCTAATCCCCATGGTCCTTACGGAGTCCCCAGCATCCACTTAGGACGTTAGAGAAATATATATATATATATATATATATATATATATATATATATATATATATATATATATCCAAATACACAAGCATATATACCCATCTATTTAAAGCTATATGCAATATAGGCTTAAAAGCCTGAACGTGTGCTGTGCATATAATGTGCTGCTGCATTAAAATGCATCTTAGTTTATGGGGCCTCTCGCTTCAATGCGGGCACAATCCTCTCCTCTCCCGCGCGACCTTCCCCCTCACAGACGGACCGCGGCAGCAAGCACTGTCCGCGGTCAGTCTCCCCTCTCTCCTCCCCCGGCAGACAGAGCACCGCCAGCCGCCGTTCGCGGCCCGAAGCTCTGAAGCGGAAGGGAGGGGGAGAGCAGCGGCGCAGGGAGCCAAGCGGTGGGGAGCGCCCAGCGGCGGCTGCTAGTACTAGCAGTCCATGCTGGGTAGTGGCCGGCGCTGGCGAGCGACTGGGGGTGACCGTGGTAGCAGCGGCGCAGGGCTAAAATAGGGCTAAAATAGAAAACTTTTCAGACCCCACATGGCGGGCGGCTGCGAGAGCTAACCGCCCCTACCCCCAGCAATATAAATAAAAGGAGCAGTGCCCCTTACCTTATGCTGATGGTGGAGGCTGTGACAGGGCTTTTTGGCAAGTTCTGTCTCCCTCCTGCAGTCTCAGTGACTGAGTTGCCTGTAAGCTATGAGGGTGCTCTGTAGTGAGGACCGACATGCCAAGAGCTGCATGCAGCAGCTTCCACAATCCCGGACCTGTCACGTCTGGCAGGGTTTGAGGATCCGGCAGCTGAGATTTGCCCGAGGAGGTAGCAGGCTGTGAATGAACCAGATGAGGGGGCTGGATATAGTTCCTTCGCATGGGACACGGAGCAATGAAGAACGTAGGCGGGGTTTGAGAGTCAATGGAAAGTATTTATTATGTACAGAGCTGAGGTTGGGAACTGAGGCTGAAGTACAATGGTTAAAGACGTGGCTGGAGGTGAAGAACTGCGGACTGTGATTTGAAAGACGAGACTGTAGATGATGAACTGTGGAACTGTGGATGGTAGTTGAAAACGTGGCTGGAAACAAGGACTGTGGACTGTGGTTTGGAAAACGAGGCTTGAAGATAATCTGCAGGCTGTGGTCAGTGGTACAAAGGCGTGGCTGGTGAAGGAGATCTGTGGAGTGTGGCTTGAAAGATGAGGCAGAAGACCCGGGGCCGACTGTGCCCAAAGAGTGAGTCTTACTGGACCGGGTTTTCCAGGAGCGCTTCCACAGGCAGTAGCAGGCTAGAAACGGCAGGGCTGCAGCAGCAACAGAGAACCGACCAAGCAGGATCAGGAGGAACCAAGATACAGCAGGAATCCTGGGAGCACAGGCTAAAGCACCTACAACAGGGTTGTAACTTGAGGCACTGGCATCCCTGTCCTAAACCAGCCCCCTTTTATAGGGAGAGCTTCCCCTGGATTGGCTGGAAGAAACAGGAAACAGCAACTATGCTTAAAATAAGATTTTACTCACCGGTAAATCTATTTCTCGTAGTCCGTAGTGGATGCTGGGAACTCCGAAAGGACCATGGGGAATAGCGGCTCCGCAGGAGACTGGGCACAACTTAAAGAAAGCTTTTAGACTACCTGGTGTGCACTGGCTCCTCCCAATATGACCCTCCTCCAAGCCTCAGTTAGGATACTGTGCCCGGAAGAGCTGACACAATAAGGAAGGATTTTGAATCCCGGGTAAGACTCATACCAGCCACACCAATCACACCGTATAACTCGTGATACCATATCCAGTTAACAGTATGAAACATAACTGAGCCTCTCAACAGATGGCTCATAACAATAACCCTTTAGTTAACAATAACTATGTACAAGTATTGCAGACAATCCGCACTTGGGATGGGCGCCCAGCATCCACTACGGACTACGAGAAATAGATTTACCGGTGAGTAAAATCTTATTTTCTCTAACGTCCTAGTGCATGCTGGGAACTCCGAAAGGACCATGGGGATTATACCAAAGCTCCCAAACGGGCGGGAGAGTGCGGATGACTCTGCAGCACCGAATGAGAGAACTCAAGGTCCTCCTCAGCCAGGGTATCAAATTTGTAGAATTTAGCAAACGTGTTTGCCCCTGACCAAGTTGCAGCTCGGCAAAGTTGTAAAGCCGAGACCCCTCGGGCAGCCGCCCAAGATGAGCCCACTTTCCTCGTGGAATGGGCTTTTACTGATTTAGGATGCGGCAATCAAGCCGCAGAATGTTCCAGCTGAATTGTGCTATAAATTCAGCGAGCAATAGTCTGCTTAGAAGCAGGAGCACCTATTTTGTTGGGTGCCTACAGGATAAAAAACGAGTCAATTTTCCTGACTCCAGCCGTCCTGGAAATATAAATTTTTAAGGCCCTGACTACGTCCAGTAACTTGGAATCTTCCAAGTCCCTAGTAGCCGCAGGCACTACAATAGGTTGGTTCAAGTGAAAAGCTGATACCACCTTAGGGAGAAACTGGGGACGAGTCCTCAATTCTGCCCTATCCATATGGAAAATCAGATAAGGGCTTTTACATGACAAAGCCGCCCATTCTGACACACGCCTGGCCGAAGCCAAGGCCAATAACATAACCACTTTCCACGTGAGATATTTCAAATCCACAGTTTTAAGTGGCTCAAACCAATGTGATTTTAGGAAACTCAACACCACGTTGAGATCCCAAGGTGCCACCGGAGGCACAAAAGGGGGCTGAATATGTAGCACTCCCTTTACAAATGTCTGAACTCCAGGCAGTGAAGCCAGTTCTTTCTGGAAGAAAATCGACAGAGCCAAAATCTGGACCTTAATGGAACCCAAGTTTAGGCCCATAGTCACTCCTGACTGTAGGAAGTGCAGAAAACGACCCAGCTGAAATTCCTCTGTTGGGGCCTTCCTGGCCTCACACCACGCAACATATTTTCGCTAAATACGGTGATAATGGTTTGCGGTTACTTCTGTCCTGGCTTTTATCAGCGTAGGAATGACTTCCTCCGGAATGCCCTTTTCCTTTAGGATCCGGAATTCAACCGCCATGCCGTCAAACGCAGCCGCGGTAAGTCTTGGAACAGACTGGGCCCCTGCTGTAGCAGATCCTGTCTGAGCGGTAGAGGCCATGGGTCCTCTGATATCATTTCTTGAAGTTCTGGGTACCAAGCTCTTCTTGGCCCATCCGGAACCACGCGTATCGTTCTTACTCCTCGTTTTCTTATTATTCTCAGTACCTTTGGTATGAGAGGCAGAGGAGGGAATACATAAACCGACTGGTACACCCACGGTGTCACTAGAGCGTCCACAGCTATTGCCTGAGGGTCCTTTGACCTGGCGCAATATCTAGTTTTTTGTTTAGGCGGGATGCCATCATGTCCACCTGTGGCCTTTCCCAACGGTTTACCAACAGTTGGAAGACTTCTGGATGAAGTCCCCACTCTCCCGGGTGTAGGTCGTGTCTGCTGAGGAAGTCTGCTTCCCAGTTGTCCACTCCCGGAATGAACACTGCTGACAGTGCTAAGACGTGATTTTCCGCCCATCGGAGAATCCTTGTGGCTTCTGCCATCGCCATCCTGCTTCTTGTGCCGCCCTGTCGATTTACATGGGCGACTGCCGTGATGTTGTCTGATTGGATCAGTACCGGCTGGTTTTGAAGCAGAGGCCTTGCCAGACTTAGGGCATTGTAAATGGCCCTCAGTTCCAGAATATTTATGTGTAGGGACGACTCCTGACTTGACCGAAGTCCTTGGAAATTTCTTCCCTGTGTGACTGCCCCCCAGCCTCGAAGGCTGGCATCCGTGGTTACCAGGACCCAGTCCTGTATGCCGAATCTGCGGCCCTCTTGAAGATGAGCACTCTGCAGCCACCACAGTAGAGATACCCTGGTCCTTGGAGACAGGGTTATCAGCCGATGCATCTGAAGATGCGATCCCGACCACTTGTCCAAGAGGTCCCACTGAAAGGTTCTTGCATGGAACCTGCCAAATGGAATTTTGTTTCGTAAGAAGCTACCATTTTTCCCAGGACTCGTGTGCAGTGATGCACCGATACCTGTTTTGGTTTCAGGAGGTCTCTGACTAGAGATGACAGCTCCTTGGCTTTCTCCTGCGGGAGAAACACTTTTTTCTGTTCTGTGTCCAGAACCATCCCCAGGAACAGTAGGCGTGTGGTAGGAACCAGCTGTGACTTTGGAATGTATAGAATCCATCCGTGCTGTTGTAGCACTTCCCGAGATAGTGCTACTCCGACCAACAACTGCTCCTTGGACCTCGCCTTTATAAGGAGATCGTCCAAGTACGGGATAATTAAAACTCCCTTTTTTCGAAGGAGTATCATCATTTCTGCCATTACCTTGGTAAAGACCCTCGGTGCCGTGGAGAGTCCAAACGGCAGTGTTTGGAATTGGTAATGGCAATCCTGTACCACAAATCTGAGGTACTCCTGGTGAGGATGGTAAATGGGGACATGTAGGTAAGCATCCTTGATGTCCAGGGATACCATGTAATCCCCCTCCTCCAGGCTTGCAATAACCGCCCTGAGCGATTTCATCTTGAACTTGAATTTTTTTATGTATGTGTTCAAGGATTTCAAATTTAAAATGGGTCTCACCGAACCCGTCCGGTTTCGGTACCACAAACAGTGTGGAATAGTAACCCCGTCCTTGTTGAAGTAGGGGCACCTTGACTATCACCTGCTGGGAATACAGCTTGTGAATTGCCTCTAGCACAGCCTCCCTGCCTGAGGGAGTTGTCGGCAAGGCAGATTTGAGGAAACGGCGGGGGGGAGACGCCTCGAATTCCAGCTTGTACCCCTGAGATACTACTTGAAGGATCCAGGGATTCACCTGTGAGCGAGCCCACTGATCGCTGAAATTTTTGAGGCGGCCCCCCACCGTACCTGGCTACGCCTGTGGAGCCCCCGCGTCATGCGGTGGACTCAGAGGAAACGGGGGAAGAATTTTGATTCTGGGAACTGGCTGACTGGTGCAGCTTTTTCCCCCTTCCCTCGTCTCTGTGCAGAAAGGAAGCGCCTTTGACCCGCTTGCTTTTCTGAAGCCGAAAGGACTGTACCTGATAATACAGTGCTTTCTTAGGCTGTGAGGAAACCTGAGGTAAAAAAATTTCTTCCCAGCTGTTGCTGTGGATACGAGGTCCCAGAGACCATCCCCATACAATTCCTCACCCTTATAAGGCTCTATGTGCCTTTTAAAGTCAGCATCACCTGTCCAGTGTCGGGTCTCTAATACCCTCCTGACAGAATGGACATTGCATTAATTCTGGATGCCAGCCGGCAAAATATCCCTCTGTGCATCCCTCATATATAAGACGACGTCTTTAATATGCTCTTATGTTCGCAAAATAGTATCCCTGTTTGACAGGGTCACAGACCACGCTGCAGCAGCACTATCTGCAGGTCTCAGTCTAGTACCCGAGTGTGTAAATACAGACTTCAGGATAGGATCCTGCTTTTTATCAGCAGGTACCTTCAAAGTGGCCGTATCCTAAGACGGCAGTGCCACCTTTTTTGACAAACGTGTGAGCGCCTTATCCACCCTAGGGGATATCTCCCAGCGTAACTTATCCTCTGGCGGGAAAGGATGCGCAATCAGTAACTTTTTAGAAATTACCAGTTTCTTATCGGGGGAACCCACGCTTTTTCACACTTCATTCACTCATTTGATGGGGGAACCAAACACTGCCTGCTTTTTCTCCCCAAACATAAAACCCTTTTTTAGTGGTACTTGGGTTAATGTCAGAAATGTGTAACACATTTTTTATTGCCGGGATCATGTAACGGATGTTCCTAGTGGATTGTGTATATGTCTCAACCTCGTCGACACTGGAGTCAGACTCCGTGTCGACATCTGTGTCTGCCATCTGAGGGAGCGGGCGTTTTTGAGCCCCTAATGGCCTTTGAGACGCCTGGGCAGACGCGGGCTGAGAAGCCGGCTGTCCCACAGCTGTTACGTCATCCAGCCTTTTATGTAAGGAGTTGACACTGTCGGTTTATACCTTCCACCTATCCATCCACTCTGGTGTCGGCCCCACAGGGGGCGACATCACATTTATCGGCATCTGCTCTGCCACCACATAAGCCTCCTCATCAAACGTGTCGACACAGCCGTACCGACACACCGCACACACACAGGGAATGCTCTGACTGAGGACAGGACCCCACATAGCCCTTTGGGGAGACAGAGAGAGAGTATGCCAGCACACACCAGAGCGCTATATAATTTAGGGATTAACACTATATTGAGTGAATTTTTCCCAATAGCTGCTTGTATATACAATATTGCGCCTAAATTTAGTGCCCCCCCCTCTCTTTTTAACCCTTTGAGCCTGCAAACTACAGGGGAGAGCCTGGGGAGCTGTCTTCCAGCTGCACTGTGAAGAGAAAATGGCGCCAGTGTGCTGAGGGAGATAGCTCCGCCCCTTTTTTGCGGACTTTTCTCCCGCTTTTTTATGGATTCTGGCAGGGGTATTTATCACATATATAGCCTCTGGGGCTATATATTGTGATATATTTGCCAGCCAAGGTGTTTTTATTGCTGCTCAGGGCGCCCCCCCCCAGCGCCCTGCACCCTCAGTGACCGGAGTGTGAAGTGTGTATGAGGAGCAATGGCGCACAGCTGCAGTGCTGTGCGCTACCTTGGTGAAGACTGATGTCTTCTGCCACCGATTTTCCGGACCTCTTCTTGCTTCTGGCTCTGTAAGGGGGACGGCGGCGCGGCTCCGGGAACGAACACCAAGGCCAGTTCCATGCGGTCGATCCCTCTGGAGCTAATGGTGTCCAGTAGCCTAAGAAGCCCAAGCTAGCTGCAAGCAGGTAGGTTCGCTTCTTCTCCCCTTAGTCCCTCGATGCAGTGAGCCTGTTGCCAGCAGGTCTCACTGTAAAATAAAAAACCTAAAATAAACTTTCTTTCTAGGAGCTCAGGAGAGCCCCTAGTGTGCATCCAGCTCGGCCAGGCACAGTAATCTAACTGAGGCTTGGAGGAGGGTCATAGTGGGAGGAGCCAGTGCACACCAGGTAGTCTAAAAGCTTTCTTTTAGTTGTGCCCAGTCTCCTGCGGAGCCGCTATTCCCCATGGTCCTTTCGGAGTTCCCAGCATCCACTAGGACGTTAGAGAAAACTTGGTCTCCAACATGGCGGCGCCCAGTAATGCAGACCTTTTTGCAAAGCCACATTGCTCACTGCCCCTGGTCTCCAAGCAACGGTTCAGCAAGAGCGACCCGCTGTAGCGGCGTCCAGTCGCCACGAGCGGACCCCCTCACCTCCGCTACTGCTGCCCACGGATCCGGCGCAGCAGCCCACCTCCGCCGCTGCCCGCACAACGCCAAGGAAGCCAGCCCCGCGGCCCCAGCGTACCGGTAAGACTCCGGACGCTGACAGGACCCACGCCTTTTGGAAGGGGGGGGAAGGGATGTTGCTACTTCGAGCACAGAAAAAACACTGAGGTACTCTGGGAATATGGAGGGGAGGAGAGTTACTAAATTTAAATATTCAGTGCCCTGGTTCTGCTAAAGCCGTCAATATCCCAAGAGTACTCCAGTGACCCCTAGTGGATGAAAAAGAAAGAAGGATACTTACTTGATGCATGAAGATATAGCCATCTGGAAACACATAGAAATCAGTCCCAGGTATACATATCTCTGTCTAAAACGTGATCATCCCACATAAATAAAAAAGATACAGCCATCTTCCTACTGGTAACACAAAGAAAACTAGATTTTGATATTTACCGATAAATCCCTTTCTCCGATTCCACAGGGGACACTGGAGGCTTAAGACCATGGTGGGATATAGATGGCGGTAGACAGAGCCTGCACTTTAAGAATTTAAAGATGTGACTGACTCGTCCCCCTCTATGTCCCCCTCCAGACCAGTTAGAGAAACTGAGCCTGAGGAGTGACGGAAAGAAAGCATACTAATATATACTCGTCTAGGTAATCCATTTACTACCCTCCTGCAGAACATTTCACCCAAATGACTGCTTGTGAATATATACTTGTCTAGGTATATTGAAAATGAGAGCTGCAGATTATCACTACTGATTGCACTGAAATACTAGTCAGCAAATATGGTGATAAGAATTATGACATTGCTATAGGCATAAGGCATCTGCTTTTGTTTTCGACTGCTTATGCACATGATGGGTTGCGATTGATAAATTTAAATGTTATCTCCTCAGTATAGGCATGAGGGCATGACTCAGTTAAATCTCAGTTGATTGGTATGTTAACTTATTTTCTGTAAACTGTTTTATTACTAGCCATTGCTGGGGGTGGGTTTATTGGAGTTGGGTGTAATCAGTGTATTCACATGTATGGTCCATTACTTAAAGAGCATTAAGGAGCCTTGTGCCGTTAGGCTTGTGTCCATTAATTCAAAGGACATTATTCAAAGGACAACTACAATTTTTAACATAATTTTGAAGTTACACTGACGTTAAACTGAAGATAAACAGAAGGACAACAATCAACCCACTTTGCGTACACACGCCGCGACGGACGTACAAAGTACACACAGTGCACACACACACCGACACACTGAGAGCACAATGCAGCAAAACGTGTCTGAAATACACTTTAAACCTTAGCAGGAAGGAGACACGACACCAATTGTATTTAAGATGTTGGGATCCGACCCACCAACATATAATTGCTGAAAGGGGGTTACAACAGATATACAATTACAATAAGAGAAAAGAGGCTACAATACAATGGTATATACGTTTGGTTTCGCCAGCATCACACAGTCCGGTGCTCAGATCAATCAAGCAAGATGACCTTCAGAGAGAGAGTGAGACCGGCTAGGCAGCTTAGCTTTTATACAGTTGGTAAAAACACAATACAATGGAAACTGTAACCTCCTCATCCATAGGTCAAAGGGCTGGTCCTTTACAGTACAGGAGGGGTCATAGGTTGGATTGAATAGGTGGGCGATGTCTGTTCCAGGTGTGCTTGCAGTTGGTCTCCACTGGGTTCCCGCCGAATATCAGAGTACAGTAAACACAGTATAATATTAATATCTTGTTCCTGCACATAACTATGCTCAGGAGCGTGCTATCTTCTGCAAGCTGCTACCGGAATGTTGCCCTTAAAATACCCTGCAGTTGGATACCAAACCACCACCTTATAACCTAATGCTGTTCCCTCATATCCTGTAAAGGTGAATCCCTTTGTTGTTGTTGTACCTTTTAAACAAGTACAACTTGCTAGTGTGGTGCATGTTGGCTATGTGCACTATGTGGATTAAATATGAGATATGTCTTTGTGGGTTTTTTTCCATGCGAATACAAATGCTACCGTAATCACTCATACCACGCGCTAATACGCAGGACCGCGTGAGCGGTCATACGCAACTTGCGAATATGTGCACGCACGGCAGAACAAGTACGCGCACGGAGGCCATCTGTGTGGAGTTTGTATGTGATTATGTACTGTAATATTTTCCGACCTCGACAGTCTGGAAGACCTCTGGGTGTAGAGCCCATTCGCTTGCTTGAATGGTGTTTTGACTGAGAAAGTCCGCTTAACAGTTTAGGACTCCCGGAACGAACACTGCGGACAAGGCTGGAAGATGGAGTTCTGCCCACTTTAGTATGTGACTTACCTCCTTCACTGCTTTTTGGCTGCGAGTTTCTCCCTGATGGTTGAGGTACGCTACTGCTGTCACATTGTCTGAGCGCATCTGGACTGGTTTTCCCTGAAGAATGTCTTTTGCTTGAATCAGTTCCATGTATATGGCCCAAAGTGCTAATAAGTTTATTGGCAGGCACCTTTCTTCTCTTGTCAATTGTCCCTGGAACCATAATTTTCCGGACACTGTTCCCCAGCCCTGAAGACTGGCATCTGTTGTCAGGATCTCCCAATCTAATATCCAAAAGGGTCTCCCTTTGTCTAGATGGGATATCTGTAGCCACCAGGCTAATGACTTTCTTACCTTTACTGGAAGTAGCATAGTCGGTTTCCTTATTGTCTGATGTACTCCATTCCACCTGACCAGAATCAGACGCTGCAGAGGTATCGAGTAGAACTGTGCATACTCCACCCTGTCAAATGTTGACACCATCAACCCCATCACTCGCATGGCTGCGTGAATGGATACCCTCTGACTGTGTAACAAGTACTGAATACCTGACTGTATCTTGGATATCTTGTTCTGAGATAAAGAAACTTCCTGCAAACACGAGTCCAGTACAGCCCCCAAGTGAGTCATACGTTGTGACGGAACCAGGAATGACTTTGCCCAATTTATGAGCCACCCGTGTCTCTGCAGACATGTTATTGTCTGTTGGAGATGGCACAGGAGCAATTCCTGTGATTGTGCCAGGATTAAAAGGTTGTCGAGGTATGGAAAAATTCTTATCCCCTGCTTGCGGAGATAAGCTGCCATAACCACCATAATCTTGTTAAATACTCTTGAGAATGGGCCAAAATGACCCATTTGGCTTATGGACCAAAAATAGGTTGGAGTAAAAACCCTGTCCCCGTTGTGGCGGGGGTACTGGGATGACTACTCCTGACTGAAGTAATTTCTGAACTGCTTATTGCAAAGCCTTGGCCTTTGTCTCTACCCGAGACGGGCTGGTACAGAAGTACCTTCGAGGAGGATGCTTCTTGAAGGGGAAAACATAACCTAGAGATACCACTTCTTGAACCCAGGCATCTGTTGTAGATTGTCGCCAGATCTGTACAAACTGAAGAAGAAGTCGGATCCCTACCCTGGGGTCCCCCAGGAGGAGGCCCGCCCCATCAGACTGATGGCTTATCTTCTGGTTTGGAAGCTGACCCTCTGGTAGCCCAATGCTTTTTTGACTTACCAAACTTATTGTATTGGGGCTGTTTACAATCACTTTTTCCCTTTGGTTTTTCTTGAGACCGAAAGGGCCGGAAAATTGGACCCCTAGGTTTGGGGTTATATGTGGAAGGAAACTTGACCTTCTTGGAGTCTGCTTCTGACTCCAGAAAATCCGTCAATTCTTTACCAAACAGAATATTTCCCGAAAAAGGCAAAGATTCCCAAACTTTCTTAGATTCTGAATCAGCTTTCCATGTACGTAACCAAACTGCTCTGCGAGCAGCTATTGTTGAGGCTGATGCCCTAGAAGCAGTAGTACCCATATCTAATGCAGCTTCTTCCAAGAATACTGCTGCTTGTTTAATATGGGCTATATAAGATTTTTGCTCTCTAGAAGCTGATTAAAAAATCACTTTCCAATACGTCAGCCACTGCCTTTGCTATCCAAGCTGAAGCCATAGCTGGCCTTATGACTGCTCCAGACCGGGAAAATATGTTTTTTTTAGAAAACCATCCACTCTCCTATCTGTGACATCATTTAAAGATGTTGATAGCAAAGGCAATACAGGTTGAGTATCCCATATCCAAATATTCCGAAATACGGGATATTCCGAAATACGGACTTTTTTGAGTGAGAGTGAGATAGTGAAACCTTTGTTTTCTGATGGCTCAATGTACACAAACTTTGTTTAATACACAAAGTTATTAAAAATATTGTATTAAATGACCTTCAGGCTGTGTGTATAAGGTGTATATGAAACATAAGTGAATTGTGTGAATGTACACACACTTTGTTTAATGCACAAAGTTATAAAAAATATTGCCTAAAATGACCTTCAGGCTGTGTGTATAATGTGTATATGTAACATAAATGTATTCTGTGCTTAGATTTAGGTCCCATCGCCATATCTCATTATAGTATGCAATTATTCCAAAATACGGAAAAATCCCATATCCAAAATACCTCTGGTCCCAAGCATTTTGGATAAGGGATACTCAACCTGTATAGTTTTTCGCACTAATCGAATCACATGTGTATCTACCTTAGGAGCTTCCTCCCTTTTTAAACAGTCCCCGGTTGGAAAAGGATAGAGTCCCAGTTTTTGGGAATTCTATATTTTTTGTTGGGTGTTATCCAAGCCTCTTTCATAATTTCTGTCAGCTGGTCTTAACTGTCTTGGGACATTTAAACACAGGTGCCTTGGTTTTTAACACAGGCTCTGTTGAATCTTCTAAGGATAGAATGACCTTCATTGATCTAATTAATTCAGCTATATCCACTGAGCCGAGACCTTCTTCCTCCTCTTCGTATACTGAAGTAGAGTAAATAGAGCTTTCATCATCCGATGAATCATCATGTGTAGCCTATGAAGGTGAAGATTTACTTGCCATCAGTTAATCAGCTTGCTTCATTTGAGAAGCTGCTGGGGGAAATTATATACCGTAGGTAGGGAGCTGCACGTATGGGTACCCTATACCTGGTACCGAAGCTGTAGGAATTATCCGTTCAGCTATACTGGAGAAAGTTAGAGCAAACATAGCCCAAGGTGGATCTATCTGTACCTGATGGTGTACAGGGATCTGCCTTGTGTTCTGCTGAAAAACAAAACATTTTGCACATAAACTATCCTGGACCAGCTCCTGAGCGGATAATACAGTTTTACAAGACATACATGATATGAGTGTTGCTGTAAGTGTACCTTCATCACCCTTGCCGCTCTTAGACATGATAAATAATTAGCACTTTCACAGTGTACTACACAATTTGTGACTGCAACCACTTTTACCTTCTAAAGTGAAATCAATCTGACCCTACCCATGCACCAGCATTGGAGGATCAGAAGAAACAACTGACATATATTAAAGTCAGAAATCACACTAGCAGTCAGTCACGTGTTATATATTAGTCATATGAGCATATCATCAACACTATTTAGAGTATGTTGGCGAACATTTACTCAATCCTGTATAAAAACAGATCTAACGTATTCAGACACAATGCGAAGAAAACCACAGTAAATGTACACAGACTCATATGTAATAGGCACTTATCTTAACTATTCGTACTTGACAAAGTAGATAGACATTTAGCGCTGTATAGCCGATACTCAGTAGATTGGGATATAGGGAGACTCACCTCGCTTCCAGTGATCGATCAATACGTTAGCGAACGCTGAGTGGATCCAGACGCTACTAATGTACACTGCCGCTCAAGGACCTATAGCGCACACAACGCTCAGTGAACACAGACGCACCGGACTCATGGTAACGTTCAGTGAACACAGAAGCAGTGATCAGACAGCCGCCTATGCTGCAACCGGATCTCTCGTGGTAGTGGTTAGTGAACACTGACACAGCGGCCTATGCTGCGACTGAGTCCCCTCTGGTAGAGTCTGAGACGGAAGCGAGGAATAGGTTCATGGCGGGAGACTCGGCGGAAACTGGTCATGAACCGGGGGGAGGGGCGACCAGGAGAGTGTATAACTCCCCACCACTGACATCAACCCTAAGGATCGCAGCCTCATGCTATTCCTGGTGCCTTAAGATCTCTAAGGCCTAGCGCTGGAGCAGCCGTGGTGGCGGCGCGTCAGTTACTGTTTGGTAGTCTCCTCCCAAAACAGTGCGGCTGTGTCAGTATTCCATCTACTAAGCAGAATCGATGCCTTACTTTCCCTCCGTGCTCCGGCCACAGCCTGGAAACGCCCGCCGAAACAGTACTGTACTCGTGGGTAAGCGTTGTTGCGACCCGGCGGAGAGTTGTTGGAGCGACTCTTTCCAATATGCGTATAAGACGCTGTTTGGAAAGATCACTCAAAAAAAAACCGTAAGACTATAAAAATAAAATAAGAAAGCTTAGGCTGCTAAGGAAACAGCAGCCCTCTGACTATGGTCCAGCTCCTGCAGCACCAAACAAAAAACTGATTTGCCTGAGCCAGGAGGCGGGATATATGGATGGGCCCGTTGCATCCTGGGAGGCCGGAAAGCTTTGTTCGTTTGGTGCCAATCCGCTCTCGCTCCATCATATCCTATTGTTATCCTGTGGATAACCTGTGGATCCTGCCGAGGAAATGCAAAATCATGCACTTGGGTCTAAAAAACCCAAAGGCTAAATACAGTATCAAGGGTACTATAATGGAAACTACTGAGGAGGAAAGGGATTTAGGAGACACTATTTCAAGTGACTTAAAGGCAGGAAAGTAATGCAACAAAGCAATGAGAAAGGCAAGTCAGATGCTTGGTTGCATAGGGAGAGGAATCAGTAGCAGGAAAAAAGAAGTAATAATGCCACTGTATAGGTCATTGGTACTGCCCCATCTGGAATACTGTGTCCAGTTCTGGAGACCATGGGGATTGTGACCGGACGGTCCCCTATGAAAGCCCTCACCGCTTTCGCATCCCAGTCCCAGTACACAGAATGGATGTTTAGGTCACACGGGACCTGGCCACATTGGGGATTCCCGCTTACCATCAGTAACTGCTTGTTACTGACTCCACCCACTGCGCAGTGGGCAGGTTTACGCTGCCACCAAACTCCTAACCTGCCGTGGCGTTTGGAACCACGGTTCTGCTCTGTATGTGCCGACACGCTGCCTTACCACACCTGTGTGGTGTTGAGGAATCCCCACTAGTCGCTTGACTAGGCCTCTACCGGTAGCTGGCGGAAGGCGGAACTTGGAGACGCTGGTTACACCCTGGACAGCCGAAAAACGGGACTATGTTTGGCATAGCCCTGTAGGTCACAAGATGAAGAAAATACAAAATGGGGTCTTGCAACTGCACCTGAAAGTATACGTCAAATGACCGTGTGAGGTAAAATATGAACATTTAATTGTATCACCATGTTGCCTTGGGATATTTAGCTAATTAGGCATAAATATATACACAAAAAAAAAAAAACCGGCGAGTGTGGAGACACTGGGGATTCCAGAAAAATATGATGAATATAGTACAGGTAAATAATTAAACAAAAAAAAGAAAAATCAAATTAATGGGGGAAACAATATAGGGAAAAGAAAGAGATGAAAATATATACAAATTGTCAAAAGTCTGGAGCAATGGAGCGCGTCGTCCCACCTCCTATGTTGTACTAATTTTGTAGTAGTGTGTCTAGTCCTGTAACTGACAACAAAGTCCCAGATTTGCATACAACTCCAAGCTTGATGAAAAAAAACAGGATTTTAATAACTACCGGTAAATCCTTTTCTCCTAGTCCGTAGAGGATGCTGGGGTCCACTTATTGACCGTGCGGTATAGACTGTTCCGCAGGAGCCATGGGCACTCTTAAGACTTTTCAATGGGTGTGAACTGGCTCCTCCCTCTATGCCCCTCCTCCAGACTTCAGTTATAGGAACTGTGCCCAGGGAGACGGACATTTCGAGGAAAGGATTTACTTAATACTAGTGGTGAGATACATACCAGCTCATACTTCAACCATGCAGCACACATGGCAATCAACATAGCACACGCCAACAGGCACGAATCAATTGCAGCAACAAGCTGAAACTAACATAACACAACTTGTGTATAACTAAACTGCAGGTAAAGTACGCTCTGGGACGGGCACCCAGCATCCTCTACGGACTAGGAGAAAAGGATTTACTGGTAGGTATTAAAATCCTGTTTTCTCATACGACCATTGGGATTATACCAAAGCTCCAGTACGGGCGGGAAAGTGCGGATGACCCTGCAGCACCGATTGACCAAACTTGAGGTCTTCATCGGCCAAGGTATCAAACTTGTAGAATTTTGCAAACGTGTTTGACCCCGACCAAGTAGCTGCTCGGCAAAGTTGTAATGCCGAGACCCCCCGGGCAGTCGCCCAGGATGAGCCCACCTTCCTAGTGGAATGGGCCTTCACCGACTTCGGCAACGGCAATCCAGCCGTAGTATGAGCTTGCTGAAACGTACTTCAGATCCAACGTGCAATAGTCTGCTTGGAAGCAGGACACACAATCGTGTTGGGAGCATACAGGACAAACAAAGACTCTGTTTTCCGAATTCGAGCTGTTCTAGCGACATAAATCTTTAAAGCTCTAACCACATCTAGAGACTTTGACTCAGTGAATGTGTCAGTAACCACTGGCACCACAATAGGTTGGTTTATGTGGAAAGAAGTAACCACCTTTGGAAGAAAATGTTGGCGAGTTCATGGAAGATCAGGTAAGGGCTCTTGTGAGACAAGGCCCACAATTCAGACACCCGCCGTGCGGATGCCAATGCCAAAAGCATCGCCACTTTCCAAGTGAGAAACTTCAACTCTATCTCTCATAGAGGCTCAAACCAATCCGATTTAAGGAACTGCAATACCACATTAAGGTCCCATGGTGCCACTGAAGGCATAAAAGGAGGCTGGATGTGCAGAACGTCTTTCACAAACGTCTGAACCTCTGGAAGAGAAGCCAATTGTTTTTGGAAGAACACTGACAAGGCTGAAATCTGGACCTTGATTGACCCCAATCGGAGGCCCGCCTCCACACCAGCCTGCAGAAAATGGAGAAAACGTCCCAGGTGAAACTTTTCCATAGGAGCCTTCTTGGATTCACACCGAGACACACACTTTCTCCAAATATGGTGGTAATGTTTCGACGTTACTCCTTTCCTGGCCTGAATAAGTGTGGGAATGACTTCTTTCGGAATACCCTTACGGGCTAGGATCCGGCACTCAACAGCCATGCCGTCAAACATTGCATCGGTAAGTCCTGATGCACGCACGGCCCCTGCTGCAGCAAGTCCTCGCGAAGAGAAAGAGGCCGAGGATCTTCTATGAGCAACTCCTGAAGATCTGGGTACCAAGCCCTCCTTGGCCAGTCTGGGGCAATGAAGATTGCTCAAACCCTTGTTCTTCTTAGGATCCTGAGAACTTTTGGGATCAGCGGAAGTGGAGGGAAGACATACACTGACTGGAATACCCACTGGGTCACTAGCGCATCCACTGCTATTGCTTGAGGTCTCTCGACCTGGAACAATATTTCTGAAGCTTCTTGTTGAGACGAGATGCCATCATGTCTACTTGAGGAACTCCCCAAAAACTTGTCACCTCTGCGAAGACTTCTTGGTGGTGGCCCCACTCTCCTGGATGGAGATCGTGTCTGCTGAGGAAGTCTGCTTCCCAGTTGTCCACTCCCGGAATGAAAATTGCTGACAGAGCTTTAGCATGCCTTTCTGCCCAGGGAAGGATCTTTGTCACCTCTGCCATTACTGCTCTGCTTTTCATTCCACCCTGCCTGTTTATGTACGCGACTGCTGTTACATTGTCCGACTGGATCTGCATGGGATGATCTTGAAGAAGATGTACCGCTTGTCGGAGGCAGTTGTAAATGGCTCTCAATTCCAGCACGTTTATGTGAAGGCAGGCTTCCTGACTTGACCATTTTCCTTGGAAGCTTTCTCCCTGTGTGACTGCCCCCCAGCCTCGGAGACATGCATCCATGGTTACTAGGACCCAGTCCTGAATTCCAAACCTGCGTCCCTCTAGTAGGCGAGAACTGTGTAGCCACCACAGGAGCGAAATTCTGGCTTTGGATGACAGGATTCTCTTCCGGTGCATGTGTAGGTGGGATCCGGACCACTTGTCCAACAGGTCCCACTGGAATACTCTGGCATGGAATCGGCCAAATTGTATGGCCTCGTAGGCCGCCACCGTCTACCCCAACAACCGAATGCACTGATTGACCGACACACTGGATGGTTTCAATCATTGTTTTACCATTTTCTGGATTTCCAGAGCCTTTTCCACCGTAAGCTATACTCTCTGAACTTGTGTCCAGAATCATCCCGAGAAAAGACAAACTTGTTGTCGGTTCCAATTGTGACTTTGGATAATTTATGATCCAACCGTGTTGTTGGAGTATCGACAGGGAGAACGTGATGTTTTGTAACAGCTGCTCCCTGGATCTCATTTTTATCAGGAGATTGTCCAGATAAGGAATAATATGGACTCCTTTTTGACGAAGGAGGACCATCATCTCCGCCATCACCTTGGTGAATACCCTCGGCGCCATGGAGAGACCGAAAGGTAACATCTGGAACTGGTAATGGCAATCCTCAACCGCAAATCTCAGATAGGCCTGGTGAGGAGGATAAATGGGAACATGCAGGTAAGCATCCTTGATGTCTGCCGACACCATGTAATCCCCCTCCTCCAGACTGGAAATCACTACCCGGAGTGATTCCATCTTGAACTTGAACCGTTTCAAGTAGAGATTCAAATTTTTTAGGTTCAGGATCGGTCTGACCGAGCCGTCCGGCTTCGGAACTACAAAGATGCTTGAATAAAATACGACGTGGTACTGACATAATTTTTGGATTGCCGCTGTTACTGCTTCTCTTTCTGGAAGAGAAGCTGGCAAGGTTGATTTGAAAAATCGGCATGGGGGAACATCTTGAAACTCCAGCTTGTATCCCTGGGATACTATTTGCAATACCCAGGGATCCAGGCCAGACAGAATCCAACCTTGGCTGAACAGTTTGAGACGTGCCCCCACCCGAGCGGCCTCCCGTAAGGGAGTTCCAGCGTCATGCTGAAGAAGGGGTAGACTTCTGCTCCTGGGAACCTGGAGCCGCTGTGGGCTTCTTTCCCCTTCCTCTTCCCCTTCCTGCGGTAGCCTTGATACTTCCCCCATTGCCATGCGGCTTCACGTGCCGCCCTGATTTATGTACGCCACCATGGTGGCGTTGTCCGATTGCTCCTAAACAGGTCTGTCCTGAATGAGATGCTGGGCCAGTGTCAATGCATTGAACACTGCCCGCAGTTCCAGAAAATTTATCTGGAGTAGAGACTCCTCCTTGCTCAACCGACCCTGAAGAGAGTGTTGTACCAACACCGCGCCCCAACCCCTCAGACTGGCATCCGTTGTCAGGAGGACCCAGTCGTATATCCAGAACGAACGGCCCTTGCTCAATTGATGGTCCTGCAACCACCAGCTCAGTGACAGGCGGACCTCCGGAGAGAATGAGATCATGTGAGATCTTATTCGGTGAGGCAGGCCATCCCACTTGGTCAAAATTAACCTCTGCAGAGGACGAGAGTGGAACTGAGCATACTCCACCATGTTGAAAGCCGACACCATGAGACCCAGCACTTGCATTGCCGAATGTATCGACACTTGCGGACGAGATAGGAAGCATCGAATCTTGTCCTGAAGCTTCAGGACTTTCTCCTGAGACAGGAACAACCGTTGGCTGTGAGTGTCCAATAACGCTCCCAGATGTAACATGCTCTGAGCAGGAACCAGGGATGATTTCTTCCAGTTGATCAGCCACCCGTGGGTTGTCATGCACTGGACCGTCAGATTGAGATGACACAGGAGAAGTTCTGAGGAATTTGCCAGGATCAACAAATCATCCAAGTACGATAGGATCCTGACCCCTTGACGGCGGAGTGTAGCCACCATGACCGCCATTACTTTGGTGAAAACTCGGGGAGCCGTTGTCAAACCAAAGGGTAACGCCCGAAATTGGTAATTAAGGTTGCCCACCGCAAACAGCAGGTTAGAAGCATGGGCAGCCAAATGGAGAATGCGCTTCAACACAGACAAGTGTAAGGTAATTCACTGTGGTAACAAGAACAAAAATTACACCTACCTACTAAATGGGGTAAAATGAGGGGATTCTGTACTGGAAAAGGACTTAGGTGTCCTCATAGATAGCAAGCTAAGCAGTAGTACCCAAAGTAGGACTGCAGCAAAGAAGGCTAATAAGATATTAGCATGCATAAAACGGGGTATTGATGCTAGGGACGAGAGTATTATACTCCCGTTATATAAATCACTAGTGAGGCCACACCTTGAATACTGTGTACAATTCTGAGCACCGTACTACAAAAAGAATATCCTGGAGCTTGAAAAGGTACAGAGGAGGGCGACCAAACTAATTAAGGGCATGGAGACGATGGAATACAAGGAAAGGCTTGAAAGACTAGGCATGTTTACATTGGAAAAGCGGAGACTAAGAGGGGATATGATCAACATCTACAAATATATAAGGGGACAATACACAGAGCTTGCGCGGGACCTGTTTTTGGTTAGATCAACACAGAGGACTCGTGGACACTCGCTCAGGTTAGAGGAGAGGAGATTCCGCACAATATGGCGTAAAGGCTTTTTCACGGTAAGGACAATACGTGTTTGGAATTCCCTGCCCGAGGGAGTTGTAATGGCGGAATCTGTCAACACCTTTAAGAATGGGTTAGATAAATTCCTAATGGATAAGGATATCCAGGGGTATGGTGCATAGTCATGCATTATAGTTACTATAAATAGGGATACAATGCAACGGCTGACAGCAGCATCAGTCAGAAATTTTAGTCAAATCATCATGCATAGGAGACCACAAATAGGTTGAACTCGATGGACAATTGTCTTTTTTCAACCTCAGATACTATGTTACTATGTATGTTACTATGTTACTGTTGATGAGAAACCGCAATAGGAATATGCAGGTAGGCATCCTGTGTGTCCAGGGAGACCATATAGTCCCCAACCTCCATGGCCAGAACAATAGAGCGTAGAGTTTCCATACGAAACATGGAGACCCGCACATGCTTGTTCAAGGACTTCAGATTGAGAATAGGCCGCGAGGACCAGTTTGGTTTTGGGACTAGAAACATCGTGGAATAGTACCCCTTGCCTCTCTGAGCCAGAGGCACCTGTACCACCACTCCTGTGACCAGGAGGGAATGTACCACTGAGTGAAACGTATTTGCTTTTGCCGGATCCAGAGGCACATCTGTCAGGCAAAACCTCTGCGGGGCACAATTCTTGACGGGTATGGCGTAACCTCAAGCGACGACTTCCCTCGCCCAGGCATCTGAAGTGGTCTTCAACCATTCCTGGGCAAAACCTAGAAGTCGGCCCCCCACCTTGAGATCCCCCAGAGGGAGGCCTGCCCTGTCATGGGGCAGGCTTGTCAGTTTTGGTAGCTGGCTGACGGGCGGACCAGGCACGCTACGGTCTGTGCCCTGTGCTGGGCATCCACCCGCATATCAGAATAAATGATCGTAGATGTGCTACATTTAGCGCATCTACGATTAGATCTTGGCTGGGGACTGTTTCCTCAGACATTCAGTGAATGATGCTGCCCTGTGGCAAATTCGCATATGAACCTACGCAGTGGCGGAACAAGACCATGGTGGGCCCAGGTGCAACAGAATGCATTGCCCCAGCCCCCCCCAAGATCCAAAACATGTGTGTCAAAAAATAGGGCATGGTCTCATTGAAAAGGGGTGTGGGCACACAATAGTACCACCAATTCAAATTATGCCACACAGTAGTGCAACCTTATTACATTACACAGATTTACATTACACTGAACAGTAGTACTCCTTATATACGTTACACTACACAGTAGTGCTCCTGAAACACGTTACGCCACACAGTACTGCTTCTTATACGCATTACGCCACATAGTAGAGCTCCTTCTACACGTTACGCCACACAGTAGTGCTCCTTATACACATTACAACACACAGTGGTGCCTCTTATACATATTACGCTACACAGTAGTATTCTTAATATACGTTCTACCACACAGTAGTGCTCCTGATACACGTTACTCCACACAGTACTGCTCCTTATACATGTTACGCAACACAGTAGAGCTCCTTATACACGTTACAACACACAGTAATGGTCCTTACACACTTTACGCCACACAATAGTGCTCCTTATTCACGTTACGCCACACAGTGGTGCTTCTTATATACGTTACACCACACAGTAATACCCCTTATACAGGTTACGCCACACAGTAGTGCTCCTTTTACACGTAAAGCCAATATAGTTGGCACTACGGGTAAGTTTTAGGGTTAGGCTGCTGGCGGAGGGTGAGGCACTGGGGTGGTGGCTAGGGTTAGGCTGTGGGGAGGGGAAAAGGTTAAGGTTAGCTACTAGGGAAAGGTTTAGGGATTAGGGATAGTGGGGAAAATACTCACCAGAACACTCTGAGACATCGCAAATGTAATGTGATCCAGAAAAAGGCACTGCTGTCACCGGTATAAAGTACGAAACTGCGACATCACAAGGGACTGTTTGTTGACAGTTCTTCATGTCGACATAATGAATATAAATATGATAACTGTCGGCCAATTGTATCCAACTCCCACAAAAACTCAGGAGACTTCTCACTGTATAAAGATGGGACAATTCCTTTGTACAAGGATACACAAGGCCCATGGAGACAGATGCCCACACTATGCATCATGCAGCCAGCAGCAGCACATGCACCCTGGGTGACAACACATGACTCTGTGCCTGGCTGCCTTAGTGGGGTCACTCTATGCTGTGCTGTATGTTATATGTCACTGCACAGTCACCATTACTATTTGCAGAGAGACCAGCTAACTGCAACAACCCCACCCACCACCTCCCAATCTCCACCCCTTCAATGTAGGCTCCGCCTCTTTGAGGTTCTGAGTTTGCAGGATGAAATATACAATTAGAAAAAATAAGATTTTACTTACCGATAAATCTATTTCTCGTAGTCCGTAGTGGATGCTGGGACTCCGTCAGGACCATGGGGAATAGCGGCTCCGCAGGAGACAGGGCACAAAATTTAAAAGTTTGACCACTAGGTGGTGTGTACTGGCTCCTCCCCCTATGACCCTCCTCCAAGCCTCAGTTCGGATACTGTGCCCGGACGAGCGTACACAATAAGGAAGGATTTTGAATCCCGGGTAAGACTCATACCAGCCACACCAATCACACCGTACAACTTGTGATCTGAACCCAGTTAACAGTATGACAAACGTAGGAGCCTCTGAACAGACGGCTCACAACAATAACAACCCGATTTTTTTGTAACAATAACTATGTACAAGTATTGCAGACAATCCGCACTTGGGATGGGCGCCCAGCATCCACTACGGACTACGAGAAATAGATTTATCGGTAAGTAAAATCTTATTTTCTCTGACGTCCTAGTGGATGCTGGGACTCCGTCAGGACCATGGGGATTATACCAAAGCTCCCAAACGGGTGGGAGAGTGCGGATGACTCTGCAGCACCGAATGAGAGAACTCCAGGTCCTCCTTAGCCAGGGTATCAAATTTGTAGAATTTTACAAACGTGTTCTCCCCTGACCACGTAGCTGCTCGGCAGAGTTGTAATGCCGAGACCCCTCGGGCAGCCGCCCAAGATGAGCCCACCTTCCTTGTGGAATGGGCCTTGACAGATTTAGGCTGTGGCAGGCCTGCCACAGAATGTGCAAGTTGAATTGTGCTACAAATCCAACGAGCAATCGTCTGCTTAGAAGCAGGAGCACCCAGCTTGTTGGGTGCATACAGTATAAACAGCGAGTCAGATTTTCTGACTCCAGCCGTCCTTGAAATATATATTTTCAATGCTCTGACAACGTCCAGCAACTTGGAATCCTCCAAATCGCTAGTAGCCGCAGGCACCACAATAGGCTGGTTCAGGTGAAACGCTGAAACCACCTTAGGCAGAAAGTGAGGACGCGTCCGCAGTTCTGCCCTGTCCGAATGGAAAATCAGATATGGGCTTTTATACGATAAAGCCGCCAATTCTGACACTCTCCTGGCTGAAGCCAGGGCCAGTAGCATGGTTACTTTCCATGTAAGATATTTCAAATCCACCGATTTGAGTGGCTCAAACCAATGGGATTTGAGAAAATCCAAAACTACATTAAGATCCCACGGTGCCACTGGGGGCACAACCGGGGGCTGTATATGTAGTACTCCTTTTACAAAAGTCTGGACTTCAGGAACTGAAGCCAATTCTTTCTGGAAGAAAATCGACAGGGCCGAAATTTGAACCTTAATGGACCCTAATTTGAGGCCCATAGACAATCCTGTTTGCAGGAAATGTAGGAATCGACCCAGTTGAAATTCCTCCGTCGGGGCCTTCCTGGCCTCACACCACGCAACATATTTTCTCCAAATGCGGTGATAATGTTGTGCAGTCACCTCCTTCCTGGCTTTTACCAGGGTAGGGATGACCTCTTCCGGAATGCCTTTTTCCCTTAGGATTCGGCGTTCAACCGCCATGCCGTCAAAGGCAGCCGCGGTAAGTCTTGGAATAGACACGGTCCCTGCTGAAGCAGGTCCCGTCTTAGAGGTAGAGGTCACGGATCTTCCGTGAGCATCTCCTGAAGTTCCGGGTACCAAGTTCTTCTTGGCCAATCCGGAGCCACGAGTATCGTTCTTACTCCCCTTTGCCGTATAATTCTCAGTACTTTTGGTATGAGAGGCAGAGGAGGAAACACATACACTGACTGGTACACCCATGGTGTTACCAGAGCGTCTACAGCTATTGCCTGAGGGTCTCTTGACCTGGCGCAATACCTGTCCAGTTTTTTGTTGAGGCGGGACGCCATCATGTCCACCATTGGTCTTTCCCAATGGACCACAATCATGTGGAAGACTTCTGGATGAAGTCCCCACTCTCCCGGGTGCAGATCGTGTCTGCTGAGGAAGTCTGCTTCCCAGTTGTCCACTCCCGGGATGAACACAGCTGACAGTGCTAACACATGATTTTCTGCCCAGCGGAGAATCCTTGCAGCTTCTGCCATTGCCCTCCTGCTTCTTGTGCCGCCCTGTCTGTTTACGTGGGCGACTGCCGTGATGTTGTCCGACTGAATCAACACCGGCTGACCCTGAAGCAGAGGTTTTGCCAGGCTTAGAGCATTGTAGATTGCTCTTAGCTCCAGTATATTTATGTGAAGAGACGTCTCCAGGCTTGACCACACGCCCTGGAAGTTTCTTCCCTGTGTGACCGCTCCCCAGCCTCTCAGGCTGGCATCCGTGGTCACTAGGACCAAGTTCTGTATGCCGAATCTGCGGCCCTCTAACAGATGAGCACTCTGCAACCACCATAGCAGAGACACTCTTGTCCTTGTGGACAATTTTATCCGCTGATGCATCTGCAGATGCGATCCGGACCATTTGTCCAGCAGATCCCACTGAAAAGTTCGTGCATGGAATCTGCCGAATGGAATCGCTTCGTAAGAAGCTACCATTTTTCCCAGGACTCTTGTGCATTGATGCACAGATACTTTTCCTGGTTTTAGGAGGTTCCTGACTAGATCGGATAACTCCCTGGCTTTCTCCTCCGGAAGAAATACCTTTTTCTGAACAGTGTCCAGAATCATCCCTAGGAACAACAGACGTGTCGTCGGGATCAGTTGGGATTTTGGAAAATTCAGAATCCACCCGTGTTGTTGGAGCACTACTTGGGTTAGTGCTACTCCGACCTCCAGCTGTTCTCTGGATCTTGCCCTTATCAGGAGATCGTCCAAGTAAGGGATAATTAAGACGCCTTCTCTTCGAAGAAGGATCATCATTTCGGCCATTACCTTGGTAAAGACCCGGGGTGCCGTGGACAATCCAAACGGCAGCGTCTGAAACTGATAATGACAGTTTTGGACCACGAACCTGAGGTACCCTTGGTGTGAAGGACAAATTGGAACATGAAGGTAAGCATCCTTGATGTCCAAGGACACCATAAAATTCCCTTCTTCCAGATTCGCTATCACTGCTCTGAGTGACTCCATCTTGAACTTGAATTTTTGTATGTACAGGTTCAGAGATTTTAGATTTAGAATCGGTCTTACCGAGCCGTCCGGCTTCGGTACCACAAATAGCGTGGAGTAATACCCCTGTCCCTGTTGTAGGAGGGGTACCTTGACTATCACCTGCTGAGAATACAGCTTGTGAATGGCCTCCAATACCGTCGCCCTGTCGGAGGGAGACGTTGGCAAAGCAGACTTTAGGAAACGGCGAGGAGGGGACTTCTCGAATTCCAACCTGTAACCCTGAGATACTACCTGCAGGATCCAGGGGTCCACCTGCGAGTGAGCCCACTGTGCGCTGAAATGTTTGAGGCGACCCCCCACCGCCCCTGAGTCTGCTTGTAAGGTCCCAGCGTCATGCTGACGCCTTTGTAGAAGCCGGGGAGGGCTTCTGCTCCTGGGAAGGAGCTGCTTGTTGCAGTCTCTTACCCTTTCCTTTGCCTCGGGGCAAATAGGAATGTCCTTTTGCTCGTTTGTTCTTATAGGAACGAAAGGACTGCGGCTGAAAAGCCTGCGGCTTTTTCTGCTGGGAGGTGACCTGGGGTAAAAAGGTGGATTTTCCGGCCGTTGCCGTGGCCACCAGATCCGATAGACCGACCCCAAATAATTCCTCCCCCTTATACGGCAATACTTCCATATGTCGTTTGGAATCCGCATCACCTGACCACGGGCGCGTCCATAAACTTCTTCTGGCAGATATGGACATCGCACTTACTCTTGATGCCAGAGTGCAAATATCTCTCTGTGCATCTCGCATATAAAGAAATGCATCCTTTAACTGCTCTATAGTCAGTAAAATACTGTCCCTATCCAGGGTATCAATATTTTCAGACAGTGACTCCGACCAAGCCACGCCAGCACTGCACATCCAGGCTGAGGCGATTGCTGGTCTCAGTATAACACCCGTATGTGTGTATATACTTTTTTTTTTTTTAAATAAAGTATTTTTATTTTGAAGGAGAGTAGTTTGCATACAGACATTGCATAACAGGAACACATTAAACACGTAATGACATGTCCTCATCGGGGAACAGCATTCACTTTCGACTTATTTTCAAACTATGTCATTTGCTCATAGGCGCATAGGAATGTACAGTTATATATACCATTATTTTGCATTATCCGTACACTCTAGTATTCATGAAATCACATTATACTTTGTTTTGTTTCCCCCCCCCCTCAAATATAACTCTTACGGACAATCCGTCCGAGTAAAACCCTTTAAAAGAGAAGAAAACAATCAGAAACCAAACACAAAGAACCCCAGAAATAAAAAAATTAAAAAAACAAAGAGACAAAAAACATTATGGGGAAGAGGACGCATTGGGGGATACTAGCACTCTAAATCCTACCCTGTCCAGATGGGCACAGAGCCACTCTCTCATTCACAACCCATTGGGTGAGAGGGAAGCCTATGGCCCTAGAAGATCATAACTTGGCAAATCCAGGACCTGTTAGTAACCCTATCACCATTAAGTTGTAGGGTCTGGGACGGAGTATATGGATTCTAGCCATGGAGACCAAATTCTTTCAAATTTAGCGGAGGCATTGTGTTTCATATAAATGTATCGTTCCTTAAAAACAGTGTCGTTTATTAGTGCCTTAAGAGCGGGGAGTGTAGGGCCCTTAGGGGCCATCCATAGCCTCGCAATGCTCACCTTCGCCATTGCACATATGTTGCGAGCATATAGGCCCTCTGGACCAGACACAAAGTCAGAGCTACCCATCCCCAGGATGCAAAATTGCGGAGTAAGCATGGCCTTGTCCACCCCCTGTGTTCCCCAGAATCGATCCGACCCCCGCCCAGAAAGCCCGCAGCACCGGACAATCCCAAATGAGGTGCCAAAAAGTACCTGCAGTCATCCCACACTTAGGGCAGTCACCCACACGACCCGTCCCGAATTTGGCCAGTCTGGCCGGGGTCATATATATTCTATGCAAAAGGAAGTATTGTATCTGTTGATACCTGATGGATTTGGTAACCGTGCACGGAGTTTCCAAAGCAAGGGCCCAGTTCTCTTCATCTATGGGGCCCAGATCCTGCTCCCATTTGACACGGAGACGTGTCAAAGGATCTATATGGAGTTTGGCGAGTAGATAACCATAAGCATGGGAAATCATCTTAACTCGACCCAGCATACTTACAAAGGTCTTAATGGGAAATGGTATAATTTTAGGGGGGGAATTGGCGAATTGGGACTGCAAGGCATGTCTGAGCTGGAGGTATCTAAAAAAATAGGAGTTAGGCAAATTAAACTCATCTTTTAGTTGTTGGAAGGATTTGAGCGTATTATCCGTATAAAGGTGATTTATGGAAATCACTGATTTAGGGGCCCAAACTTCCCTCCCCTCGAGCGCATACAGTTCAGGGAGCCATTTAGAATACCAGAGGGGGGTGTCCGGGTCCAATCCATCAAATTTCAAAAGAATTTTTAGTGCCTGCCACACCTTCATGGCTTGGTATATAAGAGGAGGGAGGAACCGGGCCAAGCTCCCACTCAGCAACACCTGCAGGGGGGATAAGTCGGGGAAGTAGCATTGGACAAATACCCAGTGTAGAGAAGTGACGCCAGTATCCTGTACCCATGCACTAATATGAGACAGCTGAGCGGCATAGTAGTACATCTGAAAGTTTGGCAAGGCCAGACCTCCGTCGCTGCGCAGCCTGGTGAGAGTGTTCAGTTGTATTCTAGGACGTTTGCTAGCCCATATTAAAGAAGACAGGACACTATTCAATTTTCTAAAGAAGGATGGATGAATATATACAGGGGATTGCAGAACCACATATAGAATCTTAGGTAGTATTATCATTTTTACGAGGCTGACCCTGCCAGATACAGTCAATGGAAGCTTACACCAAGTCTTGGATTTACGAGTAATTTGTTTCATGATCGGATCAAGGTTCAAAGGTGTAAAGTCAGAGGGGTCATTGGTTACCTGAATCCCAAGATATTTAAATTTCGCCGTCCAACATAGCGGTAGGGAGATTTTAGGAGCAGCAGGGGGGGGGGCCAATCACAGGCATAATAGAGGACTTAGACCAGTTAATATGAAGGCCTGAATATACACCGAACTCCTCAATCAATTGCAACACTGTAGGCATAGACCTGGTGTAATCCTGCAGAAACAACAGCATGTCGTCAGCGTAAAGGGCAATCCTATCCTCACGAGGGCCGGTATGAATGCCCACCACGCCTGGGTGGGACCTTATTAGACAGGCCAAGGGTTCGATGGCCAGGGCAAACAAGGTTGGGGACAGAGGACATCCCTGCCTGGTCCCGCGAAACAGGCGGAACGAGGGAGAAATATAGCCATTCACTGAGATCCTGGCAGTCGGGTGCTGATAAAGCAATTTAATCCATTTTATAAAATTAGGCCCGAAACCCATAGCTGTCATGACCTCCCATAGATAGGACCACTCGATACTGTCAAATGCCTTGGCGGCATCCAGTGAGACCACTACCGAGTCAGAGGGGAAGTCATATGGGATTTGTAAGATGGTATATAATCTACGTAGGTTAATAGAAGTGGACATTCCTGGCATAAAGCCGGTCTGGTCGGAGTGTATAATGGAAGTAATTACGGTGTTGAGTCGAACTGCTAAAATCTTTGCCAGGATCTTAGCGTCAGTGGGAATCAATGATATCGGTCTATAGGATTCTGGGGATCTAGGGTCTTTTCCGGGCTTCGGGATCACTATAATAATCGCCTCCCGCCATAGAGGGGGGAAGTTGATCATTAACAAAAATATCAGAATACAGGGCGTGAAGCCTAGGACCGAAGAAATCAATGTGGGTCTTGTATACCTCTGAGGGGATGCCGTTATAGCCCGGTGCTTTGCCGCTGGGAGACAAGCCAATAGCCGCCGTTACCTCTTCCAGAGTTAAGGGTGCCTCCAGCATCTCAGAGGCCTCCGGGGGGAGTGTGGGTAGGGGAATATTACTTAAATAAGCGGAGAGGTCTGATGTCGAGTCTACCAGTTGTGAACTGTAGACCTCAGCATAGTAGGAGCGGAATAGCTGTGCAATTTCCGGCGTGGTGTTCACAAGGGCGCCATCGCTACCGGTCATCTGAGCAATTGTAGAACCTGGGCGGTCACTGTGCACCAATCGAGCCAACAGGCCACCTGGCCTATCGCCCTGCATGTAAATATTAGTAGCCTGAAATAGAAGCGAGCGCGAGTTTTTATCAGACAGATGAGCCACCCATGCCGACTGGGCCGCCAGCCAGCGTACCTTCAGCGCAGGGGTGCCATCCACCAAGTATCTAGATTCCAAATCCCTGGCGTCACTCTCAAGGGCTCGCTCTCTCTCCCTGGAGGACATTTTAAGGGCAGAAATACGTCCAATATACGTTCCCCTTAGGAATGCCTTAAATGAATCCCAAACCACTGTTCCGGGGGCCGAGCCTACATTGTCAGTAAAGTATCCCTCCCACTGAGTCACCTGGTCAGAGCAGTCACCTATTTGCAGCAGCCAGGAAGGATGCAGTTTCCAATAAGATTGACCCCTCTGGCTCACCATAGCGAGAGTCAACACCATAGGGGAGTGATCAGATATACCCCGGGCCTCGTATTGGACGTCAACCACCCTAGGGAGAAGAACGGGGGAGAGTAGGGTCAGATCGATCCTGGAGAACGAACCATGCGCGCCAGAGAAGCATGAAAACTGTCTAGTCGTAGGGTGCCGAGCTCTCCACACATCCACCCACTGCAAATTATTCAGAAAATCAGCAAATTTAGTAGGACTAGAGCGGACCCCAGCAGCCTGCGGAGAGCGCCATCTGTCTAAAGCTAAATTCATGACATTGTTGAAGTCACCCAAGCAGATTACCGGGGTGTCCGGAGAGGAGGCTATGAATGAAGCGGCCTGCTGTAGTACATCGTACGAGAATGGGGGGGGGATATAAACCGCCAGTATGTAGTAGGGTTGGGAACTTAGTCTACATTCAAGGAACACAAATCGACCGTATTTGTCAGTCTTGACCGATACCAGCTCAAATTGGACCGATTTCTTTATCAGGATTGACACACCCCTGGAGGAAGAGGAGTGAGAAGCGTGATAGGCCCAGCCCACCCAGGGTCTTCTAAGTGACAGTAACCTATTCCCCTCCAAGTGAGTCTCGCAGAGACATGCAACATCCGGGCCATATTTCCGAAGTGTAGTTAATACTAAGGAACGCTTTATCTTATTATTTAAACCTCGAACATTCCATGTCAGAAATTTCAAATTAGCCATAGATCTGGTAATATTCTATGTAGTAACCTAAAGATACAGTCCAGCGAATATTCCTGGAAATTGTTAGTGAGGGTAATAACAGTGCTATACTACTCAATCCCTGATTCTTAATCGACAGTATCCAATGCATCAGACATACTTCCCACATCAAAATGAATGTACTCCAAAACAAATTTAAGCATGAGAAAAATAAACTATAGAAAGAAAAAAACTTGTGTAAGGCACAGCAACAAGCTGTTCGCTGAACTCTCCCCCCCTCCCCGTATACCACCCCTAACTTCGGCATACTTAAATCCCAAACTATCGTTTCTATCTCTCAAGGGCTAAATACTAAACAAAACCCTTAACCAAAGTCAAGCGATCAAGAGAAAGAAAAGAAAAGTCCTGAGCCACCAACGCCAAGGGGGGGCTCCCTGGACAATGGGTAGATGCCTCTGGTGGTCCCAACCGATCATTAGACAGTGCAGGGCCTCAATCCGGGGCCATCTGGCGCGCTCCCGGAGCATATCTGTCCAGCCATTGGGCCGCCTCTCTAGGGGAATTGAAGAATTTGGTTTCCCCGTCCGCTACCACCCGGAGTCGGGAGGGGAATAGCATAGAGTAGGAGACGTTCAGGTCTCTGAGGCGCCTCTTGATAGGCATAAACTGGGCTCGATCCTTCTGGACTTCCGCGGCAAAATCAGGAAAAGCAGACACGGTAACCCCGTTTCTGGTAAGGGGGCCTTTTGTGCGTCCCAACCGGAGGACCGAGTCACGGTCCTTATAATGCAGAAATTTGGCGATGAAGGTGCGCGGAGGGGCGCCAGGAGGTAGAGGACGAGATGGTATCCGGTGTGCACGCTCCACCGTAAACTGTGCCGTGAAGGATTCAGCGCCGTACAGTTCCTTAAGCCATGACTCCAGGAAGACCTCAGGCTGGGAGCCCTCCTCCTTCTCCGGCAGGCCCACAAATCGCACATTATTTCTACGCAGCCGACCCTCCATGTCTAGTAATTTGGATTGAAGGGATGTTACTTGCTGGGTTACCGTGGAAATAGATTGTTTCATAGGACCGCACATATCCTCCAGATTCGAGACACGGGTTTCTGCCTCTCCCACTCTCTCTCGTATGCGCTGGACGTCCTGCCGAAGCAGTGAGAGATCACACTGCACTTTCTCCATCTTATCTGAAAGACGCTGTTCCGATCCAGCTATTGCCTCCAGCACTTGTTGAAGAGATGGAGCTGCGGGTGTGTTAGGGGATTTAGCAGCTGTTGCAGATGGGGAGTAGGAGTGGGACGGAGAGGCCCCCTGCGAAGCGGCCTGCGAGGCCCGTTGGTTTAGTGGGTTAGGTTGTCTGGCAAATTTCTCCAGCTTCGCGCAGCCGTGCGCTGGCCATCCCGAACCATGACGGACAATAGGTAGTAACAGACACTCCGGTATAATCTCAGGTCAAAAGCGTAGAAGGAGACTTCAGCAATGAGTGAATTTTAGGGTTGTAATAAGCAGAAACACATCCGCAGCTGGTCTCCAAAGTAGTAGGCAAATGTAAAAGAAAGTACTGGCAGCGTCCCAGAATATAGGTGAGAGCAGGAGCGATGCAGTTATTTAGTATGTAAAATAAGACAGCAACTGAAGTCAAAGTGTAATTTGATCCCAGGAGGTAGAAGTCACTCACCAGTTACATATCAGTCAGCCTTTAAGTGAGAGCTGGAAGCAGCAGTCCAGAGCAGTGGGGCCGGGAATCTCCAAAATTGAGGCCGGGGATCCGGAGGAGGTATAGGCCGCAAATCCGGAAGTATGTCTCCTCGGCCGTACAGACCCCGGGGAGAGCGGGGAAATCGCCTGCCGGTGCCCTGCAGCGTAGGGAAGAAAAGCAGGGTATTCAGGCACACCAAAGGGGCCAGGATATTACAGGAGGATGTTTAATCCAGGGAGCTCCCGGGATCTGCTTCCTACTCCTGTGCTGCCGTGGCCACGCCCCCGTGTATATACTTTTTAATGTATTCTCCAGCCTCCTATCAGCTGGATCCTTGAGGGCGGCCGTATCAGGAGACGGTAACGCCACTTGCTTTGATAAGCGTGTGAGCGCCTTATCCACCCTAGGAGGTGTTTCCCAGCGCGCCCTAACCTCTGGCGGGAAAGGGTATAATGCCAATAACTTCTTTGAAATTAGCAGTTTTCTATCTGGGGTAACCCACGCTTCATCACACACTTCATTCAGTTCCTCTGATTCAGGAAAAACTATCGGTAGTTTTTTTACACCCCACATAATACCCCTTTTTGTGGTACTTGCAGTATCAGAGATATGCAAAGCCTCCTTCATTGCCGTGATCATATAACGTGTGGCCCTACTGGAAAATACGTTTGTTTCTTCACTGTCGACACTGGATTCAGTGTCAGTGTCTGGGTCTGTGTCGACCGACTGAGGTAAAGGGCGTTTTACAGCCCCTGACGGTGTCTGAGACGCCTGGACAGGTACTAACTGGTTTGCCGGCTGTCTCATGTCGTCAACCGACTTTTGTAGCGTGCTGACACTATCCCGTAATTCCATAAACAAAGCCATCCATTCTGGTGTCGACTCCCTAGGGGGTGACATCACCATTACAGGCAATTGCTCCGCCTCCACGCCAACATCGTCCTTATACATGTCGACACACACGTACCGACACACAGCAGACACACAGGGAATGCTCTGATAGAAGACAGGACCCCACTAGCCCTTTGGGGAGACAGAGGGAGAGTTTGCCAGCACACACCCAAGCGCTATAAATATATATAGGGACAACCTTAATAAGTGTGTTCCCTTTATAGCAGCTCAAATATTATAAATATCGCCAATAAGTGCCCCCCCTCTCTGTTTTTACCCTGTTTCTGTAGTGCAGTGCAGGGGAGAGTCCTGGGAGCCTTCCTCGCAGCGGAGCTGGGCAGGAAAACGGCGCTGTGTGCTGAGGAGAATAGGCCCCGCCCCCCTTTTCGGCGGGCTTCTTCTCCCGGTTTTTTTGGAACCTGGCAGGGGTTAAATACATCCATATAGCCCCAGGGGCTATATGTGATATATTTTAGCCAGAATAGGTATATTACATTGCTGCCCAGGGCGCCCCCCCCAGCGCCCTGCACCCTCAGTGACCGCTGGTGTGAAGTGTGCGGAGAGCAATGGCGCACAGCTGCAGTGCTGTGCGCTACCTCATGAAGACTGAGACGTCTTCTGCCGCCGGTTTCTGGACCTCTTCTCTAGTCGGCATCTGCAAGGGGGGCGGCGGCGCGGCTCCGGTGACCCATCCAGGCTGTACCTGTGATCGTCCCTCTGGAGCTAGTGTCCAGTAGCCTAAGAAGCAAATCCATCCTGCACGCAGGTGAGTTCACTTCTTCTCCCCTAAGTCCCTCGTTGCAGTGAGCCTGTTGCCAGCAGGACTCACTGAAAATAAAAAACCTAACAAACTTTTTCTAAGCAGCTCTTTAGGAGAGCCACCTAGATTGCACCCTGCTCGGACGGGCACAAAAACCTAACTGAGGCTTGGAGGAGGGTCATAGGGGGAGGAACCAGTACACACCACCTAGTGGTCAAACTTTTAAATTTTGTGCCCTGTCTCCTGCGGAGCCGCTATTCCCCATGGTCCTGACGGAGTCCCAGCATCCACTAGGACGTCAGAGAAATGTATAATAAAATAAAAATAAATAAACACACAGCTGCCTGGCTGCCTTACAAGGAATGCTGCTGCACTACCTCAGATACTCTGCAGTTTAGAAGCATGGTCACGCGATGCTCCGGCGCCGGTAGCAAAAAGAAACAGCTGGGCTGCCCGTGAATGAGAGAGGAAGATGGCCCCTTCTCCTTCTCCAGACTCCTCCACTGCATCCTCCTCCCCCTCTGGCCAGACCGCAGCTCTGCACACCAGCTCAGCTTCATTCTGTTAAGGGGAACCGGCGGCTTCCAGCGCGCCAGCAGGTGGCATGTAATGAGTCAGTCTGACTCATTGTAGTGCCTCCGGCTGTGGGCCCCTTCATCGTGGAGGGGCCCTGGTGCATTGCACCGGTTGCACCGCTGCAAGTTCCACCCCTGAACCTACGATAATAGCCCACCAGACCAAAGAATGTCCTGAGTTGCGACATACATTTTAGCTTAGGCCATGTGAGGACTGCTTCCACCTTGCTGGGTTGAGGGTTAACTTGCCCTTGGCATACAACATACCCCAGATACTTTGCCTCCACAGTTACGATGGCACACGTCTCCAGGTTAGCTGTGAACCCTTGTGCCTGTAGAGACTGTAACACTGCATCCACCTTTGGAATGTGCGACTTTATACTGGAACAAACCCACTGTGGTAGAGAAGGCTGTTATTGCTTTTGCAGCTTCCATCAGAGGAATTTGCCAGTACCTCTTCAGTAAATCTAGCGTAGTTAGATACTGGCTTATTGCTAAGTTTTCTACCAGTTCATCAACCCGGGCCTTAGGATAGGAATCAAACCAAGGAACTTTATTTAACTTTCTGAAGTCATTACAGAATCTCAAAGCTCCGAAAGGCTTGGGCTCTAAAAAAAAATGGGATTATTCCATTCACTGTTTGACTACTCTATGACCCCCAAGCGCCGCATCACTTACAGTTCCCATTTTACTGCTGCCTGTTGGGCCTCAGATATACAATATGGCCTTAATTTTATCACCACCCCAGGTGGAGTAACATTGTCATGCTGTATGATTTGAGTTTTCCCCAGGAGGGCAGAGAACACAACCTGGTACTGTGCTACTAAGTTTACCATTTCTTGTTTCTGGCTAGGACTCAGTTACTTTAGTAAGCACCTGACATTCTGGAGTTTTCACGGCCACTAAAGAGGGCTGACTGGCACTTTCCAAGGCTTCAACAAATTCACATGGTAGACTTTTACCTCTTTCCTTCTACCTTCCTGCCGTACCTAGACACAAGTATCAGTACCTTGTCGCCCCTATTAAAAGTCCGGTTGACTGCGTTCTTGATTCTGTTGAGCTCTTACCATATGCTTGGTCAGAAGTGGCACAATTTGCCGTAGGGGCCCTACTCATTTGACGATGCGCCGCCGAGGTGCCCGACGGCCGAAACGGCCGACGAGCGACCCGGCGGCGGGGGGGCAGTGAAGTTTCTTCACTCCCCCCGTCACGCGGCTGCATTGAAGTGCAGGCAAATATGGACGAGATCGTCCATATTGGCCTGCATGCACAGCCGACGGGAGACCAGCGATGAACGAGCGCGGGGCCGCGCATCGTTCATCGCTGGAGTCTCCACACTGAAAGATATGAACGAGTTCTCGTTCATCTATGAACGAGATCGTTCATATCTTTCAGAAAATCGGCCAGTGTGTAGGGTCTATTAGACAGCCATACAATTGGGACACAAACTGAATGATGTTAGGCTCTTCGGACAATTGCTGCTCCCACCCATCTTTTAATAGATCTAGTATCCCTCTGCGTTGTCTACCATAGAGGAGTTTGAGGGGTCTAAACCCCATACAGTCTCTATATAAAGTCTATATAAATGATATAAAGGATGATAATAATAATAATAATAATAATAATAATAATAATAAAAAAGAGGCTTGGGGTACCTCTCAAACTGCAAACATTAGCTAAGGTAAGAGTAGGTCCTAATTTCGCTTCTCAGGTGACACTGCCCTTTTTGTCATCTGCATAAGGGTTCTGTTAAAGCATTCGAACAAGCCATCTGTCTGCGGGAGGTAAACCAAAGTGGTAATTCTATCCACCTTTAACAGGCGACACAGGTATTTCATTAATTTAGACACAAAAGGGGTACCTTAGTCGGTCAGGACCTCTATTGGTATTCCTAGACGGGTATACAGCATCAAGAACTCCCGGACAATAGTGCTAGATTTCATGTTACATAGTGGTATGGCCTCCGGGTACCCGGTGGAGTAGTCCACCATCACCAATATTTACTGATGCCCATGATCCAATTTTTCTACTGGCCCTATCAGATCTATAAAAATTGGCTCAATAGGCATGGAAATTATAGTCAGGAAAACCAAGGGCGCCCCAAATTCTGTCTGGGGTGCATTCTTTTGGTACACTGGGCATTCATGACAATATTTTTTTTACTGCAGCATGAATGCCTGGCCAGGAGAACCATAGCTGGATACGCTGGAGAGTTTTCTCCTCCCCTAAATGGCCACCCCATAAATGCATGTGAGCCGCCCTCAATACCAGCTGCTCGTGTTTTCGGGGAATCAGCAACTGGTCTACCCTTTTACCTTGCAAATAAGTTACAAGGTAAAACAAATTGTTTTTCACATAAAGTAAGGTACACCTTCAGGTGGTAAAGCAGAGTTTACCTTACCATTTACCACTACCACATTTTAAAAAGTATTGGACAAGTTGCCATCGTTATGTTGATCTCGCCTAAAGTCCTGCAAAGACACTCTTTCGCAAATGGTGGACTAATGTGTCTCAATCTCACTGGCAAGAGAGGGCTTTACAGTCAGTCATACAACCTTGGCTTCCAGTAGATTTTGGCCCCTGCGACAGCTCAACCTCTGTCTGTCTGCCAATGTCATGCCAGGTAACAAACTCTTGCAACAGTGGGAAGTCCTGGACCAGGATTAGTGGATAAGGAGGTTTGGAAGCTACTGTTGCTACCATTTTTACTGGTCTTCCTTTAATCACCACTGGCAGGTGCACTCATGGGCATTCTTCTATGTCACCAAGTATACACAGCACCTTTTCCAGAAGCACAACCTGGCCAGACCCGGGAAGAACCAGGTTAGCAGAGATGATGGACAATTCATTGCCAGTATCAACGAAGGCCCAGATATCCCAGCCTTCAATCTGTACCATCAGATGAAACAGGGTAGTTTCAGCTGGGGAAATAATTCCAGGTGCCATACTGAATGAATACAGGCTGTGCTGTTTTCCCTGAGCTGCAGTCCACTAGCTCACCCTGCTTCAGGAAGTACCGCTGTGCATGACTGGGCTATCTGCACTCAAAACATATGACTGGAAACGGGCTGTTTGCTTTAACAATGGGGATCTGGGTACTGGGCTTAGGTACTGGCTGTAACCCTTGCTTGGCTTTATTAAATTTTCCCAGAGTCAGGTACCTCTCAATCACCGCTGCTAGCTCCTCAATTGTCTGGGGGTCATCCTGCAAAGGCCCAGTGTTTTACACCACGGTCTAATACCCATATAGCCTGGTCGAGAGCCATCACTTCTACTACCCACTGAGAAGAGTTTTTATCTGTCTGTAACCAGGTTTTACTCAGTCTGGCCAATTATGCCAGTTTGACCAATGGAGGCTCAGATGGGTTCAGCTGCAACTCATAATATTCTTGGGCTTTGCTGGGACCCGTCACCCCAATCCTGCTGAGTATAGCTTCCTTCAAGCAAGGCTAGGAGCTGACTTCAGACAACTTTAACTCAACATAGGCTCTCTGTGACTCCCCTGTGCGATAAGGAGCTAATCTAACCCTTGATTTCTGGTATCAAATATGTCGCCCAAGACTAGTTAACCCTTGCAGAACTACAGCTACATTCAAAATGGTAAATTATAATATGGTGGTTGTCCCCACTTTGCCAGCGTATTTCATTCACAAATCAATGTTGGGCCAGGCAGAATACATGTGGGTGATATGCAAGTGACCATGTTCTGTTGATTGCAGGTCTCACAATTGTGTCTCAAGACTAGTTAACTCTTGCAAAACTAAAGCTGCTTATTAAAAATGGTAAAATATGGTGTGTGTGTGTGCCCACTTTGCCAGTGTATTTCATGCCCAAAACAGCATTGGGCCAGGCAGAATACAAGTGGGTCATATGTAAGTGACCACGCTTTGTTGATTTCAGGTGTCAAATTTGTGGCCCAAGACTAGTTAACCCTTGCAAAACTACAGCTACTTATTCAAAATGGCAATTTATAAAATGGTGTTTGTGCCCACTTTGCCAGTGTATTTTATGCCCAAAACAGCATTGGGCCAAGCAAAATACAAGTGGGTCATATGTAAGTGACCACCCTCTGTTGATTTCAGGTGTCAAATTTGTGGCCCAAGACTGGTTAACCCTTGCAAAACTACAGCTACTTATTCAAAATGGTAAATTATGGTGTTTGTGCCGACTTTGCCAGTGTATTTCATGCCCAAAACAGTGTTGGGCCAAGAAAATACAAGTGGGTCATATGTAAGTGACCACGCTTTGTTGATTTCAGGTGTCAAATTTGTGGCCCAAGACTAGTTAACCCTTGCAAAACTACAGCTACTTATTCAAAATGGCAATTCATAAAATGGGGTTTGTGCCCACTTTGCCAGTGTATTTTATGCCCAAAACAGCGTTGGGCCAGGCAAAATACAAATGGGTCATATGCAAGTGAATACACTCTGTTGATTTGTGGGGTCAAATGTGTGGCCCAAGACTAGTTAACCCTTGCAAAACTGCAGCTACTTATTCAAAATAGTAAAATATGGTGTGTATGCCCACTTTGCCAGTGTATTTCATGCCCAAAACAGCGTTGGGCCAAGCAAAATACAAGTGGGTCATATGCAAGGGACCCTACTCTGTTGATTTCAGGTGTCAAATTTGTGACCCAAGACTCATTAACCCTTGCAAAACTGAATGATCTGAATAAGAAGCTGGATTTCGAATAAGAAGTGAATAAGAAGCTAGAGCTTGAATAAGAAGTGAATAAGAAGCTGGCCGAATAAAAAGCTAACTTCAGCCTCGTAATGAATTGTGTGAATGCATACCTCCCAACATGACCTTCTCAAGTAAGGACAGAATGCTCTGCTCCTGGACTTTTTTCTTAATTTATGATTGCCATCACCTGTGCTGAAACACCTTTCTTATCCATTAACCTGTTCAACACAGGTGCCAGCAATCATAAATTAAGAGAAAAGTCCAGAAGCAGCGCATTGTGTCCCTCGTGGAGAGGGTCATGTTGGGAGGTCTGTGAATGTGCACACACTTTATTTAATGCACAAAGTTATTCAAAATATTAGCTAAAATTACCTTCAGGCTGTGTGTATAAGGTGCATAGGAAACATGAATGCATTCTGTGTTTAGACTTTGGTCCCATCGCCATGATATATCAGAATGGTATTCGATTATTCCAAAATACGTAAAAATCCGATATCCAAAATACTTGTGGTCCCAAGCATTTTTGATAAGGGATAATCAATCTGTATAGTCAAAACCGCAAGGATAAATCTCACCGTGTGAGTACACACCTGACGTTTCATATAGTGCTGGATATGTTAATATATCTCTACCATTGTGCATTATACAAATTAGCACCATTAATTCAAATGCACAAACAACACAACCGATTTGCGATTTCCCGTATCAACAAATAGACAGGCTTACCTGGAGGCCCTGTTAAGAACACATGTCTATACATTGTTTTGCACTGCTGAATGCTCCCACGGTCTCTCAAACTCATTTAGTACAACCCGCCCACTGTGAAAGAAGTGATAACGCAACAGGAAGAGCTCAAATGTGCATTTAAATAAAAATAGCCACCGAACCGAGCCTAGTTAGACTGCAAACAAAATAATGATTTCCGTCAATCGGGGATGTTAAGTGGACTCGTAAAGTAAATATGACTAAAATTTACATTGCGTTACAATACACTAAGCATTCCTGCCCTTAGTAAGCATGGCGGTTTCTGATCATAGTATAGCATAAGAAGGCGGCTTCCACATTTACCGGAAATTAAGTGGGTGACATCATCTGCCTCTACCCGGTCCCGGACACGGGAGGGTCCTTTCAAGCGCCTGAACCGGGAACAGTGTGTATTATTCTGCATTTGCTGGTAGTGTCAGAATGGCGGAAGCTAGCGCCTCGGTGCTGAGACTGAGAAAACAGCTGGAATATGGCAACTTCCAAGCGGAACAATACGTTAAGCATCTCTCCCAACAGTCGGACGGGGACCGCGATCTGCAGGAGCACCGGCAGCGTATCCAGAGTCTGGCGGACGAAACGGCGCAGAGCCTGAAGCGCAACGTTTACCAGAACTACCGACAGTTCATTGAAACCGCCAGGGAGATCAGCTACTTGGAGGGGGAGATGTATCAGCTCAGCCACATCCTTACCGAGCAGAAGGGGATTATGGAGAGCGTCGCCCAGAACCTGCTGCACACCGACCGATCTGATGCCGCACGGGAGCTGAAAGCTGCTTACCACAAGGCCGAGGGGGAGAAATCTAGTAACCCGACCCTGCTGGAAAAAGTGGAGGGCTGCAAAAATCTATTGGAGACACCGGGAAGGTACAACATGTTTTAGTGTATGTTTTTCTGCCTTATGTATGTGTTAAGTGATCGCGCCAAGCAAAAAAAATTGTGGGTCCAGGGGATTCCTCACTTTGGGGTCTATTCATGTACAAAACGAAATCATAATTGCTACTTATCACTATACATCGCATCGCTTCGATGCGATGTATAGCCGTGATAAGTAGCAATTCATGTATACTTACCCTTCCGACGATGCGCTGCGGTGTCTGGGGCTCCCACGGTGACGTCTTCTCCGGCGGTCCCTCTCTGCGATGCGCGGGGTCCAGCGACGGGTCCCTTTGCGCATGCGCAGCTTGATGACCTCCCGGCAGGCCGCAGTGGTTGCTGGGAGGTCGGGGGGCGGAGCCAGCGTGAGGTGCAGAGCAGCGATCAGGGAAGCATTGAGCTTCCCTGACGTCTCCGCACCGCAGTTCAGGTTCGCCATCTGAGGACGGCGTAACCTGAACTCCATGGAGAAGCGGAAAGCAGAGCTTTCCGCACCTTCATGAATCGCACTCACCATACAAAGGTATGGTGATGCGATTCAGGCACAGAGCGGGGGTACCGCTGGAGAAGTCAGAGACTTCTCCACGGTAACCGGCTCTGTGAATTGCGGTAAGCAGAGAAAAGCCCCGTTTACCGCAAAACAGGGCTTTTCTCTGCTTCATGAATAGACCCCTTTAAAACGTCGGGGTCCTACTCCACTGTTTCTGGGTCCCATTCCCAGGTGAAGGCAGGCGGCAATTTGGTCAGTGCTGGGGTCACGTGGCACCGTGGGCAGTGCTGTGGGCATTTAACAGTTGGGGTAGAGGGGAGTAAGGGCAGGCAGTATTGGTGGTAGGGACGGCATAATGCAGTCAGCAGTTGAGACCGTGCTATATGCACGGAGGGGGCTAGGGACAAGCAATACTGGTGGTCGTTAGGGGGGTAAGGGTAGGTTTCAGCTGGTGCAAGGAGAGTCTTAAGGTGGGTACACACTATTAGATATATCTATGTACGGATCGGGCAGTGTGTTGTGCATACACACTGCCCGATCCGTCGGAGGGACTGACGTCATGAACTGGGCGGGCACCCGCCCAGTTCACCGGTCGATCACCGCCGGCCGCCGCAGCATGTGTACGGGCGGTCGGACGACCGCCCCGTACACACAGCGATGCGCCAATATATCGGTAGATATATTGGCCGTCTGCTGTGCTGCACGGCCGACGCGATACGTCTGTGAACGACGGAGTTCACAGACGTATCGCCCGTACACACTGGCCGACGGTCCCGCGATGTATCGGCCGTCCAAGAGAACCGCCGATACATCGACCAGTGTGTACGGGCCTTTAGGAGCAGCCAGTACTGGGGGCGATGGTAGAAATCACCGGAGTAAGTACTGTAGGCAAGGAGGGGGTTAGGGGAATGCAGTGCTGCGGGATTAGGAAGGGAGTAAGGGTAGATACCAGTTTAAAGTTGTAGCAGCCGGACCCATTTCCCCGCCCACTTGATAGCCAGTCACGCTGTTTGCATTGAAACTCTCCAAGGCGTCTCCACCCCCTTCCCCACCATTTTCCAGTTTAGCAGCACCCGCTTACACTTACATCCTCTCAGAGAGTAAGTGCTGACAGTCTTCTCAGCTCCTCTAGTGGTACGCCGGTTCCTCCTGAAAGTGCCGTCTCCGCACCGGATGCCGCCTCCTCTTTCTCCTGCTGGGGTCATCTCCACGTCAAGTACAGAGTCCTTTGTATCCTACCCGAGGCCATCTCTACGTGTTTACTCCTTCCTTCTCCTACTGGGGCTGTCTCCAGGCTGTCAGCCGGGTGCCCCTCCTTCCCAGTGGCGTGAGGTCAGTGGCTGGTGAGGCACTACAGCCATAATGTCCGCCGAATCCTGCTGAAGACCCCTACCGTTGCCGAGTCAATGCCCGCTACTGCCCCTGAGCCAATGGCTTACAAATTCCCCCACTATCAACTGACCCAGCCCTCCGCCACTAATTTGCATCTCAGTCCGATGCCGCCAATGACCGCTGCCTGCCTGCTTATCATACTTGTGATATATTATTTAAAAAAAAAGATTTTAAACCTACCGGTAAATCTTTTTCTCCTAGTCCGTAGAGGATGCTGGGGACTCCGTAAGGACCATGGGGTATAGACGGGCTCCGCAGGAGACATGGGCACTATAAAGAACTTTAGATGGGTGTGCACTGGCTCCTCCCTCTATGCCCCTCCTCCAGACCTCAGTTAGAGAACTGTGCCCAGAGGAGACGGACAGTACGAGGAAAGGATTTTTGTTAATCTAAGGGCAAGATTCATACCAGCCCACACCATCCACACCGTATAACCTGGAATATACGCAACCAGTTAACAGTATGAACAAAACAGCATCAGCCAAAGACTGATCTCAACTGTAACATAACCCTTATGTAAGAAATAACTATATACAAGCCTTGCAGAAATATGTCCGCACTGGGACGGGCGCCCAGCATCCTCTACGGACTAGGAGAAAAAGATTTACCGGTAGGTTTAAAATCTCTTATTTTCTCTTACGTCCTAGAGGATGCTGGGGACTCCGTAAGGACCATGGGGATTATACCAAAGCTCCAGACCGGGCGGGAGAGTGCGGATGACTCTGCAGCACCGATTGAGCAAACATGAGGTCCTCGTCAGCCAGGGTATCAAACTTGTAGAACTTTGCAAAAGTGTTTGAACCAGACCAAGTCACTGCTCGGCAAAGCTGTAATGCCGAGACGCCTCGGGCAGCCGCCCAAGAAGAGCCCACCTTCCTAGTGGAATGGGCCTTTACCGAATTTGGTAACGGCAATCCAGTCGTAGAATGAGCCTGCTGAATCGTGTTACAGATCCAGCGAGCAATAGTCTGCTTAGAAGCAGGAGCGCCAACCTTGTTGGCTGCATACAGGACAAACAGTGCCTCTGTTTTCCTAACCCGAGCCGTCCTGGCTACATACATTTTTAAGGCCCGGACTACATCAAGGGACTTGGAATCCTCCAAGTCATTCGTAGCCACAGGTACCACAATAGGTTGGTTCATATGAAACGATGAAACCACCTTAGGCAAAAATTGAGGACGAGTCCTTAATTCTGCTCTATCCACATGGAAAATCAGATAGGGGCTTTTGTGAGACAAAGCCGCCAATTCGGACCCCCGCCTTGCAGATGCCAAGGCCAACAACATGACCACCTTCCAAGTGAGAAATGTTAATTCAACCGTTTTGAAGAGGTTCAAACCAGTGAGATTTTAGGAACTGTAACACCACGTTAAGGTCCCATGGTGCCACTGGAGGCACAAAAGGAGGCTGTATGTGCAGCACTCCCTTTACAAAAGTCTGGATTCTGGGAGAAAAGCCAATTCCTTCTGAAAGAAAATAGACAGGGCCGAAATCTGTACCTTAATGGAGCCTAATTTTAGGCCAATATCCACTCCTGTCTGTAGAAAGTGGAGAAAACGGCCCAGATGGAAATCTTCCGTAGGAGCATTCTTGGATTCACACAAAGATACATACTTTCTCCAGATACGGTGATAATGTTTCGCCGTCACCTCCTTCCTAGCCTTTATCAGAGTAGGGATGACTTCTTCCGGAATGCCTTTCCCAGCTAGGATTCGGTGTTCAACCGCCATGCCGTCAAACGTAACCGCGGTAAGTCTTGGAACACGCAGGGCCCCTGTTGCAACAGGTACTCCCTGAGAGGAAGAGGCCACGGATCTTCTGTGAGCATTTCCTGAAGATCTGAATACCAGACCCTTCGAGGCCAATCTGGAACAATGAGTATTGTCTGCACTCTTTTTCGTCTTATGATTCTCAATATCTTTGAGATGAGTGGAAGAGGAGGTAACACACAGACCGACTGAAACACCCACGGTGTCACCAGGGCGTCCACTGCTACTGCCTGAGGGTCCCTTGACCTGGCACAATACCTCCGAAGCTTCTTGTTGAGGCGTATTGCCATCAGGTCTATTTGAGGAAGTCCCCAATGACTTGTTATCTCTGCAAAAACTTCCTGATGAAGTCCCCACTCTCCTGGATGGAGATCGTGTCTGCTGAGGAAGTCTGCTTCCAAGTTGTCCACTCCCGAAATGAAGACTGCTGCCAAAGCGCTTATGTGATTTTCCGCCCAGCGCAGAATCCTGGTGGCTTCCGCCATTGCCACTCTGCTCCTTGTTCCGCCTTGGCGGTTTACATGAGCCACGGCTGGGACGTTGTCTGATTGAATCAGAACCGGTAGGTCGCGAAGAAGATCCTCCGCTTGACGTAGGCCGTTGTATATGGCCCTCAATTCCAGTACGTTGATGTGTAGACAAGCCTCCTGGCTTGACCATATCCCCTGAAAGTTTCTTCCTTGTGTGACTGCTCCCCATCCTCAGAGGCTCGTGTCCGTGGTCACCAGAACCCAGTCTTGAATGCCGAACCTGCGACCCTCTAGAAGGTGAGCACTCTGAAGCCACCACAGGTGAGACACCCTGGCCCTGGGGGACTGGCTTATTTTTCTGATGAATTTGAAGATGGGACCCGGACCACTTGTCCAGAAGGTCCCACTCAAACGTCCTCGCATGAAACCTGCCGAAGGGGATGGCCTCGTAGGCCGCCACCATTTTCCCCAGTACTCGAGTGCATTGATGGACTGACACTCTTTTCGGTTTTAACAGGTCTCTGACCATGTTCTGGAGTTCCTGTGCTTTTTCCATTGGGAGAAAAATCCTCTCTTGTACCGTGTCCAGAATCATGCCTAAGAAAGATAGCCGAGTCGTTGGAGCCAACTGTGACTTTGGTAGATTTGGAATCCAGCCATGTTGCTGAAGCACTCTCAGGGAGAGCGACACGCTTTTCAGCAACTGATCTCTCGATCTCGCTTTTATCAGGAGATTGTCCAAGTACGGGATAATTGTGACTCCCTGCCGGCGCAGGAGCACCATCATTTCCGCTATTACCTTGGTGAAAATCCTCGGGGCCGTGGAAAGCCCAAACGGCAACGTCTGAAACTGGTAATGACAGTCCTGTACAGCGAATCTCCGGTACGCCTGATGAGGAGGATATGTGGGGACATGAAGGTATGCATCCTTTATGTCTAGAGACACCATAAAATCCCCCCCCCCCCCCCCTCCCTTCCAGGCTGGAGATAACTGCCCAGAGCGATTCCATCTTGAATTTGAACTTTTTCAAGTACTGGTTTAGGGATTTTAAATTTAGAATGGGTCTGACCGAGCCATCCGGTTTCGGGACCACAAATAGGGTTGAATAGTACCCCTTCCCCTGTTGAACTAGGGGAACCTCGACAACCACTTGTTGTTGACACAGTTTTTGAATTGCAGCTAAAACTATCCCCCTTTCTGGGGAAGAAGCTGGTAAGGCCGATTTGAAAAACCGGCGAGGAGGCACGTCTTCGAATTCCAGCTTGTATCCTTGAGATACAATTTCTATCGCCCAAGGATCCACATCTGACTGAACCCAGACGTGGCTGAAAAGTCGAAAATGTGCCCCCCACCGGCGCGGACTCCCTCAGTGGAGTCCCGGCGTCATGCGGTGGATTTAGTAGAAGCCGGGAAGGACTTCTGCTCCTGGGAACTAGCCGTAGCAGGCATTCTTTTCCCTCTACCCTTACCTCTGGCGAGGAAGGAAGAGCCCCGACCTCTTCTGGACTTAAGCAACCGAAAGGACTGCATCTGATATTGCGGCGTTTTCTTTTGCTGCAGGGAAACATAAGGTAAAAAAGTAGATTTACCCGCGGTAGCTGTGGAAACCAGGTCCGCGAGACCTTCCCCAAATAAATCCTCACCTTTTGTAAGGCAAAACTTCCATATGCCTCTTTGAGTCGGCATCACCCGTCCATTGGCGGGTCCACAGGGCTCGCCTAGCAGAAATCGCCATGGCGTTAGCTCTCGAACCTAGCAGACCAACGTCTCTCTGAGCGTCTCTCATATATAAGACTGCGTCTTTAATGTGACCTAAGGTCAATAAATTGGTATCCCTATCCAGGGTATCAATGTCAGCTGACAAAGTATCCGTCCAAGCTGCTACAGCGCTACAAACCCAAGCTGACGCTATTGCCGGTCTGAGCAAGACACCCGTATGTGCATAAATTGATTTTAAGGTAGTTTCCTGTCTACGATCAGCAGGATCCTTGAGGGCTACCGTGTCTGGAGACGGCAGTGCCACCTTTTTGGACAAGCGTGTTAACGCCTTGTCCACCCTGGGTGAGGATTCCCACCGTAACCTGTCCTGCGCAAGGAAAGGATACGCCATCAGAATTCTCTTGGGAATCTGCAGTTTCTTGTCTGGAGTTTCCCAAGCCTTTTCAAATAACGCGTTCAGCTCATGAGATGGGAGAAAGGTTACCTCAGCTTTCTTTTCCTTAAGCATGTATACCCTCTTGTCAGGGACAGAGGGGTCATCTGTGATATGTAAAACATCCTTTTTTGCAATAATCATATAATGAATACTTTTGGCCACCCTTGGGTGTAACCTCGCATCATCGTAATCGACACTGGAGTCAGAATCCGTGTCGGTATCAGTGTCTGCTACTTGGGACAGGGGACGTTTCTGAGACCCTGAAGGGCCCTTTTCTATCCCTGGACTCTGCTTTGTCCAATCTCTGATGTAATAAGGATACATTTACATTTAAAACATTCAACATATCCAACCAATCAGGTGTCGGCGTTGCCGACGGAGACACCACAGTCATCTGCTCCACCTCCTCCTTAGATGAGCCTTCCGCTTCAGACATGCCGACACATACGTACCGACACCCACACACACTCGGGGATATATCTGTATGGAGACAGTTCCCCAATAAGGCCCTTTGGAGAGACAGAGAGAGAGTATGCCAGCACACACCCAGCGCCACCTGACACTGGAAACAAAATTCTCAGTAACAGCGCATATATCTATCTATCTCTATCTCGAAAATAGAATAATGGGGGGCGCCAATAGTGCATTAAAAGATGACAATTTATTGACACATCATAAAACACAGGTCTAAAAATTTAAGCGTACCAAAGGGTAGGGGCGTGGCTTATGGATGGACGCTGAACAAGGCAACATGCAGTGGTGAATCCATCTTGTATCTTTGATTTTAAAACGAATGTATCAGCGGTGATTATACCGCCATCTTTGGTACGCTTACATTTTTAGACCTGTGTTTTTTTTATGATGTGTCAATAAATTGTCATCTTTTAATGCGCTATTGGCGCCCCCCATTATTCTATTTTCTCTAGACATAATCTTTCCCCGTTGGGAGACGGGAGAACGGGGTGGACGACAGCTGATCTAAACAGCAGTGTGCAGCCAGATTATTTGGAGACTTTACCTGTTTTAATTTGGATCTAACAATCTGGTCTTGGACTTGTAGTTCCACAAACATTCTCCATTTAAACACGGTTTGCGCTCACACCTACAATTTCTTATATATATATATATATATATATATATATATCTCTAACGTCCTAGTGGATGCTGGGAACTCCGTAAGGACCATGGGGAATAGCGGGCTCCGAAGGAGGCTGGGCACTCTAGAAAGATTTATGACTACCTGGTGTGCACTGGCTCCTCCCACTATGACCCTCCTCCAAGCCTCAGTTAGATCTTGTGCCCGGCCGAGGTTGGATGCACACTAGGGGCTCTCCTGAGCCCTTAGAAAGAAAGTATAGATTTAGGTTTTTTATTTTCAGTGAGACCTGCTGGCAACAGGCTCACTGCAGCGAGGGACTAAAGGGAGAAGAAGCGAACTCGCCTGCTTGCAGCCGGATTGGGCTTCTTAGGCTACTGGACACCATTAGCTCCAGAGAGATCGACCGCAGGCCCAGTCCTTGGTGTTCGGTCCCGGAGCCGTGCCGCTGTCCCCCTTACAGAGCCAGAAGCAAGAAGAGGTCCGGAAAATCGGCGGCAGAAGACATCAGTCTTCACCAAGGTAGCGCACAGCACTGCAGCTGTGCGCCATTGCTCCTCATACACACTTCACACTCCGGTCACTGAGGGTGCAGGGCGCTGGGGGGGGCGCCCTGAGAAGCAATAATAACACCTTGGCTGGCAAAAATACCACAATATATAGCCCCAGAGGCTATATATGTGGAAAATACCCCTGCCAGAATCCAGAAAAAAGCGGGAGAATAGTCCACGGAAAAGGGGCGGAGCTATCTCCTGCAGCACACTGGCGCCATTTCTCCTTCACAGATCCGATGGAAGGAAGCTCCCTGGCTCTCCCCTGCAGTCTACACTACAGAACAGGGTTAAAACAGAGAGGGGGGGCACTAAATTTAGGCGCAGTATAAATTATATAAAAGCAGCTATAGGGGACATAACTCAGTTAGTCCCTGCATTATATAGCGCTCTGGTGTGTGCTGGCATACTCTCACTCTGTCCCCCCAAAGGGCTTTTGTGGGTCCTGTCCTCATTGGAGCATTCCTTGTGTGTGTGCGGTGTGTCGGTACGGCTGTGTCGACATGTTTGATGAGGAGACTTATGTGGAGGCGGAGCAGATGCCGATAAATGAGATGTCGCCCCTGTGGGCCGACACCAGAGTGGATGGATAGGTGGAAGGTATTAACCGACAGTGTCAACTCCTTACATAAAAGGCTGGATGACGTAACAGCTATGGGACAGCCGGCTTCTCAGCCTGCGCCTGCCCAGGCGTCTCAAAGGCCATCAACGCTCCCTCAGATGGCAGACACAGATGTCGACACGGAGTCTGACTCCAGTGTCGACGAGGTTGAGACATGTACACAATCCACTAGGAACATCCGTTACATGATCCCGGCAATATAAAATGTGTTACACATTTCTGACATTAACCCAAGTACCACTAAAAACAAAGGGTTTTATGTGTGGGGAGAAAAAGCAGGCAGTGTTTTGTTCCCCCATCAAATGAGTGAATGAAGTGTGAAAAAGCGTGGGTTTCCCCGATAAGAAACTGGTAATTTCTAACAAGTTACTGATGGCGTACCCTTTCCCGCCAGAGGATAAGTTACGCTGGGAGATATCCCCTAGGGTGGATAAGGCGTTCACACGTTTGTCAAGGTGGCACTGCCGTCTTAGGATACGGCCACTTTGAAGGTACCTGCTGATAAATAGCATGAGGCTATCCTGAAGTCTGTATTTACACACTCAGGTACTAGACTGAGACCTGCAGTCTGCTGCAGCGTGGTCTGTACCCCTTTCAAACAGGGATACTATTTTGCGAACATAAGACGTCGTCTTATATATGAGGGATGCACAGAGGAATATTTTGCCGGCTGGCATCCTGAATTATTGCAATGTCCATTCTGTCAGGAGGGTATTGGAGACCCGACACTGGACAGGTGATGCTGACTTTAAAAGGCACATAGAGCCTTATAAGGGTGAGGAATTGGTTGGGGATGGTCTCTGGGACCTCGTATCCACAGCAACAGCTGGGATGAAAATATTTACCTCAGGTTTCCTCACAGCCTAAGAAAAGCACTGTATTATCAGGTACAGTCCTTTCGGCTTCAAAAAAGCAAGCAAACGAGGGAAGAGGGAAAAAAGCTGCACCAGCAGCCAGTTCCCAGAATCAAAATTCTTCCCATGCTTCCTCTGAGTACACCGCATGACGCGGGGGCTCCACAGGCGTAGCCAGGTACGGTGGGGGGCCGCCTCAAAAATTTCAGCGATCAGTGGGCTCGTTCACAGGTGGATCCCTGGATCCTTCAAGTAATATCTCAGGGGTACAAGCTGGAAGTCGAGGCGTCTCCCCCCCCCCGCCGTTTACTCAAATCTGCCTTGCCGATAACTCCCTCAGGCAGGGAGGCTGTGCTAGAGGCAATTCACAAGCTGTATTCCCAGCAGGTGATAGTCAAGGTGCCCCTACTTCAACAAGGACGGGGTTACTATTCCACACTGTTTGTGGTACCGAAACCAGCCGGTTCGGTGAGACCCATTTTAAAATGGAAATCCTTGAACACTTACATAACAAAGTTCAAGATGGAATCGCTCAGGGCGGTTATTGCAAGCCTGGACGAGGGGGATTACATGGTATCCCTGGACATCAAGGATGCTTACCTGCATGTCCCTATTTACCTTCCTCACCAGGAGTACCTCAGATTGTGGTACAGGATTGCCATTACCAATTCCAGACACTACCGTTTGGACTGTCCACGGCACCGAGGGTGTTTACCAAGGTAATGGCAGAAATAATGATACTCCTTCATAAAAAGGGAGTTTTTATTTATCCCATACTTGGACGATCTCCTTATAAAGGCAAGGTCCAGGGAGCAGTTACTGGTCTGAGTAGCACTATCTCAGGAGGTGCTACAACAGCATGGCTGGATTCTGAACATTCCTAAGTCACAGCTGGTTCCTTCCACTCGCTTACTGTTCCTGGGGATGATTTTGGACACAGAACAGAAAAAAGTGTTTCTCCCGCAGGAGAAAGCCAAGGAGCTGTCATCTCTAGTCAGAGACCTCCTAAAACCAAAAAGGGTATCGGTGCATCGTTGCACACGAGTCCTGGAAAAAATGGTGGCTTCATACGAAGCAATTCCATTCGGCAGGTTCCATGCGAGGACTTTCCAGTGGGACCTCTTGGATAAGTGGTCGGGATCGCATCTTCAAATGCATCAAATGATAACCCTGTCTCCAAGGACCAGGGTGTCTCTACTGTGGTGGCTGCAGGGTGCTCATCTTCTAGAGGGCCGCAGTTTCAGCATACAGGACTGGGTCCTGGTGACCACGGATGCCAGCCTTCGAGGCTGGGGAGCAGTCACACAGGGAAGAAACTTACAGGGCCTATGGTCAAGTCAGGAGACTTCCCTACATATAAATTCTGGAACTGAGGGCCATTTACAAAGCCCTAAGTCAGGTGACAATGTCTATAATATTTGTCCTATTAAAAACCCGTTAAAGGTTAAAGAACACAGTACGCAATTGGCGTAAAAAGTACTGCAAGGGTACTCCCTTAACTATACCTTAAGGAATGTACTTATACTGTAAACCTCTGTGTAGTGGGAGAGTGTAGATGCAACACAGTATAACCTTATTACCTTTAAAGCTGTTCGAGCGTCACTGACGCTCTGAGATTACTTAATACTATAAGAAATACACAGATACCGTGCTCAGGGTCCAACGCCTAAATATATATTATGAATGATATACTTGCAAAAGAATTTAACACAATACAAGTCATACACTACAATATAACATAGACTACCTAACCAGATAACTACACGGGAAATACAATACAATTACGTTTAAGGGAAAATAAGAGGGGAAGAGGAGAAGAGAGAGAGAAAGAAATGGCTCACAATAACAAGAAGACAAATATGATTGCAGAGAAAGCTTACACATGTGAGGAACAATCGCTGCGCAGTCAGTCAATGCTGAGAATCTTAGTTTAGAAAGTACTTGAGCTTACCCATGCTGCCTGTCCCTATATACACAACACCCAGCAACACAATTGTCCCTACAATGCCGCATGGGGCAGAAGCTAGACTCCATTTTGGGAAAACTCCACTTGATTCCAAAGACTACACCACATGGCTGAAAGGGGGAGGGGAAAATACCCGGCAGCAGCCATTTTAGATTTGCAGGTCCAAACACATGGCACTCTCTACTACACCACAATCACATAGCAGAAAACACAAGACTCCATTTTATTCCAAAATGTCCAAGCCTCAAAACAATGCATATGTTCTGATTTTACAATTCCAAACAATCTAAATCACCTTTCACAATTTCAATCCAACTTCCTAGAACCATCTTATTAAATCTCCATAGGCAAACAAATACCACAAATGCTATGCTACAGGTTGTCTAATGTTCCACTTCATCACAGAGTATTCAACACAAACAAGTTACAATCACACAGCTGCGCAAGCCTCACCATCCCCAAGCCATTTGTTTCTCCAAACCAACCACTCTATGCTTACCCATCATTCCACAACTACCCCACCACAAAACACACATTTAAAACTACTCTATGCCAATCAGCCATGAGATATTGAGATTATGGTACTTAGCCTTTGATGCCTGGCGATGATCCAGCCATGCTTCTGAGACCTCTGTTTTGAGTGCAGCCACATCACATCTGCTCTCTGAGGCAACCAACAAACACTGACCCCAACCCCCCCAGACAGGAACTATTCTCCTGTGTCTGTTCATAGGGGAGGGGTCTCTCTCTCTCCTTTGTATATGTTAATCAGGTTCAGCCCTGAAAATCTTAGTAAAAGGTTGGCTTGATCATCCATTGTTCTCAACAAAGTGATCTCAGCTTTTATACATATAATCATATCTATCCGCTGCAATGTCCCACAACTTCACAACCAGCATCAAACTAACCCACACATCATTCTGCTTGCTTCAATACCAAACATGATGGGCGCATCTGGTTCTGTTCAGATAATACATATTCATGACATCAATTCATCAGCCAATTCTAAATCTCCATGATGTCTGGTGCTTGACATTATTATAACCATGTACTGTATGAAACAAGCGCCGAATCCATCTCCGTGCCATGTCCGAGCAAATGCGTGTGTTTCCATATATTGCTGTGCTCGCTGCGCATATTTGCAAGTATAGCGACTTAAATGTGTGTGGGGTTTGTATGTTCTCTCTATGTAATATTTTTGACTTTGACACAGGCAAGACCCCTGCTTCAAAATCAGCCGGTACTGATACAGTCAGACAACCTCACGGCAGTCGCCCATGTGAACCGACAGGGCGGCACAAGAAGCAGGATGGCAATGGCAGAAGCCACAAGGATTCTCCGATGGGCGGAAAATCACGTACTAGCACTGTCAGCAGTGTTCATTCCGGGAGTGGACAACTGGGAAGCAGACTTCCTCAGCAGACAACCTGCTGTTGGTAAACCGTTGGGAAAGGCCACAGGTGGACATGATGGCGTCCCGCCTCAACAAAAAGCTAAAGAGATATTGCGCCAGGTCAAGGGACCCTCAGGCGATAGCTGTGGACGCTCTAGTGACACCATGGGTGTACTAGTCGGTTTATGTGTTCCCTCCTCTGCCTCTCATACCAAAGGTACTGAGAATAATAAGATGGCGAGGAGTAAGAACGATACTCGTGGTTCCGGATTGGCTAAGAAGGGCTTGGTACCCGGAACTTCAGAAAATTATATCAGAGGACCCATGGCCTCTGCCGCTCAGACAGGACCTGCGTCAGCAGGGGCCCTGTCTGTTTCAAGACTTACCGCGGCTGCGTTTGACGGCATGACGATTGAACGCCGGATCCTGAAGGAAAAGGGTATTCCGGAAGAAGTCATTCCTACGCTTATTAAAGCCAGGAAAGATGTTACAGCAAAGCATTATCACCGCATATGGCTGAAATATGTTGCATGCTGCGAGGCCAAAAAGGCCCCAACAGAGGAATTTCAACTAGGTCGATTTCTGCATTTCCTGCAAGCAGGAGTGAATATGGGCCTAAAACTAGGCTCCATTAAAGTACAGATCTCTGCTCTGTCGATTTTTTTTCTTTCAAAAAGAACTAGCTTCAGTGCCTGAAGTTCAGACATTGTGAAAGGAGTGCTGCATATTCAGCCCCCGTTTGTGCCTCCTGTGGCACCTTGGGATCTCAACGTGATGTTGAGTTTCTTAAAATCACATTGGTTTGAGCCACTAAAAACCGTGGATCTGAAAAATCTCACGTGGAAAGTGGTCATGTTATTGGCCTTGGCTTCAGCCAGGCGAGTGTCAGAATTGGCGGCTTTATCATGTAAAAGCCCTTATCTGATTTTCCATATGGATAGGGCAGAATTGAGGACTCGTCCCCAATTTCTCCCTAAGGTGGTGTCAGCGTTTCACCTGAACCAGCCTATTGTGGTGCCGGCGGCTACTAGTGAATTGGAGGACTCCAAGTTGCTAGACGTTGTCAGGGCCCTGAAAATATGTTTCCAGGACAGCTGGAGTCAGAAAATCTGACTCTCTGTTTATCCTGTATGCACCCAACAAGCTGGGTGCTCCTGCTTCTAAGCAGTCTATTGCTCGCTGGATTTGTAGTACAATTCAGCTTGCACATTCTGTGGCAGGCCTACCACAGCCACAATCTGTAAATGCCCATTCCACAAGGAAGGTGGGCTCATCTTGGGCGGCTGCCCGAGGGGTCTCGGCTTTACAACTTTGCCGAGCAGCTACTTGGTCAGGGGCAAACACGTTTGCAAAATTCTACAAATTTGATACCCTGGCTGAGGAGGACCTGGAGTTCTCTCATTCGGTGCTACAGAGTCATCCGCACTCTTCCCGCCCGTTTGGGAGCTTTGGTATAATCCCCATGGTCCTTACGGAGTTCCCAGCATCCACTAGGACGTCAGAGAAAATAAGAATTTACTCACCGGTAATTCTATTTCTCGTAGTCCGTAGTGGATGCTGGGCGCCCATCCCAAGTGCGGATTGTCTGCAATACTTGTAAATAGTTATTGTTAACTAAAGGGTTATTGTTGAGCCATCTGTTGAGAGGCTCAGTTGTTTTCATACTGTCAAACTGGATATAGTATCACGAGTTGTACTGTGTGATTGCTGTGGCTGGTATGAGTCTTACCCGGGATTCTAAATCCTTCCTTATTATGTCAGCTCGTCCGGGCACAGTGTCCTAACTGAGGCTTGGAGGAGGGTCATAGTGGGAGGAGCCAGTGCACACCAGGTAGTCCTAAATCTTTCTAGAGTGCCCAGCCTCCTTCGGAGCCCGCTATTCCCCATGGTCCTTACGGAGTTCCCAGCATCCACTACGGACTACGAGAAATAGAATTACCGGTGAGTAAATTCCTATTATATATATATATATATATATATATATATATATATATATATATATATATATATACACACTGCTCAAAAAAATAAAGGGAATACTAAAATAACACATCCTAGATCTGAATGAATGAAATATTCTTATTAAATACTTTGTTCTTTACATAGTTGAATGTGCTGACAACAAAATCACACACAAATTATCAATGGAAATCAAATTTATTAACCCATGGAGATCTGGATTTGGAGTCACCCTCAAAATTAAAGTGGAAAAACACACTACAGGCTGATCCAACTTTGATGTAATGTCCTTAAAACAAGTCAAAATGAGGCTCAGTAGTGTCTGTGGTCTCTTTGTGCCTGTATGACCTCCCTACAACGCCTGGGCATGCTCCTCATGAGGTGGCGGATGGTCTCCTGAGGGATCTCCTCCCAGACCTGGACTAAAGCATCCGCCAACTCCTGGACAGTCTGTGGTGCAATGTGGCGTTGGTGGATGGAGCGAGACATGATGTCCCAGAGCCCTGCAAAATGACCTCCAGCAAGCCACAAATGTGCATGTGTCTACTCAAATGGTCAGAAACAGACTCCATGAGGGTGGTATGAGGGCCCAACATCCACAGGTGGGGGTTGTGCTTACAGCCCAACACCGTGCAGGACGTTTGGAATTTGCCAGAGAACACCAAGATTGGCAAATTCGCCACTGGTGCCCTGTGCTCTTCACAGATGAAAGCAGGTTCTCATTGAGCACATGTGACAGACGTGACAGTCTGGAGATGCCAAGGAGAATGTTCTGCTGCCTGCAACATCCTCCAGCATGACCGGTTTGGCAGTGGGTCAGTAATGGTGTGGGGTGGCATTTCTCTTGGGGGCCGCACAGCTAGACCTCATGTGGCTGGAGTGTGTCAGCAGTTCCTGCAAGAGGAAGGCATTGATGCTATGGACTGGTCCGCCCGTTCCCCAGACCTGAATCCAATTGAGCACATCTGGGACATCATGTCTCGCTCCATCCACCAACGCCACATTGCACCACAGACTGTCCAGGAGTTGGCGGATGCTTTAGTCCAGGTCTGGGAGGAGATCCCTCAGGAGACCATCCGCCACCTCATGAGGAGCATGCCCAGGTGTTGTAGGGAGGTCATACAGGCACAAAGAGACCACAGACACTACTGAGCCTCATTTTGACTTGTTTTAAGGACATTACATCAAAGTTGGATCAGCCTGTAGTGTGTTTTTCCACTTTAATTTTGAGGGTGACTCCAAATCCAGACCTCCATGGGTTAATAAATATATATATAAAGTGTATATACTCATTAAATGTGTGTCCCCCCCCCCCCCCCCCCTCTTTTATGCCCCCTGTCACCATGTTCAGCAGGGGAGAGTCCGGGGAGCCAGCTTCTCTGCAGTGTGCTGTGGAGAAAATGGCGCTGGTTAGTGCTGGAGGATCAAGCTCCGCCCCCTCACCGGCGGCTTCGGTCCCGCTCAAATTTTCAATACTGGCGAGGGTTTATTTAATATGCTGCCTCCGCAGTATACATATGTCAGCCAGTCCCAAGAGGTTTATTATTGCTGCCCAGGGTGCCCCCCCTGCGCCCTGCACCCTTCAGTGCCCGCTGTGTGTGTTGTGTGTGGGAGCAATGGCGCGCAGCGTTACCTCAGAGAAGAGCTGAAGTCTTCTTTCTTCTCATACTCACCCGGCTTCTATCTTCCGGCTCTGTGAGGAGGATGGCGGCGCGGCTCCGGGATAAACTGCGAGGGTGAGACCTGCGTTCCGACCCTCTGGAGCTAATGGTGTCCAGTAGCCTAAGAAGCAGAGCCTATCATTTAAGTAGGTCTGCTTCTTTCCCCTCAGTCCCACGATGCAGGGAGCCTGTTACCAGCAGTGCTCCCTGAAAATAAAAAACCTAACAAAAGTCTTTTTCAGAGAAACTCGGGAGAACTCCCCTGTAATGCACCCAGTCTCCTCTGGGCACAGGATCTAACTGAGGTCTGGAGGAGGGGCATAGAGGGAGGAGCCAGTGCACACCCATCTAAAGTTCTTTATAGTGCCCATGTCTCCTGCGGAGCCTGTCTATACCCAATGGTCCTTACGGAGTCCCCAGCATCCTCTAGGACGTAAGAGAAAAATTTTTAGGGGAAAAAAAGTGTTTGGGAGGGGAGTGGGAGGAGGACATGAATGCAATTAAATCAAGGGGTCCCCCTCTCCAGGCACCCAAGGGCCAGGGGTGAAGCCGAGGCTGTCCCCAGCACCCCCGGGCGGTGGGTGCCAGGCTGATAGCCATAAGTTTGTAAAACAAATGAATATTGTTTTTTGTTGTGGAACTACAAGGCCCAGCAAGTCTCCCCCGCTTGTTGGTACTTGGAGAACGTCAAGTACCAGCATGCAGGGAAATAACGGGCCCGCTGGTTCCTGTAGTTCTACAACAACAAAAAATACCCAAATGAAAACACACCACACACACCGTGAAAGTAAAAATGTATTAAAACACACTTGCACACTCACACATACTTACCTACATCCCACCCCAATCATGCCCACTTGTCCATGTGGAATCCAATAGGGGTACCTGTAAAAATGAAAATACTTACAAACTTTGGTTCTTGAAGCAATACACAGGAGGAGGAGGGGGGGGGGAGAGAGGGCGAGATATACTAACCTCCCCCGCTGCGTTATTTGACTTTCTCTTACGTCCTAGAGCAGGGGTGGAGAACCTTTGGCCCTCCAGCTGTTGTTGAACTACACATACCAGCATGCCTTGCTACAGTTTTGCTATTTGGCCATGCTAAAACTGTTGCAGGGCATGCTGGGATGTGTAGTTCAACAGCAGCTGGAGGGCCGAAGGTTCCCCATCCCTGTCCTAGAGGATGCTGGGGTCCATTTTAGTATCATGGGGTATAGACGGTTCTGCAGGACCCTTCGGCACTTTAAGACTTTTCAACAGTGTGAACTGGCTCCTCCCTCTATGCCCCTCCTCCGGACCTCAGTTTAGAAAATGTGCCCTGTAGACTGGATGCACACTAGAGGAGCTCTACAGAGCTTTGCTGGAAAAATACTTTCTTAGGTTTTTTATTTTTCTGGGAAGCTACTGGCAACAGCTTCCCTGCTTCGTGGGACTTAGGGGGGGGAAGTAGGAACCAACTTCTCAATTAGTTAATGGTTCTGCTTCCACTGACGGGACACCATTACCTCCTGAAGGGTACTAAACACAGCCCAAGCCTGGCCAGCGTTCACTCCCACAGCACTGCCGCCACCCCCTAACAGAGCCAGAAGTCAGAAGGCTGGTGAGTATATTACCGGAGTCCTGCAGAGAGGGGATCCTCCGGTTATTGTTGGCGGCATACAGGTACATGCGCAGCGGAGGGACGCTGCGTGCCATGTCTCTCTGCACAAGGGTGCAGAGCGTGGAGGGGCGCTCTCTGAGGGCATGTTTTAAAACCTTACTCTCGCTGGCAAAAAGGGTACATACATGTACAGCCGCTGATGTGCCATCCCCAGCCAGTATAAATAATACATTGCTGAGGCTGAAGGGCGGGGCTTTTCCTCAGACTTGCCAGAACACTCACTTGGTGCCATTTTCTCCTGCAGAAACTCTAGTGTGAAACTCCTGAACGCTGTTTCTCCTCATGACAACGCTGATACAAGTACAGGGTGTTATAGAAGGGGCAGAGAGTGTTCATTATAATTAGGTCTGTGGGCCTATTATTGGTATATGCGCTGTAAGTGGGTAATATTTCCACAATTCACAGTAAGGGAATACAGTGTGTGGACTGGCAGATCCCTCTGGATCTCTCTGACAGACTTTAGCGTGGGTCTGTCCCCAATAGCTCCCCTGTGTGTGTGTGTGTGTGTGTGTGTAACATGTCAGATATTGGGGAGGGTTCTTCCCAGGAAGAACCCATTTTAGATGCACAAGAGGGTAATGTGGTGGCCCTTCCCTCTCAGAAGGAGCCGGAGTGGGTGAGAATGTTGCAAAAGAATATGTCAATGCTTGCAAATAAATTCTGAGTCTGAACAACAGACTAAATATTGGAGGCAGTCTGTGGAGGATGCACTGTTTACTGACCCCTCCATATCACCCACTCGGGTCCCATCCAGTTCCCAGAAAAGGTCTCTGGCCCAGATAATGCAAGGGGACACAGACACAGATTCCGACCCCGACACTGGGGATTTGAGAGGGGTAGACCCCAAATTAGCCAAAAGCATACAATGTATGATAGTTGCTATAAAGGAAGTGTTGGAGTTTCCTGAAACAACACTGGTCTCAGAGGAAAAGGATTATTTTAAATTAAATAAAAAGCAGTTTGTGACTTTTTTTCCTCCTTCAAAGAATTTGAATGTGTTCTTTGAAGACTCATGGGCTAACCCTGAGAAGAAATGTACCCTTCCCAGAAGGATACGTGTAGCGTACCCTTTCCCTGAGGAAGACAGGCACAAATGGGAGATACCCCCAATGATAGACACCTCAGTTTCTCGGCTGTCTAAGAATATAGTTTTGCCTGCCCCTGGTTCAGCCCTTTAAAAGATCCAGCTGACTGTAAATTAGAAACAACCCTAAAATCCATATATACGGCTAACGGAACGGTGCTCAGGCCCACCATTGCTTCTGCGTGGGTAGGTAACGCTGTGGAAAAATGGTCTGACAACTTGCTTGTTAACATAGACACAGTTGACAGGGATGAAATAGTCCTAACTCTCGACCATATCAAAGAAGCTGCAGGTTACTTAGTTGAAGCTATGAAGGATATTGGGTTGCTGAGTTCAAGATCCTCCGCTATGGCGATTACAGCCCGCAGGGTGCTGTGGATCCGCCAATGGAATACTAGAGCGCAATCAAAAAAAACAAAATATATTTCTCTGACGTCCTAGTGGAAGCTGGGACTCCGTCAGGACCATGGGGAATAGCGGCTCCGCAGGAGACAGGGCACAAAATTTAAAAGTTTGACCACTAGGTGGTGTGTACTGGCTCCTCCCCCTATGACCCTCCTCCAAGCCTCAGTTAGGTTTTTGTGCCCGTCCGAACAGGGTGCAATCTAGGTGGCTCTCCTAAAGAGCTGCTTAGAAAAAGTTTGTTAGGTTTTTTATTTTCAGTGAGTCCTGCTGGCAACAGGCTCACTGCAACGAGGGACTTAGGGGAGAAGAAGTGAACTCACCTGCATGCAGGATGGATTTGCTTCTTAGGCTACTGGACACTAGCTCCAGAGGGACGATCACAGGTACAGCCTGGATGGGTCACCGGAGCCGCGCCGCCGACCCCCTTGCAGATGCCGAATAGAGAAGAGGTCCAGAAACCGGCGGCAGAAGACGTCTCAGTCTTCATGAGGTAGCGCACAGCACTGCAGCTGTGCGCCATTGGTCTCCGCACACTTCACACCAGCGTTCACTGAGGGTGCAGGGCGCTGGGGGGGGCGCCCTGGGCAGCAATGTAATATACCTATTCTGGCTAAAATATATCACATATAGCCCCTGGGGCTATATGGATGTATTTAACCCCTGCCAGGTTCCAAAAAAACCGGGAGAAGAAGCCCGCCGAAAAGGGGGCGGGGCCTATTCTCCTCAGCACACAGCGCCATTTTCCTGCCCAGCTCCGCTGCGAGGAAGGCTCCCAGGACTCTCCCCTGCACTGCACTACAGAAACAGGGTAAAAACAGAGAGGGGGGGCACTTATTGGCGATATTTATAATATTTGAGCTGCTATAAAGGGAACACACTTATTAAGGTTGTCCCTATATATATTTATAGCGCTTGGGTGTGTGCTGGCAAACTCTCCCTCTGTTTCCCCAAAGGGCTAGTGGGGTCCTGTCTTCTATCAGAGCATTCCCTGTGTGTCTGCTGTGTGTCGGTACGTGTGTGTCGACATGTATGAGGACGATGTTGGCGTGGAGGCGGAGCAATTGCCTGTAATGGTGATGTCACCCCCTAGGGAGTCGACACCAGAATGGATGGCTTTGTTTATGGAATTACGGGATAGTGTCAGCACGCTACAAAAGTCGGTTGACGACATGAGACAGCCGGCAAACCAGTTAGTACCTGTCCAGGCGTCTCAGACACCGTCAGGGGCTGTAAAACGCCCTTTACCTCAGTCGGTCGACACAGACCCAGACACTGACACTGAATCCAGTGTCGACGGTGAAGAAACAAACGTATTTTCCAGTAGGGCCACACGTTATATGATCACGGCAATGAAGGAGGCTTTGCATATCTCTGATACTACAAGTACCACAAAAAGGGGTATTATGTGGGGTGTGAAAAAACTACCGATAGTTTTTCCTGAATCAGAGGAACTGAATGAAGTGTGTGATGAAGCGTGGGTTACCCCAGATAGAAAACTGCTAATTTCAAAGAAGTTATTGGCATTATACCCTTTCCCGCCAGAGGTTAGGGCGCGCTGGGAAACACCTCCTAGGGTGGATAAGGCGCTCACACGCTTATCAAAACAAGTGGCGTTACCGTCTCCTGATACGGCCGCCCTCAAGGATCCAGCTGATAGGAGGCTGGAGAATACATTAAAAAGTATATACACACATACGGGTGTTATACTGAGACCAGCAATCGCCTCAGCCTGGATGTGCAGTGCTGGCGTGGCTTGGTCGGAGTCACTGTCTGAAAATATTGATACCCTGGATAGGGACAGTATTTTACTGACTATAGAGCAGTTAAAGGATGCATTTCTTTATATGCGAGATGCACAGAGAGATATTTGCACTCTGGCATCAAGAGTAAGTGCGATGTCCATATCTGCCAGAAGAAGTTTATGGACGCGCCAGTGGTCAGGTGATGCGGATTCCAAACGACATATGGAAGTATTGCCGTATAAGGGGGAGGAATTATTTGGGGTCGGTCTATCGGATATGGTGGCCACGGCAACGGCCGGAAAATCCACCTTTTTACCCCAGGTCACCTCCCAGCAGAAAAAGCCGCAGGCTTTTCAGCCGCAGTCCTTTCGTTCCTATAAGAACAAACGAGCAAAAGGACATTCCTATTTGCCCCGAGGCAAAGGAAAGGGTAAGAGACTGCAACAAGCAGCTCCTTCCCAGGAGCAGAAGCCCTCCCCGGCTTCTACAAAGGCGTCAGCATGACGCTGGGACCTTACAAGCAGACTCAGGGGCGGTGGGGGGTCGCCTCAAACATTTCAGCGCACAGTGGGCTCACTCGCAGGTGGACCCCTGGATCCTGCAGGTAGTATCTCAGGGTTACAGGTTGGAATTCGAGAAGTCCCCTCCTCGCCGTTTCCTAAAGTCTGCTTTGCCAACGTCTCCCTCCGACAGGGCGACGGTATTGGAGGCCATTCACAAGCTGTATTCTCAACAGGTGATAGTCAAGGTACCCCTCCTACAACAGGGACAGGGGTATTACTCCACGCTATTTGTGGTACCGAAGCCGGACGGCTCGGTAAGACCGATTCTAAATCTAAAATCTCTGAACCTGTACATACAAAAATTCAAGTTCAAGATGGAGTCACTCAGAGCAGTGATAGCGAATCTGGAAGAAGGGGATTTTATGGTGTCCTTGGACATCAAGGATGCTTACCTTCATGTTCCAATTTGTCCTTCACACCAAGGGTACCTCAGGTTCGTGGTCCAAAACTGTCATTATCAGTTTCAGACGCTGCCGTTTGGATTGTCCACGGCACCCCGGGTCTTTACCAAGGTAATGGCCGAAATGATGATCCTTCTTCGAAGAGAAGGCGTCTTAATTATCCCTTACTTGGACGATCTCCTGATAAGGGCAAGATCCAGAGAACAGCTGGAGGTCGGAGTAGCACTAACCCAAGTAGTGCTCCAACAACACGGGTGGATTCTGAATTTTCCAAAATCCCAACTGATCCCGACGACACGTCTGTTGTTCCTAGGGATGATTCTGGACACTGTTCAGAAAAAGGTATTTCTTCCGGAGGAGAAAGCCAGGGAGTTATCCGTTCTAGTCAGGAACCTCCTAAAACCAGGAAAAGTATCTGTGCATCAATGCACAAGAGTCCTGGGAAAAATGGTAGCTTCTTACGAAGCGATTCCATTCGGCAGATTCCATGCACGAACTTTTCAGTGGGATCTGCTGGACAAATGGTCCGGATCGCATCTGCAGATGCATCAGCGGATAAAATTGTCCACAAGGACAAGAGTGTCTCTGCTATGGTGGTTGCAGAGTGCTCATCTGTTAGAGGGCCGCAGATTTGGCATACAGAACTGGGTCCTAGTGACCACGGATGCCAGCCTGAGAGGCTGGGGAGCGGTCACACAGGGAAGAAACTTCCAGGGCGTGTGGTCAAGCCTGGAGACGTCTCTTCACATAAATATACTGGAGCTAAGAGCAATCTACAATGCTCTAAGCCTGGCAAAACCTCTGCTTCAGGGTCAGCCGGTGTTGATTCAGTCGGACAACATCACGGCAGTCGCCCACGTAAACAGACAGGGCGGCACAAGAAGCAGGAGGGCAATGGCAGAAGCTGCAAGGATTCTCCGCTGGGCAGAAAATCATGTGTTAGCACTGTCAGCTGTGTTCATCCCGGGAGTGGACAACTGGGAAGCAGACTTCCTCAGCAGACACGATCTGCACCCGGGAGAGTGGGGACTTCATCCAGAAGTCTTCCACATGATTGTGGTCCATTGGGAAAGACCAATGGTGGACATGATGGCGTCCCGCCTCAACAAAAAACTGGACAGGTATTGCGCCAGGTCAAGAGACCCTCAGGCAATAGCTGTAGACGCTCTGGTAACACCATGGGTGTACCAGTCAGTGTATGTGTTTCCTCCTCTGCCTCTCATACCAAAAGTACTGAGAATTATACGGCAAAGGGGAGTAAGAACGATACTCGTGGCTCCGGATTGGCCAAGAAGAACTTGGTACCCGGAACTTCAGGAGATGCTCACGGAAGATCCGTGACCTCTACCTCTAAGACGGGACCTGCTTCAGCAGGGACCGTGTCTATTCCAAGACTTACCGCGGCTGCCTTTGACGGCATGGCGGTTGAACGCCGAATCCTAAGGGAAAAAGGCATTCCGGAAGAGGTCATCCCTACCCTGGTAAAAGCCAGGAAGGAGGTGACTGCACAACATTATCACCGCATTTGGAGAAAATATGTTGCGTGGTGTGAGGCCAGGAAGGCCCCGACGGAGGAATTTCAACTGGGTCGATTCCTACATTTCCTGCAAACAGGATTGTCTATGGGCCTCAAATTAGGGTCCATTAAGGTTCAAATTTCGGCCCTGTCGATTTTCTTCCAGACAGAATTGGCTTCAGTTCCTGAAGTCCAGACTTTTGTAAAAGGAGTACTACATATACAGCCCCCGGTTGTGCCCCCAGTGGCACCGTGGGATCTTAATGTAGTTTTGGATTTTCTCAAATCCCATTGGTTTGAGCCACTCAAATCGGTGGATTTGAAATATCTTACATGGAAAGTAACCATGCTACTGGCCCTGGCTTCAGCCAGGAGAGTGTCAGAATTGGCGGCTTTATCGTATAAAAGCCCATATCTGATTTTCCATTCGGACAGGGCAGAACTGCGGACGCGTCCTCACTTTCTGCCTAAGGTGGTTTCAGCGTTTCACCTGAACCAGCCTATTGTGGTGCCTGCGGCTACTAGCGATTTGGAGGATTCCAAGTTGCTGGACGTTGTCAGAGCATTGAAAATATATATTTCAAGGACGGCTGGAGTCAGAAAATCTGACTCGCTGTTTATACTGTGTGCACCCAACCAGCTGGGTGCTCCTGCTTCTAAGCAGACGATTGCTCGTTGGATTTGTAGCACAATTCAACTTGCACATTCTGTGGCAGGCCTGCCATAGCCTAAATCTGTCAAGGCCCATTCCACAAGGAAGGTGGGCTCATCTTGGGCGGCTGCCCGAGGGGTCTCGGCATTACAACTCTGCCGAGCAGCTACGTGGTCAGGGGAGAACACGTTTGTAAAATTCTACAAATTTGATACCCTGGCTAAGGAGGACCTGGAGTTCTCTCATTCGGTGCTGCAGAGTCATCCGCACTCTCCCGCCCGTTTGGGAGCTTTGGTATAATCCCCATGGTCCTGACGGAGTCCCAGCATCCACTAGGACGTCAGAGAAAATAAGATTTTACTTACCGATAAATCTATTTCTCGTAGTCCGTAGTGGATGCTGGGCGCCCATCCCAAGTGCGGATTGTCTGCAATACTTGTACATAGTTATTGTTACAAAAAAATCGGGTTGTTATTGTTGTGAGCCGTCTGTTCAGAGGCTCCTACGTTTGTCATACTGTTAACTGGGTTCAGATCACAAGTTGTACGGTGTGATTGGTGTGGCTGGTATGAGTCTTACCCGGGATTCAAAATCCTTCCTTATTGTGTACGCTCGTCCGGGCACAGTATCCTAACTGAGGCTTGGAGGAGGGTCATAGGGGGAGGAGCCAGTACACACCACCTAGTGGTCAAACTTTTAAATTTTGTGCCCTGTCTCCTGCGGAGCCGCTATTCCCCATGGTCCTGACGGAGTCCCAGCATCCACTACGGACTACGAGAAATAGATTTATCGGTAAGTAAAATCTTATTATTGAGGCGCTTCCTTACAATGGAGAAGCCCTCTTTGGAGACAAGCTGGATGCCATGATTTCAACAACTACATCAGGCAAGTCATCATTTCTGCCTTCCGCAGCTGCTCCACCTAGGAAAGGATTTCATTCTCATACGATTCAATTCTTTCGGCCCAACAAGTCCAAAAAGGCAAAGGGTACCCCCTTCTTCGCAGGAAGAGGATGAGGAAAAGGTAAAAAATCTACAACACCATCAGGCTCGCAGGAGCAGAAGTCAACAGCTACTTCTGCTAAAACCTCAGCATGACGCTGGGGCTCCCCTGCGGGAGTACGATCGGGTGGGGGCACGTCTACTGTCTTTCAGCCAGGTCTGGGTTCACTCAGATCTGGATCCTTGGGTATTGCAGATAGTATCCCAAGGGTACAAATTGGAATTTCAGGACCTTCCCCATGCCGATTTTTCAGATCAGCCTTACCAACTTCTGTTCAGGACAGAGCAAAATTGCTGAACGCAATACAGAAATTATGTCAAGACAACATAATTTCCTTAGTTCCTGTGTCACAACAGGAAAAGGGGTTTTATTCAAGCCTGTTTGTAGTGCCGAAACCGGATGGCTCGGTCAGACCGATTTTAAACCTAAAGACTCTGAACTTTTATTTTTAAAAGGTTCAATTCAAGATGGAATCCATGAGAGCGGTGATCTCCAGCTTGGTGGAAAAGTAATTTATTTTTCATCCACTAGGGGTCACTGTAGTACTCTTGGGGATATGGACGGTTCCACAGGAACAAGGCACTGAATAAATTAAAATTTGAGACCACTTCTCCTCTCCATATCCCAGAGTACCTCAGTTTTTTTGTCGGTGCTCACTGAGCAACAAGGCCTGTGGAGTTTGTCCACAATTATTGGTTTTATTTTTGATTTTTCAATGTTCCACATCCCTTCCCCCCCCCCCCCCCCCCCCCCTTCCAGAAAGGCGAGGGTCCGGGATAGTGGAAGCTGCTGAAGCAGCTGTGGGTGTCGGACCTCTCTGAAAGAGCTCCCTCACCACCACGTGCAGGACTAAAACCTGCAGTAAAGGCTGGACGGAACTTACAGAAGAAGCCCTGTCATAGCCCTCACCACAGGGTCCAGGTATGTTGAACGGGGCGGTCAGCTCACGCTGCCGCCCCGCTGTGTCGGATACTGTGTGTGTGGCCGCTGCCTTCAGCCGCCCGCCGCCGCTTCCAGCGCCGCTGTTTATGCTGTCTCCCCCGTCGCTTTGAGCCACGCCGGCCACGTTGATTTTTGCATAGGCCGCTCCACGGCTCTATGCAGCGCGCTCCCCGGCCCTCGATGCCGCTTCCGGCTCCCCCTCCACCATATCTGGCTCCGTGTATAGAGAACGGTACACGGAGCACGGAAGAAGGGGGGGGTTGGGGTGGCACACAAATGAGAGTTTTTGTAAAAGGCAGGCTCCATAGCCTAGTGAGTAACTTTGCTGCCACAGTGATGTTCCCTGCACACAGAAATGTCAGGGTCACTGGATAAACTCTCATGTTCACCTCTTGTTGATAAAAGAAAGTATGTTTACTAGAATACAGCAGCGCTACATATGTATTACAATAGGCTATTACGTCTTTGTTAAACAGGATACAAGTTATATGTGCAGGTTTGAATGCAACATAAGCTGTTTATTAAATCTGCTTACATAATTATGCTGTGAGCATGGGGACATATTTAACCATGCTTCCTGTTGTTTTTCCTGTTGTATATCCAGAATTTCCTGTATTACATCTCTCCTCCATTAAAGGCGCAGGGGTGTTAAGGGGAATTTGGGATCGGGCATATTGCTGGCGTGCACTGCACTTGGCCAGATATATATTTATAGAGACACCTTAGTGCTATTTACTGAGTCGCGCAAGTTGTCTGTCTTTGTATGTTGTATTGTCTGTTTGCATAATAAGTAAGACACCAGCAAAGACTAAAAAAAAGCATTTTCACTACCATGTCTGAAAGAGTGTATTACATAGGATCTACACTCGCTTCTCTTACTATTATTTTTATCATAACTGTTTATAATGATATTATCCCAAAGACTGCA